>NC_092340.1:329255000-330005000 GCF_046630445.1 Rutidosis leptorrhynchoides
CAAAAATTTACTTTATCTCATTAAGTTAAGAATATGATTTTTAAAATTCGTCGTAAGTTGAAGACTAGGTCTTTGAACCGAAATTGCTTTACCCGAGGGAGGGACGAGAACTTTTATTATCATTATTTTTAAACTTATTGAATTAGAGAATGCCAAAAACATTGAAAAAATCCAAAAATCTTAGCTTTTAAAACAATCGCTACAAAAAGACAAATTTTAAAATTTTGTCGAAGGACGGACAAGGACATCGATCCGAAACCACCTCGTCCTAAATAACAAGGGAAACAAAATTTTAAAATTAATTTCTTAATTGTTTTCAAAAGTTAATGATTATAAAAAAAAAAAAAACAAAAAAAAAACAAACTCCGCGAGTCGCGGAGTTTGAAGTGTATTTTGCCGCGACTCGCGGAGGGACCGAAAATTAGAAAAATAAAAAGAGCTGAACGATCAGTGCACCACACAACCCCAAAACAGAAAAAATAGCTGCGAAAAACCCACGAAAAACCACCCAAAAACACCCCAAAAATCCCAATTTTTAACCGTTAATCACCAAATTTTTTGCTAAAATCATGTTGAGAAGGATGCTATCTAAGAATTACTCAAGAAAAACGGTAAATTTCTACACCTAAACACCATTTAATCCGAAATTTGATGTTCTTGAGCTATTTTTTCCCAATTTGATTTTGATGCTTTTTAGTGTAATTAAGCTTAAATTGTTTATGTATTATGCTTGTATAACCTAGATTGATGCTGTTTAACATGATTAGAAGCCTTAAACTTCAAATTTTGAATAATCTAGGGTTTGTGTTCTTGAGCAAATTTGGGGCTTTTTGATATAAACAGGTTATGGCCGATTTTTGTCATGAATTGTTGCTAAATTAAGTAGTGTAACATGTCTAGGTAGTTAAATGATCCAAACTTTGAGCCTAAACATGATTTTGAGAATTAAAGTGGACTTTTTCAAGTCTAAAATTCATTGATGTTATGCGAGGTGTATATAAAATAGTTATTAATTTTAGCAGAAAACACTATTAAATACGATACAATTTTACACAAGATATTTATTTATTTATAGAATGGATATACTTAAACCTTGCTACAACACTTATAGGCAGTGTACCTAATCGTTCAGTAGTGTAGTTTTTAGTAAGTCCGGTTCGTTCCACATGGAAATCTTTAAACAAAGCTCAACGCTATATTAGTTTACTTTTATAAAAATACAAATATATATATAAGTAATATTATTATTATAAAGGGGGGTTTTTACCGTTTAATGACCGGTTTGTCGATTTTAAAACTTTAGTCGCAGTTAAAACCTAATGTAAAATATAAAATAAATACAAGACTTAAATTAAAGCGTAAAGTAAATAACGATAATGAAATTGCAAATAATAAAAGTGCGATAAAATAAAATTGCGATAATTAAAAAGTACAATAATTAAAAGTGCGATTAAATAACAATAAATAAAAGTGCGATAATTAGAAGTGCAATTAAATATAAAATAAAGGAAATTAAATATGAAATAAAAGAATTATGCTTATTTAAACTTCCGTAATCATGATGTTTGACGTGTTGATTTTAGTTTTATGCCCATGGGTTAATTGTCCTTTGTCCTGGATTATTTAATATGTCCGTCTGGTTTTTGTCCATAACAGTCCATCAGTCATAAATATAAAGTGCGAGTGTCCTCATCAAATTATTCTTATACCCGAAGTTAAATATTCCAACTAATTGGGGATTCGAATTGTAACAAGGTTTTAATACTTTGTTTAATGAATACACCAGGTTATCGACTGCGTGTAAACCAAGGTTTTACTACTTTGTTAACAATTACACCAATTACCCTTGAATGTAATTTCACCCCTGTTTTAATTATTCTAGTGGCTATTAATCCATTCCCGTGTCCGGTTAAATGAACGATTATTCGTACATATAAATACCCCGCCCATCGTGTCCGATTGAGTGTATATGGTAATTTATAGAGACGCCCAATTGTAAATCTTTATATTAACATTAACAAACTTTCATTTAGTTAAACAAATATAAAGCCCATTAATAGCCCATAGTCTAGTTTCCACAAGTGTCGTTCTTTTGTCCAAACCCCAATTATGGTACAAAGCCCAATTACCCAATTTTAGTAATTAGCCCAACATCATGATTACTTCGTTTTAAATAAGCATAATAATAACTTAACTACGAGACATTAATGTAAAAAGGTTGAACATAACTTACAATGATTAAAAATAGCGTAGCGTTACACGGACAGAATTTCGACTTACACCCTTACAACATTCGCTAACATACCCTTATTATTAGGATTTAAAATTAAAATTAAAATTAAAATATAAATTATATATATATATATTACGTATATATTGAGAGAGAGATAGATATTATAGATTATGAAAAATGATCAGAATTCGGTTTGCTTTATAGCCAGAGTTGAAATTTGGGGCTCCGCGACTCGCGACAAAAGCCTCTTCAAACTCCGCGAGTCGCGGAGAATGTATTTACAGCTCAGTCCTTGGAGTTTTCTCTGCCGACGGTTTTTTATATATAAATATAATATATATATATATAATTAATATAATTAATTATATATTATATTATATTTATATACATAGTTAACTTGTAATTTTTAGTCCGTTGCGTCGAGCGTTAAGAGTTGACTCTGGTCCCGGTTCCGGATTTTCGAACGTCCTTGCGTACAATTTAATATCTTGTACTTTGCGTTTTGAATCTTGTACTCTTGTAATTTCGAGACGTTTCTTATCAATAATTGGAACCTTTTTGATTGTCTTTTGTACTTTTGAGCTTTTTGGTCGTTTGCGTCTTCAATTCGTCGAATCTGTCTTTTGTCTTCACCTTTTATTATTTAAACGAATATCACTTGTAAATAGAACAATTGCAACTAAAAGCTTGTCTTTCTTGAGGAATAATGCTATGAAATATATGTTCGTTTTTAGCATTATCAAATATTCCCACACTTGAGCGTTGCTTGTCCTCAAGCAATATCGTCTTGAAATACTAGAATCACTTCTTTATTCTTCACACTTTGTACATCAGTGATTTCTATACGGCGGTATAAACAATGGTAGTAACGATATGGTTTACAGTCCCATATGATTATAAAAATTTAGATCCATTAAGGAAATTGGATCTTTATGAAAACATTTGATCTTTTGAAAATTAAATCTAGTTTTTACCCTAGATAAGTTTTCCGGAATAACCCTTTACCGGTGTTTGCAAAATATTTTTGTGGGTTTGGTGGGTTTCAGATTTGAAAATTTTAGCTCAAAACTTGCGATTTTGTGTCACCCACTTGCTAACCTTGTATTTGGAAAGCAACACGTCCAGTTTACTTGTCCCGTATATTACCTTTCGGTAAACTACCGTCCGGTTGAAAGGAAAGCGTTGAACAAGCAACTGTTAAGGCAATGTCCCGTGACATGCTTTTGATTATGGTCTATAACGTGTCGGACGCAATTACTATCCTTGGTAGGAGCAATAGTAAAGCTCACCCTTATAATTTTTTCGGTCTGGCACAAGGTCATGTCTTTGACCATGCTATGCAACCACCGTTCTTACGGTTGACACCCGATTTAGTTCAGGTGACCTAATGAATTCCAGGTGAATTCCTAGGATTTTACGTTCAATGGTAATGAACGCATTGAAAATAGGGTTTTCAGAAAACAAATCGGTTTGTAATTTTGATCAAAATATTTTCTCGTTTAAGCTCGAGTTTAGATATCATTGAATTCCATGAGTTTGTAATTCTCAATCTTTAAGGTCAATCTCTAGGATTGAGTAATATCAGTCTTAAAAGCTGATTTTTAATCTTTAAGGAGATTATCCTTTCTGGGGATCTGATTCATTAGTCTTATCAAGCTAATTTGCACGGTGCCCCCCCATTGTACGAGATAAATCCTTCTCATGGTTAGGATAAATCTGACCACATGGCGACCCTGTTTAATGCTGAGGTCCGTGGATTTCCTGCTGATTTTAGTGATGACTTTTCTAGATTTTTCGTCAACCTACAGCTGGTCTGAACGACAACTTCATGACCTAAATCAAGAAGCGCGTTTCTTTTTCGGAAGACTTTACTTCCTTTTAATGATGGAATTGATTCATCGTGTAGATCCATCTCTTCTTTTCTTTCATTGGGTAAAACAGTTTAGTTTAGTTCAAAGCAAAAGTATTTTCAGTTATTTGTTACAGATATATGTGGCATATGTTTAAAATAACTTGGTAAATTTTCCCACACTTGGCTTTTATTTTCCTTTTTATCGTCCTCTATTCCATTTTAAATGAATTTTAACATTTTAGTTTGTTTCTCAATTTATGTCCTTTCCGAGGTAACAATAATTTCGGTGTTAAAACCTAGTTTTATCGTTCATAAATATGTATAAACATGATTTGAATTCATTTAATTGAAAATTTTCAAAAATTTTACTAGAATTGGGTAGTCAGTATATAAGACTAGGGCTGTTCTTTTTTATCAGAGAGCACTAGATTCTAATACAACTACTGCTTTACTAGTATTTTTAATGGTAACCAAGTGTATAAAGTAAAAAATTTTAAAATCCGAAAGAATTTAACCCCTTCCCACACTTAAGATCTTGCAATGCCCTCATTTGCAAGAAATCAGTAACAATTTAAATTATTGAGGGTGATTTGTGTGAAAATGATTAAATTTTACCAAAGTTTCCAAATATATTGGCGTTTGTTTGCTGAATGATAAATGGTGCACATCATTTGTTCATTCCGTCTTGTTGTTATTTCACATATATTTTGCATCTTGTCGTCAAAATTAGTTGCTTTTGCTGAACTTAATGCCAGTCTTTGAAAATGCGTTGTTTTACCCTGTTGTGTACATAAGATAAACTGCAAACATATATACATATTTTTGAAGTTTGGTATATTACCCCACATTCAAAAATTATTAAAGTCTAAGAATAAAAGTTAGATAATTATAAAAATGATTACAATATTAACAAAAGTATTAAACATATCAATAATTACAAATTACAAAATAAAAAAAAATAATAAGTAAACTAAGGATGATATTGGTACCAATAGGGGTTCCAGGCATAACCATAAGTGCTATAGAATGCTTCGGCAGGGTCATACGTAGGATATGGTGGCTGCATCTCTATCGACCAAGGAGGGAAGACGGGTTTCGGTGTAGGAATATAGTTTCTACCTATATGTTGGCAATGAGCTATGATCTGGTTCTGATGAACTTGCCAATCTTCAAATGCTCTCTGTCTAGCATTTTCGTATTCCTGAGAAGCTATAAACCTATGCATTTCTTGCATCTCATTCCCCCCTCCTACATTACCTTGCTGCTGGTTTCTCTCCACCTGTGGATGTCTACCATGGTATCGTACTGCGGCGTTATTTCGCCTCTTCAAAAACTTTCGCACCATGGTATACATTTAAACCTATAGTATCGTGGGGTTCCGGCTCTTCTAGTAATAATCCCCCCCGACTTATATCCACACCGAGATATTCACCAATCAAAGTAATAAAAATACCACCTCCTATTATGCTATGTGGTCGCATCCCCCGAACCATAGCTGATAAATAATAACCCACACAATATGGTATACTTACAGCGCTTTGTGGGTCTCGAATACACATATGGTAAAACAAATCTTGTTCATTTACTTTTTCTTTGTTCTTACCCCTTTGTGTAATCGAATTAGCTAAAAACCTATGTATCACTCTTAATTCGGCTCTATCTATATCCAAATAAGAGTAGTTTCCCCCTTTGAAACGGTGATGGCTTGTCATTTGACTCCACACACCGTGTGTATCAAAATTTTCATCTATCTTTCTACCGTTTAGTATCAATCCTCTACAATCGGCAGACGCTAACTCCTCAGGCGTATATATACGTAAAGCCTGAGCCATGTCCAGTAAAGACATGTGGCGCATCGAACCGCCTAACAAAAATCTAATAAAAGAACGATCGGTTAAACTAGCTACCCGATCATTCAACTCTATACTACATAACAATTCTTCACACCATACTTTATATACAGGTCTGCGTATGGTGAATAAACATATCCAGTCATTAAAAGAAGAATTACCATACCTCTGTACAAGTAATTCCCTAATTGGCCCGGCCAATTCTACAGCTTCTAAGGGTCCCCATTCTATGACCCTCGGTACCTCAACAACCTTAGAGTGAAGAGTATGCAAACCCCGTTGATATTTTGGATAATCTATCCCAAGTCTGTCAAATCTCAGGTTCGGGTGCAATTCTTCCAAGTGCATATCCGAAAAGGTCATGACTGGATGAGGTACATCCTGCTTGTAGTAGTTATCCACCTCCTGTTGTTCCAAATTCTCAGCAGGAGCATTGCGGGCTTGGGATGAAGATTCACCCCTTTCATTCTGCAAAACACATCAAACACAAATTTTGTGCATCCAAATATGCATTAGTGTCAGCAAAATCATCAATCAAAATAATTACAATGACATTATCAATTTATATCAAACTTAAGCTTATTTTCACATTTTTATCAAATCTGCACTTTTTCAAATAAGCATATACGAAAATTTTCGCCAAGTTCATAAGCATTCAACTCAAATAACATGTCAAAATAATCATTACTAGCAATTAAACAAGTCTCAAATGGCATTATCTTTCAAAAATCAAGTTCATGAATTTTAGACTTGAAAAAGTCCACTTTAATTCTCAAAATCATGTTTAGGCTCAAAGTTTGGATCATTTAACTACCTAGACATGTTACACTACTCATTTTAGCAACAATTCATGACTAAAATCGGCCATAACCTGTTTATATCAAAAAGGCCCAAATTGCTCAAGAACACAAACCCTAGATTATTCAAAATTTGAAGTTTAAGGCTTCTAATCATGTTAAACAGCATCAATCTAGGTTATACAAGCATAATACATAAACAATTTAAGCATAATTACACTAAAAAGCATCAAAATCAAATTGGGGAAAAAATAGCTCAAGAACATCAAATTTCGAATTAAATGGTGTTTAGGTGTAGAAATTTACCGTTTTTCTTGAGTAATTCTTAGATAGCATCCTTCTCAACATGATTTTAGCAAAAAATTTGGTGATTAACGGTTAAAAATTGGGATTTTTGGGGTGTTTTTGGGTGGTTTTTCGGGGTTTTTCGCAGCAGTTTTCGGGTGTTTTTGTGTGGGGGGAGTGAACTGATCGTTCAGCTCTTTATATTTTTTTTCTGATTTTCGGTCCCTCCGCGAGTCGCGGAGATTTAAGCACCAAACTCCGCGAGTCGCGGAGTTTGGTATTTTTTTTTTCTTTTTTTTATAATATAATCATTAACTTATTAAAAACAATTAAGTAATTAATTTTAAAATTTTGTTTCCCTTGTTATTTAGGACGAGGTCGTTTCGGATCGATGTCCTAGTCCGTCCTTCGACAAAATTTTAAAATTTGTCTTTTTGTAGCGATTGTTTTAAAAGCTAAGATTTTTGGGTTTTTTCAATGTTTTTGGAATACTCTAATTCAATAAGATTAAAAATAATGATAATAAAAGTTCTCGTCCCTCCCTCGGGTAAAGCAATTTCGGTTCAAAGACCTAGTCTTCAACTTACGACGAATTTTAAAAATCATATTCTTAACTTAATGAGATAAAGTAAATTTTTGTTTTTAAATTCACACAACTTAAATATAAAATTCAAAATTAAAAATTAAAAATTAAAAATTCACACCAAACTTAAAATTTGAAATGTATAAAATTAAAATTTCATATTTTAAAAATTAAAAATTCACACCAAACTTAATTTAAAAATTCATATTATAAATTTATACCAAACTTATATTAATTTTTCAAATATTTACAATTTTAAATATATTGTTTTTATAAAGTTTACAATATTAATTTAAGATTTAAATATTAAGATTAAAAACATGGTAAAAATAAAATTAAAAATCTTTTTGTCTTTTTATCCCACTTTAATCAATCAAATATTATCAAAAATATGCGCCCCTCTTTTCGGTAAAGTAATTTCGGTTCCAAGACCTAATTTAACTCATGACGAATTTTTGAAATATTTTGGGTTGATTGATTAAAGATATTTATACCTTAAGAATAAACGTTAAATTTCGCAGTGATGTAATAAATTTTTGAATGATATCAATAATTTCGGTCGCCAAACCTAATTTTATTCAATACCAATTTAATACTTTTTAGCGAACAAATTAGCGTTTATTATCAAAAGGTTAAAAATAAAAATAAAAATAAAAACTGTACAGACATACCTGTGGAATAGATTTCTTAGTTATATGATCTATTCCGTTCATAAGATAGTCGGTTTAATTGATTTTCCATGGCTACATAGGCGTAACCTCGAGCATTCAGTGTCTTTTCTTCTAAACATATGAACGGTCCGTCTCTGCATAAAGTAACAAATTCGGTATTTGAATAGGTTTGATTATTTGAACATTTACCTCCATGTGACCATTTTCCGCATTTGTGACATCTTTCTAGGTGTCGTGCTCTTCTTTTCGCTGCGGATTTTGATTTTCCTTTACCAAATTGTAACTTATTATCTTCGCATCTGGATTCTTTTCTAACTCCGTCCATTCTTTCTCTGATTACTGATACTAATTCACTCGGTAGTATGTCATTATTACGTTTAGTGATCAAAGCGTGTAGCATTAGACCATGGTTTAGTTCACAGGCAGTCTTCATTTTGTAAAAACCTAAAAAAAATAAAAATTCAGAATGGGGGGAGAAGACTAGTTCTTTAGGGTCTGCTAGGGAAAGACCATACGTGTTCCATTTTCGAGAACTACACGAAAACAGACAATCTAACTCTAACAGAAATATATATTATCCTTTAAAGACTTGATTCTCCCCACACTTAGTTAGCTGTGGTGTCGAAATTGTGATTAACTTCGTTGTCGACTTCCATCGGACCATGTATGTAATGTTTAACTCTGTGACCATTAACTTTAAATTCCATCCCATTTGAATTTATCAATTCTATCGTTCCGTATGGGAAAACTCTTTTGACTATGAATGGTCCAGACCATCTTGATTTCAATTTTCCAGGAAATAGCTTGAATCGTGAATTGAAAAGAAGAACTCTGTCTCCTTCTTTAAATTCTTTTGAACTTCTGATTCTTTTATCATGCCATTTCTTCGTTCTTTCTTTATAGATTAACGAATTTTCGTATGCTTCATGTCTTAATTCTTCTAATTCGTTTAGTTGACTTAATCGTAGACGTCCGGCTTCATGTAAATCAAGATTACATGTCTTCAAAGCCCAAAATGCTTTGTGTTCGATTTCTACTGGAAGATGACATGCTTTTCCATAAACAAGTCTAAAAGGTGTGGTTCCAATTGGAGTTTTGTAGGCTGTTCTAAAAGCCCAGAGTGCATCCTCCAATTTAATGGACCATTCCTTCGGATTTGATCCTATGGTTTTCTCTAGAATACGTTTTAAAGCTCGGTTGGTATTTTCAACTTGTCCACTTGTTTGTGGATGATATGCGGTGGAGATTTTATGAGTTACTCCATATCTTTTAAGAACTTTCTCAAGTTGATTATTACAGAAATGAGTACCCCGATCACTTATTAAAGCTTTCGGTGTTCCAAACCTTGCAAAAAGACGTTTTAAAAAGTTGACTACAACTCGTGCATCGTTAGTTGGGAGAGCTTGTGCTTCCGCCCATTTAGATACATAATCAATGGCTACGAGTATATATAGATTATTATTAGATTTTGGAAATGGACCCATAAAGTCAATACCCCAAATGTCAAATACTTCACATACTTGGATGACATTTTGTGGCATTTCATCACGTTGACTTATTTTTCCGGCCCTTTGACATGCATCACAGGATTTGCAAAGAAGGTGTGCGTCTTTGTAAATTGTAGGCCAATAGAATCCAGCTTCATAAACTTTTCTTGCTGTTAGTTGAGGCCCATAATGCCCTCCTGTTGGTCCTGTGTGACAATGGTTTAAAATTTTACTAGCTTCATCTCCAAATACACATCGGCGTATTATTCCATCGGGACAACTTTTAAACAGATGTGGATCTTCCCAGAAATAGTGTTTTATATCACTGAAGAATTTCTTTCGTCTTTGGTACGATAATCCTTTTTCAAGGAATCCACAAACTAAGTAGTTTGCATAGTCTGCAAACCATGGGATTTCTTTATAATCTATCTTCAATAGATATTCATCAGGAAAGTTGTCTTGTATGGCCGATTCATTCAGAACTTCTAATTCGGGATTTTCAAGACGAGAAAGATGATCAGCGGCGAGATTTTCTGCTCCTCTTTTATCTCGGATTTCAATATCAAACTCTTGTAAGAGTAAGATCCAACGGATTAATCTTGGTTTAGCATCTTGTTTTGAAAATAGGTATCTAAGAGCAGAATGGTCGGTATAGACCACCGTTTTTGCTAGAACGAGATATGATCGAAATTTATCAAAAGCAAAGACAATAGCAAGGAGTTCTTTTTCAGTAGTTGTATAGTTCGTTTGTGCTCCTTGTAACGTCTTACTAGCATAATATATAGGTTGAAATCGTTTTTCAATCCTTTGTCCTAAAACGGCTCCCATTGCAAAATCACTTGCATCGCACATTAGTTCAAATGGTAGATTCCAATTTGGTGTTATCATGATCGGTGCATTAGTGAGTTTTTCTTTAAGAATATCAAAAGATTTGATACACTCATCTGAAAAGATGAATGGCGCATCCTTTTCTAGGAGTTTATTCATAGGAGTGGCAATTTTAGAAAAATCTTTTATGAAACGTCGGTAAAAACCGGCATGCCCTAGAAAACTCCTAACTCCTCTAACATTGGTGGGATGTGGAAGTTTAGCAATTACATCTACTTTAGCTCTATCCACTTCAATTCCTTCTTTTGAAATTTTATGTCCAAGAACGATGCCTTCTTTAACCATGAAATGGCATTTCTCCCAATTAAGTACTAGATTTGATTTTTCGCATCTAATTAGCATTCGTTCCAGATTAACTAGACATGATTTAAATGTATCACCGAAGACCGAAAAGTCATCCATGAATACTTCCATGCATTCTTCTATCATGTCGTGAAAAATCGCCATCATGCACCTTTGAAAGGTTGCAGGGGCGTTGCAAAGTCCAAATGGCATGCGTTTGTAAGCAAACGTACCATAAGGGCACGTGAATGTGATTTTCTCTTGGTCCTCGGGTGCTATTGGAATTTGAAAATATCCGGAAAATCCATCTAGAAAACAATAGAAACTATTTCCGGCTAATCTTTCCAACATTTGATCTATGAAAGGTAAAGGAAAGTGATCTTTTCTGGTGGCGTCATTTAATTTTCTATAATCAATGCATACACGCCATCCTGTGATAGTCCTAGTAGGAATAAGCTCATTTTTCTCATTTGTAATGACAGTCATGCCACCCTTCTTAGGCACGCATTGAACTGGGCTTACCCATGGACTATCAGAGATTGGATATATCAAACCTGCATCTAGCAGTTTAATAATCTCTTTCTTAACTACATCTTGCATATTAGGATTTAGTCTTCGTTGGCGTTGCACATACGTTTTATGACCTTCTTCCATAAGGATTTTATGTGTGCAATACGAAGGACTTATTCCTTTAATATCATGAATCTTCCATGCAATGGCTGGTTTATGAGCTTTTAACACAGAAATGAGTTGTGATTTCTCATTTTCAGTAAGAGAAGACGATATTATTACAGGTAATTCAGATTCACCATGTAAATAAGCGTATTCCAAATGGTTTGGAAGTGGCTTTAACTCTAATTTCGGAGGTTCTTCTATCGATGATTTATATCGATATCTGTCTTCTTCTTTTAGCATTTGAATTTCTTCTGTTGTTGGTTCATATCCATTAGCTATAAGTGTAGCTAACATTTCAGCTTCATCAATTGGTTCATTACCTTCTCCTAAAGAACATTCTCCTGTTCCTTGTAATTCTGGAAATTCTTCTAATAATTCTGCATGTGCATCTATAGTTTGAATATAATAACATGTATCATCTGCAGATTGCGGTTGTTGCATTGCTCTATCAACTGAAAAGGTAACACTCTCATCCTCTATACTTAGGGTCAGTTTCTTACCAAACACGTCTATCATTGCTTTAGCCGTGTTTAAGAATGGTCTTCCTAATATGAGAGGAACTTGAGAATCTTCTTCCATGTCTAAAACAACAAAATCTACTGGAAATACTAAAGTACCAACTTTAACTAGCATGTTTTCCATTATCCCTCTAGGATATTTTATTGATCTATCGGCTAGTTGTATGCTTATTCTAGTTGGTTTTAATTCTCCAAGGTCTAGTTTAGCGTATAGTGAATACGGCATTAGATTTATACTAGCACCTAAGTCTGCCAATGCTTCTATTGAACTAAGACTACCCAGAAAACATGGAATTGTGAAACTTCCTGGATCAGATAATTTTTCTGGTATCTTATTCAACAGCACTGCTGAACAATTAGCATTCATAGTAACAGCCGAGAGTTCTTCCATTTTCTTTCTATTTGAGATTAGATCTTTCAAGAATTTAGCATATCTTGGCATTCCTGAAATCACATCAATGAAAGGAAGATTTACATTTATCTGTTTAAACATAACCAAGAATTTGGATTGCTCGGCTTCAAGTTTCTCTTTCTTCATTTTACTCGGATAAGGAAGTGGTGGTTGGTATGGTTTAACATAAGGTTTATCCTTAACTGTGTTATTTTCATTAACCTTTTCAACTACCGGTTCTTTTTCCTTATCTTGATCAGGTTGTGGTTCTTGTGGAGTAGGAATGGTTTCATCAGAAGTTACAGGTATTTCCGGTGGTTTAAGTGTTGTACCACTTCTTGTGGTAATAGCTTTAGATGTTTCATTCCGGGGGTTAGCGTTTGTATCACCAGGTAGACTTCCCGGTTTTCTTTCACCTATTAACCTTGCTAGGTTACTTACTTCTTGTTCCAGATTTTGAATAGAAGCTTGTTGATTTCTAAATGCTTGAGCATTTTGTTCATTGGTTTGTTTTTGAGATGTGAAAAACTGCGTTTGAGTTTCAACTAGCTTCGTCATCATATCTTCTAAATTCGGCTTTTTATCATCGGTTTGTTGTGGTGGTTTGTTTTGAAAATTCGGTCTTTGCTGATTGTAAGTATTATTGGATACTTGTTGATTGCTAGGACCTTGTTGGTTGTTGTATGGAATATTTCGGTTATAATTCTGGTTTTGATTGTAAATCGGTCTTGGCGGTTGATAATTATTCTGATAATTATTTCCAGGCCTTTGGTTTATGTATGAAATATTCTCTCTTTGTTCCATTGTTAATTCAATACTGAGACAATCTTTTGTCAAATGTGGTCCTCCACACTGCTCACAACTAATTCGTATTGAGTGAATATCCTTAGTCATCTTTTCCATTCGTCTCTCCACAGCATCTATCTTTGCGGAAATGGAATCTAAGTCATGGCTAGAATCGGCTCTAGCTGCTTTAGATGATCTAATGATATCTTTTTCTTGGTGCCACTCATGCGAGTGGGAAGCAGTGTTATCAATAATTTTGTAAGCATCAGTTTCGGTTTTCTTCATAATAGAACCACCAGCTGCTATATCTATGTCTTTTCTTGTAGCGATGTCGCATCCTCGGTAGAATATTTGTACTATTTGACAGGTGTCTAAACCATGTTGCGGACATCCTCTTAATAACTTTCCATATCTTGTCCACGCCTCATATAGAGTTTCATTTGGTTTCTGTGTGAACGTAACAATTTCTGCTTGAAGTCTTACGGCTTTAGATGCAGGAAAGAATTGTTTAAGAAATTTGTCAATTAAAACGTCCCATGTATCAATCGCCCCTTCAGGTAACGATTCCAACCAATCTTTGGCTTCTCCCTTTAAAGTCCAGGGAAATAACATGAGATATATCTGTTCATCCTCCACTTCTCGGATTTTAAATAGTGTGCAGATTCTATTAAAGGTACGTAGATGTTCATTTGGATCTTCCTTCGGCGCACCACTAAATTGGCATTGATTAGTCACCATGTGTAGAATTTGTCCTTTGATTTCATAATCTGGCGCATTAATGTCTGGATGAGTAATTGCGTGACCTTGGCCAGTGCGTTTAGCTCTCATTCGGTCTTCCATACTTAAAGGTTCCAGATTCTCCATAATTGAATTTGTTGAATCGGTATCACTAGATGATTCTGATTTAATGGTTCGTTCCTCAACAATCTCTGTTTGAATGATTGGTGGTTCCGGAGGAAAGTTTAATGGTTCAGGATCTACAAACCGTTCCTGAATATTCTCCGGATTCTCAATTGTGAGGTTGGGTTCAAAAAATGGATTATCGGAAATTTGAACTGAAGTACTTGGTTGACTAGATGACGATTCTAAAGAAAAATCAACGGCGGTTATATTTGCTAAATGTCTTGATCTAGTTACAGGTGGTGAACGTACAAAAGGTGATGAACATCTTGCTCGGTGCATTCACTGAATATCCTATTAGTTTTAAAAAGGAAAGAAAAATTATAATAAGTTATCAAATCAATAGACTTTTCTGATTTTGCCCACGTTTCGAATAGCCAAAAGATGCAGCAGAGGGGCAGGATTCGTTTGTTCTCAATATAATTGAGGACTGTTTGGCTCCAATAACCCGGTCCACGTACAAATCCAACTATTACTACGAACCAGAAAATTTTGATGTCTATCAATTTAACCACTCAAAATAAATTTTCGTAATTTTAAGAAATTTAGATAAGAAGTAGAAAAAATTCTAAGTCCTAAAAACTAGAATGACGAGAAATAAGAGAGAAAAAGAGTTCGTCGAAAAAGGTTGAAAAAGAAAAAATGGTTGAAAAATAAAAGGTGACGGAAAAATAAAAGAAACTTATAAAAACTTAAAAATACTTAACTAACCTAACCTTATTACTACAACTAACTTAAAATTATAATCGCAAATTGAAATTACTAATTGGAATGATAATTGATACATAGTAAAAGTCTAAAAATATTAAAGCTTACAAGGAAAAACTAAATCCCAAATAGAAATAACTTAAAAAGAAACTAAAACTTAAAAAGGCGTCGCAAAATCCTAAAGCACCTAAATCTTAGTCTAAAGAAAAAGCACTTAAGGAATTCTACGCAAAGCCTAAAAATCTAGGAGTAAAAATAACTATAGCAAAAACTAAGTTTAAAATTAAATATGAGCTAAAAATACAAAAGTTATGCTACAACGATTAAAAAGGGACAAAATATAAAAATATACAAAAAGTTGTAAAAAGTACAATTTTTATAAAAATATTATTTTTATATTATTTATTTAATAAAACTACTAATTTTACAATTTAATAAAACTAATTAATACTAAATACATAAATTAAATAAAAAGTAAAAATAAAAATAAAACTAATAATAATAATAGTAATAATTAGGTTTGAATAATAATAATAATTAATTAAAACCCGTAATTAATGCTCGATTAGGGCTTCCTGTTGCCTGTCAGATACCCTCCGCGAGTCGCGGTAATTTATAAAGACAACCCCGCGAGTCGCGGGGTTCAGAATTTCAGCTGACAGGTTTGAATTTTTACGCGTTTTTCTTTATTTATTTTTTTTTTATTTTCTGTTTTCTGTTTTATAATTAAATAGAATATATAAATAATAAAAACTTTTAAAATTTTAAAACTAAAAAGAAAATACTTTATAATTTTATAAATAAACTTAAAAATAGATTTTAAAATATTATAATTTTTTTTTTTCGATTTTTTTTATAGTTTTTAAAATTTTTTTTTTACTTTTTTAATTTTTTAAACAAAAATATAAATTTTACAAAAACAAATTATAACTTAAAATTTAAAAATATGGCGTTTCGCTTCGGCGATCTCCGGCAGCGGCGCCAAAAATACTTGATGTTATGCGAGGTGTATATAAAATAGTTATTAATTTTAGCAGAAAACACTATTAAATACGATACAATTTTACACAAGATATTTATTTATTTATAGAATGGATATACTTAAACCTTGCTACAACACTTATAGGCAGTGTACCTAATCGTTCAGTAGTGTAGTTTTTAGTAAGTCCGGTTCGTTCCACAGGGAAATCTTTAAACAAAGCTCAACGCTATATTAGTTTACTTTTATAAAAATACAAATATATATATAAGTAATATTATTATTATAAAGGGGGGTTTTTACCGTTTAATGACCGGTTTGTCGATTTTAAAACTTTAGTCGCAGTTAAAACCTAATGTAAAATATAAAATAAATACAAGACTTAAATTAAAGCGTAAAGTAAATAACGATAATGAAATTGCAAATAATAAAAGTGCGATAAAATAAAATTGCGATAATTAAAAAGTACAATAATTAAAAGTGCGATTAAATAACAATAAATAAAAGTGCGATAATTAGAAGTGCAATTAAATATAAAATAAAGGAAATTAAATATGAAATAAAAGAATTATGCTTATTTAAACTTCCGTAATCATGATGTTTGACGTGTTGATTTTAGTTTTATGCCCATGGGTTAATTGTCCTTTGTCCTGGATTATTTAATATGTCCGTCTGGTTTTTGTCCATAACAGTCCATCAGTCATAAATATAAAGTGCGAGTGTCCTCATCAAATTATTCTTATACCCGAAGTTAAATATTCCAACTAATTGGGGATTCGAATTGTAACAAGGTTTTAATACTTTATTTAATGAATACACCAGGTTATCGACTGCGTGTAAACCAAGGTTTTACTACTTTGTTAACAATTACACCAATTACCCTTGAATGTAATTTCACCCCTGTTTTAATTATTCTAGTGGCTATTAATCCATTCCCGTGTCCGGTTAAATGAACGATTATTCGTACATATAAATACCCCGCCCATCGTGTCCGATTGAGTGTATATGGTAATTTATAGAGACGCCCAATTGTAAATCTTTATATTAACATTAACAAACTTTCATTTAGTTAAACAAATATAAAGCCCATTAATAGCCCATAGTCTAGTTTCCACAAGTGTCGTTCTTTTGTCCAAACCCCAATTATGGTACAAAGCCCAATTACCTAATTTTAGTAATTAGCCCAACATCATGATTACTTCGTTTTAAATAAGCATAATAATAACTTAGCTACGAGACATTAATGTAAAAAGGTTGAACATAACTTACAATGATTAAAAATAGCGTAGCGTTACACGGACAGAATTTCGACTTACACCCTTACAACATTCGCTAACATACCCTTATTATTAGGATTTAAAATTAAAATTAAAATATAAATTATATATATATATATTACGTATATATTGAGAGAGAGATAGATATTATAGATTATGAAAAATGATCAGAATTCGGTTTGCTTTATAGCCAGAGTTGAAATTTGGGGCTCCGCGACTCGCGGCAAAAGCCTCTTCAAACTCCGCGAGTCGCGGAGAATGTATTTACAGCTCAGTCCTTGGAGTTTTCTCTGCCGACGGTTTTTTATATATAAATATAATATATATATATAATTAATATAATTAATTATATATTATATTATATTTATATACATAGTTAACTTGTAATTTTTAGTCCGTTGCGTCGAGCGTTAAGAGTTGACTCTGGTCCCGGTTCCGGATTTTCGAACGTCCTTGCGTACAATTTAATATCTTGTACTTTGCGTTTTGAATCTTGTACTCTTGTAATTTCGAGACGTTTCTTATCAATAATTGGAACCTTTTTGATTGTCTTTTGTACTTTTGAGCTTTTTGGTCGTTTGCGTCTTCAATTCGTCGAATCTGTCTTTTGTCTTCACCTTTTATTATTTAAACGAATATCACTTGTAAATAGAACAATTGCAACTAAAAGCTTGTCTTTCTTGAGGAATAATGCTATGAAATATATGTTCGTTTTTAGCATTATCATTCATGAACTTGATTTTTGAAAGATAATGCCAATTGAGACTTGTTTAATTGCTAGTAATGATTATTTTGACATGTTATTTGAGTTGAATGTTTATGAACTTGGCGAACATTTTCGTATATGCTTATTTAAAAAAGTGTAGATTTGATAAAAATGTGAAAATGAGCTTAAGTTTGATATAAATTGATAATGTCATTGTAATTATTTTGATTGATGATTTTGCTGACACTAATGCATATTTGGATGCACAAAATTTGTGTTTGATGTGTTTTGCAGAATGAAAGGGGTGAATCTTCATCCCAAGCCCGCAATGCTCCTGCTGAGAATTTGGAACAACAGGAGGTGGATAACTACTACAAGCAGGATGTACCTCATCCAGTCATGACCTTTTCCGATATGCACTTGGAAGAGTTGCACCCGAACCTGAGATTTGACAGACTTTGGATAGATTATCCAAAATATCAACGGGGTTTGCATACTCTTCATTCCAAGGTTGTTGAGTTACCGAGGGTCATAGAATGGGGACCCTTAGAAGCTGTAGAATTGGCCGGGCCAATTAGGGAATTACTTGTACAGAGGTATGGTAATTCTTCTTTTAATGACTGGGTATGTTTATTCACCATACGTAGACCTGTATATAAAGTATGGTGTGAAGAATTGTTATGTAGTATAGAGTTGAATGATCGGGTAGCTAGTTTAACCGATCGTTCTTTTATTAGATTTTTGTTAGGCGGTTCGATGCGCCACATGTCTTTACTGGACATGTCTCAGGCTTTACGTATATATATGCCTGAGGAGTTAGCGTCTGCCGATTGTAGAGGATTGATACTAAACGGTAGAAAGATAGATGAGAATTTTGATACACACGGTGTGTGGAGTCAAATGACAAGCCATCACCGTTTCAAAGGGGGAAATTACTCTTATTTGGATATAGATAGAGCCGAATTAAGAGTGATACATAGGTTTTTAGCTAATTCGATTACACAAAGGGGTAAAAACAAGGAAAAAGTAAATGAACAGGATTTGTTTTACCATATGTGTATTCGAGACCCACAAAGCGCTGTAAGTATACCATATTGTGTGGGTTATTATTTATCAGCTATGGTTCGGGGGATGCGACCACATAGCATAATAGGAGGTGGTATTTTTATTACTTTGATTGGTGAATATCTCGGTGTGGATATAAGTCGGGGGGGATTATTACTAGAAGAGCCAGAACCCCGCGACACTATAGGTTTAAATGTATACCATGGTGCGAAAGTTTTGAAGAGGCGAAATAACGCCGCAGTACGATACCATGGTAGACATCCACAGGTGGAGAGAAACCAGCAGCAAAGTAATGTAGGAGGGGGGAATGAGATGCAAGAAATGCATAGGTTTATAGCTTCTCAGGAATACGAAAATGCTAGACAGAGAGCATTTGAAGATTGGCAAGTTCATCAGAACCAGATCATAGCTCATTGCCAACATATAGGTAGAAACTATATTCCTACACCGAAACCCATCTTCCCTCCTTGCTCTATAGAGATGCAGCCACCATATCCTACGTATGACCCTGCCGAAGCATTCTATAGCACTTATGGTTATGCCTGGAACCCCTATTGGTACCAATATCATCCTTAGTTTACTTATTATTTTTTTTTATTTTGTAATTTGTAATTATTGATACGTTTAATACTTTTGTTAATATTGTAATCATTTTTATAATTATCTAACTTTTATTCTTAGATTTTAATAATTTTTGAATGTGGGGTAATAAACCAAACTTCAAAAATATGTATATATGTTTGCAGTTTATCTTATGTACACAACAGGGTAAAACAACGCATTTTCAAAGACTGGCATTAAGTTCAGCAAAAGCAACTAATTTTGACGACAAGATGCAAAATATATGTGAAATAACAACAAGACGGAATGAACAAATGATGTGCACCATTTATCATTCAGCAAACAAACGCCAATATATTTGGAAACTTTGGTAAAATTTAATCATTTTCACACAAATCACCCTCAATAATTTAAATTGTTACTGATTTCTTGCAAATGAGGGCATTGCAAGATCTTAAGTGTGGGAAGGGGTTAAATTCTTTCGGATTTTAAAAATTTTTACTTTATACACTTGGTTACCATTAAAAATACTAGTAAAGCAGTAGTTGTATTAGAATCTAGTGCTCTCTGATAAATAAAGAACAGCCCTAGTCTTATATACTGACTACCCAATTCTAGTAAAATTTTTCAAAATTTTCAATTAAATGAATTCAAAATCATGTTTATACATATTTATGAACGATAAAACTAGGTTTTAACACCGAAATTATTGTTACCTCAAAAAGGACATAAATTAAGAAACAAACTAAAATGTCAAAATTCATTTAAAATGGAATAGAGGACGATAAAAAGGAAAATAAAAGCCAAGTGTGGGAAAATTTACCAAGTTATCTTAAACATATGTCACATATATCTGTAACAAATAACTGAAAATACTTTTGCTTTGGACTAAACTAAACTGTTTTACCCGATGAAAGAAAAGAAGAGATGGATCTACACGATGAATCAATTCCATCATTAAAAGGAAGTAAAGTCTTCCGAAAAAGACACGCGCTTCTTGATTTAGGTCATGAAGTTGTCGTCCAGACCAGCTGTAGGTTGACGAAAAATCTAGAAAAGTCATCACTAAAATTAGTAGGAAATCCACGGACCTCAGCATTAAACAGGGTCTCCAAGTGGTCAGATTTATCCTAACCATGAGAAGGATTTATCTCGTACAATGGGGGGGCACCATGCAAATTAGCTGGATAAGACTAATGAATCAGATCCCCAGAAAGGATAATCTCCTTAAAGATTAAAAATCAGCTTTTAAGATTGATATTACTCAATCCTAGAGATTGACCTTAAAGATTGAGAATTACAAACTCATGGAATTCAATGATATCTAAACTCGAGCTTGAACGAGAAAATATTTTGATCAAAATTACAAACCGATTTGTTTTCTGAAAACCCTATTTTCAATGCGTTCATTACCATTGAACGTAAAATCCTAGGAATTCACCTGGAATTCATTAGGTCACCTGAACTAAATCGGGTGTCAACCGTAAGAACGGTGGTTGCATAGTGGTCAAAGACAGGACCTTGTGCCAGACCAAAAAATTATAAGGGTGAGCTTTACTATTGCTCCTACCAAGGATAGTAATTGCGTCCGACACGTTATAGACCATAATCAAAAGCATGTCACGGGACATTGCCTTAACAGTTGCTTTTTCAACGCTTTCCTTTACAACCGGACGGTAGTTTGCCGAAAGGTAATATACGGAACAAGTAAACTGGACGTGTTGCTTTCCAAATACAAGGTTAGCAAGTAGGTGACACAAAACCGTAAGTTTTGAGCTAAAATTTTCAAATCTGAAACCCACCAAACCCACAAAAATATTTTGCAAACACCGGTAAAGGGTTATCCCGGAAAACTTATCTAGGGTAAAAACTAGATTTAATTTTCAAAAGATCAAATGTTTTCATAAAGATCCAATTTTCTTAATGGATCTAAATTTTTATAGTCATGTGGGACTGTAAACCATATCGTTACTACCATTGTTTATACCGCCGTATAGAAATCACTGATGTACAAAGTGTGAAGAATAAAGAAGTGATTCTAGTATTTCAAGACGATATTGCTTGAGGACAAGCAACGCTCAAGTGTGGGAATATTTGATAATGCTAAAAACGAACATATATTTCATAGCATTATTCCTCAAGAAAGACAAGCTTTTAGTTGCAATTGTTCTATTTACAAGTGATATTCGTTTAAATAATAAAAAGTGAAGACAAAAGACAGATTCGACGAATTGAAGACGCAAACGACCAAAAAGCTCAAAAGTACAAAAGACAATCAAAAAGGTTCCAATTATTGATAAGAAACGTCTCGAAATTACAAGAGTACAAGATTCAAAACGCAAAGTACAAAATATAAAATTGTACGCAAGGACGTTCGAAAATCCGGAACCGGGACCAGAGTCAACTCTTAACGCTCGACGCAACGGACTAAAAATTACAAGTTAACTATGTATATAAATATAATATAATATATAATTAATTATATTAATTATATATATATTATATATATAATAAAAACCGTCGGCAGAGAAAGACTCCAAGATGTGAGCTGGAATTTCAAACTCCGCGACTCGCGGAGTTTGAAGGCAAAATTCACCGCGAGTCGCGGAGCCCCAAAAATAAAAAATCCCTATAAAGCAAACCGAATTCTGATCAAAATTTCATAATCTATAATCTCTCTTCTCTCATATATACGAAAAATATATATATATATATAATTTATATTTTAATTTTAATTTTAATTATAATTCTAATAATAAGGGTATGTTAGCGAATGTTGTAAGGGTGTAAGTCGAAATTCTGTCCGTGTAACGCTACGCTATTTTTAATCATTGTAAGTTATGTTCAACCTTTTTATATTAATGTCTCGTAGCTAAGTTATTATTATGCTTATTTAAAACGAAGTAATCATGATGTTGGGCTAATTACTAAAATTGGGTAATTGAGCTTTGTACCATAATTGGGGTTTGGACAAAAGAACGACACTTGTGGAAATTAGACTATGGGCTATTAATGGGCTTTATATTTGTTTAACTAAATGATAGTTTGTTAATGTTAATATAAAGATTTACAATTGGGCGTCCCTATAAATTACCATATACACTCGATCGGACACGATGGGCGGGGTATTTATATGTACGAATAATCGTTCATTTAACCGGACACGGGAATGGATTAATAGCCACTAGAATAATTAAAACAGGGGTGAAATTACATTCAAGGGTAATTGGTGTAATTGTTAACAAAGTAGTAAAACCTTGGTTTACACGCAGTCGATAACCTGGTGTATTCATTAAACAAAGTATTAAAACCTTGTTACAATTCGAATCCCCAATTAGTTGGAATATTTAACTTCGGGTATAATAATAATTTGACAAGGACACTTGCACTTTATATTTATGACTGATGGACTGTTATGGACAAAAACCAGACGGACATATTAAATAATCCAGGACAAAGGACAATTAACCCATGGGCATAAAACTAAAATCAACACGTCAAACATCATGATTACGGAAGTTTAAATAAGCATAATTCTTTTATTTCATATTTAATTTCCTTTATTTTATATTTAATTGCACTTCTAATTATCGCACTTTTATTTATTGTTATTTAATCGCACTTTTAATTATCGTACTCTTTAATTATCGCAAGTTTATTTTATCGCACTTTTATTATTCGCAATTTCATTATCGTTATTTACTTTACGCTTTAAATTAAGTCTTTTATTTATTTAATATTTTACATTAGGTTTTAACTGCGACTAAAGTCTTAAAATCGACAAACCGGTCATTAAACGGTAAAAACCCCCCTTTATAATAATAATATTACTTATATATATATTTGTATTTTTATAAAAGTAAACTAATATAGCGTTGAGCTTTGTTTAAAGATTTCCCTGTGGAACGAACCGGACTTACTAAAAACTACACTACTGTACGATTAGGTACACTGCCTATAAGTGTTGTAGCAAGGTTTAAGTATATCCATTCTATAAATAAATAAATATCTTGTGTAAAATTGTATCGTATTTAATAGTTTTTCCTAGTAAAATATAAACTATTTCGTATACACCTCGCATAACATCAAGTATTTTTGGCGCCGCTGCTGGGGAAACGCCAAAGCGAAACGCCACACACATAAAAAAAAAAAAAAAGATTTTTAGTTTACTTTTATAAAAATTCGTTTTTGTAAAAATACGTTTTAATTATTCAAAAATATAAAAAGAAAAACAAAAATATAAGTATTTTTAAGATTTTGTTAATTATTTAAGTTTTATAAGTTTCTTTATTTTTATTTTAATTTATAATAATATAAATTTTATTAAATATCTTTTATTTATAGAAAAAAACAGAAAACAGAAAATAAAAAAAAAATAAATAAATAAAGAAAAAACGCGTCGAATTTGAAACCTGTCAGCTGAAATTTGAAACCCCGCGACTCGCGGGGTTTGATGCAATAAATGCCGCGACTCGCGGAGCTTCTCTGACAGGCGACAAAAAACCCTAAACCAGCATTAATTACGGTTTATTATTAATTATAATTATTATTAAACCCTAATTATGTATTATTATTATTATTAGTTTTATTTTTACTTTTACTTTTTATTTAATTTATGTATTTAGTATTAATTAGTTTTAATTAAATTATAAAATTAGTAGTTTTATTAAATAAATAATATAAAAATAATATTTTTATAAAAATTGTACTTTTTACAACTTTTTATATATTTTTATATTTTGTCCCTTTTTAATCATTGTAGCGTAATATTTGTATTTTTCTCTCATAATTAATTTTAAACTTAGTTTTTGCCATAGTCATTTTTACTCCTATATTTTTAGGCTTTGCCGTAGAATTCCTTAAGTGCTTTTTCTTTAGACTAAGATTTAGGTACTTTAGAATTTTGCGACGCCTTTTTAAGTTTTAGTTTCTTTTTAAGTTATTTCCATTTGGGATTTAGTTTTTCCTTTAAGCTTTAATATTTTTAGACACCTTTTACTATGTATCAATTATCATTCCAATTAGTAATTTCAATTTGCGATTATAATTTTAAGTTAGTTGTAGTAATAAGGTTAGGTTAGTCAAGTATTTTTAAGTTTTTATAAGTTTCTTTTATTTTTCCGTCACCTTTTATTTTTCAACCATTTTTTTTCTTTTTCGACCTTTTGCGACGAACTCTTTGTCTTTCTTATTTCTCGCTATTCTAGTTTTAGGACATAGATTTTTATTCTACTTCTTATCTAAATTTCTTAAAATTACGAAAATTTATTTTGAGTGGTTAAATTGATAGACATCAAAATTTTATGGTTCGTAGTAATAGTTGGATTTGTACGTGGACCGGGTTATTGGAGCCAAACAGTACTCAATTATATTAAGACCAAACGAATCCTGCCCCTCTGCTGCATCTTTTGGCTATTCGAAACGTGGGCAAAATCAGAAAAGTCTATTGGTTGGATAACTTATTATAATTTTTCTTTCCTTTTAAAAACTAATAGGATATTCAGTGAATGCACCGAGCAAGACGTTCATCACCTTTTGTACGTTCACCACCTGTTACTAGATCAAGACATTTAGTAAATATGACCGCCGTTGATTTTTCTTTAGAATCGTCATCCAGTCGACCAAGTACTTCAGTTCAAATTTCCGATAATCCATTTTTTGAACCCGACCTCACAATTGAGAATCCGGAGAATATTCAGGAACGGTTCGTAGATCCTGAACCATTAAACTTTCCTCCGGAGCCACCAATCATTCAAACAGAGATTGTTGAGGAACGAACCATTAAATCAGAATCATCTAGTGATACCGATTCAACAAATTCAATTATGGAGAATCTGGAACCTTTAAGTATGGAAGACCGAATGAGAGCTAAACGCACTGGCCAAGGTCACACAATTACTCATCCAGACATTAATGCGCCAGATTATGAAATCAAAGGACAAATTTTACACATGGTGACTAATCAATGCCAATTTAGTGGTGCGCCGAAGGAAGATCCAAATGAACATCTACGTACCTTTAATAGGATCTGCACACTATTTAAAATCCGAGAAGTGGAGGATGAACAGATATATCTCATGTTATTTCCCTGGACTTTAAAGGGAGAAGCCAAAGATTGGTTGGAATCGTTACCTGAAGGGGCGATTGATACATGGGACGTTTTAGTTGACAAATTTCTTAAACAATTCTTTCCTGCATCTAAAGCCGTAAGACTTCAAGCAGAAATTGTTACGTTTACACAGAAGCCAAATGAAACTCTATATGAGGCGTGGACAAGATATGGAAAGTTGTTAAGAGGATGTCCGCAACATGGTTTAGACACCTGTCAAATAGTACAAATATTCTACCAAGGATGCGACATCACTACAAGAAAAGACATAGATATAGCAGCTGGTGGTTCTATTATGAAGAAAACCGAAACTGATGCTTACAAAATTATTGATAACACTGCTTCCCACTCACATGAGTGGCACCAAGAAAAAAGATATCATTAGATCATCTAAAGCAGCTAGAGCCGATTCTAGCCATGACTTAGATTCCATTTCCGCAAAGATAGATGCTGTGGAGAGACGAATGGAAAAGATGACTAAAGATATTCACGCTATACGAATTAGTTGTGAGCAGTGTGGAGGACCACATTTGACAAAAGATTGTCTCAGTATTGAATTAACAATGGAACAAAGAGAGAATATTTCATACATAAACCAAAGGCCTGGAAATAATTATCAGAATAATTATCAACCGCCAAGACCGATTTACAATCAAAACCAGAATTATAACCGAAATATTCCATACAACAACCAACAAGGTCCTAGCAATCAACAAGTATCCAATAATACTTATAATCAGCAAAGACCGAATTTTCAAAACAAACCACCACAACAAACCGATGATAAAAAACCGAATTTAGAAGATATGATGACGAAGCTAGTTGAAACTCAAACACAGTTTTTCACATCTCAAAAACAAACCAATGAACAAAATGCTCAAGCATTTAGAAATCAACAAGCTTCTATTCAAAATCTGGAACAAGAAGTAAGTAACCTAGCAAGGTTAATAGGTGAAAGAAAACCGGGAAGTCTACCTAGTGATACAAATGCTAACCCCCGGAATGAAACAGCTAAAGCTATTACCACAAGAAGTGGTACAACACTTAAACCACCTGAAATACCTGTAACTTCTGATGAAACTATTCCTACTCCACAAGAACCACAACCTGATCAAGATAAGGAAAAAGAACCGGTAGTTGAAAAGGTTAATGAAAATAACACAGTTAAGGATAAACCTTATGTTAAACCATACCAACCACCACTTCCTTACCCGAGTAAAATGAAGAAAGAAAAACTTGAAGCCGAGCAATCCAAATTCTTGGATATGTTTAAACAGATAAATGTAAATCTTCCTTTCATTGATGTGATTTCAGGAATGCCTAGATATGCTAAATTCTTGAAAGATCTAATCTCAAATAGAAAGAAAATGGAAGAACTCTCGGCTGTTACTATGAATGCTAATTGTTCAGCAGTGCTGTTGAATAAGATACCAGAAAAATTATCTGATCCAGGAAGTAAGGTTAGTGTGAATCATTATATTCATCCTTTAAATTTTTCTCTTTTAAAACTCCTTGTTGCGCCTCCTTTATTTGAGTAGTAAGGTTAGTGTGAATCATTATATTCATAGATTTTACTCGAATGGGTTCTCTGTCCTTCCTGCTCAAGGCATCGGCTACCACATTTGCCTTCCCCGGGTGGTAACGAATCTCAAAGTCGTAATCATTCAATAATTCAATCCACCTACGCTGCCTCATATTCAGTTGTCTCTGATTAAATATGTGTTGAAGACTTTTGTGGTCGGTATATATAATACTTTTGACCCCATATAAGTAGTGCCTCCAAGTCTTTAATGCAAAAACAACTGCGCCTAATTCCAAATCATGCGTCGTATAATTTTGTTCGTGAATCTTCAATTGTCTAGACGCATAAGCAATCACCTTCATTCGTTGCATTAATACACAACCGAGACCTTGCTTTGATGCGTCACAATAAATCACAAAATCATCATTCCCTTCAGGCAATGACAATATAGGTGCCGTAGTTAGCTTTTTCCTCAATAACTAAAACGCCTTCTCTTGTTCATCCTTCCATTCAAATTTCTTCCATTTATGCGTTAATGCAGTCAAGGGTTTTGCTACTTTGGAGAAATCTTGGATGAATCTTCTGTAGTAACCAGCCAATCCTAAAAATTGACGTATATGCTTCGGAGTTTTTGGGGTTTCCCACTTTTCAACAGTTTCGATCTTTGCCGGGTCCACCTGGATACCTTCTTTGTTCACTATGTGACCGAGGAATTGAACTTCTTTCAACCAAAATGCACACTTTGAAAACTTAGCGTACAGTTTTTCTTTCCTCAATACTTCTAGCACTTTTCTCAAATGTTCTTCGTGCTCTTGATCATTCTTTGAGTAAATAAGTATGTCATCGATGAAAACAATGACAAACTTGTCAAGATATGGCCCACACACTTGGTTCATAAGGTCCATGAACACAGCTGGTGCGTTAGTCAATCCAAACGGCATAACCATAAACTTGTAATGACCATAACGCGTCCTAAAAGCAGTTTTTGGAATATCATCCTCCTTTACTCGCATTTGATGATATCCAGAACGTAAATCGACTTTCGAATAAACCGACGAGCCTTGTAGTTGATCAAATAAGTCGTTAATTCTCGGCAGTGGATAACGGTTTTTGAGGGTAAGTTTATTCAACTCTCTATAGTCAATACACAACCTAAATGTACCATCCTTCTTCTTGACAAACAAAACAGGAGCTCCCCATGGTGATGTGCTTGGTCGAATGAAACCACGTTCTAATAGTTCTTGCAGTGTGACAACCCGAAAATTTTTGACCAAATTTAAACTTTATCTTTAAATAATTTAACGTTTCCGACACGATAAGCAAAGTCTATGAAGTTGAATCTCAAAATTTTAGAACTGTTTCATTACATTTGACTGCTCTCGACGATTCATGAACAATTATATGTATGTATGTATGTATATATATATATATATATATATATATGTACAAGTAAAAACGACTTTCCTACAGCAAAACACTATTTGCTACAGTAAAATGACTTTGCTACAGTAAAACACTATTTGCTACAGTGAAGCCGTATTTTGCTACAGTGCTACAGTGAGTATATAAAAGCTCGGTTCATTCCTCCGAATTATTATTTTTTATATTATTATTATTATTATTATTATTATTATTATTATTATTATTAAGATTAATATTATTATTATTAATCTTATTATAAAATTATTATTAGTAGTATATATACCTAAAATACTACGACGAGGTTATGAGCGTGTCACCTTCAAAATGGGTTTTTGAGCGGGATAGAGCTAAGGAAATTATGGGTTATTGCCAAGGAGGTTATGGGTAATGTTCGGGGGTATATTTGTGAATCAAATCTAGTGTTTATCATCTCCGTTACATCTACGTACTTTCCTACAATATTGAATCTCAATATTTATACGTAAGCAATCATATTTTATCTTTTATATATTAATTGTGTATCCATGTCTAGTGCTCGAGTATTTATATATTTATATATGCTTGTATGCTAAATTTCGTCGTTAAACAGTTATAATGAATCACGAATTAAATACATATATTACTGGTAAAAAGTATATGATATACATGTTTTTGGAAAGCTGGCGAAAAATCAATAACTTTTCATTTAGATATCGAATAACTTCGATGAACGGATTAAAAGATATGATCAACTGAATTATGATTGACGTTAATTGAAATTGCTTTTGAATCTACAATTAAGATTTAAACAACTCGTTTACGAGATTGATAATTTGGATTTTTGAATATTACCAACCGAGTAAATGAATCCTTATATAAGGTACGTCTCGTTTTGTTAAACAACTGTCAAAATTGACTTTTTGAAACGACATTGGATAACTTTTGTATGTCGATCTCGAGCATTAGGATTGTGATACACTATGACCTGACCTAGCTTGATAGACGTTTATTGACCAACATATGTTCTCTAGGTTGAGATCTATGATTATTTGGTAATTCAAGTTTCGATCACATTTTGGTGAATGACTTTATATGCTACTAAGGTGAGTTTCATATGCTCCCTTTTTAATTACTTTTGGGCTGAGAATACATGCACTTTATTTAAACGCAATGGATACAAGTACATACTAAATTCTACACCGAGTTTGAACCAAAAATCCCTTAGCTTTGGTAACTAGTAACTGCCAGTTATAAGAACTGGTAGGCACGAGTAGTTGTATATGAATCCATAGGGCTTGATATCCCTATCCGAGCTAGAGCGCTAGCCTTTTAACGGATGTAAGCTATTTGAGAAGCGTACACGTTGGTTTGCATGTATTATTAAGATGATTATACAAAGGGTACAAATTATATATACGTTAAAGTTTAGTTACCAGGGTGCTCAATTTCGTAGAATATTTTGATAAACGTTTCTGGATGAAACAACTAAAATCTTGTGATCCACCTTTATATACAGATTATACGAAACATTAAAACTATGAACTCACCAACCTTTGTGTTGACACTTGTTAGCATGTTTATTCTCAGGTTCCCTAGAAGTCTTCCGCTGTTTGATTATATGTTACACAAGCTATGTGTATGGAGTCTTACATGACATATTTTTCAAGGAAAAGTTGCATTCACCAAATCATCACCATGTATCTTATTTTAACTGCATTGTCAACGGAAGTACTATTGTAAACTATTATTTATGGTGATTGTCTATATGTAGAAATCATCAGATGTCGAAAACATTTGATTTAAATATTCATTTATGGTGTGCCTTTTCAAAAGAATGCAATGTTTACAAAACGTATCGTATAGAGGTCAAATACCTCACAATGAAATCGATAAATGACGTGTTCGTCCATATGGATTTGGAGCGATCGTCACATGCAGTTGGCTTTGCAGTTCTTTCATCTCGCTGGGTGCGAGTCTGTAAGGAGCACGAGCTATTGGTGCAGCTCTTGGTACAAGATCTATTTGAAATTCAACAGATCGATGTGGAGGTAGTCCCGGTAATTCTTTCGGAAATACATTGGGAAATTCTTTTGCGACGGGAACATCATTGATGCTCTTTTCTTCAGTTTGTACTTTCTCGACGTGTGCTAGAACAGCATAGCAACCTTTTCTTATTAGTTTTTGTGCCTTCAAATTACTAATAAGATGTAGCTTCGTGTTGCCCTTTTCTCCATACACCATTAAGGGTTCTCCTTCTTCTCGTACAATGCGAATTGCATTTTTGTAACATACGATCTCTGCTTTCATCTTCTTCAGCCAGTCCATGCCAACTATTACATCAAAACTCCCTAACTCTACTGGTATCAAATCAATCTTAAATATTTCGCTACCCAGTTTAATTTCTCGATTTCGGCATATATTATCTGCTGAAATTAATTTACCGTTTGCTAATTCGAGTAAAAATTTACTATCCAATGGCGTCAATGGAAAACTTAATTTAGCACAAAAATCTCTACTCATATAGCTTCTATCCGCACCCGAATCAAATAAAACGTAAGCAGATTTATTGTCAATAAGAAACGTACCCGTAACAAGCTCTGGGTCTTCCTGTGCCTCTGCCGCATTAATATTGAAAACTCTTCCGCGGCCTTGTCCATTCGTGTTCTCCTGGTTCGGGCAATTTCTAATAATGTGGCCCGGTTTTCCACATTTATAACAAATACATTGGCATAACTTGCTTCGACACTTCTTGCTCCGCCATTACTCATTTCGACACCATTTGTTCCTTTTGTTCTGTTAACCCCTGGTCCGTAGACCTCACACTTCACCGCGCTATGACCATTTCTTTTACACTTGTTGCAAAATTTGGTGCAGAACCTCGAGTGATACTTTTCACACCTTTGGCATAGCTGCTTCTGATTGTTGTTGTTCTGGTTGTTATTGTTGTTGGGATGATTGTTGTAGTTGTTGTTGTTGTTGTTGTTGTTGTTGTTGTTGTGCCGTTTGTTGTAGTTGCGATTGATGTTGCGATTGTTGGGATTGTTGTTGTTGTATTGGTGACTCTTATCACCATTTTCCTCCCACTTTCTTTTGACTAGCTTCACGTTGGCCTCTTCGGCCGCCTGTTCTTTAATTCTTCCCTCAATCTGGTTCACTAGTTTGTGAGCCATTCTACATGCCTTTTGTATGGAGGCAGGCTCGTGTGAACTTATATCTTCTTGGATTCTCTCCAGTAACCCTTTCACAAACGCGTCGATCTTCTCTTCTTCATCTTCGAACGCTCTCGGACACAATAGGCACTATTCTGTGAATCGTCTTTCGTACGAAGTAATATCGAATCCCTGTGTTCGTAACCCTCTAAGTTCTGACTTGAGCTTATTGACCTCGGTTCTGGGACGGTACTTCTCGTTCATCAAGTGCTTGAATGCCGACCACGGTAGTGCGTAAGCAGCATTGTGTCCTACCTGTTCAAGATAGGTGTTCCACCATGTTAACGCAGTACCTGTGAAGGTATGCGTAGCATACTTAACTTTGTCCTCTTCAGTACACTTACTTATGGCAAACACCGATTCGACTTTCTCGGTCCACCGTTTCAATCCAATTGGTCCTTCGGTTCCATCAAATTCCAAAGGTTTGTAGGCAGTGAATTCTTTGTAGGAGCATCCTACACGATTTCTTGCGCCGTTAGCTGCATTGCTAGATTCAGAGTTATTGTTGGTATGAAGCGCAGCCTGTACTGCGGCTATGTTTGCAGCAAGAAAGGTACGAAATTCCTCTTCGCTCATATTCATGGTCTTTCGAGTAGTCGGTGCCATTTCCTTCAAAATAGCCAATTGAATCGAGTTAATCATACAGAATATTAAGAGTAGTCAATAGTATTTCGTAGCATAATATGAACTCATTTATAAAAGTTTTTTCTTCATATTAGCGTTTTATAAGTTTAAATTCGGGTACTACCTACCCGTTAAGTTTATACTTAGTAGCTAATATACAATTCAACTACTACAATTCCATATGAAAAATTGATTATAATAATATATCACATACAAATATTCTTCAAACTTACAACTTCGCTATATTACATATAACATGAAATATAGTACACTATGATACAGGACAGTTTTGAAGATAAATCTAGTTAATACGCAAGTTGTTCAGCAAAGGAAATAAAGACACGTAATTCTTAAGTCCAGAAACAAGTCATGCATTCTGGTTTTACTAAGACGACTTCCCATCCTTGGTCTTGTGGAAAATAACCGTTATGACCATTAGCTAGGAAGCATGTTGTAATGTCGTCAAAAGGACGAGGGTTTCGTAATGTCCAACAGCCTCGTAATAATCTAAAAACCTTGTTTCTCACCCCAACTACTGAATCCGTCACTTGTGGGAAGGTTTTATTTAAAAGTTGCAATCCGATGTTCTTTTTCTCACTTTGGTAAGAAGCGAACATCACTAACACGTAAGCATAACATGCTTCTTTATGTTGCATGTTAGAAGCTCTTTCTAATCCACGAAATTCTATGTTGGGATATGTTGAGTAAAAATAGGTTCTTAACCCGTAGCGTAAAATTGCATTTGGGTTCCCCACATTTAACGCTTTAAAGAAAACACGGCGTAACTTACGGTCTCCCCAATGTGATATACCCCACCTATCAAAGGAAAGCCTTTTATAAATTAAGGCATTTATGGAAAGTCTGTCAAATGTTTGACAAGTTAATTTCACCATAACTAAATATGCTGATGAATTCTGACTGACTCTAGACAAGATTTCCTCAATCATATCCTCTGGTAAGTCTTCTAAAATATTCGGTTGTCTACCCTTAACGTCCATTTTGTTTTTATACTGTAAAATAGACAAGGATTAGATTCGTAAAAGATAATTAACAAACAATACAAGCAATTTTTACATAGAACATAAAAGTACAAGCACACTACAATACATATAATACATAACATGATTACAACCCTCTAATCTGAATCACTGGTTTCTTCTTCTTCTGACTTGGTTCATTTTCCTAATTTTCTAGGAATATATGGTGTTCCTCTAATACGAGCCGTTGTTTTCCACATTGGTTTAGAAAAACCTGGTGGTTTAGAGGTTCCCGGGTCATTGTTACATTTTAGGAAATACGGATGTTGTCGATACATATAAAGTTCATCGGGGTTGGAATCGGGTTTCTCTATTTTTATACCTTTTCCCTTATTATTTTCTTTCGCTTTATTAAATTGGGTCGAGGTAATTTCTATAATATCATCGGAATCCTCATCGGGATCCGATTCATCGGAAAATTGGTAATCTTCCCAATATTTTGCTTCCTTGGCAGAAACACCATTGACCATTATTAACTTTGATCCGTTGGTTGAGGATTTTCTTTTATTTAATCGATTTACTATAGGTATCAATATTTCTTCCTCCGGAACCTCTTCTTCTGGTTCATCCTCTTCCGATTCCTCCTCTTCTGGTTCATCTTCTTCTGGTTCCTCCTCTTCCCGTTCTTCTTCTTCCGGTTCCTCTTCGGGAATTTGTGAATCTTCCCAAAATATATTCGACTCTTCATTATTATTAGGTGAATCAATGAGATTTGTACTAGAGGTAGACATCTATCACACAATATCAAACACGTTAAGAGATTAATATATCACATAATATTTACATGTTAATAATATATAATTTCCAACAAAAAAAATGTTAAGCAATCGTTTTTGAAGAAAACACGGTCGAAGTCTAGACTCACTAATGCATCATAACAAACTCGGTAAGACACACTAATGCAATTTTCTGGTTCTCTAAGACCAATGCTCGGATACCAACTGAAATGTCCCGTTCATATTGATTATAAACGTTCCATATTAATTGATTTCGTTGCGAGGTTTTGACCTCTATATAAGACGTTTTTCAAAGACTGCATTCATTTTTAAAACAACCATAACCTTTATTTTATCAATAAAGGTTTTAAAAATATTACGTAGATTATCAAATAATGATAATCTAAAATATACTGTTTACACACGACCATTACATAATGGTTTACAATAAAAATATATTACATCGACATAGGTTTCTTGAATGCAGTTTTTACACAATATCATACAAACATGGACTCCAAATCTTGTCCTTATTTTAGTATACAACAACGGAAGCTCTTAGTATTCACCTGAGAATAAACATGATTTAAACGTCAACAAAAATGTTGGTGAGTTATAGGTTTAACCTATATATATCAAATCGTAACAATAGACCACAAGATTTCATATTTCAATACACATCCCATACATAGAGATAAAAATCATTCATATGGATTGAACACCTGGTAACCGACATTAAGAAGATGCATATATAAGAATATCCCCATCATTCCGGGACACCCTTCGGATATGATATAAATTTTGAAGTACTAAAGCATCCGGTACTTTGGATGAGGTTTGTTAGGCCCAATAGATCTATCTTTAAGATTCGCGTCAATTAGGGTGTATGTTCCCTAATTCTTAGATTACCAGACTTAATAAAAAGGGGCATATTCGATTTCGATAATTCAACCATAGAATGTAATTTCACGTACTTGTGTCTATTTTGTAAATCATTTATAAAACCTGCATGTATTCTCATCCCAAAAATATTAGATTTTAAAAGTGGGACTATAACTCACTTTTACAGATTTTTTTACTTCGTCGTGAAGTAAGACTTGGCCACTGGTCGATTCACGAACCTATAACAAATATGTACATATATATATCAAAGTATGATCAAAATATAATTACAACCATTTTTATTATGTTTTAAAGATTTGAGTGTATTAAGTCAGTTGTCCTCGTTAGTAACCTACAACTAGTTGTCCACAGTTAGATGTACAGAAATAAATCGATATATATTATCTTGAATCAATCCACGACCCAGTGTATACACGTCTCAGGCTAGATCACAACTCAAACTATATATATTTTTGGAATCAACCTCAACCCTGTATATCTAACTCCAACATTACTGCATATAGAGTGTCTATGGTTGTTCCAAATAATATATATAGATGGGTCGATATGATATGTCAAAACATTTGTATACGTGTCTATGGTATCCCAAGATTACATAATATATTAGAATACATGTATAATACAATATAAGTTAGCTACGATATGATTTGTATGGATTTGTTAAACATTTCCCGTAGCTAAAAAGATCAAAAATATCCAATCTTGTTTTACCCATAACTTCTTCATTTTAAATTCGTTTTGAGTGAATCAAATTGCTATGGTTTTACATTGAAATCTATTTTATGAATCTAAACAGAAAAAGTATAGGTTTATAGTCGGAAATATAAGTTACAAGTTGTTTTTGTAAAGGTAGTTATTTCAGTCGAAAGAACGACGTCTAGATGACCATTTTAGAAAACATACTTCCACTTTGAGTTTAACCTTGATTTTTGGATATAATTTCATGTTCATATGAAAAATAATTTTCTCAGAAGAAAAACTTTTAAATCAAAGTCTATCATAGTTTTTAATTATCCAAACCAAAACAGCCCCCGGTTTCACTAGGACGGCGTATATCCGATTTTATGGTGTTCATCGTGTTTTCAGGTTTTAAATCATTAAGTTAGCATATCATATAGATATAGAACATGTGTTTAGTTGATTTTAAAAGTCAAGTTAGAAGGATTAACTTTTGTTTGCGAACAAGTTTAGAATTAACTAAACTATGTTCTAGTGATTTCAAGTTTAAACCTTCGAATAAGATAGCTTTATATGTATGAATCGAATGATGTTATGAACATAATTACTACCTCAAGTTTTCTAGATAAAGCTACTGGAAATGAGAAAAATGGATCTAGCTTCAAAGGATCCTTGGATGGCTTGAAAGTTCTTGAAGCAGAATCATGACACGAAAACAGTTCAAGTAAGATTTTCACTCGAAATAAGATTGTTATAGTTGTAGAAATTGAATCAAAGTTTGAATATGAATATTACCTTGAATTAGAAAGATAACCTACTGTAAATAACAAAGGTTCCTTGATCTTAGATGATTACTTGGAATGGATTAGAAAGCTTGGAAGTAGACTTGCAAACTTAGAAGTATTCTTGATTTTTATGAAACTATACTTATGGAATTTATGAAGAAAACTTAGAACTTGAAGATAGAACTTGAGAGAGATCACTTAGATGAAGAAAATTGAAGAATGAAAGTGTTTGTAAGTGTTTTTGGTCGTTGGTATATGGATTAGATATAAAGGATGTGTAATTTTGTTTTCATGTAAATAAGTCATGAATGATTACTCATATTTTTATAATTTTATGAGATATTTAATGCTAGTTGCCAAATAATGGTTCCCACATATGTTAGGTGACTCACATGGGCTACTAAGAGCTGATCATTGGAGTATATATACCAATAGTACATACATCTAAAAGCTGTGTATTGTACGAGTATGAATACGGGCGCATACGAGTAGAATTGTTGATGAAACTGAACGAGGATGTAATTGTAAGCATTTTTGGTAAGTAGAAGTATTTTGATAAGTGTATTGAAGTCTTTCAAAAGTGTATGAATACATATTAAAACACTACATGTATATACATTTTAACTGAGTCGTTAAGTCATCGTTAGTCGTTACATGTAAATGTTGTTTTAAAATCTTTAGGTTAACGATCTTGTTAAATGTTGTTAACCCATTATTTATTATATCAAATGAGATGTTAAATTGTTATATTATCATGATATTATGATATATAATATATTTTAGTATGATATATATATACAGTTAAATGTCGTTACAACGATAATCGTTACATATATGACTCGTTTCGAAATCATTAAGTTAGTAGTCTTATTTTTACATATGTAGTTCATTGTTAATACACTTAATGATATATTTACTTATCATTTAACATAATTAACCAAGTGTATCAATATCTTAATATGATTCATATGTACCTAGTAAGACGTTGTTATAACGATAATCGTTATATATATATATATATATATTGTTTTCGAGTTTCTTAATTTAATAGTCTCATTTTTATGTATATAACTCATTGTTAAAATACCTAATGAGATACATACTTATAATAAAATCATGTTAACTATATATATAACCATATATATGTCATCGTATAGTTTTTACAAGTTTTAACGTTCGTGAATCACCGGTCAACTTGGGTAGTCATTTGTCTATATGAAACATATTCCAATTAATCAAGTCTTAACAAGTTTGATTGCTTAACATGTTGGAAATACTTAATCATGTAAATATCAATTTTATTTAATATATATAAACATGGAAAAGTTCGGGTCACTACAATTGGTTTGTTTCTGGGATGTGAAAAATTGAGTTTGAGATTCAACTAGCTTCGACATCATATCTTCTAAATTTGGCTTTTTATCATCGATTTGTGGTGGTTTATTTTGAAAAATAGGTCTTTGCTGATTGTAAGTATTATTGGATACTTGTTGATTGCTAGGACCTTTTTGATTGTTGTATGGAACATTTCGGTTATAGTTCTGATTTTGATTGTAGATTGGTCTTGGCGGTTGATAATTATTCTGATAATTATTTCCAGGCCTTTGGTTCATGTATGAAACATTCTCTCTTTGTTCCATTGTTGGTTCAATACTGAGACAATCTTTTGTCAAATGTGGTCCTCCACACTGCTCACAACTAATTCGTATTGAGTGGATATCTTTAGTCATCTTTTCCATTCGTCTCTCGACAGCATCTATCTTTGCAGAAATGGAATTAAAGTCATGGCTAGAATCAGCTCTAGCCGCTTTAGATGATCTAACGATATCTTTTTCTTGATGGCACTCATGTGAGTGGGAAGCAGTGTTATCAATAATTTTGTAAGCGTCAGTCGCGGTTTTCTTCATAATGGAACCACCAGCTGCTATATCGATGTCTTTTCTTGTAGTGATGTCGCATCCTTGGTAGAATATTTGTACTATTTGACAAATGTCTAAACCATGTTGCGGACATCCTCTTAATAACTTTCCAAATCTTGTCCACGCTTCATATAGAGTTTCATTTGGATTTTGTGCGAACGTAACAATTTCTCTTTGAAGTCTTACGGCTTTAGATGCCGGAAAAAATTGTTTACGAAATTTTTCAACTAAAACGTCCCATGTATCAATCGCCCCTTCAGGTAACGATTCTAACAAATCTTTGGCTTCTCCCTTTAAAGTCCAGGGAAATAACATGAGATATATCTGTTCATCCTCCACTTCTCTTATTTTAAATAGAGTACAGATCCTATTAAAGGTACGAAAATGTTCATTTGGATCTTCCTTCAGTGTACCACTAAATTGGCATTGATTAGTTACCATGTGTAAGATTTGTCCTTTGATTTCATAATCTGGCGCATTAATGTCTGGTTGAGTAATTGCGTGACCTTGGCCAGTGCGTTTAGCTCGCATTCGGTCTTCCATACTTAGAGGTTCCAGATTTTCCATGATTGAATTTGTTGAATCTGAATCACTAGAGGATTCTGATTTAATGGGTTGTTCCTCGACAATCTCCGTTTGAATGATTGGTGGTTCCGAAGGAAAGATTAATGGTTCAGGATCTCTGAATTGTCCCTGAATATCCTCCGGGTTCTCAATTGTGAAGTCGGGTTCAAAAAATGGATTATCGGAAATTTGAATTAGAGTACTTGGTCGACTAGATGACGATTCTAAAGAAAAATCAACGGCGACAATATTGGCTAGATGTCTTGATCGAGTTACAGGTGGTGAATGTATGAAAGGTGGTGAACGTTTTTGCTCGGTGCATTCACTGAATATCCTATTAGTTATAAAAGATAAAAATTATATAAGTTATCAAATTAATAGACTTTTCTGCTTTTGCCCACATTTCGAATAGCCAATAGATGTAGCAGGGAGCCAGAACCCTTTAAATCGGAAGCTCACAACTCAGCCACTAACAAATCCAACTATTACTACGAACCAGAAAATTTGAAAGTCTATCAATTTAACCGCTTAAAATAATTTTTCGTCGAAATTTAAAAAAAAATTTAGAGAAGAAATAAAAAATTCTATGTCCTAAAAACTAGAGCAGCGAGAAATAAGAAAGAAAAAGAAAGCGCCGAAAAACGTCGAAAAATAAAAGGTCGAAAAATAATAAAAAGAACGTAGCTCGTCGAAAATTAAAAGGAACTAAAATTTATAAACTGCGTCGCAAAATTCTAAAGCACCTAAATCTTAGTCTAAAGAAAAAGCGCTTAAGGGATTTTACGGCAAAGCCTAAAAATCTAGAAATAAAAATAACTACAGAAAATACTATATTTTAAAACTAATTACGAGTAATAAAAATACAAATTACGTACTAAATAATAAAAATATACAATTTATAAAAAGAGACAAAAATTAATAAAATTACTAATTTTTATAAAAATATTATTTTTATATAATTTATTTTATAAAAGTATTAATTTAGTAATTATTAAAACTAATTATAACTAAATATTATAAATTAAATAAAACTAAACTAAACATTAAAATATACTAAACCTAATTAGGGTTATTAATTAATAATAATAATTAAATTAATCTAACCCTAAACTGGTCGTACCAGGTACCAGGCGTGTCAAATCAGCTCATGCGATCGCATGAGCTGGCCGTTGTAATACCATGCGGTCGCATGGCTTAAGATAGCAGGCCAGAAGTTGGGCTGCTACAGTGTATTGGCCCGTATACTTTTATATTTTTTTTTTCTGTTTTAATAATTATATAAAATATTTATATAAATGAAATAAAAACTTATATTTTTACAAACTAAAAATAAAAATACTTTATAATTTATATATTTTGAACAATTCTTAAAAATATATATTTTTTATTTTTTTTTCTTTTTATATTTTTGTATTATTTTTTTTTAAAAATTAAAATGTATTGTTACAAAAGTAAATTAAAAATCCTTTTTTTTATATATATAGCGTTTCGCTTCCGGTGTTTAAGCAAGTTCCCCGGCAGCGGCGCCAAAAATACTTGATCTGCGTAGAGGTGTATACAAAATAGTAATATTTTTGCTACGAAAAACTATTAAATACAATACAATTTTACACAAGTTATTTATTTATTTATAGAGTGGATATACCTAAACCTTGCTACAACACTTATAGGTAGTGTACCTAATCGTACAGTAGTGTAGTTTTTAGTAAGTCTGGTTCGTCCACAAGGAACTCGCCAAGTTTAACGCTATATTTTTTAAACTATATTTGTAAATATATAAATATATATAAGTAGTAGTATTATTATTAAAAGGGGGGTTTTTAACGTTTAATGACCGGTTTGTCGATTTTAAAACTTTAGTCGCAGTTAAAACCTAATGTAAAATATTAAATATATAAAAGACTTAATTTAAAGCGTAAGTAAATGACAATAATTAAAGTGCGATAAATAAAAGTGCGATAAATAAAATGACGATAAATAAAAGTGCGATAATTAAAAAGTACAATTAAATAAAATGACAATAAATTAAAGTGCGATAATTAAAAGTGCAATTAAATATGAAATAAAGGAATTATGCTTATTTAAACTTCCGTAATCATGATGTTTGACGTGTTGATTTTAGTTTATTCCCACGGGTTAATTGTCCTTTGTCTTGGATTATTCAATATGTCCGTCTGGTTTTTGTCCATAACAGTCCATCAGTCATAAATATAAAGTGCGAGTGTCCTCTTCAAATTATCCTTGTATCCGAAGTCAAATATTCCAACTAATTGGGGACTTAAACTGTAACAAGGTTTTAATATTTTGTTTAATAATTACACCAGGATATCGACTACGTGTAACCCAAGATTTTAATACTTTGTTAACAATTACGCCAAGTGTCCTTGTACATAATTCACCCTTGTTTTAATAAGTCCATTAACTATTAATCCATTCCCGTGTCCGGTTAAATGAACGATTATTAGTACTTATAAATATCCCGCCCATCGTGTTCGATCGAGTGTATGTGGTTATTTATAGGTACGTCCAATTGTAAATCTTTATATTAAATTAACAAACTATCATTTAATTAAACAAATTTAAAGCCCATTAATAGCCCATAGTCTAATCTCCACAAGTGTCGTTCTTTTGTCCAAACCCAAATTATGGTACAAAGCCCAATTACCCAATTTTAATATTTAGCCCAACATCACGATTACTTCGGCTTAAATAAGCATAATAATAACTTAGCTACGAGACATTAATTTAAAAAGGTTAAACATAACTTACAATGATTAAAAATAGTGTAGCGTTACACGAACAGAATTTCGACTTACACCCTTACAACATTCGCTAACATATCCTTATTATTAAAATTAAAATTAATATATATATATATATATATATATATATATATATATATATATATATATATATATATATATATATATATATATATATATATATATATATATATGTTTGAGAGAGAGATAGATAAAGATATGTACATTTGATCAAAAACTGCGAAATTTATAGGACCTGAGCTGAAAAAGTGTGACATGCGATCGCATGGATTTTCTTCTTCCTGGCCATGCGATCGCATGGCCTGGGATTCCAGCTCACATATTGCTGTTTGCTGTTTGCTTCTTGCCGACGGTTTTATATAATAATATAATATATATATATATATATATATATAATTTTATGAATTAATTATATATTATATTATATTCATGTGCATAGTTGACTTGTAATTTTTAGTCCGTTGCGTCGAGCGTTGAAAGTTAACTTTGGTCCCGGTTCCGAATTTTCGAACGTCCTTGCATACAATTTAATATCTTGTAATTTACGTTTTGCGGCTCGTACTCTTGTAATTTTGAGACGTTTCTCACCAATAATTTGAATCACTTTGATTGTACTTTGTACTTTTGAGCTTTTTGGTCGTTTCCGTCTTCAATTCGTCGAATCTGTCTTTTGTCTTCATCTTTTATTATTTAAACGAATATCACTTGTAAATAGAAAAATTGCAACCAAAAGCTTGTCTTTCTTGAGGGATAATGCTATGAAATATATGTTCATTTTTAGCATTATCAGTATTCCTGTTCAAATCGGTTCCTGGCATCCTGCATCGCAGCGTTAGTGTTATAAATTGGGTAAGGCGGAGGTGGGTTTTGAAGATCAGTGTAGTATTGGGGTGTCAGACGTGTTGTCCCATAGTACTGATTGGGGTTGGAATAAAATAACTCGGTGTTATGGTTATTCCAATCAATACCATAACTGTTCCATCATTGATTATGTACTTGAGCAATCTGTCGTTGCTCCATTCCTTGCTGACTCAACCTCATATTATTTACACTATCAACCAAATTATCCCAACTAGTTTGGGATGGATTCCAAGGCCCTTGATCCTGAACATTAGTTTGGGCTTCCATTTCTACTTCCTCTTCCTCTTGTTGTTCCTGTTGAACATTCGCTCCACTACCACTCGCGCCACCTGCCACAAAAGGTACCAAACGCCTATTTTCGTCGTACATCAAAATCCCAGCGTTAACATAAGAAACTTTTTTCAAGGCTTTCATTGCATGGTCACATTCAATCAAGCGATTAAGATCAATATTAAAGTGACGAGCAATCCGCGTAATGTAATGGCCCCCTAGAAGCGGCTTGTCTCTTCGTACATCGGTAGCGATACCCATCAAATAGTTCCCAATTAACCTCGGTATATCGGTGTGACAACCCGGTTTTATTTGATCCATTATCCATTATCCATAGATCCATAGATTTTACCTTTTCATGTCCTTCGACTCTCGCATTAAAAGTACATGCGATAAGTCGATGGAGAAGCTTATCATCCGGGGTTGCTATTTCGGTATACCTGTGTCTACTTGATTTGAACGGGCTGGATGCATTCGGACCTCTAATCCTTCTCCAAAAGGATTGTTCATTGAAACCCACTCTTCAATGATAGTCTGAGCTTACCAAATATGTCCTTAATTGTGCGTCAGTAAGCTCGTTAAAAATACCCAAAACTCTACATAACCCAAAACTACTCAAACTTCTTTCCTCACCCCCTAGTCGGAATCTAAAGAAAGCATCCGATAGTGGATCACGAACATTATTGAATCGGAAAGTTGAGTAGAATTCTTTACATAGCACGGGAAACACTTGATCGTGTAGACTGAAAATGTGTTCCCATGCATAGGTCACTATGTTATTATATGGTATAGCTAACAAACGAGTGACATGGGCGTGCATACCCGCCTCAATCAAAGGAACCCAGTCGAAATACCACGTAGCATTAATTGGTCTACGGGTAATTCGAGCAAAAGTTTCCCCGTAATCATCATTGTCCCGAAGATGTTCTAACCATACTATTGGATTATTTTGATCTTCTTCTTCACCAGATGATGATGATGAATGTCGTTGTTGAACCGGTGGTGGTGGTGGTGGTGGAACATTTCTTGATGTTCTACCCCTTTTCGATTGTCCACCTCGGCTAGATTGTCCCTGCAAAACATAATAGCACCAAACGAAAAGAACATAGAAATCGTTGTGTTAATGTTAGCTAAAAACATAACTGAGTAGCAAGGGGAATTAGTCATTCCATTCAAAGTTCATAAGCATTGTGATTCATATAAGCGAAAGCGTATGTTCAGAATAATTGATCACAGTCAACCAAAGTCAACATAAACTTGCAAATACACTTTCAAAAATGTGGATCACAAAATTCACAATTAGGCGTCAACTTAGGATTCAAGCATGTTGCGTTCATAGGTCATGACCTTTAAACTTGCATTCTAATGATATTCATTACAATCATAGCACAAGTTATCACAATTTAGTTCAAAATGACCATTATAACGCCACTACATTATAGCATTCCATACCATCAATCCACTTCAATAGGCTTAAACAAATGAAAATCAAGCATACATCTTTCATAAGATCATTACAATTCAAAGCATTCTAAAAATTCAAGAACATTCAATTTATGAGCCGGCCAAATTAACATCTACATCATTAACAACAATTAAATATTTCACAGTCTTTATAAACAACACAAACAAACTCAATATCTTGAATTAATTACCCTAATTTCGGATTTAATCACTACAAACTCTAGAATCATGAACATACCCATCAAACATATAATTATTGCAAAATCAAGACATAATGGGTAATTAAACAACTAAGGCATGTTAATCTAAACAAGAATCATGCAAATCAAACACCCCACACTTATCTTTCACCAAATTATACATATAGACATACAAATCAAGTAATTAAGAAAGAAAAGTATGAAAAGGGAGTAGCAATACCCTAGAAAACATGATTCAAGCTTGGATTTGAAGGAAGAAATCGCGATTTTGAAGGAAGAAATTAGGGTTTTTAGAGTGTTGGTTCGTGTTTGGGAGAGAAAAGCTGAGTTAAAAGTGTGTGTGGTTGAAAAATGGGTTAGATAACCCTTTAAACGCGCTTTTTTTTCTGGGTCAGGAATCTGGACGGCGTTCAAACTTCTAGATGGCGTCCAGTAAAGAAGATCTGGACGGCGTCCAGTAAAGAATAGTGGGACGGCGTCCAGTGATTTTGGACGGTGTCCAATTACACTAAAATGTACTGACCATATTTTGAGAAAATCCTTTGAAATTGGACGGCGTCCAAGGGATTTTTGACGGCGTCCCACTGGTCTGGTGGCTCAAAATTTGCATAAAACTCATAAAAATTCCCATTTTCAACACACAAAAGTTCATATCATCATCATAGATCATTTTGTACATTAAAAACAATCAAACCAATCATAAAATACTCAATTCACACTATTTACAAGCGTGAACTTTCTTTAACGAGTCATTCACCCAACTCGTCCCCATTTTGATTTAGGCTTTGTTCTCGAAGTTGAGGCTAACCTCGTCTTCGATTTCCAGGGGACCATCGACATAGTGTTTGACCCGGTGGCCGTTCACTTAAAAAATATCGCCCTTCCAGTTCACCACTTCAATTGTACCATAAGGGTACACCCTTCTAACAACAAATGGTCCAGACCATCGGGACTTAAGCTTTCCTGGTGATAACTTGAAACGGGCATTGTAAACAAGGACCCGATCTCCTTCAATGAATTCCTTTGGATTTTTCAATCTCTTGTCATGCCATTGTTTGGTTTTTTCTTTATAAATTAGAGAGTTGTCATAGGCTTCAAGCCTCAACTCGTCTAATTCATTTAACTCGGTCAAACGTAAACAACCCGCCTCTTGGTAATCCAAATTACATGCCCTTAGTGCCCAATGCGCTTTGTGTTCAATCTCCAAAGGGAGATGACATGCTTTTCCGTATACCATACGAAAAGGAGTGGTTCCAATAGGTGTTTTGTAGGCCGTACAAAAGGCCCACAATGCATCGTTTAACTTAACTGACCAATCTTTTAGATTCGCACCAACGGTCTTTTCAAGTATACGTTTTAACGACCAATTGGTATTCTCCACTTGCCCACTTGTTTTGGGATGATAGGATGTTGAAATTTTATGGAACACTCCATATCTTTTCAACACCTTTTCTAATTACTTATTGCAAAAGTGGGTGCCACGGTCACTGATAAGGGCTTTTGGTGTGCCAAACCTTGAGAAAAGTTTCATCAAAAAGGTTACTACAACTCAGCCATCATTTGTTGGTAGAGGTTTTGCCTCCGCCCACTTGGAAACATAGTCTATGGCTACAAGTATTTAGAGGTAAGAATGAGACTTTGGAAAGGGCCCCATAAAGTCAATTCCCCAAACATCGAACACCTCGCATACTTGGATGCTTTGTTGAGGCATTTCATCCCGTTTAGTGATTTAACTGGCCCGTTGGCACGCGTCACAAGCCTTACAAACAGTGTAGGCATCTTTGAATATTGTAGGCCAATAGAAACTGACCTCGTAAACTTTCCTCCCCGTGATTTGGGGACCAAAGTGCCCACCTGTTGGACCAAGGTGACAATCAAGCAGAATTTCGGTGCATTCCTTCCCCGAAACACACCTACGAATAACTCCATCCGTACATCTCCTAAATAGATAAGGGTCTTCCCAAAAATAGTATTTTAGGTCACTAAAGAATTTCTTTCTTTTCTGATGTGACCAACCGGTTTCTAGGTACCCCCCAACAATGTAATTGGCGAAGTCAACATACCACGGGTCTTCTACCTTCTCTACTCGCATGAGGTATTCACCGGGAAAATCATCTTTAATACTCGATTCATGGAGTACTTCAAGATTGGGATTTTCAAGTCTAGAAAGATGGTCAGCCGCGAGATTTTCGGCACCTTTCTTGTCCTTAATCTTGATATCAAATTCTTGCAAAAGCAAGACCCATCTTAGCAATCGAGGTTTTGCATCCAGCTTAGAGAAAAGGTATTTCAATGCCGAATGATCGGTGAAGACAATTGTCTTCGATAGGACAAGATATGATCGGAATTTGTCAAAAGAAAAGGCGATAGCAAGGAGCTCTTTTTTCGTGGTTGTGTAGTTAAATTGAGCTCCTTGTAAAGTCTTACTTGCATAATAAATGGGTTAAAAACGTTTCTCAACCCGTTGGCCCAAAACTGAACCAACTGCAAAATCCGATGCATCGCACATTAACTCGAATGCTAATGACCAATTTGGAGCTATGATTATTGGTGCATTAACAAGTTTTTGTTTTAAACCACTCATTTGCTTCTCCAGATTCTGAATTGCAGTTTGTTGGTTTTTAAATTGGTGTTCGTTCTTCTCATTTGTTTGGCTTATATCGGTGACAAGCTGGGTCTGAGATGCAATTAACTTCTCCAAGAAACTCTCCATATTTGACTTTTTCTCTTCTTGTTGGGGTTTTTGATAAAAACCCGGAGTTTGTTGTTGGAACTCACTACTTGACCCTTGTTGGTAATTGAAATTTTGACCTTGAGGGTTGTAGGGGTTGTTGAAGTTTCGGTTAAATTGGGCTCTTCCTTGAAATTGATTATTATTTCTTTGGCTTATGAAAGCCACTTCTTCTTTTTGAGCCATTGTTAAACCGGCATCACAATCTTTTTCTAAATGGAGACCACCACAGTATTCACAACCTACCTTCATACTATGAATTTCCTTGGTGATTTTGTCCATGTTTCGAGCAACACCGTCTATTTTCACACTTAGGGAACTAAGGTCATCATAAGCACCGGCGCTTTGGACTTGAGCATTATGAGTAATTGGTCGTTATTGATGCCATTCATGAGAAAAATCGGTTTGTTTCTCGATTATCTCATAAGCCTCTTGCTCGGTTTTGTCCATGAGTGAACCTCCGACCGCTTGATCAATGGAAATTCGGGTTGCAACATCACAACCCTTGTAAAAAATTTGAACTTGTTAGAAGGTATCCAGACCATGGTTTGGACAACCTCTTAGCATTTTGGAAAACTGATTCCATGCTTCATATAAGGTTTCCATCGGCTTTTGATAGAATTGGGTAATTTCTTGTTGGAGTCTCGCGGACTTAGAAGCTGGAAAATATTTCTTAAGAAATTTTTCCATCATACCATCCCAAGTTTCTATCGTAGCCTCGGCCAATGAATCTAACCAACTTCGTGCTTCCCCGTGGAGTGTCCATGGGAAAAGTCTTAAAAATATGGTCTGATCAGTGTCTGGTTTAAGTTTGAAAAGAAGACATATCTCTTGAAAAAGACGAATATGTTCGTTTGCATCTTCATTCCGACCACCACCAAATTGACATCTGTTGTTAATCATTTGGAGAATAGGTCCTTTTATTTCAAATTTTTCTTCACCTGTGGGCGGAGTAATGGCACTACCTTGTCCGGTTCGGGTTGCTTTCATCTTGGCCGCCATTGATTGTCTTGGTACCACCTGCCTTGCCTCTCCTTCCATTTCAAAATTTGGAGGATGAATGGTTTCACCAAATTCAGAGTATCTTGGCTTGGTTGTACTTGATTCTGAATCAAAAGTTTCTTGCTTTGATGAAGATTCAAAAAGTTCAAGTACTTCTTTTGGGATCCTACCAAGCTTTCTATCAGGTTCTGTAAGCGGTGTAAGTAACGGAGATTCTGAACTTCGGGTATGTGGTATATGCAACCTAAAATCTGTCAATCACACTACTAACAAAACTATTAAATGCACCGATTTCATAAAAAATCAAAAACTATTAATATTTTAAAATAATTAAGAAACTACTTAATCACAAATTAGTTAACAATTCTATTTTGACACAAAACTGTCCCCGGCAGCGGCGCCAAAAACTTGATGTACGAAACGTGGTATATGAATTGTTGTATGAAATAGTATGGAAAAATACCGATTAAAGATTGTTACACACTAACGAGCAGTGTACCCGATCGTGTAGTAGTATAAATAATGGTTTAGTTCCGTGTATCGTTCCAAGGACAGTTGTATTAGTCAAACTAGAATTAGAAACTATATTATGATTAACTAAGTAAATGAAACTTAAAGGTACAAGATATTATGTTTTTGTGGCTATTTAACGATTTAGCCAAATCAGAGAAGATTAAAAGTAAAAACAATATTTTTGATCTTTTAAGTTTATATAATGAAAACAAGTGCAAAGAAAACAAATAAGATAGTTTGATTAAGATCAAAGATACGAAATGTTCATCTAGATATTTTACCCTCGGTATTGGATGTAAGTTATATTGTTAAGACCCGATTGAATGAATATGTGTGTAAGTTACCTAATAGATTTACCAAGAGTTCTCTTTAGTAAACACGCAAACTCGATTACAAGATCAAGGGTTCCCTTTTCTCTATAGTTCTCGTGTTTGTAACCAAATAACTATGATATATATGCTAATCACCCAAATCGACTTGCCAAGAGTTCTCTTTAACAAGTACTCAAACTAGAATTACTAAGTGCAGGGTTCCCTATCACCTAGACCTTTTTATTTGTGACTAGTTGATTAGCTAGATCAAAGACTTGAATACCAATTATCTTTTGCGTTCGCTCTACAGAATTCATCCCTATATCGTCTAATCATTTTGATCTAATTTACCTTCTTGGTCCGGTTTAGTAAACAATCAATCTAAGACAAGTTGATTGTAAATCAATATGATACATCAACAAGAGTTCTCTTTATCAACAACATATCAATTAACTAGATACAAATGATTTAACATCAATAAGCATGGTTCTTTAATTCAAGCTTTAATCTATCACACATAATACATTCAATCAATAAGTTTACATCCAATACTTTGGTTATTAATCTAGACAAACATTATAGAGTTTAGCCAACAATCATATTAACAAACAAAATAGAGAATGAATCTTGGATGGAGAAGGATTGGTTTATTGATTCTTGGATGTTAGATCACTTGAAAGAGCTTGGAGTTCTCCAAAAATGCTCCTAAAATCGTCTTCTAACGCCTCTGGTTCGTATCTCATCATATCTCTTCAATCATTCTCTTTTTAAAGTAGTTAAAGTGGGTCAAAGAGCAAAAGTAGGCTGAAACCTACTACTGGACGGCGTCCAAGATACTGGACGGCGTCCAGTTGTAAAGGGCTGGACGACGTCCAGATTTCTGGACGGCGTCCAGTTGTGAAGGGATGGACGGCGTCCAGATTTCTGGATGGCGTCCAGTTGCGCTGAATTTTACTGTCTCGTTTTTTCATAATCTCCCTTCATTTGGACGGAGTCCCAATCATTTTGGACGGCGTCCAACATATCTGAAGCCTTGTTTTATCATTTTAGAGCGCTAATTTGACCATAACTTGTATCGGAATCAACTCTGATGAAATCACAACTTATAGAACGGTCATAATTCACCAAAACTCTTTATAAACCACTTTCCGATACACTTTACATACCTTTGTGTATTACTTGTAGAAACCGCCTTAACTATCCTTGATTCGAGAGTATTTCACACGATATTACGAGATATATATATGATGTATTTGAGCAATATCAAGTACCAATCTTGATCTTTGATCCACTCTTCAAGCTCTATGACTACCCTCTTTAGATTTGGTGAAAAATGGTGTTTAAACCAACAAAATCGGCCAAAAATCGCCCAAGAACAGAGTAAAAACGTAATACCCTAAAAACTGCTCGAAATTTTGCTTAAATAGCTGATTCTGGCTGCCATAGGCTCGCGATCGTGAGCCTTGTATGCATGTGAACCTCGTAATCGCGAGGTGCCTAATTTGGTGCTTCGCGGTCGCTTTTTTCTTTCTCGGTTCGCGAACTTACCTTCGACCTTGATCTCTCGAACGAGGACCCAATCCTTGCCATCGCGAGGCCTAAAACAACATTTTTCACCTCTAAAACTCACTTTAACTTTTGGCGTTAACTTGGATTCGAACCTGAAACTTTATATATGACTCTTTAACCCCGAAACACTTAAAATCACCAAAAACAATCAAATAACACCATAATGCGAAAAAGCGTTAATCTTAAATTTTACCCACATTATATCTTTAATCTTTATCATAAAATCAATGAAATGGAACTCAATATTGCGAGATAAAGATGTGTAAATCGAGCAATGTCAAATTCTCCCACATTTGAACCTTGCTTGTCCTCAAGTAAGTCAATCTTCAATATAATATCAAACTAATGCAAAAGTAAACATACCCGATGCGTATCTTCAAAAATAATAGAACCAAGATGCACTAATATTATCTTCATGAGCAATTAAAACTAATATGTGTGATCTTCAATAAGCATTCGCAAGGTTCAAGTTTTCTAGTTCTTAAAGTGTATAATCATCAACGAGCATATGACAAAAGAACCTGATATAAATTACAAGCTACACTAAATAACTAAAAGTGTTACTATCAATTCCTGGGTGAAATACGGTTAAACCGATAGGGTGCCAACATGGTTGTCCCCGGGATTAGGACAAAGGCACTCATCTCATGACTTAACGACTACTCTGGTAACTTTAGAGCAAGGTAGACACTCGAAGAAGGGTCGTGGAAATTAAGTCCCACGTGACTATAATGAGATAAGCGAGGTGTCGGAAAAAATTTGATCATAGGGAACACATGACCCTATAAAAACATTTTATCTTTTTAAACAGGAAAAACAAGCTAGCTTTTACACTAAATAAGTTTTTCGGAATTTTAGCTTACATGGCATGTGCACGTAAGGCCAATCTAGTGTTGAACACCGCACGGACAACGTACCACCGCCGTAGACAAACATTCCCAGTAATAGTGTTAGCGATGGGGTAGCACTTGTCAATTTTGAAAGTTCAAGACTCTCTCTTCCCATAGTACTTTTACACCTGAATAAGATGTTAGTATGAAATGGTATAGTTAAGAAAGTTGTTATACCAAGTGGTACAAAACTTGAAAGACTTTACTTCCAAGTTTTAAATGGAACAACTTTTACGTAGAAAGACTTTACTTCCTTTAAACACACACACACACACACACACACACGTATACAAAAGAAAATTCAAAACACCAACATCATTGAGGTACCTGCACAATTCAACTCGCAAAAGTGATAACATCTGCTCAATGAAATAGTTACATTTGGCTTTTGAAATCTTCAAAAATTTTAAAAATTCTCAAATTTTTCAAAAATTGACTAGACAAAAAACCAAGTGTATTACATTCGAGAGAATTTATATCTCTCCCCCTTCACACTTAAGATCATGTAATGTTCACATTTACATGATATCAATCAAATATAAATTCGAGAGGACAATAGAGTGAATGGAAAAGACATAACCCTGATGTAGAGCATAAGAATCGTGAAACAGAGTGACAGACGGCTCTGCACCGATGGTCATTCCTTGACTGTCATCACATAATGTAGTTCCTGCAATGATTAGACAAAAACAAAAACACAAAAAGCAAAATATATTTGGATTTTTTAATTTTTTTTTCAGATTTTTAGGATTTTTGATTTAAAAGACACACATTATACAATTTATACAAGAATACATGTGCTAAGTTTAAGGAGTCATGCACTTGACTTCAACTCCTTCTCAAGTACTGCTAAGATTGGGAGATTTAGGTTTGACGAGAGATTTGTGAGGGTGCAAACCATGTTCGAACATGCGCTTGTATTTAACTCAACTTAAACATTGAGCGCATGGATCATAAGCATCGGGTATCATTATACTACAAGCTCATAACTCATTAGTTGATCTTCGCTTATTTACCATACTATCCTTAACGGTAGGTTCTCTTGCATGATACGTCTTTAATTTGCCATAACGTTTCTCATGTAACATGAGATCCATGCTTGTTGACACAACACTATTGTTTGTAAATTGATTATGGGTTGGAAGCACATCACACAATATAACTATACATAAATCAACATATTGTTTGTTCGTTTACTTTTCAAGTAAGTTTAATGGTTTAATGTTTTGTGTTTGATGTTTTTATCGTCGTGGAGCACAACTTATTGGTATACAGTTCTTGTTTTGGGCTCACCACTATTAACATCAAATATTAAAACAGTTGGGAGCGGTAGATGAAAACCGGCCCCATAATTAAAACTTTGATTTTTAACCATTTGGTTTGGTTAATAATGGATGGTTCATTTGGTTAATGATTAATAAGGTTACTATTTTGTTAAATTTATTTTGTTGTTAGCGTTAATTAAAGTTATCATTCTAAATAAACCAACTCAGTTTTTCATTGTTACTACACCTCTTACTGATACTTTTGTCTCTTAATTATTTGATTTATTTAATCAGTAAAAATGAGACAACCATGTTTTTTTAATTAAAAGGCTAATGGATTAAATAAAAAGCCAAATGGGCTGGGGGAATACGTTAGTACAATTGCTAGTGCCAAATAAACTCCCTTGCCTACATGATGGAGGCCTAAGCAGAAAATAAAATTATAGCAAAGCATAACCAAAATTTTAAGTTTGTTTTTTTCAACTTTCACTGGAAAATATTTTTATTTATATCATACAGAGTATAATAACTGAATAAAATTATATGAATAAATTGAGTTCTAAATGAGTTTTTATTAATATAATTCATTAAAGATTATATAACATAAATAAAAATATTTACATTTAAAGTTGACCAAAACATTTTAAAAAATTAATAGTGGACACTTGTAGTGGAATAGAGGGTAGTAGATTATAGCACTTTTAGGATCCAGTTTCGAAACTATAGATTTATAACTTCCTTGTAGGGGTGTTCATCGGTTGGGTTTTCGATTTGTTCGGTTATTCGGTTTTAATTTTTTTTTTTTTTTTTGTTGGCAAAATCGAAACAGAACCGAAAATCGAATTCAAAATGAAAACCGAACCGAAACCGAAAATCGAATTCGAATTCGGTTCGGTTTCGGTTAAAACCGAAAATCATGTTAAAATTCAAAATCATGGTAGTTTAATTGTGGCGTTACTGATGTCTTACTTATTTACAACCTAAAACAATGACATATTATTAAATAATCAGGATTTCGATAATTTATTAATATTTATAGATTAATTGTGATGTTTACTGCTTCCGTTATTACGAAAATGAACATAATAATTTGAGTGACATAAATATAATGTAGAGCACCTAATCGTCATATGAGTGAGAACCTATTTAGATGATTAGATCCCAAAATATAATGATATTAAAGCATACATATACAAATTATAAATATTAAAATTTTTGAATTCGGTTTAACCGAATTTAGAATTTCCAAAATCGAAAACCGAATTCAATTTCAGTTTCAGTTTTACTCGATCCGAAAACCACTTTTCAATTTCGGTTTCGATTTTTTTTCGATTTGGTTTTCGGGTTAAACGGTTTCAAACCAAATACCGATCACCCCTACTTCCTTGATAATAGATGTTCGTTTCTCAATTGGAGCGCGAGCAAACTTTTTTTTTTTTTTTTTTGAATAACAGTTTGGGATCACCCTGGGGGACTAAATCACCCACGCGATCATCTCATGCAGTTGCATAACCCACCTCCAACTGCTGCCCTGGAGAAAACTCGGACCAATTCGAGGGCATGACCAGTAAACAATCCCCATAGGGGTGTGCACCATTTGGTTTCAAACCGAATAAATCGAATATGGAATCGAATAAAAAAAAACTAAACCGAATTTTTTAAACGATTTTTGAATCGATCGAAACCGAAACCGAAACCGAAATCGTAATTCGGTTTTTGGTTTTGAAAATTTTAAATTTAGTTAACCGAAATCCGAATTCAAATTAATAATATATTAAAACATATTTATAATTTTAATATTTATATATTTATATTACATTTGATGTATTCTTACATATTTATTAAACAATAAACATGTTATGTACCTTGTATACTTAAATTAATTCCCCAACCGTTATTCCTAATCTATATGTAAGTTTATGCTGGTTAGGATTTTTTTTAGTGATTTTCGGTTTTAACCGAAATCAAATTCGGTTTTTGGTTCGGTTTTGGGTTATGGCTTTGATATTGAAATTTGGTTTCGGTTTGGTTTTCGCTTTAAATTTTATAAGTTTCAAAATCGAAAAAACCGAATTGAATAAGCCGAAAAACCAAAAACCGAACTGATGAATCCCCCACTGCCCCTGCAACGCAATGTGCGAAATGCAACCTCGGGTGGATTTCAAGGTCAGAGGATAACATTGTGTGCAATTGTTGTAGTCCCCGAGAGTCAAACTCTTGACCTCTAACAAAGAGAGTAGACAACTATCACTTTAACTACAACGTATAACTTGCAACCGTCTGTTTTTTCTCTTTAATTTATCTAGAGGTGTGATAATATCCGAACACTAGCCATTATAGATTTATCTCTTCCTTGATAATAGATGCTCGTTTCTCAATTGGAGTGTGAGCTAAGGTCTCGTTTGACTCATGGAATTTAATGAGATTTCGGCGAAATTTGAATGAATTTAGACACGAAGCGTGTCTAAATTGAATTTAAATTTTGCTGGAGTCCCATTGCTGAATCAAACCTAGCTTGCAACCGTTTATTTTTTCTCTTCAATTTATACGATTCATATATTATTTACTATAATTTTGATAGAGATTTTGATAGAGTAAAATTCCTTAGGTAAATTTTCCAAAACAAACTTTCTAAGATGAGGACAACTAATGTGGCTTGATTAGCTAACTCAATCACAAGTTGGCTGCAATAATAAAATAACCCGTGAACGTTTACGTAATTAACCACCGTACACCATTATTTGACACATAACATTAATTCTCATAATCCCATGACAAGGACTTAAGGAGTGATAGTGATACACTTGATCACGACACTAAACTTACTTCTGATCGCTTTTTTCTTTCTCGTTTCTCATTTTGTTTTTTTATTTTTCCATATTATTATCAGTTCTAAAAATCTAATTAAGAAAAATGACTGAAAGTTTTTATTTTTTTTTAACGGAAGAAGGAATTAATATTAATATTAATATTAATATTAAATCTAATTAAGAAAAATGACTGAAAGTTTTTATTTTTTTTTAAACGGCAGAAGCAATTAATATTAATATTAATATTAATATTAATTAATATTAATATTAATATTAATTTAATACTTATATACTAAAAGTGGTGGCCGATTTCGTAGATTCAATTATACCGAATTGTCGTTTTGAGTTTGCGTTCACAATACAACCGGTCCCTCAACTTCGGCTATATTTACACAACGGCCGCCGATTTCGTAGTTTAAATTATACCGATTTGTCGTTTTGAGTTTGCGTTCACATTACAACCGGTCCCTCAACTTCGGCTATATTTACACAACGGCCCATTAAATTTATACTTTTTTAGTGGCAAAAAGTTTAAATATATAATTTTATTAAAATAAAAGAAACTAATTCCACCCGAATATACAACGGGCCCTATCTTTCCTCTCGGTGAGAGTTAAATTTTTCCGAGACCACCGTTCAACTCGAAAAAAACTCACTAACCCAACGAGACTAACTATACGCGAAACGGACACTTCTCAAAAAACGCTAAACACAACGACAGCCCGTATATTTCCGCTCGCCGCGAGTTAAATTTTTTCGACATGAGCGTCATACTCGAAATAATTTTATGAACAAAACGATAAAAAGTACGTTTGAAACAGACACTTTTTAAAAACGCTAAAAACAACGATAGCCCGTATCTTCCTGCTCGCCGCGAGTTATATTTTTTCGCCAGCACCGTCAGACTCGTAATAATTTTATCAACAAAACGAAACTAACTACGTTCGAACCGGACAGATTTTAAAAAACAGTAAAGACGACAACACCAAGAACGGCGCTTAACACATAGACCGTTTTCCCTTCTGTAAATACATAAAGCTACGTTAAATATGAATACGCAAGTCGAAAGCCCCCGCCGCATCACGCGGCCGGACCCGGACTAGTATACATATACATGAAAGCTTAATTAGTAATCTTAAAAGTACAACATTTTCTAACACAAATCAAAATACATGTTTCCATATATCAAAGTCAATTGTTATACATAACTACTATTAAGGCCATTGGGCCTTGGCCCAAAATCTTATAAGAATGTTGCTCGCTCTTACGTTGACCAAGCTATTAAGCGATAATTTGAAATGCAAATCGCTAAAATCACTATTCCTATCGACCATAACTTGTTTGTTATAACCAAAAAACCAAAATTCCAAAAAAAAATAAAAAATAAAAAATAAAATAAAATGCTAAAAGACAACATCATCGCTGATGTCAGCGTATGGGCACTATTCATTTGGCTCGACTGTTATATATATTGATAATTTACCATCAACAATGTCAAACAACCTAAGCATCCCTTACAACGTATACCCTCAATGGATGGAACACGTTTACAAAGTTTATAACCACCTTATAACGCATCAACACCAATGTCGTCTATAACAACCCTCATTTTTCCCTTCTGAATTTACCAAGTCATCCTTAGGGTTTCAATGTCATACTCTGTGCATCATCATTCGGGTTGTTATCCATTTCGATAAACGAACATTTATGCTTTCATTAAATGATCGCGTGTAATGTTAAAACCCTAATATTATATTAAACCCTAACCTAACCCTATACAATAAGTACAAAACCCTAATAATATTTAATATTACATATTAAACCATAACCCTAATACAAAAAAAATATATATAAATAATATATATAAATAAATAGGATATACGGTATAAAAAAAATATATATAAATACATGAAATAACCGAAAACAAATCGGCTGGATGTATGCAGCAAATAATTTACTTAGTCACCAAGTTCTCACAATCCTTGTTTAACCATAATTAGTGTTCTTGTTCCTCAAGTAATTTGGGTATAATTAGGAACCTACAAAAACTATAAAACCATCGTGATTTTCCTAGAGTTCTCACCACAATATCCTGCAATCAAGTCGACAGTTTTTCCAGCTTGCCTTCCCTCTAAATATTGTCGACTATCTCCTGCTATTTCCCTCAAGTTTCTGTCGATTATAAACCCCTAAACCAGCTGCAAAGTCAGTCGATCCTATCACCTGCATCAGTTGTTTTTCAGTCGACAATAACCTCCACACAAACCCTACTTGCAATCGTCAAATACCATCATCATTCGCCATTCAAACCTGCTGCTTATCTTCTGTCTTCTGTCGAACTAAACAGCCCAGGAAAAACTCAAGTAAGTTGCTTCTGTCCTGCTGTATATTTCGATACCCAACAGCCCTTTTATGTTTGATTATTGATGCTTGTTTTTCTTTTGTTTCTTGCGTGATCAAACAGCCCAAAACAATCCATATTTACTGCTAAACCTGCTGCTACCTGCTGCTGTGTGTTCTCAGTTTTCTGTCAAGCAGATTAGACCCAAAAGGACACCAATTGGGTCGTACTGCTGCTGCTGTAACCTATTTCTGTTTCGCCATTCATCATCATCAAACCTTGTATCCAATCTTGCTTAAGGTAGCCTTTAAAACCTAGTCTAATGGTGTGTCTAAATCAATTATACATAAGTATATTACTAGGTATTATGTTAAGTATAATGTTGAAGAATGAATAACAATTGTGTTTTAAAGTTTATAAAGATTTATGAATTTATGTAAGGTTAATTAAAATGATTAATAATAAAGGTTATGATCAAGTATTATGGTTAATTGTTAATAATAAGATGAATGAATATAGTTAATAATGATTAGGGTTAATGAAGGTAACTAGTAATTATGTTAAAAGTTATGATTTTATGTGAAAGTTATTAATTAGTTAGTAAAGGTAGATAAAGATTTTGATTAATGATATAACTAAGGTTGTTAGGATTAAAAGATTTAAAAGAAGATTAGGGTTAGAAGACTTGGATAATACATGATTAATAAGAGTTAGGGTTAATAAGTATGACTTGTTATTATGTTGAAAACTTATGATTTTATGTTAAAGATATTAAGGTTATGATAATTAGATTATGATTTTCATGTGCATGAGTGATAATGCTAAAAACGAACATATATTTCATAGCATTATTCCTCAAAAAAGACAAGCTTTTAGTTGCAAATGTTCTATTTACAAGTGATATTCGTTTAAATATTAAAAGGTGAAGACAAAAGACAGATTCGACGAATTGAAGACGCAAACGACCAAAAAGCTCAAAAGTACAAAATACAATCAAAGAGGTTCCAATTATTGATAAGAAACGTCTCGAAATTACAAGAGTACAAGATTCAAAACGCAAAGTACAAGATATTAAATTGTACGCAAGGACGTTCGAAAATCCGGAACCGGGACCAGAGTCAACTCTCAACGCTCGACGCAACGGACTAAAAATTACAAGTTAACTATGTATATAAATATAATATAATATATAATTAATTATATTAATTATATATATATATATATATATATATATATATATATATATATATATATATATATATATATATATATATATATATATATATATATATATATTATATTTATAAAATAAATCGTCGGCAAACAAAGAGCCAAATGTGGGTGAGCTGTAAAAACGATCTCCGCGACTCGCGGAGTTTGAAGAAGGAATGGGCCGCGAGTCGCGGAGCCCCAAAAACTGAAACTCCCTATAAAGCCCAACGAATTCTGATCATTTTTTCATCGATAATATATCAATCTCTCTATCTATATACGTAATATTTATTTATAATTTATATTTTAATTTTAATTTTAATTTTAATCCTAATAATAATGGTATGTTAGCGAATGTCGTAAGGGTGTAAGTCGAAATTCTGTCCGTGTAACGCTACTCTATTTTTAATCATTGTAAGTTATGTTCAACCTTTTTAATTTAATGTCTCGTAGCTAAGTTATTATTATGCTTATTTAATCCGAAGTAATCATGATGTTGGGCTAATTACTAAAATTGGGTAATTGGGCTTTGTACCATAATTGGGGTTTGGATAAAAAAACGACACTTGTGGAAATTAGACTATGGGCTATTAATGGGTTTTATATTAACTAAACAATACCTTGTTAATTTAATATACAAACTTATAATTCGACGTATTTATATATAACCACATACGCTTGACTGGGTACGGTGGGCGGGATATTTATAAATACCAATAATTATTCATTTTACCGGATACGGAACTGGATTAATAGTTAATAGACTTGTTGAAACAGGGGTGAATTACATTCAAGGGTAATTGGTGTAATTGTTAACAAAGTAGTAAAACCTTGGTTTACACGCAGTCGATAACCTGGTGTATTCATTAAACAAAGTATTAAAACCTTGTTACAATTCGAATCCCCAATTAGTTGAAATATTTGACTTCGGGAATAAGAATAATTTGACGAAGGCTTTCGCTCTTTATATTTATGACTGATGGACTATTATGGACAAATCCGTATGGACATATTAAATAATCCAGGAAAAAGGACAATTAACCCATGGGCATAAAACTAAAATCAACACGTCAAACATCATGATTACGGAAGTTTAAATAAGCATAATTCTTTTATTTCATATTTAATTTCCTTTATTTTATATTTAATTGCACTTCTAATTATCGCATTTTTATTGATATTGTATTTAATTGCACTTTTAATTATCGTACTTTTTAATTATCGCAAGTTTATTTTATCGCACTTTCATTTATCGCAATTTCATTATCGTTATTTACTTTACGCTTTAAATTAAGTCTTTTATTTATTTTATATTTTACATTTGGTTTTAACTGCGACTAAAGTTTTAAAATCGACAAACCGGTCATTAAACGGTAAAAACCCCCCTTTATAATAATAATATTACTTATATATATATATATATTTGTATTTTTATAAAAGTAACTAATATAGCGTTAAGCTTTGTTTAAAGATTTTCCCTGTGGAACGAACCGGACTTACTAAAAACTACACTACTGTACGATTAGGTACACTGCCTATAAGTGTTGTAGCAAGGTTTAAGTATATCCATTCTATAAATAAATAAATATCTTGTGTAAAATTGTATCGTATTTAATAGTATTTCCTGCTAAAATATAAAGCTATTTTATATACACCTCGCATAACATCAAGTTATTTTTGGCGCCGCTGCCGGGGACAATCAAACTTAAAAGCCGGAAACGCAACGCTAATAATTATAAAAAAAAAAAAATTATTTTTAGTTTACTTTTATTAAAATTCACTTTTGTAAAAATACGTTTTTAATTATTCGAAAACATAAAAAGAAAAACAAAAATATAAATATTTTTAAGAGTTTATTAAATATTTAAGTTTTATAAAGTTTCTTTATTTTTATTTTATTAAAATATAAGTTTTATTTAAATATTTTTATTTAAAAAAAATTAATATATATATAAATCTATTTTTAAGATATTTTTAAAATTATAAAGTAGTTCTCTTTTTATTTTAGTTTTTAAATATAAGTTTTTATTATATAAATATTTTAGATTTTAAAACAGAAAACAGAAAAAAATATAAAACAGAATATAAAAAAAAAACTGAAACGCACGATTTTAGCCTGGTACACGTCTGAAATTTAGAACCCCGCGACTCGCGGAGTTTGCAGCCTCGAATACCGCGACTCGCGGAGCAGCCCTGACACCCGTGACTGAAACCCTAATTCGCATTAATTACGGAGTAATTATTAATTATTATTATTATTAACCCTAATTACTTATTATTATTATAATTAGTTTTATTTTAAGTTTCTTTTTATTTAATTTATATATTTAGTTAAATTAGTTTAATTAAAATATAAAATTAATAGTTTTATAAAATAAATAATATAAAAATAATATTTTTATAAAATTTGTACTTTTTACAACTTTTTGTATATTTTTATATTTTTGTCACTTTTTAATCGTTTTAGCGTAGTATTTGTATTTTTAGCTCATATTTAGTTTTAGATATAGTTTTTGCCATAGTTATTTTTACTTCTAGATTTTTAGACTTTGCCGTAAAATTCCTTAAGTGCTTTTTCTTTAGACTAAGATTTAGGTGCTTTAGAATTTTGCGACGCCTTTTTAAGTTTTAGTTTCTTTTTAAGTTATTGCCATTTGGGATATAGTTTTTCTTGTAAGCTTTAATATTTTTAGACACATTTCACCTATGTATCAATTATTATTCCAATTAGTAATCTCAATTTGCGATTATAATTTTAAGTTAGTGATAGTAATAAGGTTGGGTTAGTCGAGTGTTTTTAAGTTCTATAAGTCATTTCTTTTTTATTTCTTATTTTTCGACGCCTTTTATTTTTTCGATCTTTTCTTTTTCGACCTTTTTCCGACGCACTCTTTTTCTTTCTTATTTCTCGCTATTCTAGTTTTTAGGACATAGATTTTTATTCTACTTCTTATCTAAATTTCTTAAAATTACGAAAATTTATTTTAAGTGGTTAAATTGATAGACATCAAAATTTTCTGGTTCGTAGTAATAGTTGGATTTGTACGTGGACCGGGTTATTGGAGCCAAACAGTCCTCAATTATATTGAGACCAAATGAATCCTGCCCCTCTGCTGCATCTTTTGGCTATTCAAAACGTGGGCAAAATCAAAAAAGTCTATTGATTGGATAACTTATATAATTTTTCTTTCCTTTTAAAAACTAATAGGATATTCAGTGAATGCACCGAGCAAGACGTTCACCACCTTTTGTACATTCACCACCTGTAACTAGATCAAGACATTTAGCAAATATTACCGCCGTTGATTTTTCTTTAGAATCGTCATCCAGTCAACCAAGTACTCCAGTTCAAATTTCCGATAATCCATTTTTTGAACCCGACCTCACAATTGAGAATCCGAAGAATATTCAGGGACGATTCATAGATCCTGAACCATTAAATTTTCCTCCGGAACCACCAATCATTCAAACAGAGATTGTTGAGGAACGAACCATTAAATCAGAATCCTCTAGTGATTCCGATTCAACAAATTCAATTATGGAGAATCTGGAACCTTTAAGTATGGAAGACCGAATGAGAGCTAAACGCACTGGCCAAGGTCACGCAATTACTCATCCTGACATTAATGCGCCAGATTATGAAATCAAAGGACAAATTCTACACATGGTGACTAATCAATGCCAATTTAGTGGTGCGCCGAAGGAAGATCCAAATGAACATCTTCGTACCTTTAATAGGATCTGCACACTATTTAAAATCCGAGAAGTGGAGGGTGAACAGATATATCTCATGTTATTTCCCTGGACTTTAAAGGGAGAAGCCAAAGATTGGTTGGAATCGTTACCTGAAGGGGCGATTGATACATGGGACGTTTTAGTTGAAAAATTTCTTAAACAATTCTTTCCGGCATCTAAAGCCGTAAGACTTCAAGGAGAAATTGTTACGTTCACACAGAAACCAAATGAAACTCTATATGAGGCGTGGACAAGATTTGGAAAGTTATTAAGAGGATGTCCGTAACATGGTTTAGATACCTGTCAAATAGTACAAATATTCTACCAAGGATGCGACATCACTACAAGGAAAGACATCGATATAGCAGCTGGTGGTTCTATTATGAAGAAAACCGAAACTAATGCTTATAAAATTATTGATAACACTGCTTCCCACTCACATGAGTGGCACCAAGAAAAAGATATCGTTAGATCATCTAAAGCAGCTAGAGCCGATTCTAGCCATGACTTAGATTCCATTTCCGTAAAGATAGATGCTGTCGAGAGACGAATGGAAAAGATGACTAAAGATATACACTCAATACGAATTAGTTGTGAGCAGTGTGGAGGACCACATTTGACAAAAGATTGTCTCAGTATTGAATTAACAATGGAACAAAGAGAGAATATTTCATACATAAACCAAAGGCCTGGAAATAATTATCAGAATAATTATCAACCGCCAAGACCTATTTACAATCAAAACCAGAATTATAACCGAAATATTCCATACAACAACCAACAAGGTCCTAGCAATCAACAAGTATCCAATAATACTTACAATCAGCAAAGACCTAATTTTCAAAACAAACCACCACAACCCGATGATAAAAAGCCGAATTTAGAAGATATGATGACGAAGCTAGTTGAAACTCAAACGCAGTTTTTCACATCTCAGAAACAAACTAATGAACAAAATGCTCAAGCATTTAGAAATCAACAAGCTTCTATTCAAAACTTGGAACAAGAAGTAAGTAACCTAGCAAGGTTAATAGGTGAAAGAAAACCGGGAATTCTACCTAGTGATACAAATACTAACCCCCGGAATGAAACAGCTAAAGCCATTACCACAAGAAGTGGTACAACACTTAAACCACCTGAAATACCTGTAACTTCTGATGAAGCTATTCCTACTCCACAAGAACCACAACCTGATCAAGATAAGGAAAAAGAACCTGTAGTTGAAAAGGTTAATGAAGATAACATAGTTAAGGCTAAACCTTATGTTAAACCATACCAACCACCACTTCCTTACCCGAGTAAAATGAAGAAAGAGAAACTTGAAGCCGAGCAATCCAAATTCTTGGATATGTTTAAACAGATAAATGTAAATCTTCCTTTCATTGATGTGATTTCAGGAATGCCTAGATATGCTAAATTCTTGAAAGATCTAATCTCAAATAGAAAGAAAATGGAAGAACTCTCGGCTGTTACCATGAATGTTAATTGTTCAGCAGTGCTGTTGAATAAGATACCAGAAAAATTATCTGATCCAGGAAGTTTCACAATTCCATGTTTTCTGGGTAGTCTTAGTTCAATAGAAGCATTGGCAGACTTAGGTGCTAGTATAAATTTAATGCCGTATTCACTATACGCTAAACTAGACCTTGGAGAATTGAAACCAACTAGAATAAGTATACAACTAGCTGATCGATCAATAAAATATCCTAGAGGGATAATGGAGAACATGCTAGTTAAAGTTGGTACTTTAGTATTTCCAGTACATTTTGTTGTTCTGGACATGGAAGAAGATTCTTAAGTTCCTCTCATATTAGGAAGACCATTCTTAAACACGGCTAAAGCAATGATAGACGTGTTCGGTAAGAAATTGACCCTAAGTATAGAGGACGAGAGTGTTACCTTTTCAGTTGATAGAGCAATGCAACAACCACAATCTGCAGATGATACATGTTATTATATTCAAACTATAGATGCACATGCAGAATTGTTAGAAGAATTTCCAGAATTACAAGGAACAGGAGAATGTTCTTTAGGAGAAGGTAATGAACCAATTGATGAAGCTGAAATGTTAGCTACACTTATAGCTAATGGATATGAACCACCAACAGAAGAAATTCAAATGCTAAAAGAAGAAGACAGATATCGATATAAATCATCGATAGAAGAACCACCGAAATTAGAGTTAAAGCCACTTCCAAACCATTTGGAATACGCTTATTTACATGGTGAATCTGAATTACCTGTAATAATATCGTCTTCTCTTACTGAAAATGAGAAATCACAACTCATTTCTGTGTTGAAAGCTCGTAAACCAGCCATTGCATGGAAGATTCATGATATTAAAGGAATAAGTCCTTTGTATTGCACACATAAAATCCTTATGGAAGAAGGTCATAAAACGTATGTGCAACGCCAACGAAGACTAAATCCGAATATGCAAGATGTAGTTAAGAAAGAAATTATTAAACTGCTAGATGCAGGTTTAATATATCCAATTTCTGATAGTCCATGGGTAAGCCCAGTTCAATGCGTGCCTAAGAAGGGAGGCATGACTGTCATTACAAATGAAAAAAATGAGCTTATTCCTACTAGGACTGTAACAGGATGGCGTGTGTGTATTGATTATAGAAAATTAAATGACGCCACCAGAAAAGATCACTTTCCCTTACCTTTCATAGATCAAATGTTGGAAAGATTAGCCGGAAATAGTTACTATTGTTTTCTTGATGGATTTTCCGGATATTTTCAAATTCCAATAGCACCCGAGGACCAAGAGAAAACCACATTCACGTGCCCTTATGGTACTTTTGCTTACAAACGCATGCCATTTGGACTTTGTAACGCCCCTGCAACCTTTCAAAGGTGTATGATGGTGATTTTTCACGACATGATAGAAGAATGCATGGAAGTTTTCATGGATGACTTTTCAGTCTTCGGTGATACATTTGAATCATGTCTAGCTAATCTTGAACAAATGCTTATTACTTAATTGGGAGAAATGCCATTTCATGGTTAAAGAAGGCATCGTTCTTGGTCATAAAATTTCGAAGGAAGGAATTGAAGTGGATAGAGCTAAAGTAGATGTAATTGCTAAACTTCCACATCCCACCAATGTTAGAGGAGTTAGGAGTTTTCTAGGGCATGCCGGTTTTTACCGACGTTTCATAAAAGATTTTTCTAAAATTGCCACTCCTATGAATAAACTCCTAGAAAAGGATGCTCCATTCATCTTTTCAGATGAATGTATCAAATCTTTTAATATTCTTAAAGAGAAACTCACTAATGCGCCGATCATGATAACACCAAATTGGAATCTACCGTTTGAATTAATGTGCGATGCAAGTGATTTTGCAATGGGAGCCGTTTTAGGACAAAGGATTGAAAAATGATTTCAACCTATATATTATGCTAGTAAGACGTTGCAAGGAGCACAAACGAACTATACAACTACTGAAAACGAACTCCTTGCTATTGTCTTTGCTTTTGACAAATTTCGATCATATCTCGTTCTAGCTAAAACGGTGGTCTATACCGACCATTCTGCTCTTAGATACCTATTTTCGAAACAAGATGCTAAACCAAGATTAATCCATTGGATCTTACTCTTACAAGAGTTTGATATTGAAATCCGAGATAAAAGAGGAGCAGAAAATCTCGCCGCTGATCATCTTTCTCGTCTTGAAAATCCCGAATTAGAAGTTCTAAATGAATCGGCCATACAAGACAACTTTCCTGATGAATATCTATTGAAGATAGATTATAATGAAATTCTATGGTTTGCAGACTATGCAAACTACTTAGTTTGTGGATTCCTTGAAAAATGATTGTCGTACCAAAAACGAAAGAAATTCTTCAGTGATATAAAAAACTATTTCTGGGAAGATCCACATCTGTTTAAAAGTTGTCCCGATGGAATAATACGCCGATGTGTATTTGGAGATGAAGCTAGTAAAATTTTAAACCATTGTCACACAGGACCAACAGGAGGGCATTACGGGCCTCAACTAACAGCAAGAAAAGTTTATGATGCTGGATTCTATTGACCTACAATTTACAAAGACGCGCACCTTATTTGCAAATCCTGTGATGCTTGTCAAAGGGCCTGAAAAATAAGTCAACGTAATGAAATGCCACAAAATGTCATACAAGTATGTGAAGTATTTGACATTTGGGGTATTGATTTTATGGGTCCATTTCCAAAATCTCATAATAATCTCTACATTCTCGTTGCCATTGATTATGTATCTAAATGGGCAGGAGCACAAGCTCTCCCAACTAACGATGCACGAGTTGTAGTCAACTTTTTAAAACGTCTTTTTGCAAGGTTTGGAACACCGAAAGCTTTAATAAGTGATCGGGGAACTCATTTCTGTAATAATCAACTTGAGAAAGTTCTTAAAAGATATGGAGTAACTCATAAAATCTCCACCGCATATCATCCACAAACAAGTGGACAAGTTGAAAATACCAACCGAGCTTTAAAACGTATTCTAGAGAAAATCGTAGGATCAAATCCGAAGGAATGGTCCATTAAATTGGAGGATGCACTCTGGGCTTTTAGAACAGCCTACAAAACTCCAATTGGAACCACACCTTTTAGACTTGTTTATGGAAAAGCATGTCATCTTCCAGTAGAAATTGAACACAAAGCATTTTGGGCTTTGAAGACATGTAATCTTGATTTACATGAAGCCGGACGTCTAAGATTAAGTCAACTAAACGAATTAGAAGAATTAAGGCATGAAGCATACGAAAATTCGTTAATCTATAAAGAAAGAACGAAGAAATGGCATGATAAAAGAATCAGAAGTTCAAAAGAATTTAAAGAAGGAGACAGAGTTCTTCTTTTCAATTCACGATTCAAGCTATTTCCTGGAAAATTGAAATCAAGATGGTCTAGACCATTCATAGTCAAAAGAGTTTTTCCATACGGAACGATAGAATTAATAAATTCAAATGGGATTGAATTTAAAGTTAATGGTCACAGAGTTAAAAATTACATACATGGTCCGATGGAAGTTGACAATGAAGTTAATCATAATTTCACCACCAAAGAAAACCTTCAAAATGAAAACATAAATATGTTATCAACAACATATGAAAAATCAAAATTAGAATATAAGGAGGATTCAAATTTGAGTAATGAAGAAGAATTCTTATACAAACCTCCCATTCCAAGAAACGAAGAAAAATGTGAACAAGAAATTCAAATAGAAGTGAAAGAACCAAGGAAAGAGCACACGAAAAAGGTTTACAAACCAACTCAACTTACTAAAGCAGGAGACCCGGGTGAATTTATCATTTCTTGCTTACTTAATGATGGTGCTGTATATAATGGACTTGCAGATTTAGGAGCAAGTGCAAATATTATGCCTCTTTCCTTATACAAAAGATTAGGCATGGGTAAATTAAAACCAACCAAAATAGGTGTTCAATCATTTGACCAAACCATTAAACACCCGGTTGGAATAGCAAATAATTTACTTGTTAACGTGGGAAGTTTGACCTTTGTTGTAAACTTCATAGTGATTAATGTGATGCCCCGTACAAAACCATCGTGTACGAATCATCAACAACAGGATCATTACAAGGTTAAGTACTATATGCTGTAATTAAAGAAATTGCATTCGCGATAAAAAGGTGATGTCATAACCGACATCAAATGTTTTACATTTCAAGAGCATGCTTCACTAAGTAGAAGCAAATTAATAAGTGTACGTGACCCCAAAGGTCGTTACATAACATAGTTTCAAAAGTAAATAAGTTTGAATGCAAGATAAGTAGTCATGCGATAACAACTCTAAGCAGCGGGTTCTACAGCACGACTAGTACACAGCGGAAGCAACCTCAAGCACCTGAGAAATACATGCTTAAAAACGTCAACACAATGGTTGGTGAGCTATAGTTTAAGTATAACAGCATGTAAGGTAGGCCACGATATTTCAGTGCTACAAAGAGCGTTTCAAAACAGTATGATAAAGTATATGTTAACCGTGGGCACTTGGTAACTAACTTAACGTTTAAAATACCCCCTGAAAGTACACTTGGCGAGTGCGTATGTTTACGAAGTATTAAACACTCGTTGACTACTAGCGCGACTAGCCCGAGTGGGGATGTCAAACCCTATGGATCCATATCTAAGATTCGCGTTCACCGGTTCATAAACCAATGATTAAACGTTACCGAGCTAAAGGGAATGTTTCTGCCGTTGTATAACCCACACATATATAAGTTTAAGTACTCGTGCCTAGTATGTAAAACATAAAATCCGCATGTATTCTCAGTTCCCAAAACAAGTTAAAGTAAAAAGGGAATGCTATAACTCACAATGATATGTAGCGGTAAAGTAGTAGTCGGGAAAGGTGTGCAAGTAAATGGTCCGAAGTCCTCAACCTAAGTCAAATAGTACTAAGTCAGTAAATCATCTTAATAGGTTTAAAAGTATGTAATTAAGGTCTTAAGGGTCATCATCATTCATCATTAAACAAAAGGCGTAAGGTAGGTTTCGTTTATGAAAGTAGTTTAAAACAAAGTCTGACTTCAGTCAGTCACCACGGCCTCTACCCTTACTGAATTAAGGTGAGACCAGTGGACACGGCTCCGTCTATGAGTCCCTTAAGTGTGGTAAAATTTACAGAAGCAAACTCGTCTTGGTTTGACCGTGGCGGCGGTCTAAGTGCGAGTAGGTCAGAAATTTCTGCACAACGTTAAAGGACATACTAACGATCGGAGGGCCATAAATCCTAAACCGTAACTCGGATTAAGACGAGTCCTATATGAAAAGTTATCTACTCGAAAAGTTATATCTAAAAATCAAGGTTAGAACAGCCCAGGTCTACTGGTATGTTCCAGAAGCATAAGGTCAGTAGGTTTTGGACAGAACAGTGAGTTTTTAAGGGTTCCGGTGGTCTTGGTGCTTGATGTTCATCATGGCTCTCATCCTTGATGCATATAGCTTCAAGTGTACAACTCATTGATGTATCTAAATCATATTAACCAAGTCTTGACCATCATAACACTAGTGCAAGTCTAAGACATGAAGCACAACTCACTTAAGAGTTGTATGAAGTTTGATGAACCAAAGTTGCATCAAGGTCTTAGATCTAACACATACATGGACTTTAAAGCTAATAACAAGTTACAAACTTGAAAGTAAACTAACTAATCAAGATCATAAGTAGTAGAACATAGTTCTTAGTTTGATCTTGAAGATCCAAGACTCAAAAGTCTAGATCCAAAGTAATATTTAAGGAAAACTTATTTGTGTGTTCTTGAACTTTCAAAGTTAACTTAATTTGTTCAAGAGATATGAGATCAAGACTAACTTGTAGTACTTGACCATATAAACTAACTACATGAAATTAAAGTGTATAAAATAAAGGAACAAGTTAATTAAACAAGTAATTAGTTCAAGGGTTGCTCATACTTTAAAGATTCAACCAAAGTTGATCTTTAAGTAAAGTAAACTTTAAGTTTACTTCCATGACTTACAAGCATGATTTCAACAATAATGAACTTATAATCTTTGAAACATTATATGTAGAACCTAAACTAGAGAGTTTAGTTCTTGAATGTTCTTGTTAAAACAAGATAAAAGAAGAATGAAACTAGAAAGTTTATCCTTGTAACCAAGTAAGTAAGTAACAAGTAACTACTAGAAATCAACACAAGTAACAAAGATTAAATCAAACAAAGCATGATGATGATTAAAGGGCATAAGGCCTACGGTTTTAGAAAGAAAAACAAAAGATGGAAGAAGTTGTTCAAACACTTACAAGAAGAGAGAAAAGTGAGAGAGAATGAGAGAAAAGAAGTTGCAAGAATGAGAGTGTTTGAAATTGTGAGAGAATGAGTGAATGAATGTAATGAAAAATGAATCAAGCAACCTCCTAAACACCCCTATAGGGCCACGGTTTCAGCTGCACCAAAGGGGGAAGAGAAAGGTTCCATGGTCACTAGTATGTAAAGCTCATTAAATTTGGATAATAAGGTGGTATGTGCATGGGGATGATGTTAACTAGATTCCTTCATGTATTAACTAACTAGTTACACTCCTAAGTGATACTTACACATGAAAGAGTGGGCTAGTCAAGTCCATTTAAAAGGTAGGGTGGGCTTACAAGTCTTAATTCATGAGTCCATTAACTAATCAAAGCCCAAGTTCAATTAATTAACAATTAAACCCAATTAAAGCCCAAGTAACTAACTAATAGCCTTAGTTAATTAAAATGATTAATAAATTTAATCATGAATGTAAATAATATCTAAAAATATTATTCGTGAAAGTTTCGGGTGTCACAAAGACGTTTCGGGCACTTAAAAGTCAAGTTCGGGCAATCATGGCAACATGTAAATGTAATAACGTACATTCGTTTAAACACGCGTATTAATAATAATAATTATTAATAAAATAACGTTGGAATTTCCAGGGTCGTTACAATTAATATGGAGGAAAACCTTGATATTCCTCTAATTCTAGGTCGCCCATTTTTAGCAACCACTGAGGCATTCATTGATGTAAGAGAAGGTAGAATGACACTTAGGGATGGTGATACATCGATCACCTTTGTGAACCGAAAGTTTAGATCTCCACAAACCAAAACTGTTAGATCAATAAAAACGCATAAGTGTGGGGAAGATGAAGAAACACTTAATGATGATCCAATCACAAAGAATGCCGTTGATGATACGAAATTAGATGAACCCATTTTTAACAGTTCAACGAAGAAACTTTATAAACGGATTCACGATGCTAAGATTAAAGGAAACTTTAAGTTATATAACCGACTAATATCCAATTTATCGTCAAAAGAAAAGGCAATGTTAGTTGAATTTGTGAAAGTTACGGAGGAAATCAACAAATGGATTGAAGTAAAAGTCAAAGATATACAAGTTGTTGATGATTCAATTGAAAATAATGTTAATCACAATTTCAACTATGTATAGGGGGTTTTGTATTTCTGTTAGAGTTAGATTGTCTGTTTTTGTGTAGTTCTCGAAAATGGAACCCGAATGGTCTTTCCCTAGCAGACCCTAAAGAACTAGTCTTCTCCCCCCATTCTGAATTTTTATTTTTTTAGATTTTTACGAAATGAAGACTGCCTGTGAACTAAACCACGGTCTAATGCTACACGCTTTGATCACTAAACGTAATAATGACACACTTCTGAGTGAAATAGTATCAGTAATCAGAGAAATATTGGACGGAGTAAGAAAAGAATCCAGATGCGAAGATAATAAGTCACAATTTGGTAAAGGAAAATCAAAATCAGCAGCGAAAAGAAGAGCACGACACATAGAAAGATGTCACAAATGTGGAAAATGGTCACATGGAGGTAAATGTTCAAATAATCAAACCTATTCAAATACCGAATTTGTTACTTTATGCAGAGACGGACCGTTCATATGTTTAGAAGAAAAAACACTGAATGCTCGAGGTTACGCCTATGTAGCCATGGAAAACCAATTAAACCGACTATCTTATGCATGTGATAGATCATATAACTAAGAATACTATCTCACAGGTAAGTCTGTACAGTTTTTATTTTTATTTTTATTTTTAACCTTTTGATAATAAACGCTAATTTGTTCGCTATAAAGTATTAAATTGGTATTGAATAAAATTAGGTTTGACGACCGAAATTATTGATATCATACAAAAATTTATTACATCACTGCGAAATTTAACGTTTATTCTTAAGGTATAAATATCTTTAATCAATCAACCCAAAATATTTCAAAAATTCGTCATGAGTTAAATTAGGTTATGGAACCGAAATTACTTTACCGAAAAGAGGGGCGCATATTTTTGATAATATTTGATTGATTAAAGTGGGATAAAAGCCAAAAAGATTTTTAATTTTATTTTTACCATGTTTTTAAAATTAATATATAAATCTTAAATTAATATTGTAAACTTTGTAAAATCAATATATTTAAAATTGTAAATATTCGAAAAAATTAATATAAGTTTGGTGTGAATTTTTAATTTTTAAAATATGAATTTTTAATTTTATGCATTTCAAATTTTAAATTTAGTGTGAATTTTTTTTAATATTAATTTTGAATTTTATATTTAAGTTGTGTGAATTTAAAAACAAAAATTTACTTTATTTCGTTAAGTTAAAAATATGATTTTTAAAATTCGTCGTAAGTTGAAGACTAGGTCTTTAAACCGAAATTGCTTTACCCAAGGGAGGGACGAGAACTTTTATTATCATTATTTTTAATCTTATTGAATTAAAATATGCCAAAAACATTAAAAAAAACCAAAAATCTTAGCTTTTAAAACACTCGCTACAAAAAGATAAATTTTAAAATTTTGTCGAAGGACGGACTAGGACATCTATCCGAAACGACCTCGTCCTAAAACAAAGGAAAACAAAAAAACACCGCGACTCGCGGAGTTTGTAAGCATCAAACACCGTGACTCGCGGAGTTCCTAAAATCCAGAAAAAAAAATATAAGGGATGAACTGATCAGTCCCCAACCCAACACCCACGAAAACACTGCGATAAAACCCGCAAAAACCCGAAAAACACCCCCAAATTCACAATTTTTGACCGTTAATCATCAAATCTTTTACTAAAATCATGTTGAGAAGGATGCTATTAAGGAATTACTCAAGAAAAACGGTAAATTTCTACACCTAAACACCATTTAATCCGAAAATTAGTGTTCTTGAGCAATTTTATACCCAATTTGATTTTGATGCTTTTTAGTGTAATTATGCTTAAATTGTTTATGTATTATGCTTGTATAACCTAGATTGATGCTATTTAACATGATTAGAAGCCTTAAACTTCAAATTTTGAGTAATCTAGGGTTTGTGTTCTTGAGCAAATTTGGGGCTTTTTGATATAAACAGGTTATGGCCGATTTTTATCATGAATTGTTGCTAAATTAAGTCGTGTAACATGTTTAGGTAGTTAAATGATCCAAACTTTGAGCCTAAACATGATTTTGAGAATTAAAGTGGACTTTTTCAAGTCTAAAATTCATGAACTTGATTTTTGAGAGATAATGCCATTTGAAACTTGTTTAATTGCTAGTAATGATTATTTTGACATGTTATTTGAGTTGAATGCTCATGAACTTGGCAAACATTTTCGTATATGCTTATTTGAAAAAGTGTAGATTTGATGAAAATATGAAAATGAGCTTAAGTTTGATATAAATTGATCATGTCATTGTAATTATTTTGATTGATGATTTTGCTGACACTAATGCATATTTGGATGCACAAAAATTGTGTTTGATGTGTTTTGCAGACTGAAAGGGGTGAATCTTCATCCCAAGCTCGCAATGCTCCTACTGAGAATGTGGAACAACAGGAGGTGGATAACTACTACAAACAAGATATACCTCATCCAGTCATGACATTTTCTGATATGCACTTGGAAGATTTGCACCCGAACCTGAGATTTGACAGACTTTGGATAGATTATCCAAAATACCAAAGGGGTTTACATACTCTTCATTCTAAAGCTGTTGAAGTACCTAGGGTCATAGAATGGGGACCATTAGAAGCTGTAGAATTGGCCGGGCCAATTAGGGAATTACTTGAACACAGGTATGGTAATTCTACTTTTAATGACTGTGTACGTTTATTCACCATGCGTAGACCTGTATATAAAGTATGGTGTGAAGAATTGTTATGTAGTATAGAATTAAATGATCGGGTAGCTAGTTTAACCGATCAATCTTTTATTAGATTTTTGTTAGGAGGTTCGATGCGCCACATGTCTTTACTAGACATGGCTCAGGCTTTACGTATATATACACCTGAGGAGTTAGCATCTGCCGATTGTAGAGGGTTGATATTGAACGGTAGGAAGATAGACGAAAATTTTGATACGCATGGTGTATGGAGTCAAATGACTAGCCATCACCGATTTAAAGGGGGAAATTACTCTTATTTGGATATAGATAGAGTAGAGTTAAGAGTAATTCATAGGTTTTTAGCTAATTGGATTACACAAAGAGGTAAGAATAAGGAAAAGGTAAATGAACATGATTTGTTTTACCACATGTGTATTCGAGACCCACAAAGCGCTGTAAGTATACCTTATTGTGTGGGTTATTATTTATCAGCTATGGTTAGGGGGATGAGACCGCATAGCATAATAGGAGGTGGTATATTTATTACTTTGATTGCTGAATATCTCGGTGTGGATATAAGTCGGGGTGGATTATTAGTCGAAGAACCAGAACCCCGCGATACAATAGGTTTAAATGTATACCATGGTGCGAAAGTTTTGAAGAGGCGAAATAACGCCGCAGTATGATATAATGGTAGACATCCACAGGTTGAGAGAAACCAACAGCAAGGTAATGTAGGAGGGGGAAATGAAATGGCAGAAATGCAAAGGTTTATAGCTTCACAAGAGTATGAAAATGCTAGACATAGAGCATTTGAAGATTGGCAAGTTCATCAAAACCAAATCATAGCTTATTGCCAACATATAGGTAGAAACTATATTCCTACTCCATCGCCCATATTCCCTCCCTGGTCTATAGAGATTCAACCACCGTATCCTACGTATAACCCAGCCGAAGCATTTTATAGCACCTATGGTTATGCATGGAACCCCTACTGGTATCAGTATCATCCCTAGTCTACTTAGTTTTATTTATTTTGTAATTTGTAATGTTGATACGTTTAATACTTATGTTAATATTGTAATAGTTTTTATAATTTTCTAACTTTTATTCTTAGATTTTAATAATTTTTGAATGTGGGGTAATATACCAACTTCAAAAATATGTATATATGTTTGCAGTTTATCTTATGTACACAACATGGTAAAACAACGCATTTTCAAAGACTGGCATTAAGTTCAGCAAAAGCAACTAATTTTGACGACAAGATGCAAAATATATGTGAAATAACAACGAGAAGGAATGAACAAATGATGTGCACCATTTATCATTCAACACAAACACAAATATATTTGGAAACTTTGGTAAAATTTAATCATTTTCACACAAATCACCCTCAATAATTTAAATTGTTACTGATTTCTTGCAAATGAGGGCATTGCAAGATCTTAAGTGTGGGAAGGGGTTAAATTCTTTCGGATTTTTAAAAATTTTTATCTTAAACACTTGGTTACCATTAAAAATACTAGTAAAGCAGTAGTTGTATTAGACTCTAGTGCTCTCTGATAATAAAGAACAGCCCTAGTCTTATATACTGACTACCCAATTCTAGTAAAAATTTTCAAAATTTTCAATTAAATGAACTCAAAATCATGTTTATACATATTTATGAACGATAAAACTAGGTTTTAACACCGAAATTATTGTTACCTCAGAAAGGACATAAATTGAGAAACAAACCAAAATGTTAAAATTCATTTAAAATGGAATAGAGGACAATAAAAAGGAAAATAAAAGCCAAGTGTGGGAAAATTTACCAAGATATTTTAAACATATGTCACATATTTCTGTAACAAATAACTGAAAATACTTTTGCTTTGGACTAAACTAAACTGTTTTACCCGATGAAAGAAAAGAAGAGATGGATCTACACGATGAATCAATTCCATCATTAAAAGGAAGTAAAGTCTTCCGAAAAAGACACGCGCTTCTTGATTTAGGTCAAGAAGTTGTCGTCCAGACCAGCTGTAGGTTGACGAAAAATCTAGAAAAGTCATCACTAAAATCAGCAGGAAATCCACGGACCTCAGCATTAAACAGGGTCGCCAAGTGGTCAGACTTATCCTAACCATGAGAGGATCTGTCTTGTAAAATGGGGAGGGCACCGTGCAAATTAGCTTGATAAGACTAATGAATCAGATCCTCAGAAAGGATAATCTCCTTAAAGATTAAAAATCAGCTTTTAAGCCTGATATTACTCAATCCTAGAGATTGACCTTAAAGATTGAGAATTCAAACTCATGGAATTCAATGATATCTAAACTCGAGCTTGAACGAGAAAATATTTTGATCAAATTATAAACCGATTTGTTTTCTGAAAACCCATTTTCAATGCGTTCATTACCATTGAACATAAAATCCTAGGAATTCACCTGGAGTTCATTAGGTCACCTGAACCAAATCGGGTGTCAACCGTAAGAACGGTGGTTGCATAGCATGGTCAAAGACAGGACCTTGTGCCAGACCAAAAAATCATAAGGGTGAGCTTTACTATTGCTCCTACAAAGGATAGTAATTGCGTTTGACACGTTATAGACCATAATTAAAAGCATGTTAGGGGACATTGCCTTAACAGTTGCTTGTTCAACGCTTTCCTTTACAACCGGACGGTAGTTAACCGAAAGGTAATATACGGGATAAGTAAACTGGACGTGTTGCTTTCCAAATACAAGGTTAGCAAGTGGGTGACACAAAACCATAAGTTTTGAGCTAAAATTTTCAAATCTGAAACCCACCAAACCCACAAAAATATTTTGCAAACACCGGTGAAGGGTTATTCCGGAAAACTTATCTAGGGTAAAAACTAGATTTAATTTTTAAAAGATCAAATGTTTTCATAAAGATCCAATTTCCTTAATGGATCTAAAATTTATAGTCATGTGGGACTGTAAACCATATCGTTACTATCATTGTTTATACCGCCGTAAAGAAATCACTGATGTACAAAGTGTGAAGAATAAAGAAGTGATTCTAGTATTTCAAGACTATATTGCTTGAGGACAAGCAACGCTCAAGTGTGGGAATATTTGATAATGCTAAAAACGAACATATATTTCATAGCATTATTCCTCAAGAAAGACAAGCTTTTAGTTGCAAATGTTCTATTTACAAGTGATATTCGTTTAAATATTAAAAGGTGAAGACAAAAGATAGATTCGACGAATTGAAGACGCAAACGACCAAAAAGCTCAAAAGTACAAAATACAATCAAAGAGGTTCCAATTATTGATAAGAAACGTCTCGAAATTACAAGAGTACAAGATTCAAAACGCAAAGTACAAGATATTAAATTGTACGCAAGGACGTTCGAAAATCCGGAACCGGGACCAGAGTCAACTCTCAACGCTCGACGCAACGGACTAAAAATTACAAGTTAACTATGTATATAAATATAATATAATATATAATTAATTATATTAATTATATATATATTATATTTATAAAATAAATCGTCGGCAAACAAAGAGCCAAATGTGGGTGAGCTGTAAAAACGATCTCCGCGACTCGCGGAGTTTGAAGAAGGAATGGGCCGCGAGTCACGGAGCCCCAAAAACTGAAACTCCCTATAAAGCCCAACGAATTCTGATCATTTTCATCGATAATATATCAATCTCTCTATCTATATACGTAATATTTATTTATAATTTATATTTTAATTTTAATTTTAATCCTAATAATAAGGGTATGTTAGCGAATGTTGTAAGGGTGTAAGTCGAAATTCTGTCCGTGTAACGCTACGCTATTTTTAATCATTGTAAGTTATGTTCAACCTTTTTAATTTAATGTCTCGTAGCTAAGTTATTATTATGCTTATTTAATCCGAAGTAATCATGATGTTGGGCTAATTACTAAAATTGGGTAATTGGGCTTTGTACAATAATTGGGGTTTGGATAAAAGAACGACACTTGTAGAAATTAGACTATGGGCTATTAATGGGTTTTATATTAACTAAACAATACCTTATTAATTTAATATACAAACTTATAATTCGACGTATTTATATATAACCACATACGCTTGACTGGGTACGGTGGGCGGGATATTTATAAATACCAATAATTATTCATTTTACCGGATACGGAACTGGATTAATAGTTAATAGACTTGTTGAAACAGGGGTGAATTACATTCAAGGGTAATTGGTGTAATTGTTAACAAAGTAGTAAAACCTTGGTTTACACGCAGTCGATAACCTGGTGTATTCATTAAACAAAGTATTAAAACCTTGTTACAATTCGAATCCCCAATTAGTTGAAATATTTGACTTCGGGAATAAGAATAATTTGACGAAGGCTTTCGCTCTTTATATTTATGACTGATGGACTATTATGGACAAATCCGTATGGACATATTAAATAATCCAGGACAAAGGACAATTAACCCATGGGCATAAAACTAAAATTAACACGTCAAACATCATGATTACGGAAGTTTAAATAAGCATAATTCTTTTATTTCATATTTAATTTCCTTTATTTTATATTTAATTGCACTTCTAATTATCGCATTTTTATTGATATTGTATTTAATTGCACTTTTAATTATCGTACTTTTTAATTATCGCAATTTTATTTTATCGCACTTTCATTTATCGCAATTTCATTATCGTTATTTACTTTACGCTTTAAATTAAGTCTTTTATTTATTTGATATTTTACATTTGGTTTTAACTGCGACTAAAGTTTTAAAATCGACAAACCGGTCATTAAACGGTAAAAATCCCCCCCTTTATAATAATAATATTACTTATATATATATATTTGTATTTTTATAAAAGTAACTAATATAGCGTTAAGCTTTGTTTAAAGATTTTCCCTGTTGAACGAACCGGACTTACTAAAAACTACACTACTGTACGATTAGGTACACTGCCTATAAGTGTTGTAGCAAGGTTTAAGTATATCTATTCTATAAATAAATAAATATCTTGTGTAAAATTGTATCGTATTTAATAGTATTTCCTGCTAAAATATAAAGCTATTTTATATACACCTCGCATAACATCAATGAGTTAAATTAATAAGTATTAACGAAGATGAGATACATGCATGCATGCATGCATGCATGCATACGTACGTATGTGCATGTATACACTGTATGTATATGTGTGTGTGTGTGTGTATATGTAAATATATGCATACATGTATATGTATGTGTATATATGTATGTATATGTACGTGTGTATGTATATATGAATGTGTATTATGTAAAGTAAAAGTTAGTAAACTTAATAAAAATAAAAGTGATAAGTATATGTATATGTACCATCTTACACTATTATATATAAGTAACACATACATCTACTATATATATATATATATATATATATATATATATATATATATATATATATATATATATATATATATATATATATATATATATATATATATATATATATATATATATATATATATATATATATATATATATATATATATATATATATATATATATATCATATTGTTATGAATACATATAAAATAATAATAAAGAATATATATGTATATGTATGTATCACATATAGGTATATTTATAGATACAACATATAATGATAGATATATATAAAAGTTGAACAATTAAAGATTAATAATACTATTATTAGTATAACCTACACACTTACTTATATAGTAGCACTTAATAACACTAAGTATATTATCACTTATATAAATATAGCTTTTCTCGGAAACGGTCACTGTTAATATAGTTTACTATATTGATAAAAAAACTATATGTCTATTAGACATTACCTAATCGAATATTATATCTCTAGGTTGAGATCTCTGCTACACACTCCATTCATACTACTTGCGTGGATTTTCTTGCTTGCTATTAAGGTGAACTTCATATCCCCACTTTTTATCTTTCTTTATATACTTATTTTGAACTTTTGGGGTGAGACACATGCTTGCTTTTAAACTGTTTTACGCTTAGACACAAGCACCCGCAAACTGTTTAACTGTGCTGACATGCTTTGATTCATGCTAAATCCCTACCATGATATCGTTAATTACTGGAATTTGGTAAGCTTAGTTATTGTGAATAGCGCTATTGAGAGTGACGTCTCTAACCATTTGACCGTTGGTCTTTGGTTACATAATAATGATTACGACACTGATAGTTCAAGGTGTCCAGGGGTAACTTTTTTTACGTTTCGATATCATAACTTCAGCATTTACTTTTTATAACTAAATCTTGTGGTCTAAAAACTTGGTTATTAATGATAAACCTATGTTATTCACTCAACCATTTTGGTTGACACTTTTAAGCATGTTTTGTCTCAGGTGAAGATTGCTAAAGATTATTTGCTTTTTGGACTTTGCTGCTTTTGGAGTCCGCATATTATACATTCATATTATTGCATTAGAACATTTAAATTCAATTGTAATGACATAATACTTTCCGCTGCTTTAATACATTGGTTATCAATTAAAACATCTCATATAGAGTTGTTCTCGTTTATACATACTTGTGTTGTGATATTGTGAAGTCATATTTCCCCGACCCTATTTGGGGGTATGACAGAGTGGTATCAGAGCCAGGTTGTTATAGAGAACCAGGATTGCATATTATGTGTGCCTTATGTGTTAGTTAGGTGCCTTAGCAATCTATAGGACTATAACCTTTCCTGCCTTAGCTTGAAGTGTAATCCTCATATCTTTGATTGCCTTACTATGCCCCCCTATATCCCTACTGTCATACCGTGCCTTAGAATCTAGTTAGTACTCCTTCTCTAGGATGTCTAGTCATCACCCAGTCATCGTTTTGGACACCGAAGGATCCGACACTAAAGGATCTATCCGCACCCCCAATTACTCACTTGTTTCACCACCATTATCACTAACTAACCCATACCACCTTTTCTTATCCATTGGTGTTGCTACCTAGTGCACCATAAACTCTTCAACTAATACTATTTTTGTGTATTGAAGATCAATGTCAACTCGTGGTGCTAACACTTTTCCAAATGTCACTTTGACACCCGCACAATTTCAACAACTGCTTGCTGCCGCTCAAGGCAACAATAATCAAGGGAACAACCAAGGGAATCCACCTACATCATGTACCTACAAGGAGTTCATGAACTGTAAGCCTCCATCCTTCAATGGGAATGAGGAAGCAGTCGAGTTAACTCGTTGGTTTGAAAAAGTCGAATCAATCTTTCGTATCTGTAACTGTGCTGAAGCCGACAAGGTGAAGTATGCCACTCACTCACTAGGTGGCCTTGCCTTGACTTGGTGGAACGCTTATGCCCAAACTGTGGGGCTAGATGCTACTAATGCTATTCCATGGGCCGTTGTGAAAAGAATGATGACGGATAAGTTTTGCCCAAGGAATCAAATTCAAAGGCTAGAAAGTGGAGTTTTGGGAATTGAAGGTCATTGGTACTAACATTGAAGCTTATACCAACAGGTTTATAGAGTTGGTTTCTCTGTGCCCGAATATGGTACCAACTAAACAAAAGAAGATCGAGCGATACATAGAAGGTCTTCCTGATGAGATTCAAGGAAACGTAATTGCGGCTAGTAAGGAGACTTTAGATGCAGTGATACTTATGTCTCAAAATTTGATGATGGCTAAGAGGAGAAAGGCCGCGGCTAATAAACAAGCCGAGGCTAAGTCTAGTGAGGGTAAGAGAAAGTTTGAACCATCTCAAGTTTCAAGCCAAGGTTCAAACAAGAAAGCTGCCGATAATTCTAGAAGTGGTTATGCTGGGACAAGACCAAAGTGTAATCGTTGTGATAGACATCATTATGGGAAGTGTTTGGCTGAGTGCACTAAGTGCAAAAAGGTGGGCCATATTGCTAAGTATTGTAAATCTCCCGCTACAAAGTCAAACGCTTTTGTTCTAACTTGCTATGGTTGTGGAGAAGTTGGACATTTCCGCAATCAGTGTCCAAAGAACCAAGATAAAACGAGAAATGCTAAAGGCCGAGCGCTTGTGATGACTACCGAGGAAGCTCAGGATAATGAGGAAGAAGGGGAAGAGGCACAATGAAGAGTTTTTGACAACTACAAGAGTCATTTAAATTTTCATAGTATTCTTTATGTTACCATTTAGTACTTTTACATTTTGAAAGAATTCGTTAAGTTTCTGTAATACTCTGGTTAATTTCTTTTAAATGAATGAATGATGTTATTTTCTTTCCTTTCATTTTCCATTGAATCATTCACCTCGATGAAGATGAATATTGACTAGATGACATAGTAGTAACCTTATGGAGTGATAAAAGTATGATTTAGAATAATATAATGACACTTGATCAACGTCATTATATTATGATAAGTCATACAGAAATCCTAATGGATCATGATGGGAATAAGATTTGATCAACCTTAGGACCACTGTGTACCATTACATACTCCTTATCACTATATTGTCAACTAAAAAAAAAAAATCAACCCTAGATATTATATATCTTTTACTTATCAAATATCCGTGCCCGGTGCTGTACCTATTGCATAGGTACCATACCTCTTAGCTCCATCCAAAATGAAGGAATCATCCAATCAACTCCAAGAATTTTTAGAAAAAGGTTTCATTCGTCTTAGCTTGCCTCCGTAAGGAGCACCTGTTCTATTTGTCAAGAAGAAAGATGGCACGTTGAGAATGTGTATTGATTATCGAGAACTCAACAAGGTAACCATCAAAAATCGTTATCCATTCATGCTTATTGATTATCCGTTTGACCAACTGCAAGGGTTAAGTATCTATTCGAAGCTTGATCTTAGGTCGGGTTATCATCAATTGAGAGTCACGGGAACCGATGTTTCTAAGACTACTATCTGAACCCGTTGTAGACACTATAAGTTTCTTGACATGCCTTTTTGTTTAACCAATGCTCCTGCTGCATTCATGGATCTTATGAACCATGCATTCAAACCTTATCTTAATAAATTCGTAACCATTTTCATTGATGACATCTTAATCTATTCCAAGAGCAAGAAAGAGTATGAGCAACTTCTGCAATTGATTCTAGAGCTCTTAAAGAAGGAACAAACGAAAGCCAAATTTTTCCAAGTGTGAACTTTGGCTACGAATCGTACAATTCTTTAGACATGTAGTTAATAATGAAGGAATACATGTCGACCCTATAAAAATCACCATTAATCAGAAGTTTTCAAGAACTAGTCATGGAGGAAGTCCATAAGACTAGATATTCTAATCACCTAAGCTCTTTTAGCTGAAATTACATACAATATCAACTCCCACTCAAGTAGGTCCCCACTGTAATTAAGTGTAGACTTTGCTTTAACAAAACGTTGACCGAATGATAATTTTTTTAGTCAACACTTCCAGTTAAATAAAGTTCATACATTTCACATCTCGAATCTTAAAAAGTGTCTTGTTGACAACATACTCGTTATTCCCTTGAATGATCTTAGCATTAATTTCACTTCATCGAAAAGCCTATAGAAGTTCTGGATCATAAGGATAAACGTTTGAACAAAGCTCTATTCCTGTTGTTAAGATCCGTTGGAATTCACGAAGAGGCCCCGAGTATACCTGGGAACGTGAAGACCAAATGAGACGGAAATATCCCCATCTCTTCTCAACTGCAAATGCATCCGAGAAGTCCACCTGAAACTTTAGGACGAAGTTTAAATTAACGGGGAGGTACTATAACAACCCTCATTTTTCCCTTCTGAATTTACCAAGTCGTCCTTAAGGTTTCAATGTCATACTCTGTGCATCATCATTAGGGTTGTTATCCATTTCGACAAACGAACATTTATGCTTTCATTAAATGATCGCGTGTAATGTTAAAACCTTAATATTATATTAAACCCTAAACCTAACCCTATACAATAAGTACAAAACCTTAATAATATTTAATATTACATATTAAACCATAACCCTAATACAAAAAAAAATATAAATAATATATATAAATAAATAGGATATACGGTATAAAAAAATATATATAAATACATGAAATAATCGAAAACAAATCGGCTGGATGTATGCAGCAAATAATTTACTTAGTCACCAAGTTTTCACAATCCTTGTTTAACCATAATTAGTGTTCTTGTTCCTCAAGTAATTTGGGTATAATTAGGAACCTACAAAAACTATAAAACCATCGTGATTTTCCTAGAGTTCTCACCACAATATCCTGCAATCAAGTCGATAGTTTTCCAGCTTACCTTCCCTCTAAATATTGTCGACTATCTCCAGCTATTTCCCTCAAGTTTCTGTCAATTATAAACCCCTGAACCAGCTGCAAAGTCAGTCGATCCTATCACCTGCATCAGTTGTTTTTCAGTCGACAATAACCTCCACACAAACCCTACTTGCAATCGTCAAATACCATCATCATTCGCCATTCAAACCTGCCGCTTATCTTCTGTCTTCTGTCGAACTAAACAGCTCAGGAAAAACTCAAGTAAGTTGCTTCTGTCCTGCTGTATATTTTGATACCCAACAGCCCTTTTATGTTTGATTATTGATGCTTGTTTTTCTTCTGTTTCTTGCGTGATCAAACAGCCCAAAACAATCCATATTTACTGCTAAACCTGCTGCTACCTGCTGCTGTGTGTTCTCAGTTTTCTGTCAAGCAGATTAGACCCAAAAGGACACCAATTGGGTCGTACTGCTGCTGCTGTAACCTGTTTCTATTTCGCTATTCATCATCATCAAACCTTGTATCCAATCTTGCTTGAGGTAGCCTTTAAAACCTAGTCTAATGGTATGTCTAAATCAATTATACATAAGTATATTACTAGGTATTATGTTAAGTATAATGTTGAAGAATGAATAACAATTGTGTTTTAAAGTTTATAAAGATTTATGAATTTATGTAAGGTTAATTAAAATGATTAATAATATAGGTTAAGATCAAGTATTATGGTTAATTGTTAATAATAAGATGAATGAATATAGTTAATAATGATTAGGGTTAATGAAGATAACTAGTAATTATGTTAAAAGTTATGATTTTATGTGAAAGTTATTAATTAGTTAGTAAAGGTAGATAAAGATTTTGATTAATGATATAACTAAGGTTGTTAGGGTTAAAAGATTTAAAAGAAGATTAGGGTTAGAAGACTTGGATAATACATGATTAATAAGAGTTAGGGTTAATAAGTATGACTTGTTATTATGTTGAAAACTTATGATTTTATGTTAAAGATATTAAGGTTATGATAATTATATTATGATTTTCATGTGCATGTGTTAAATTAATAAGTATTAAATAAGATGAGATACGTGCATGCATGCATGCATACATACGTATGTGCATGTATACACTTTATGTATATGTGTGTGTATATGTAAATATATGCATACGTGTATATGTATGTGTATATATGTATGTATATGTACGTGTGTATGTATATATGAATGTGTATTATGTAAAGTAAAAGTTAGTAAACTTAATAAAAATAAAAGTGATAAGTATATGTATATGTACCATCTTACACTATTATATATAAGTAACACATACATCTACTATATATATATATATATATATATATCATATAGTTATGAATACATATAAAATAATAATAAAGAATATATATGTATATGTATGTATCACATATAGGTATATTTATAGATACAACATATAATGATAGATATATATAAAAGTTGAACAATTAAAGATTAATAATACTATTATTAGTATAACCTACACACATACTTATATAGTAACACTTAATAACACTAAGTATATTATCACTTATATAAATATAGCTTTTCTCGGAAACGGTCACTGTTAATATAGTTTACTATATTGATAAACAAACTATATGTCTATTAGACATTACCTAATCGAATATTATATCTCTAGGTTGAGATCTCTGCTACACACTCCATTCATACTACTTGCGTGGATTTTCTTGCTTGCTATTAAGGTGAACTTCATAGCCCCACTTTTTATCTTTCTTTATATACTTATTTTGAACTTTTGGGGTGAGACACATGCTTGCTTTTAAACTGTTTTATGCTTAGACACAAGTACCCGCAAACTGTTTAACTGTGCTGACATGCTTTGATTCATTCTAAATCCCTACCATGATATCGTTAATTACTGGAATTTGGTAAGCTTAGTTATTGTGAATAGCGCTATTGAGAGTGATGTCTCTAACCATTTGACCGTTGGTGTTTGGTTACATAATAATGATTACGACACTGACAGTTCAAGGTGTCCAGGGGTAACTTTGTTTACGTTTCGATATCATAACTTCAGCATTTACTTTTTATAACTAAATCTTGTGGTCTAAAAACTTGGTTATTAATGATAAACCTATGTTGTTCACTCAACCATTTTGGTTGACACTTTTAAGCATGTTTTGTCTCAGGTGAAGATTGCTAAAGATTATTTGCTTTTTGGACTTTGCTGCTTTTGGAGTCCGCATATATATACATTCATATTATTGCATTAGAACATTTATATTCAATTGTAATGACATAATACTTTCCGCTGCTTTAATACATTGGTTATCAATTAAAACGTCTCATATAGAGTCGTTCTCGTTTATACATACTTGTGTTGTGATATTGTGAAGTCATATTTCCCCGACCCTATTTGGGGGTATGACATCGTCTATTCACAAATTCTCATGTTAATTTGGTCAATTCTACCATACGCATTTATCACGGGTCCCTCAAAAACTGAATCATCTATCACCACCAAAAAGTAAGGGTGCGTTTGATAAAACTGAATGATTTAGCGCTGAATGATTCAGAATCTGAATGATTCAAAGCCCTTGAACAAAGTTTGTTCTAAATGAAAATGAGCTGTTTGATAATCATTTAGAATGAACGATATAAACTGAGTAAAATTACCTTATGAAGGTGTAACATGAATAAAATATTCAATATACTTGTTGATTAAGTGTTCAGGATAGGATTTGAGGAGAAAATTACAGAAAATTTAGGCTCTTAATGGTTAAGAGAGTGTTTCATCTCTGAATGGTTCAGCACTAAATTCTGAACCATTCAGCACCATATGTCATTCATGTAACATCCCGCGTTTTTCCATTAAATTTAATTTTAACACCGTCTTTTTTTTTTAAACATAATCTTTCGTATTTAAATTAATAGTTTCCGTGAGTAACGTTCATTATATTCCCGCTATGTAATTTTGACATCACCCGTTTACTCGAGCGTTTTAAAAATATTCGTTTGGTTAATTCCCGCACCCGCTTTGAAACTCGAGGGACCGGAGTCGCCAAATGGGCAAACTAGTTGACTAGGTCAACTAGTCCACCCCAATCACCACCATTCAATCACCTCCATCTCTCTCTCTTTCTTTCTTTTTTTTCTCTCAAGAACACAAACATAATTCATCATCTAAATTCGGATCGGGAAGCAAACTTCAAAACAAATTACATATTCGTGATCCTCTCATCATCCTCTTCGATTTGGTACCAATTTCATTCATTTTGGGTAACTTTCTAAAATCACTAAATTTCTCTAAATTCGTTTTATATACTTGAAATTGTGTTAGTTAGTGTCTATGGCTCGTGTATAACATGAATATATGTTTTGTTTGCTCGATTTGTTGATTTGAGTAACTAGTTTGAACTTTTGAAGTGGGTTAGCTTAATCTTTGATTTTGGATGATTAAAAGTTGTTTAATTGTTAAAGTTCATGTTTTAATTGTGTTACTAGTATCATTAGCTACATTTTGATGTGTAGGTTGATTAAGAAAACTTCAAAAACCCGATTAATGATTTTGTGATGTTTGACTAGGGTTTGATAGTTCTTGACATGAACTTTTGATGCTTGAATGCCATGAAATGTTAATTGTTAGTGTTTAGTTGTAATGTATGCCTCATTACCTTCAAAACGGCATATCGTATGTGTAAATTGGATTCCCGAATCATAAAATACGTTTTACGAACTTGGAACTTTGAAAATAAACTTTTCTTGATCAATTGACGAGTTTTCGGTTATTGTAAATGATGTTTTTGTTTGATGATATGTGGTTAGTTGTATTGCTCGTCAAAGTACCTTTCCGAGGATATAAGATACGTGTTTTGGTTGTTTGCGGATCATAAATGGTGAATGTTTGATGTTTGGTTCGTGCATACTTTGAAAAACTGACCAGAAATCTCTGCCCAGATGGTGGCGCGGCGCGCCCCATCCCCGCGCGGCGCGCGGATTGGCCTGGCCAGATTCTGCCTTGTTTGGCGCATTTCACGCGAAATGTTTGACTAGCTACCGACCTCCGATTCACATGAAACTTGTTTTAATATACTTGTATATGAATATTTAGCATAGAAAAATAGTTCGGGACCCGACCCGAACGCGTTGACTTTTCGTTGACTTTGACCAAGTTTGACTTTTAGTCAAACTTAACCAAACTTTTATACAATCATTCTAACATGTTTTTATACTTGTTTCTTGTATGAAACTTGACAACGTGATTCACATGCTATACTTAATCGAGTCGTAACGAGCCATAGGACTAAATGAACACATTTCACCCGACCTTGTGTCGTAACCGGTTAATTGATACAACTTACTTGTTTAGGTCAAGGCTAAGCAACTTTCATGCATACGTTACTTTGTGAAGTACTTTTATACTCGTGCACTCGAGGTGAGATCATAGTCCCACCTTTTCAACAACTTTTTATACTTTTAAATTGTGGGCTGAGAAACATATACTTTGTTACATTTTGTACTACTTACTTTTATACTTTGAACACAAGTACAAGGAAAACAAACATTCCACAGCGAGTTAGAACAAAAATCCTCAATTCGATTATCATTAGTTACACTTGCAGGGTGTAAGCGAGAACTTATATTGTGTGGCCATACGGGTTTGACAAACCCTCATTACGGACGGTTCGCTACCGTCTACGGATGAAATATATTTTCGAGAAACAGTGTATGTTCTAACACTATTGTGATGGGGTTCTATGGAAGGAAACGTTAAGTCTTGATAATTGGGTGCTCGCGAACAATACTTTTGGAATGCAAACGATTTTGATAATCAACTATGGGAATACTAAATCTTGTGGTTCAAAAACAACGTTTACAAATACATCTATGATTTCACCAACGTTTTTCGTTAACAGTTTTCTATATGTTTCTCAGGTTCATACTCGGCTACTTGATACATGCTTCCGCACTCTTTGATTTCTTGCTTGAGGTCAAGCATACATGCATACGCTAGTGATAGCACTTTTGGATTAAACCTTAAAGCATACATACTTACGCTATTTATAGCAACTGTGATTTTCAACTTATATTATGTCGCAAGTTATTTCATTTATACTTTACAATTTTTGTAATCTTAAACTTGTTGTCGAATTGTTTGTAAACTAAACTTTGCAAGTCTTGTACGTTTCAAATGAATGCGACATAATTTTGGTCAAACGAGTCTCATATAGGGACTACGACCACGCAACGGGACCTAAGTTAACGGCGCCGTCAATAACGGTTTTGGTCGGGTCGTTACAAGTGGTATCAGAGCGTTGGTTGTAGGGAACTAGGACGTGCATTAGTGTGTCTAACAGAGTCGTTAGGACGCATTAGTGAGTCTAGACTACAACCGGATAGTTAGCATTTGCATTCTGACATACATTTGCTATAGATAGCACTTACTTGACTACTTGTGCATTATACTTGAATCATTCTTAGGCAAACTTTTTAATGGTACCCAACCTTCATCATACGAACTCGTATTCCGCCACTTTTTGGTAACACACGTAAATTCATGATTCATACACGTATGGATGATGACGACTTCATTAGTCACACTTGTTCGGGAACTCTGTCTCCCGGATTGTTATTTGCCACTGTTTCAACTTACTATCGGTTTCCCACTGGTGTTTCTTACTATCTACTTTTTGGTGTTACTACCATCACTACTCTAGGTGAGTATCGTCATCAACATTTATCACTACGGTTGCGTGCTACTCGTTATCATGACTCGTTACTCTTTTCATACCTGAATACCTTATTGTCTGACTCGAACCACATTGACGTGAACAATCATTTATACACTTCCCTCGGGGAACGCTTCTTTATAGTTGCACTAATTCTTTCGATTCAATACGAGTCACGTTTGAGACGTCGTTACATTTTGTTCATTTTAGGTCTTCACGATGACACGAACTTGAATCTATGGAGTGATGTGGGAATGGAGGTATGAGTTAGCGTAATATAACGACACTCGATCAACGTGGTTATATTACGGTAAGACATACCAAAGTTCTAGTGACGCGTGATGGTGGTTAGACTCGATCAACCTAAACACCACCATGTGCCATGTACATGACTTCATCTTTTCAGGCTTGGACATCCGAAAACTCCGAGAATATTTATAACAACCATATCGGGGACACACCTTCAATTATTGTCAAATTATATTTATGCTTCCGAATGAATTACCGATTCCATTCGACTTCAACCGTATGTCACACGGGTATACTAGCTCGTCCTCGCGCAGTCTTATTGACTAACTACAATTTACTCGTTATGCTCACATCGGGGCGGAAACTTCTCTTGCATCACCCTCGTACTTCCGGTTCAGGAGGTCCTTATTCTAAATTCTCAATGGAGAGAGACTCTTCACGTTATACTAGTATTCGCCTCGAGGGTGAATAGTCTCGACGAACGTATTTGGAAACCGATAAATCTTCCGCGACGCGAATTTTCTTGAGAAACTTGTCCTAACAAACTTGTTCAAATATACCTTACGGAATGTACTTTGTTTCGGATCGAGATCCTCGTTTCACTTCTAGATTTCGGAGTGCCTTACAAAAAGCCTCGGGACCACGTTTAGACATGAGTACCGCGTACCATCCAAAACCCGACAGACCGAACAAACATACGATTCAAACCTTGGAAACCATAATACGAATTTGAGTTACCAACTTCAAACCACTTGAGAAAAGTCTTGCCTTTAACCAGAATCTCTTACCACGATAGTTACCATTCGATTCTTAACGTCACACCTTTTGAAACCACATGTGACCGGAAGCGTCATTCTCTTTTGTCGAACAAAGTAAACGATGATCAATTCACCGGAGCCGAGTTTATTCATGAGCAACTGAGAAAATTTATTCATATCCAAGAAAGACCCAACACGACTCGTAGTCGCCCAGAGAGCTTGCCAATGTTAGACGTAAACCTTTCGAGTTCCATGTGGGAAACCGCGTCACGTTAGAAGTCCCACCTTGGAAAGGTGCAATCCGTTTCGGGAAAACGTAGGAAGCTAAATCCGCGATATTTTGATCCTTTAAATTCTTGGGGTGTTTTGGACCCGTCGCTAGCCGTTTAGACTTTTCCGACTCATTTTGGGTCTCCGTTTATCCTACATTCGATGTATCAACTCAAAGACGTGTTTTGCGAAACGAGAACTTGTTATCTCCTTTGATGAACTCACTATCGACGATAACCCTCACTTCCTAGGAGGACCGGTTGAAACCGTAAATCGTGAAGCCAAACCTTAAAACAACATATGATCCCGACCGTCAAAATTCGTTGAAATACCCTAGGACGTACTTCTCCCTCACTCGTAGAATTGGCAACGCAAGATCTCGAGGAAGATTCAACAACTACTACTTCCAACTAAATTTCGGGACGAAATTTCTTTTGAGGCGTGGATAATGTAACATCCCGCGTTTTTCCGTTAAATTTAATTTTAACACCGTCTTTTTTTTTTAAACATAATCTTTCGTATTTAAATTAATAGTTTCCGTGAGTAACGTTCATTATATTCCCGCTATGTAATTTTGACATCACCCGTTTACTCGAGCGTTTTAAAAATATTCGTTTGGTTAATTCCCGCACCCGCTTTGAAACTCGAGGGACCGGAGTCGCCAAATGGGCAAACTAGTTGACTAGGTCAACTAGTCCACCCCAATCACCACCATTCAATCACCTCCATCTCTCTCTCTTTCTTTCTTTTTTTTCTCTCAAGAACACAAACATAATTCATCATCTAAATTCGGATCGGGAAGCAAACTTCAAAACAAATTACATATTCATGATCCTCTCATCATCCTCTTCGATTTGGTACCAATTTCATTCATTTTGGGTAACTTTCTAAAATCACTAAATTTCTCTAAATTCGTTTTATATACTTGAAATTGTGTTAGTTAGTGTCTATGGCTCGTGTGTAACATGAATATATGTTTTGTTTGCTCGATTTGTTGATTTGAGTAACTAGTTTGAACTTTTGAAGTGGGTTAGCTTAATCTTTGATTTTGGATGATTAAAAGTTGTTTAATTGTTAAAGTTCATGTTTTAATTGTGTTACTAGTATCATTAGCTACATTTTGATGTGTAGGTTGATTAAGAAAACTTCAAAAACCCGATTAATGATTTTGTGATGTTTGACTAGGGTTTGATAGTTCTTGACATGAACTTTTGATGCTTGAATGCCATGAAATGTTAATTGTTAGTGTTTAGTTGTAATGTATGCCTCATTACCTTCAAAACGGCATATCGTATGTGTAAATTGGATTCCCGAATCATAAAATACGTTTTACGAACTTGGAACTTTGAAAATAAACTTTTCTTGATCAATTGACGAGTTTTCGGTTATTGTAAATGATGTTTTTGTTTGATGATATGTGGTTAGTTGTATTGCTCGTCAAAGTACCTTTCCGAGGATATAAGATACATGTTTTGGTTGTTTGCGGATCATAAATGGTGAATGTTTGATGTTTGGTTCGTGCATACTTTGAAAAACTGACCAGAAATCTCTGCCCAGATGGTGGCGCGGCGCGCCCCATCCCCGCGCGGCGCGCGGATTGGCCTGGCCAGATTCTGCCTTGTTTGGCGCATTTCACGCGAAATGTTTGACTAGCTACCGACCTCCGATTCACATGAAACTTGTTTTAATATACTTGTATATGAATATTTAGCATAGAAAAATAGTTCGGGACCCGACCCGAACGCGTTGACTTTTCGTTGACTTTGACCAAGTTTGACTTTTAGTCAAACTTAACCAAACTTTTATACAATCATTCTAACATGTTTTTATACTTGTTTCTTGTATGAAACTTGACAACGTGATTCACATGCTATACTTAATCGAGTCGTAACGAGCCATAGGACTAATTGAACACATTTCACCCGACCTTGTGTCGTAACCGGTTAATTGATACAACTTACTTGTTTAGGTCAAGGCTAAGCAACTTTCATGCATACGTTACTTTGTGAAGTACTTTTATACTCGTGCACTCGAGGTGAGATCATAGTCCCACCTTTTCAACAACTTTTTATACTTTTAAATTGTGGGCTGAGAAACATATACTTTGTTACATTTTGTACTACTTACTTTTATACTTTGAACACAAGTACAAGGAAAACAAACATTCCACAGCGAGTTAGAACAAAAATCCTCAATTCGATTATCATTAGTTACACTTGCAGGGTGTAAGCGAGAACTTATATTGTGTGGCAATACGGGTTTGACAAACCCTCATTACGGACGGTTCGCTACCGTCTACGGATGAAATATATTTTCGAGAAACAGTGTATGTTCTAACACTATTGTGATGGGGTTCTATGGAAGGAAACGTTAAGTCTTGATAATTGGGTGCTCGCGAACAATACTTTTGGAATGCAAACGATTTTGATAATCAACTATGGGAATACTAAATCTTGTGGTTCAAAAACAGCGTTTACAAATACATCTATGATTTCACCAACGTTTTTCGTTGACAGTTTTCTATATGTTTCTCAGGTTCATACTCGGCTACTTGATACATGCTTCCGCACTCTTTGATTTCTTGCTTGAGGTTAAGCATACATGCATACGCTAGTGATAGCACTTTTGGATTAAACCTTAAAGCATACATACTTACGCTATTTATAGCAACTGTGATTTTCAACTTATATTATGTCGCAAGTTATTTCATTTATACTTTACAATTTTTGTAATCTTAAACTTGTTGTCGAATTGTTTGTAAACTAAACTTTGCAAGTCTTGTACGTTTCAAATGAATGCGACATAATTTTGGTCAAACGAGTCTCATATAGGGACTACGACCACGCAACGGGACCTAAGTTAACGGCGCCGTCAATAACGGTTTTGGTCGGGTCGTTACAATTCAGAGGTTAGAAACAAATGCACTGAATACTGAATGGTTCAGCATTCAACACTGAACCATTTCATTAAGAGGCAAACAAACGCACTCTAAGAAATAAACGAATTCCCTAAAGTGGCGTTGACCCCTAACTCCAAAACATATCCAACATCTATTCATAGAGAGGTAGACGTCAACCGCAACATGCGGAAACAAGAAAAGGAAAATGATAAGTAGTTAATTAGGAGAACTGCTATATATGTCACTACAAGGTATATTCTTCCTCATGTTTTATCATTAAAATTTTATGTGTTGGAAAATATATATTCTACCTATTATGATATGAATCGTCGAAGATCGGTTAATAAATGATGTTGTTAAAATATTAAATTTGTTTATTTTACCTATGAAAACAAGTTACTTTTAGATGTTTTTGTGATACAGGCACGTTGGAGCTTGGTGCTGAAAATGCCGAAAAAGTCAAAATTTAAGCTGAATTGGACTCAGTGTAACATTACGGTGGAAGCACCCATTTTTTACGTTGCAATTTTGCGGTAGTTGAAATTCCGTATTCTCGTACTGTGTTTCTATGCCACAACGTTGACTTGGATCAATCAAGATTTTCCTTGTGACCGTAAAGTTGCGCTATGTTGTTACACCAAGCTTCTAGTCAGCGTAAATTTACGCCCATCACACGACATTTTTACGATGGGCTCGTTTTCTGCACGAATTCCCAATTTTTCAAGTGTGTCAATTGTAACTTTTGGTTGGGTATTTAAACTTTATGAAGCATAAAAGATAAAAAATTGGAGCAGCTAAAAACCTCTGGATCCATAACCTAACATCAACCCGTTCGAGTTCTTCGATTCCAAGCATCAATTCAAGATTTTCTATTAAAGATTGAACAATTTATTGTATATGATTTCTATTGAATGTTTATATCATTCATGATTTATATTGATTAACTCTTTTGATGTATAAACTATCGAATTGATGAAGGTTTTATTCAATGTAAGTTTATCGACTTTTGATTATTGTAAGACTAGTTATTGCGAATAACGACTTTTCCTAGTTCAATTTTAGTTTAATTTAGGATTAAGACTTGTCGCGTGGTTTATATAATTCGTGTCCAAGATAGTTCTTTCATTTAAGCTAAGAGTCATGTCTATACGATTTGAATATAAACTTGATAACAAAACGTTCAGTAGATTGATTGTACGCAGTTGGGATTCCAGAGGGATAATCTTTCTCATTAAACATCGCTTTTTTAATTATTAGTTTATGCTTAGTTGCGTGAATTCTCAATTTAATTCCTATAACTTACTTGCATTTAGTTTAAATATAAAACTCCACTTTTAAAAACTGCTTGCTTGTGACTATTATCTCTCCGCTAAACAAATCCTACTTACCTATCTAGCCTAGAGTACTTAGCTTATTTTTTATTGACACTTCAACATGAATTGTCTACTTCAAACAAAAGAATGTTATTCCCAAAAACTCCAACAACAACAACCGCTCCAATCCGAACTACAAAGGAACTTTACCACAATGCAATAGGTGTTACAAACACCACACTGGGTATTGCAATGTTATCTGTGAGAAGTGCCAACGATCTGGACATGTTGGCAAGGATTGCAAGGTTACCACTTTGAATGTGAAGCCAAACCACAACAACAATGGGCCTAAGAAGTGTTATGAGTGTGGAAAGACGGGCCATTTCAGAACCGGTGGCGTCATTTAATTTTCTATAATCAATACATACACGCCATCCTGTTACAGTCCTAAAACAACACTTACATGTAACGACTAACGATGACTTAACGACTCGGTTAAAATGTATATACATGTAGTGTATTTATTACAAAAGATCGAGATGAAAAAGTGGAGATTTTCCATAACTTTTGACGTAGTTGCGATATTATAGCAGATAATATATGTCGGAATCGAGAAATTAATTTGGTTAGCGAAACATTTAAGATTGATTTGATACAAGTAGAGTTAGGGAGTTTTGATGTATATATATATATATATATACATATATATATATATATATATACGAGTGAAAGCAAGGGGAGAGCGCAGTGGATTTAACTTTCATATGGTTTCCCTAATGAAAGCGCAGAAGGCGATATCGAAAGGGTGTGATTCGTTCTTAGCCTACGTAATTGATGTTAAGAAAGAAAAGAAGTAGGTGACTGATATGACTGAAGGAAAGAGGAAATGGGAAGACTATAAGGGCAAAAGTACTCACCTGAAGAAACAAGAAACTTTTAAAGGTAAACAAGATGGGGCAAGAATTCGCGACGAATATAAACCTATTGCTGCAAGCCACACATAATGGAGAGTTATTTATTGACATTCGGGTTCTTTTTAAAATTTTAAAGAAATTAAAAAATAAATTTTTATATTTTATTTCTACAACCCGAGGTGTAAATGATTGGCTCACTTTGCTTATTCGTGAAACATTTTCCACCGACTTTATATGTTGTTCGATAAGTGTGGGGAAAGTTAAACCCCACTAAGAAAAAAATTAAATGGAACAATCGGGGAGGTTTTCAACTATTACGATATGTGATATTTTTTAGCCATTTTTGTACGTAACAGATATGTTTTACGTCAAACCATTTGTTGTCAAAGTATAACAATAATCAACACATTTGAGGAATTAGCTGAAATTCGAATTCTTCAGTCGTATGTTTTCTAGAGTCAATCTTGATGTTCTTCGACGCACTTCACTTCAAGCATTGTTTCATGCTCGTGTTCGATATCCACTTACTTCCTGCTCTTCTCCTTTGAGTCCTCACTGTGATCCTTGAGATTGACTTTTAAAGATCGAGAATTACAAAATCATGGAATTCAATGATATCTAAACTCGAGCTTGAACGAGAAAAAAATTTGATCAAAATTACAAACCGATTTGTTTTCTGAAACCCTATTTTCAATGCGTTCATTACCATTGAACGTAAAATTCTAAGAATTCACCGGAATTCATTAGGTCACCTGAACTAAATCGGGTAGTAAACTTAAAGTTTACTTTACTTAAAGATCAAACCTTGGTTGAATCTTTAAAAGTATGAACAAACCATGAACTTTTACTTGATTACTTAGTTTACTTTATCATTTTGACACTTTAATTTCATGTTTGTTGTTGTTGTTGGTCCCTTGAGCCCCAACGAATAACATAAACTATTTAAAAATTACCCTTTCGGCTTTGCTAAAATGCTAGTGGACTTTAATTTCTTTTTTTTCTGAGGCATTTGATGTTGTTTTTGGACCTATTGTGTTTTACCTTTGCAGCTTTAGTTATGTTTTTCTAGTTCCACGACTTCTCAAATCTTCGATAATATCAGTATATATTAAAAAATTGGACCCCTGAAAATCGTGGGACCTGAGCGATTGATCACTTTGCACTCCCTCCGGGCCTCCCCGAGGTGACAGGCTACAATTGGCTGGGTGTTAGGATTGTGGTATCGAAAGATTCAAAACGTGGCAATATCCAAACAAACAAGTCTTTTTTTTTGTATCTAGTTCTTTACTATGAAATTTGCGACCAGCCATTCATCCTTACCAAAGATGTCATGACTTACAAATGGAAAACACTTAACTGTTCTTGGCAAAAGTATGGCGACATTGAGGATTAGCTCAAGAAGCACTGACGTAGTTAACACTTCTTCCGGTCGCATCTATCTTCAAGACGATCTAATCACAAGTTGGTTTGAAAAAGTCTGGCCATTGTTACTATGCTACTGAATAGGGTGTTAGAGTTAAATATATACTATGGGCTATAATATTACTCCGTATATATGTGAAATCTTCAAGTGTTTCTATTTGATCAAAATCAATTGATCTAGCCACGAAACAAAAATACGATTTTTGGCATGGCAACCACCAACCTAAAGACCATATATCTTAAGAGGGTTTTTTCCCTTGACCCGTCAAGTAGATACCCGAGCCTAGATAGACTCACAAGAAGTGTAAAGTGTAAGTGATGAGATAGAATGGTCAAGTGGCTTCACTTCTATAAGCTAGTTTTACTTAGAATTTTAGCTCCTTACTTATTACTTTCTCATTGTAGAATTTTGAGAATCTCCCCAATCGTTTTGACGATTGAGAATGATCTCTGCGTCTAAATAGATGACATTAAAGTAATTTTTTTAATTTATTTCAAATAATTAAATTGTATACGTATGAATTTAAAAAATATATATATATATATTTCATGCACATTATCCCTGTGCATCGCACATGACTCAATATTTAAAAAGACAAAAAAATACAACTCTACATTGCATACATAGATTCATTTATTTATTAAAAATTTTGATTTATTAAAAATTTTGTTTGTGTTGTAAATTTAGTAGTTAAATATGGATGGTAATTAGTCAAATATGGATAGTAAAATTTGTACTATATATATATGTGCATAATGTAAGTTACAAAAACACACATATACATTAAATACATCACACCTCTCTTCAACCTCTTTCTCTCCTATATCTTCTACAACACATCTCTCTTTTATTGGTTCTTTCAATTTGAATATATTGAACCAGGCCACTAAAGGTAGTTATAAGCCTACTGAAATATAACACGTTATCAGCACGAAGTGCTCCGTATAATCAAGGTTTATCTAAGCAAGCACACGTCACTAATCAAGGTAAGAAATTATCTAACTTTTATTAACTTCACTAACATTTATATTTATGTTATTTAAGTTATATATGGTCGGTTATACCGCCTGAATTATATTTCTGTAATCTAACTTTCATTAACTTCACTAACATTTATATTTATGTTATTTAAGTTATATATGGTCGGTTATACCGCCTGAATTATATTTTCTGTAATCTAACTCTTATTAACTTCACTAACATTTATATTTATGTTAATAAGATCTCATGATTGTACGCAACACGTCATTTGACAACACGGTACTTTATGTACGCAACACGTCATTTGACAACACGGTACCATGGGTCGAGATTAATTCCGATCAATACAAATACGATGGGGTCTTTATATGTTATCTAACATTTATGATTACTTATGCAATTAATCATTATTTATTTCATGCATACTAATGTTTATTCTTAAAAGTAAATCTTAAAAGTTAAAATAAGAAAAAGTAATTTGTATTTTTATTAAAAGTAAATCTTAAAAGTTAAAATAAGAAAAAGTAGTTTATATTTTTATTAAAAGTAAATCTTAAAAGTTAAAATAAGAAAAAGTAGTTTTTATTTTTATTAAAAGTAAATCTTAAAAGTTAAAATAAGAAAAAGTAGTTTGTATTTTTATTAAAAGTAAATCTTAAAAGTTAAAATAAGAAAAGTAGTTTGTATTTTTATTAAAAGTAAATCTTAAAAGTTAAAATAAGAAAAGTAGTTTGTATTTTTATTAAAAGTAAATCTTAAAAGTTAAAATAAGAAAAAGTAGTTTGTATTTTTATTAAAAGTAAATCTTAAAAGTTAAAATAATAAAAAAAAATCTTGTCCTTTATATTACCCATACGCGTTTTGATATAGTGACTTTATTCGTTAACGTCAACTAACGACGTTACAACGGTCATATATACATAACGGTTGTTAACGTCAACTGACGACGTTACAACAACTATATTTTTCAAATATAAAATAAACATCTCCGTTTTCACATTTTCACAAATCAATCTTCATTTTTCAGATTACTACTCTCAAAAAGTTTTTGTAAAAATGATTCACACAAGGATGATTTTTACTATTGTATTGGTCATATTAACTATCATCATTGTTGCTAATATACCACCGGGTGAACCTATATTCTATCCTGCCCTTGTGGTTTTATTATTTGTAATCATACCATTATTCTGTTGTTTGCTACTTATGAATTTAAAATGATTCTAATTTCATTTTATTATTTGTCTATGAATAGAAGTTGATTATGATTATGATTTATGTTATTCATCTTTTTGATAATAGAAAATGTCTAATTTGAAAAGGCTTAAATTTGCTCATTTAAAACAAGTGGGAACAACTACTTAACATGGGTTATGAATGTAGAAAAACATCTCGAATCAAACGGTATTTTAGAAACCCTGAATGAAAATAACAATTATTCCGAACAAGAGAAAGCAATAGTAAGTATTTTTTTTAGCAAACATATTGACGAGTCCTTAGAATCTACATATTATATGATCGAAAATCCAAGTGTATTATGGAAAATACTCAAAGATAGATACGATATTAATTATCAAAAAAAATAATAATAATAACGGTGATCCATGAAAGAATAAAATTAAAGATATTAGTAGACGCTCTTATAAGAATTCCGGAGATTCTTATTAATGATCTGGTAACGTGGATCATCAGTCTAGTATTTCTTGAATACATGAACATTTTGTTTAGCTCTACAAATAAGTCCCAAAAGAAAAGAAAACGAGAGTGAATCTGTTGACAAATCTTGATTAAATTAACCCTGAGCTACCTTGAGACTTGAATGGTTTGAATTTTCTAAGATGCCTAGTTTTTTTATGTATCACTCATAAATAAATGGTTTTAGACCATAACGCATATGTTTTATTAAGTGTTATCTTTTATGTACTTCAGATTATAACTTGTTTGCAGGTAATATAATTTGATTATCTTGCTGAAATATAACTCATTATTTGCTTATCTTATTTGAAGTTTTAGTATGAATCCTGCAGAAATACAACATCAATTAAATGGTAAAGACCTATGTATTGCAGATAGTAGTAACATACACACTATGATCAAATCTAAGAAATATTTCATTGATTTAAATCAAATGAATGAATTATAAATACTATATCAGCTCTTGCAAACTTGATATAAGAAACGAAAAAGGCAAAATTTCATATTACCAAATGGTACGAATTTTTTGGTAAACAATGTCTTGTTTTCTCCCAAATCAAAGAGAAATTTGTTAAGTTTCTCTGATATATATCATAATGGATATGATTATCAGTAAATGATAATCAAAAATGAGAAATATCTATGTAGCACCGAAAAGCGCATAGGATTAAAAGCGCATATGATAAAAAGCGCATATGATGAAAAGCGCAACGCATATGATGAAAAGCGCATATGATGAAAAGCGCATCGCATATAATTAAAAGCGCATATAATGAAAAGCGCATATGACGAAAAGCGCAGCACATATGATTAAAAGCGCATATGGTGAAAATGATATATGATGAAAAGCACATATGGTGATTAATGAAAATCACATATGGTGATTAATGAAAAGCACATATAGTGATTAATGAAAAGCACATATAGTGATTAACGAAAAACACATATGGTGATTAATGAAAATCACATATGGCGATTAATGAAAAGCACATTGAGAAATAATCACCAATGTTTCTTGAAAGAATTCAAGGGTATATATGTGGACCAATTCATCCATCATGTGGACCATTTTTCTAATAGACGCATCTAACGCATGGTCTCATGTTTGTGTGTTATCAAGCCATAATATGGCATTTGCAAAGTTTCTTGCACAAATTATTAAATTAAGAACACATTATTCTGATTACACTATTAAAAGGATGAGACTTGATAATGCTGGTGAGTTAACATCTCAAGCTTTTAATGATTATTATATGTCTACAAGGATTGTTGTTGAACATCCAGTTGCTCATGTGCATACACAAAATTGGTTTAGCTGAATCAATAGATAAACGCTTACAGCTAATAAATAGACAATTAGAAATGAGTACAAAACTCTCAATATTTATATGGGGACATGTAAATTTACATGATGTGACATTAATTCGCATTAAATCAAGTGCAAGTTATAAATATTCTCCATTACCAACTTAATTTTGGTGGAGACCAAATATTTTCCATCTTAGAACATTTGGTTGTGCAGTGTATTTTTAATTGAACAACCACAACAAATGGTTCCTCAGAGAAGGATTGAAATATATGTTAGATATGAAACATCTTCAATCATAAGATATATTGAACCCATGACGGGTGATGTTTTTACAGCAAGTTTTGTCGATTGTCACTTTAATGAAACATTGTTCCCTATATTAGGGGGAGAAATGAAATATAAATAAAATGATGTTTCATGGTGTGAACATCAATTAAGGAATATTGATCATCGCACAAAAGAATGCGAAAAGAAAGTTCAAATATAATGCATATGCAAGAACTTGCAAATTAATTACTTTATGCATTTAAAGATACAAAAAATAAGTGACTAAATCATATATACCAGCAGTAAATGCTTCAGCTAGAATTGAAATTACAAAAGCTGGCAATAATGTCACTCATGAGTCTTTGCTACGGCAGAAACGTGGGAGAGCAATTGGTTCCAAAGATAAAAATCCTCGAAAAAGAAAATCAGCTGATAATGAGGTAAAAGAAAGTGTTCAACAAGAACCACAAATCAATACTCCTTCTGCAGAGGATATTGATAAATGTAAATACATAAATTGCAATAAATTATGCAATATTATGAAACTGAAATGAAATGAAAAATCTTGATGAGATATTTTCATATAATGTTACAATGACATCATGAATACAGATGATGATCTGGAACCAAAATCTGTCATTGAATATCAAAATAGACGTGATTGAACTCAACGGAAAGGAGTAATACGAGCTGAATTAGAATCGCTCAATAAAAGAAAAGTTTTTGGATAAATCGTTATCACTTTTAAAGATGTGAAACAATGGGATACAAATGAATTTTTATCCAAAAAGAAATGTGCAAATGAAGTTACAAGGCAAAACTAGACTAGTAACTCAAGATTTCCCACAAAGACCAGAAATGAATTAGGAGAAAAACTTATCCTCCTATAATGAATATAATTACTTATTAGATACTTAATCAACCTGGTAGTTATTTAAATGCATCTCATGGATGTTGTTACTACTTATCTGAATGGATCACTTAATAGTGATATATATATATGAATATACCTGAAGGGTTAAGGTATCATAAGCATCTAATGCAAAACCCAAGGGAATATATTCCATTAAATCACAAAGATTTCTAAATGGGTTTATACAATCGGGACGTATGTGGTATAATCGATTAAATTACTACTTGATAAGAAAAGGGTATACATATAAACTTATTTGCACGTGTGTTTTATAAAAACAATGTTCGGATATGTGATCATAGCTGTTTATATCAATTATCTTAAATAAAGAAATCTATGAAGCCATTCAACTTCTAAAGAAAGATTTTAAAATAAAAAAAAATCAAGTATTACGTTGATTTACATATTGAGCATATAACTAATGACTTACTTATACATCAAAAAACTTCTACCGAAAAGATTTTAAAATATTTTAATATGGACAAGACAAAAACCATTAAGTACTCATATGGTTGTTAGATCTTAATATTGATACTAATCCATTTCATCCTCTAGAAGATCATGAAGATCTTCTTGGTTCAGAAGTTCCATATTTTAGTGCAATTGGGGCTCTTATGTATCTTACAAATTATACAAGATCTGACATTTCTTTTGCAGTTAATTTGTTGACAAGGTTCAGCTCAGCCCCTACCAAAAGACATTGGAATGGGATCAAACAAATAGTTTGATACCTTCGGGGAACTACTGATTTATAATTATTTTATTCTAACAACTCGAAACAAGATTTATTTGGTTATACAGATGCAGATTATTTATCTGATCTACATAAAGCTAAATCTCAAACTGGATATGTATTCCTAAATGGAGGCACCGCAATATCATGACGTTCTCAAAACAAACACTTGTTGCAACATCATCAAATCATGCCGAAGTGATTGCATTACATGAAGCTACTCGGGAATGATTTTAGTTAAGATCAATGATACAAATCATTATTGATTCTTGTGGACTAGAACGCTATAAAAGCCCAACAACTATCTATGAAGATAATACAGCTTACATAGTATAAATGAAAGAAGAGTATCAAAAATGACAGAACAAAACATAAATGCTGACGAGGCGCTAAAGCTATAAACTGTCTTAACGGTCATAAGTTTGATGGAAAAGAATGGTATATTGGTAAGGCTCAGAAAAAGACTGAAAGAGAATAGGAATTGAAACAACAGTTTGAGCAAACCATGAAGGAGACTGTAGACAAATCACAAGGGTCAAACTTGTACATAAAAGATTTAGATGATACAGTTTCAGATGAAAACCTCAGATTCTTCTCATATACTCAAGATCTCGTAAAAGACAACCAGATTAAAATGAGATACGTTCAATCAACAACTCTGCTGATCTTTATACCAAAGCACTGTCAATCGCTGTTTTCAAAACATATGTTCACAATATTGACATGAGGCAAGTTCAAAAGATGTGACGACTCAGCGTTGTCTACTTGAGGGGGAGTCAACTCTATGCTGCACTCTTTTTCCCTTAGCTAAAGTTTTATCCCACTGGGTTTTCTTTAGCAAGGTTTTTAACGAGTCAGTATTAATTGCTCTTTAAAAAAAAAATACCATCCAAGGGGGAGTGTTGTAAATTTAGTAGTTAAATATGGATGGTAATTAGTCAAATATGGATAGTAAAATTTGTACTATATATATATGTGCATAATGTAAGTTACAAAAACACACATATACATTAAATACATCACACCTCTCTTCAACCTCTTTCTCTCCTATATCTTCTACAACACATCTCTCTTTTATTGGTTCTTTCAATTTGAATATATTGAACCAGGCCACTAAAGGTAGTTATAAGCCTACTGAAATATAACAGTTTGATGCTAATAATTATATTGAACTTATTATTATACATGAAAATTTTCATATTTAATAAATTCATTTTGTTAATTAATCATGACTTGTAAAATTAACAAGACAGACTAATTTTCCTTGAATATTGTTACTACTCTACTTTTTGTCTGGTAGTATTTCGGTTGAATACTATTTGTTACCTAGGTTATTATCACTCCTCGTATTTTTAATGTAAATTATATTATGATATTTTTTTCATATCAAACAAAAAATATATACACAACAAACCAATAATAGAAAACTGTTATAATTCAGTAGGCTTATAACTACCTTTAGTGGTTTGATTCTTGATGTTATAATTCAGTAGGCTTATAACTACCTTTAGTGATTTGATTCTTGATTTAGAATACTAATAATGAATTGTAAGAACAAAGATGATAATGGAGAGAAAGAAAGAAACACTTTGTAAGTGTGAGAAATGGTGCAAGTTTAATGCTTGCATTCATGAGTATTTATAGCCTAAAATCTCAATATAAAAATACATACTTTGTGTACCAAAATTGACTATATGTATACACCAAAATTGACTATCCATATCTAAATTATTATTATTATTATAACACTCCCCCTTGGATAGCAATTTTATTTTGTTGAAGATCAACTATAAATTACTGCCTCGTTAAAAACCTTGCTAAAGAAAACCCAGTGGGAAAAACTTTAGCTAAGGGAAAAAGAGTGCAGCATGGAGTTGACTCCCCCTCAAGTAGACATCGCTTCAGCTGTTACATCTTTTGAACATGTCTCATGCCAATGTTATGAACGTGTGTTCTGAAAATAGCAGTTGGAAGTGCTTTCGTGAAAAGATCAGCAGAGTTTTTGCTAGATTGCACATATCTCATTTCAATCTGGTTGTCCTTAATGAGATTTTGAGTGTATGAGAAGAATCTAGGTGGTATGTGTTTTGTTCGGTCACTTTTGATATACCCTTCTTTCATCTGTGCTATGCAAGCTGCATTATCTTCATAGATAGTTGTTGGACTTTTATCGCGTTCTAGTCCACAAGAATCAGTAATGAGTTGTGTCATTGATCTCAACCAAAAACATTCTCGAGTAGCTTCATGTAATGCAATCACTTCGGCATGATTTGACGATGTAGCAACAAGTGTTTGTTTTTGAGAACGCCATGATATTGCAGTACCTCCATTTAGGAATACATATCCAGTTTGAGATTTAGCTTTATGTGGATCAGATAAATAACCTGCATCTGCATAACCAACCAAATCTTGTTTTGATTCGTTAGAATAAAATAATCCTAAATCAGTAGTTCCTCGAAGGTATCGAAATATGTGTTTGATCCCATTCCAGTGTCTTTTGGTAGGAGCAGAGCTGAACCTTGCCAACAAATTAACTGCAAAAGAAATGTCAGGTCTTGTACAATTTGTAAGATACATAAGAGCTCCAATTGCACTAAGATATGGTACTTCTGGTCCAAGAATGTCTTCTTGATCTTCACATGGACGAAATGGATCAGCTTCAACATTGAGTGATCTAACAACCATAGGAGTACTTAATGGTTTTGCCTTGTCCATATTGAAACGTTTCAAAATCTTTTCAGTATATGTTGTTTGATGTACAAGTAAACCATTAGGCATATGCTCAATTTGTAAACCAAGGCAATACTTGGTTTTTCCTAGATCTTTCATTTCAAATTCTTTCTTTAGAAGTTGAATGGCTTCATGGATCTCTTTATTTGTACCTATGATGTTAAGATCATCAACATAAACAGCTATGATCACATATCCGGATGTTGTTTTCTTAATGAAAACACAAGGGCAAGTAAGATTATTTGTATACCCTTTGCTTATCAAGTAATCACTTAATCGGTTATACCACATACGTCCCGATTGTTTTAACCCATATAAAGATCTTTGTAATTTAATCGAATACATTTCTTTGGGTTTTGCATTTGATGCTTCTGGTACCTTAAATCCTTCAGGTATCTTCATATATATATCACTATCAAGTGATCCATATAGATAAGCAGTCACAACATCCATGAGATGCATTTCTAAATTTTTAGAAACTGCCAGACTGATTAAGTACCTAAAAGTAATTGCATCCATAACAGGAGAATAAGTTTCTTCATAATCAATTCCCGGTCTTTGAGAAAAACCTTGAGCTACAAGTCTAGCTTTATACCTTGTAACTTCATTTTTTTCATTTCTTTTTCGGACAAAAATCCATCTGTATCCTACAGGTTTCACATCTTTAGGAGTGAGAATGATGGATCCAAAAACTTTTCTTTTATTGAGTGATTCTAATTCAGCTCGTATTGCTTCTTTCCATTGAGCCCAATCATGTCTATTTTGACATTCAACCATAGATGTTGGTTCTGGATCATCATCATTATTCATGATGTCATATGCAACATTAAATGAAAATTTCTCATCAAGATTTTTCATTTCATTTCGGTTCCATAATATTTTTGAATATGCATAATTGATTGCAATTTCTGTATTGACATCATCAATCTCCTCTGCAGTAGGAGTACTGATTTGTGGTTCTTCTTGAACACTTTCTTTTACTTCATTATCAGCTGATTTTCTTTTTCGAGGATTTTTATCCTTTGAACCAATTGGTCTTCCACGTTTCTGACGTGGCAAAGATTCATGAGTGACGTTATTGCCAGCTTTTGGAATTTCAATTCGAGCTGGAGTATTTACTGCTGGTATATATGATTTTGTCACCGTTTTTGTATCTGTAAATGCATCAGGCAATTGATTTGCAAGTTCTTGTATATGCATTATCTTTTGAACTTCTGTCTCGCATTCTTTTGTGCGAGGATCAAGATACTTTAATTGAGGTTCACACCATGAAACATCATTTTCTTTATTTTTCATTTCTCCCCCTAATCTAGGGAACAATGTTTCATTAAAATGACAATCAGCAAAACGTGCTGTAAAAACGTCACCTGTCATAGGTTCAATATACCTTAATATTGAAGATGTTTCATATCCAACATATATTCCCAACCTCCTTTGAGGACCCATTTTTGTACGTTGTGGTGTCGCAATTGGAACATACACTGCACAACCAAATGTTCTAAGATGGGAAATATTTGGCTCTTGACCAAAAGCAAGTTGTAGGGGGGAATATTTATGACTTGCACTTGGTCTGATGCGAATCAATGCAGCAGCATGTAAAATTGCATGACCCCATATAGATACAGGGAGTTTTGTTCTCATTATCAATGGTCTAGCGATTAACTGTAAACGTTTAATCAATGACTCGGCTAAACCATTTTGTGTATGCACATGAGCAACAGAATGTTCAACAACAATTCCTATAGACATGCAATAGTCATTAAATGCTTGAGATGTAAATTCACCAGCATTATCAAGTCTCACCCTTTTAATGGTGTAATCAGGAAAATGAGCTCTCAATTTAATAATTTGGGCAAGAAATTTTGCAAATGCCACATTACGGCTTGATAACAGACAAACATGAGACCATCTGCTAGATGCGTCTATTAGAACCATGAAATATCTAAATGGTCCACATGGTGGATGAATTGGTCCACATATATCACCTTGAATTCTTTCAAGAAACATTGGTGATTCTTTCTCAACCTTAAGTGGTGAGGGTCTAGTTATCAATTTTCCAAGAGAGCAAGATGTACATGGAACCATTGTATCATGATGGATTTTTCTATCCTTTAATGGATGTCCATGAGTACATTCAATAATCCTTTTCATCATTGTTGATCCTGGATGGCCTAATCTGTTATGCCATAAACTGAATACACCAGGATCAATATATTTTTTGTTAACTACCATATGTATTTCTGGTACATTTATATGTGTATAATGTAATCCAGAACTAAGTCTTGGCAGTTTTTCAACCACATGACTCTTGTCAGTGATACTTAAATATTTCTCATTTTCTGTTGTCACTGACTGATAATCATACCCGTTAAGGTATATGTCGGAGAAACTCAATAAATTTCTGCTTGACTTGGGAGAAAATAAGGCATCATTTATTAAAAATTTTGTACCATTTGGTAGTATGAAATTTGCCTTTCCTATCCCTTTTATCAAGTTAGCAGGTCCTGATATTGTATGTATAGTTCCTTCCGTTGGTTTTAGATCAATAAAATATTTCTCGGATTTAAGTATAGTGTGTGTAGTTCCACTGTCTGCTATACAGAGATCTCCACCACTTGATTGATGTTGTATTCCAGCAAAATTCATATTGAACTTCATATATAAGAAATAAATAGTGAGTACATTAATATTACACAATATTTTAAACGCAAATAGATAGTACTGAAACATTTAGCAAACATAATGACAAAGACAGACGATATTAAATCGTTTATTTTTCAAAAGACACACAACTTAAACATTCAAGAAATCTTCATATAAATCAGATGGTTTCTCAGTGACTGTTGGATCAATATTATCCACAAAATTTACTTCCTTTTCTTTACCTTTTAGCGAATCCTGATACATCTTAACAAGATGTTTAGATGTTCGGCAAGTATTAGCCCAGTGGCCCATTCTACCACATCTGTAGCAAGATTCTTCAGAATTTTTAGAAGAATTTTCTTCAACATCTTGTTTAATGGGCTTGTTTTGTGGTTGATATTTATATTTTCGTGGATTACTATTTCTTTGACCACCACGGCCACGACCACGACCACGTCCACGCCCATTACCATTACCATAAGGATGGTTTCTACCATAGTTATGGCTTTTGGCATGATGATGGTGATGGTTATTATAACCACGACCTTGCCCGCGTCCTTGTCCCTGTTTATAATTATTTGCAGTATTTGCTTCAGGGATTGCAAGTGTACCAGTAGGACGGGATTGCTGATTTTTCATTAATAGCTCATCATTTTGCTCTGCAACTAAGAGATATGAATTAAGTTCAGGATATGTTTTGAACTTTAGCATTCTCAAATTTCTTTGCACTGTGATGTTTGCAGCATTCATTGTTGTGATGACCCGGGAATTTTCGACCAAATTTAAACATAATCTTATATGATTCGACTCGATAAGCAAAGTCTATTAAACCGAGTCTCATTATGTTTGAACTATTTCATGATAACATTTGACCTTTAACTATTTCCGACGATTCACGAACCTTTAATTGTAACTAAGAATGTAAATATAAATAATTATATATAAAACTAATTATATTAGTATTAATGAACTATTAAGTAATTTTGTTATTATAAAAGATAACATTTAATAACTAAAGATTTTCATTTTGAATATATATAGTATATTGTATATAAATGATTCAAACATATTTTACCAACGTTATCAAAATATTAAATGTACAATGTTATACTTTGTAGTTAATTGTTTAATATACATAATTAATCATCTACTCAACATTTAAAACATGATTTTATATATATGGTAGTATACATATATACATAAATATAACTATATATATATGATTTTATACATAATTATTATATTATGTATATGTAGAAATTTATAATATATCTATGATGAAATAATGTACTATTTTAATAGATATATATAATACTTACATATATAAAACATTTATATTTTTCATAATTACATACATAAGTATAATATAATTAGTATGTAAATAAATATTATAATATATTTATATTAAAATGCATAAATATATAATATTCAGTATATGTTACAATACATATTACATAATTATTAAATATTACATAATAATAGATGATATTAATAAATTAAATTTAAATACAAATATAGTTGTTGTAGTAATGTTATTTGTATCGTCAAATATCAATATTTGTATTCATAATATCACTTTATATCATATAAAGATGAAATTGGATGTATAAATTAGATTATTATTACTAATATTATTATTATCGATAAAATATTAATATTATCATAATTAGTATGGTATTATTATTATTATTATTATTATTATTATTATTATTATCATTTTTACAATTATTATTATCATTAATATTATATTTATCATTATTATTAATTTTATTAATATTATTAGATATTAATAGTATTGTTATTATATATTATTATTATTATTATTAATTAAAAAAAACAGTAGGGATCTATATTATACGCTTGACCTCTGTATCCTTTATCTCTATTATTATTATTTTTTTTGTTTCTTTCCTGCTCCAAACTCGTGAACCTGTGTTGACATTTTCTCCATTTTTTATCAACCGATCTCTATTATTACAAAATGATTATGTATAATTGCAAATCAAATAAAAAGGAAATCCAATGGGATTAAAGAGCACAGCGATATTTTTTTTTCTTCTTCTCTGCACGCTCCAATTTTTTTTTCTCTTAATTCAATTTCGAATAAAGTTTCAAAATCTAAAAATGCAGAAAGGTTAGAAATCTTTCTTTGAATCTATCTGCAAAATCTCAACTCTCAAATCTTTATATCGATCTTGAATTTTGAAGTCAAAGTTTAGTTTAAAAAAAGTCAACAATTGTTCTTGAGACAAATTCGCGTTCGTGTATATGTTTCTGATCAAATTGACGATTCCAGTAGTTTTTATACATGTTTAGAAAACTATTTCGTGTTATAAACATTATCTATAATGTTATCTATTACGAAATCAATTTTTTTTGTTTTGTTCCAAGAACCGACGCTGCAGTAGGCCTTTAGTGTTTTTTTTTTTTTTTTATTTTAGAACCCAAATTATTTTTTTTTCTGTAATGTTTTGAAGCTTTAAAAGGAACCCTGATTTTTTTTTTTTTTTGGTTATTGATGTTTTGTTGAATCCATGAGACTTGTGGAGAAGAAGAGGAATAGAAGAAAAACAGTTTATATATAAAATTTAAATTCGATATTAGTACAGAGAATCAGAATTGGTGGGATGGTCGAGAGTGTTTGCGTGTGAGCATGTGGTCACGAGATCGAGTCCAGAGGACGGTAGTTTCTTTTTTTTTTTTGAAACTCTTTTCATGTGAGGTAGTTTTCTTTTCTAATTTTATTATTGTTATTATATATTAATTATTATTAGTATTATTATTATTATTGTGATTGTTTTGATTGTTATTGTTATTGTTATTATTAGTATCATACTTGTTATCATATTTGAAAGTATTATAGACATTACTATTATTATTATGATAGGTATTAATAATATTATTATTAGTAATAAACTTATCATTTTAGTATTTTATCATCATTAGGATTATGATTATCATTATTATTATTATGAAGGAAATAAAAATATATTATTATCATCAATATTAGAATTTGTACCGGTTTATAAATAATAGTATCATCAGTACATTTACAATTAATAATATCATATTTATCAGTATCATCATTAATATTTACTAGTATTATTATGATTATCATTTATCATTTTATAAATATTAGAACCCTTATTATTAACATAAGTATGGTATTAGTATTAATATTATTTTAGAGTTATTATTATTAGTATCATTAACAGTTATCATTTTCATTTTTTTTGCTATTAGTATTATCATTATTAATAAAATTATTATTATTATTAGTAAATCATTATTATCTAAATTATTATTTTAACAAATAAATCTTTTGTACACTATATATATACTTATGGTATATACTAGGATTGTATTAATAATTCACATAACAAACTAATAAAATTTCATAAATACAATACTAACCACAAATATATGTATATAAATATATTAATGTCACTATTTATATAAACGTAAATCATTATAGATATATATACATAAAATCGATATATATATATATATATATATATAAAATATAACTTAAAATATAATATAAGTATACGTTTTAAAATAAAGGTTAGAATAAATTCTACAAAACTATAATATATAAATAATACATATTAATAAATGAAATTTTGTAACTTACATTATACGTATTAATATATACACAATTGATATAGGTTCGTGAATCCGAGGCCAACCCTGCATTGTTCAATGACGTCATATGTATTTTTACTACAAAATACAGTATCGTGAGTTTCATTTGCCTTTTTACCCTTTATATTTTTGGGCTGAGAATACATGCGCAACTTTTATAACTGTTTTACGAAATTGACACAAGTACGTGAAACTACATTCTATGGTTGGATTATCGAAGTCGAATATGCCCCTTTTTATTAAGTCTGGTAATCTAAGAATTAGGGAACAGACACCCTAATTGACGCGAATCCTAAAGATAGATCTATCGGGCCCAACAAGCCCCATCCAAACTACCGGATGTTTTAGTACTTCGAAATTTATATCATGTCCGAAGGAGGATCCCGGAATGATGGGGATATTCTTATATATGCATATTGTTAATGTCGGTTACCAGGTGTTCAATCCATATGAATGATATTTTTGTCTCTATGCATGGGACGTATGTTTATGAGAAATGGAAATCTGAAATCTTGTGGTCTATTAAAATGATGGAAACGATTGTTTAAGTTAAACTAATGAACTCACCAACCTTTTGGTTGACACTTTAAAGCATGTTTATTCTCAGGTACGAAAGAAATCTTCCGCTGTGTATTTGCTCATTTTATAGATATTACTTGGAGTCATTCATGGCATATTTCAAAAGACGTTGCATTCGAGTCGTCGAGTTCATCAAGATTATTATCAAGTCAATTATAGTTGGATATATTATGAAATGGTATGCATGCCTGTCAACTTTCGATGTAATGAAAGTTTGTCTTTTCAAAAACGAATGCAATGTTTGTAAAATGTATCATATAGAGGTCAAGTATCTCGCGATGTAATCAACTGTTGTGAATCGTTTATAATCGATATGGACTTCGTCCGGATGGATTAGGACGGGTCTTCACAGTTGGTATCAGAGCGGTGGTCTTAGCGAACCAGGTCTTGCATTAGTGAGTCTAACTGATAGTCGTTAGAATGCATTAATGAGTCTGGACTTCGACCGTGTTTGCATGTCAAAAGTTTTGCTTATCATTTAGTGTCGAAAAATTATTTACTTATCATCCTTAAAGTCTAAGACACGTCTTACTGCCTTTATTGCATAGACAGTGTATAGTTAAATTCATATCTTAGCGTATCTGTTATTGTTACCTTTGCCTGACAGCTTCCGTAGATTCCTCCGTAGCTTATGGGATTTTAGTATTATATATGCATATGTAAATTATGTATTGCAGGGTACTAATCTACATCCTATAATCTATTTCTTATCGAAAATCCTTCATCTGATCGTACGAGATGAATCCCTCAACCAGTTCGAGTCCATCTGATTTCGATAGCTATTTCGATAGTTATTCCGACAGCTATTTCGATATGGATTTCCACTCGAGCTCCGAAAGCAGAGTAACCGGAATGAATCGATCAATTAGCCATCATCTATTCTGAATGAATTGGAGATGGGTTCGTAGTCGACTTAATCAATGGAAACGCGAAGAAGGCGATCATTTACACTAACCAAATTCACCTCTTGACAATGGACCTAAAACGTTTACCGGCGAACCTGTTCGAGACACCATTTTCTCTCTCATTTCCAAAGTATCTCATCACGATCATATACTATCTCAGATTCTAAACCTCATTCATCCGCTCGTCCGAACCGACAATCATCCCGGTGTAATAGAAGAAGTTAACGAACTTCGCGCATAAGTTGTAGTCTTGGAAAATATGGTGCAAAACGTACCAGCTTCATCCAAATCACCGGCACCAACGGTACCACCAACAACCCAAATTTCAATATCACATGCCTCAACATCTCAATCTATACCTCGAGTATAATCATCATTCTACATGACATTCTACATCAGTTATCTTCGTTCGACATGGTGATTATGTAATCTCTAATGTTTTAGAGATTATTTATTCTAGTTCCAACTGAAAACTAAATGAGTTTAATATCATGTTAACTCATTAAATTCATGATTACATCTGAAGAAAATATATATGTATATATGTTTTCATAAAGATTGTAATTAAAAATTCTTTTGTACAAACTGTTAATAATAAAAATATTTTAACGGGTAGGTAATACCCGAGGAATATTTAAATTTCACATTAATAAGTTACACTGTATATTCTTCGAATCTGATTCAACAGTTATTCACTATCCTATTTACAACCACCGGGATACTTATCCGTTCACCAAAGAATAACTATTTTCATTCAAATTCAATTTCATATTTGAATTTTGACCTATCAGAATCCAACAAGTGGCATAATGAAGAAATAATGGACACAATAAAAATTGATTAGAAACAGACTAATTAACAATATTAAATTTTATTAAGAAACCACGCTAACAAAATCCTAGCTAACTGTTAATTCCGTATTACATTTTATTTATCGCAATTTATTTATCGCAATTTATTTTATCGCAATTTATATTCTCGCAATTTTATTTATTGTCATTTAATTTCTGTTATTTACTTTACGCACTTTATTTATCGTCATTTAATTTCTGTTATTTATTTTACGCACTTTAAATATCGGGACACGTATACAAGGTTTTGACATATCATATCGACACATCTATATATATTATTTGGAATCACCATAGACACTCTATATGCAGTAATGATCGAGTTCTCTATACAGGGTTGAGGTTGATTCTATAATAATATATATACTTTGAGTTGTGATCGAGTCTGAGACATGTACACGGGTCACGATACGTATTAATTAATTCAAATATTATATATTAAACTATATATGAATGATTGCACTGTCAACTGTGGACTATCGACTGTGGACTAATAACATTGGACAATTAAAATGAATTAAAATATTGAATATAACATATGAAACTAAACAATTCTTCAAGTTTGCCACTTGATTTCGTCTTAAACCTCATTTGTATCTTCACGATTACATTCTGCGTTCAAACCTTTCATGATTCTTGAAAACACCTCAATCGATAGGATGAATCAACCGCACTTCATCTACGGAAGGAAAGATTTATGCATATAGTTATGCACCTGAGAAACTCTCGGCAATTGAGTAAAAGTTCAACACGTAGCCGCGTCAGATCCTTTAGCATTTATTAACAAAAACAACTTTGCGATCCCTTTTCAAAATTAGCCAATTTTGTCACAACTCCAACAAGTCAACTTCGACTTTTCGTACGAAACAACCTTATTATAACGTTTATATATACGCGTGCTCTTTTATTGTTACCAGGTAACCTTTCATATTCCATCATATTACCATCAGCGTTTAATCATCTAAAAACACAATTCTCCTGAAACCACCTCGGATTAATAACCGATGATTCAGATATCATAGCATTAAATGCAGAGGAAACAGAAAAATGGTAAATGGTCTAAACGGACAAAAGTTTGATGATAAAGAAAGGAGTGTTAGGAACGCTCGATAGAAAATTGGGTATTGAAAAACAGATTGAGTTACCCATGAAGGAGACCAAGGACAAATACAAGGACCAAATCCTATATTCAAAGGATTCAGGTAATTCTGGATCCGTTGAAATCTTTAGAGAATATCTTGCTCCGAAGTCATGTTAAAATCTTGCGGAAAATCTTTCTCCATCAACCGTCGAACTTAGAAATTCCAAAATATCATCATCAATATCTTTGATATTTCTGAGGATATTTTCATAAATATTCTCGTCCGAAATTATATACCTCTTCGTACTTCCTGTGTATCAATATATTGGAAACATTCAATAGAAAATATAGTACCGAAAAGCAGATTATGCGAAACTATGAAGAAAGCCGTGGATAAGTCACAAAGAATAAGTTTGACTTCAAAGAATCCAAATAATTCAATGTCTGCTAAAGTCTATAGTGAATAACTTGCTCCTTACTCTAAACCCTTGCAGACAATAGTTTCTATCATCCTCTGATCTTAGATATTCTGAGATATTATCGTACCTTTCATTATAAATATCCTCCATATTTCTGGAGATATTTTTATAACTATTCTTATCTGAAATCATTAATCTTTTCGTGCTATCAGTATTACATCATATAGAAACTGTTAGTTTCTATATTCTGTAAATTTTCAAGCTTAAAATATGAATGTTATTGTAGTAATGATGGGAACTGATGCATGAGTTAGTATAATATAATGACACTTGATCAACGTGATTATATTACAGTAAGTCATGCTGAGTTTCTAAATGAAACGTGATGATTCACAGATCATAACGTCATCATGTGCCATGTTACATAACTCTTTCATCCTACTTAACTCCGTAACAAATCAAGAAAATGTATTCTTGATGGTTCTATCTTCCGTGATGTTGATAAATTTGAAAATCAAATCGTGCTATCACGTTCCTTCATGCTTAGAACATTATAATCATTCGAAACTCTATATCTATAAATTCTGGACCATTATTCGCTTGACTTGAAGTCGGGAAGAGAAAACAAAAGCATAGAGCTTTGAAATATAAGGGAGAATATAAAGTCCGATAACAACACATAAATTACAAACCATGTATATCAATGTTTATCGCAACATAAAGACACGGGAGAATTAAAAACATTATAATCCCGAGGGCGAAGTAGAAGAAAGCAGATTCCTCTGGTGGAAGTTGGAAAAGGAGAATGATTGTTGCGATAGTAAGGATGAGGACAAGGATCAGAACTGGATTAATCATTTTCAGAATCTTTTGGATGTATGAACTAAGAAAGAAAGTATAAGAATGGTGAGAATAATGGAAAGGAAGAGCTTAATTTATACTGGAAATATCAGACGTAGTAATCGGGGCAGATCACCGTATTTAATTAAAGAGATCTTAATTTCCATAAATCCCGAAGAATCAGATTTTATAGATCTTCAAGATTTTCTTTAAATCCCTTAAATTCCGGAATTCAACCAAGGCAATGTCAAAAGTTAAGACGCGCCTTATTTTCTAAATTCAAACCTGACTACGTCAAAAGTTAAAAACAAATCTTTGTTTCTCATTTCATCCTTTTGTGAATAGCTTCATTCGCACTCTTCGAATAATTGAATTATTTTTATCCATATTACTCAATGATGATAAAACTCAAGTTATCAACTCATATTCGTCAGGAAAACATATTTATTGTTAGCTATGACGACCTCACTCAAATTTCGGGACGAAATTTCTTTAACGGGTAGGTACTGTGATGACCCGGGAATTTTCGACCAAATTTAAACATAATCTTATATGATTCGACTCGATAAGCAAAGTCTATTAAACCGAGTCTCATTATGTTTGAACTATTTCATGATAACATTTGACCTTTAACTATTTCCGACGATTCACGAACCTTTAATTGTAACTAAGAATGTAAATATAAATAATTATATATAAAACTAATTATATTAGTATTAATGAACTATTAAGTAATTTTGTTATTATAAAAGATAACATTTAATAACTAAAGATTTTCATTTTGAATATATATAGTATATTGTATATAAATGATTCAAACATATTTTACCAACGTTATCAAAATATTAAATGTACAATGTTATACTTTGTAGTTAATTGTTTAATATACATAATTAATCATCTACTCAACATTTAAAACATGATTTTATATATATGGTAGTATACATATATACATAAATATAACTATATATATATGATTTTATACATAATTATTATATTATGTATATGTAGAAATTTATAATATATCTATGATGAAATAATGTACTATTTTAATAGATATATATAATACTTACATATATAAAACATTTATATTTTTCATAATTACATACATAAGTATAATATAATTAGTATGTAAATAAATATTATAATATATTTATATTAAAATGCATAAATATATAATATTCAGTATATGTTACAATACATATTACATAATTATTAAATATTACATAATAATAGATGATATTAATAAATTAAATTTAAATACAAATATAGTTGTTGTAGTAATGTTATTTGTATCGTCAAATATCAATATTTGTATTCATAATATCACTTTATATCATATAAAGATGAAATTGGATGTATAAATTAGATTATTATTACTAATATTATTATTATCGATAAAATATTAATATTATCATAATTAGTATGGTATTATTATTATTATTATTATTATTATTATTATTATTATCATTTTTACAATTATTATTATCATTAATATTATATTTATCATTATTATTAATTTTATTAATATTATTAGATATTAATAGTATTGTTATTATATATTATTATTATTATTATTAATTAAAAAAAACAGTAGGGATCTATATTATACGCTTGACCTCTGTATCCTTTATCTCTATTATTATTATTTTTTTTGTTTCTTTCCTGCTCCAAACTCGTGAACCTGTGTTGACATTTTCTCCATTTTTTATCAACCGATCTCTATTATTACAAAATGATTATGTATAATTGCAAATCAAATAAAAAGGAAATCCAATGGGATTAAAGAGCACAGCGATATTTTTTTTTCTTCTTCTCTGCACGCTCCAATTTTTTTTTCTCTTAATTCAATTTCGAATAAAGTTTCAAAATCTAAAAATGCAGAAAGGTTAGAAATCTTTCTTTGAATCTATCTGCAAAATCTCAACTCTCAAATCTTTATATCGATCTTGAATTTTGAAGTCAAAGTTTAGTTTAAAAAAAGTCAACAATTGTTCTTGAGACAAATTCGCGTTCGTGTATATGTTTCTGATCAAATTGACGATTCCAGTAGTTTTTATACATGTTTAGAAAACTATTTCGTGTTATAAACATTATCTATAATGTTATCTATTACGAAATCAATTTTTTTTGTTTTGTTCCAAGAACCGACGCTGCAGTAGGCCTTTAGTGTTTTTTTTTTTTTTTTATTTTAGAACCCAAATTATTTTTTTTTCTGTAATGTTTTGAAGCTTTAAAAGGAACCCTGATTTTTTTTTTTTTTTGGTTATTGATGTTTTGTTGAATCCATGAGACTTGTGGAGAAGAAGAGGAATAGAAGAAAAACAGTTTATATATAAAATTTAAATTCGATATTAGTACAGAGAATCAGAATTGGTGGGATGGTCGAGAGTGTTTGCGTGTGAGCATGTGGTCACGAGATCGAGTCCAGAGGACGGTAGTTTCTTTTTTTTTTTTGAAACTCTTTTCATGTGAGGTAGTTTTCTTTTCTAATTTTATTATTGTTATTATATATTAATTATTATTAGTATTATTATTATTATTGTGATTGTTTTGATTGTTATTGTTATTGTTATTATTAGTATCATACTTGTTATCATATTTGAAAGTATTATAGACATTACTATTATTATTATGATAGGTATTAATAATATTATTATTAGTAATAAACTTATCATTTTAGTATTTTATCATCATTAGGATTATGATTATCATTATTATTATTATGAAGGAAATAAAAATATATTATTATCATCAATATTAGAATTTGTACCGGTTTATAAATAATAGTATCATCAGTACATTTACAATTAATAATATCATATTTATCAGTATCATCATTAATATTTACTAGTATTATTATGATTATCATTTATCATTTTATAAATATTAGAACCCTTATTATTAACATAAGTATGGTATTAGTATTAATATTATTTTAGAGTTATTATTATTAGTATCATTAACAGTTATCATTTTCATTTTTTTTGCTATTAGTATTATCATTATTAATAAAATTATTATTATTATTAGTAAATCATTATTATCTAAATTATTATTTTAACAAATAAATCTTTTGTACACTATATATATACTTATGGTATATACTAGGATTGTATTAATAATTCACATAACAAACTAATAAAATTTCATAAATACAATACTAACCACAAATATATGTATATAAATATATTAATGTCACTATTTATATAAACGTAAATCATTATAGATATATATACATAAAATCGATATATATATATATATATATAAAATATAACTTAAAATATAATATAAGTATACGTTTTAAAATAAAGGTTAGAATAAATTCTACAAAACTATAATATATAAATAATACATATTAATAAATGAAATTTTGTAACTTACATTATACGTATTAATATATACACAATTGATATAGGTTCGTGAATCCGAGGCCAACCCTGCATTGTTCAATGACGTCATATGTATTTTTACTACAAAATACAGTATCGTGAGTTTCATTTGCCTTTTTACCCTTTATATTTTTGGGCTGAGAATACATGCGCAACTTTTATAACTGTTTTACGAAATTGACACAAGTACGTGAAACTACATTCTATGGTTGGATTATCGAAGTCGAATATGCCCCTTTTTATTAAGTCTGGTAATCTAAGAATTAGGGAACAGACACCCTAATTGACGCGAATCCTAAAGATAGATCTATCGGGCCCAACAAGCCCCATCCAAAGTACCGGATGTTTTAGTACTTCGAAATTTATATCATGTCCGAAGGAGGATCCCGGAATGATGGGGATATTCTTATATATGCATATTGTTAATGTCGGTTACCAGGTGTTCAATCCATATGAATGATATTTTTGTCTCTATGCATGGGACGTATGTTTATGAGAAATGGAAATCTGAAATCTTGTGGTCTATTAAAATGATGGAAACGATTGTTTAAGTTAAACTAATGAACTCACCAACCTTTTGGTTGACACTTTAAAGCATGTTTATTCTCAGGTACGAAAGAAATCTTCCGCTGTGTATTTGCTCATTTTATAGATATTACTTGGAGTCATTCATGGCATATTTCAAAAGACGTTGCATTCGAGTCGTCGAGTTCATCAAGATTATTATCAAGTCAATTATAGTTGGATATATTATGAAATGGTATGCATGCCTGTCAACTTTCGATGTAATGAAAGTTTGTCTTTTCAAAAACGAATGCAATGTTTGTAAAATGTATCATATAGAGGTCAAGTATCTCGCGATGTAATCAACTGTTGTGAATCGTTTATAATCGATATGGACTTCGTCCGGATGGATTAGGACGGGTCTTCACAATTGTGGAGAAAGTTTTCTCCATCATGTCTGCATCACTAATTTCATGTCCACAGAATTTAAGTTGTGAACATGTATTATACAGAGCTGAGCTGTATTCATTTACTTTCTTAAAGTCTTGGAACCTTAATGTTCTCCATTGTTCCATTGCAGCTGGAAGTAAAATTTCTCTTTGATTATTGAATCTGCTTTTGAGACCTTCCCATAAAACATGGGGATCTTCTACAGTCACATAATTATTTTGTAAGCATTCATCAATATGTTGATGAATAAAGCAACATGCCGTAGCTTGTTCTTTTTCAGAACAAGTGTTGTTTTCATTTATGGTTTCAAGAATGCCCATTGATTTAAGATGCATTTTTACTTTTATAACCCATGGCATGTAGTTGTTTCCAGTTGATTCTAAAGGAGTAAATTTAAGCTTTTCCAGATTCGACATTTTCTATTATCAAAAATTAAAACAAACATCATGATAAATTAGAGTCAATTTATATTCATAAGTATATAAACATTAAACATAAATTTAATATAACATAAATGATAAGTAGGTGACAGTGTCGACCATGTGTAAGTAATCATAAATAAATGTTATATAACAAAAATATAAATATTAGTAAACATAAATGAAAATTTGGCGACAGTGTCGACCATATATTTTTTCAGGTGGTATAACCGACCTATATCATTCTGGTGGTATAACCGACCATATATCATTTTGGTGGTATAACCGACCATATATCATTTTGGTGGTATAACCGACCATATATCATTTTGGTGGCAGAGCCAACCATATTTAGTATTAAGATTATCGTGCTGATAACGTGTTATAATTCAGTAGGCTTATAACTACCTTTAGTGGTTTGATTCTTGATGTTATAATTCAGTAGGCTTATAACTACCTTTAGTGATTTGATTCTTGATTTAGAATACTAATAATGAATTGTAAGAACAAAGATGATAATGGAGAGAAAGAAAGAAACACTTTGTAAGTGTGAGAAATGGTGCAAGTTTAATGCTTGCATTCATGAGTATTTATAGCCTAAAATCTCAATATAAAAATACATACTTTGTGTACCAAAATTGACTATATGTATACACCAAAATTGACTATCCATATCTAAATTATTATTATTATTATAACAAAAACGACCAGTTTTCTTTTTTTGTTACCTTCTCCATAATAAGTTAGATACATTAATGATCGAACATCTGTTTTTATGTTATCGACTTCATATAACATTGTCTTCTATCTTAATAGTTTGTTGTTACGCAATCGACTAAAGTCATTCACACTGTTCCATCACCACCCCTTTCATATCCTTCTTTTATTAAGACCTCCCAACCTTCTACCAGAATCGCTACAAACGTGACAGCTTTTTTCTAAACAAACGACTGACGGAAATAAAAAAAAATTGAGAAAAAGGTACGTTAATCATCCATTAAAATGTACTCCAATTAGCTAATATTTCATTACTTCTAATGGTTGAGTAGAAATATTTTGGAGAAAATAAGTTTGAAAATATTCTGTTTCTTTTCAGTGACACTTCTTTTTCAATTATTAGTAGTAAATTAAATATTTTACTTGATGTTTTTGTATAATTTCATCACCTTTACCATTGTATTTGAAGATCAATGAAAGACGACAGTTTCACAGTGGATATGGAACCTTTCTCAAGTGTCACAAAGAAAGATATCTTCATTTCTGAATTTAATGCAAGTAAAATTACTGAGTTTTGAGTGTCTTAGTTTTCAAATTCTTCCGATGGATGTAAACTTGTTTTAATTACTCATTTGTTGTATCCTAATGGTTATTAACCATTATTTAAACATCCATGTGTTAGCCCTCAAAACATATCAATTGGATCTTTGTGTAGAGACCAAAGAAGTTATATACTAAAGTTTAGATAGCCTTTTGCTAAAAAGTTGGCCAAAAGATTTTAAATAAGAAGTATAACTAGTAACGTTAAATTTTTTCAAAATTTTACGAATAACTGTGGTTGGTTGTCTTTGTGGATATATATAATATATAATGTGTTCATAATAGGGATATTAAATATTAATAGCAAAGGTCGGTTAATTTTTACGGAGTATGACTTACGTTAGTATTATTTTTTTTAAGAGCAGTTTGGGATCACTCATTTATTCTATAATCATAATTAAGTTTACTAGGTTAAATACATATTTAATTAAGCATTGTAATTGCAGAGAAATGTATCAAGAAAAGGGTCACAAATAGTAAGTGAGGCGAAGATGAATTTGAATCGTCTATTGAAGGATGGCGATGGAGAAGTGATTGCATCACCAAAAGGTCAACACCTTCCTTCATTAAATCTTTTACTTTTACCTTTTTTTTTTTTTAAATTATTCATTTTATATATTTATAGTAGTTTGATCATCGATAATTATTGGTGAGATTAGTGAATTGACAAAAATGTCACTCTTCAAATCTTAAAAGTTATATTGATCAATAAAAAATATTTGTTTTCAGATAGGTTTAGAAAAGGTAATGTCATTGCATTCTTTATATGCCATTGCATTCTACATTGATAACCCAAAATTTATGTATTATAAATAACTAAACAATAAAAATAATGTGTTTAAAAAGTACTCCGTACATGAGTACCTATGTCATTTCATTTCAATTTTTTTCGTTGAAATTAATTTAATGCGATTCTAAATAATAATGGAACAACATATAAATTTGAGTAAATGATTTTCAGATATGGATTATAAATAACATACAAAAATAAAATTATAAATTAAAGTGGGCTACCGATGTATAATCTCTTGGTAATGGTTATGCCAATGTATAAAAATTTCTCGAAGCTCTATTAAAAGATCAGAGGTAGTTAATATGAAATTTAAACCACAAAAAAGAGTTCCATTAAAAGCTTAAGAAATCTTCAAACAAAAAGAAATTACAGGTATACGTCTAAAGATACATCAATCTTTGCAATTTACAAGTACTTGGATACAATTTAAGACTTATGATGTCTTCCGCTGTGACACCTTCCCGTTGACATGTCTCATTGAGTGCAGGAATTTCCACTTTTTCTACCTCCGTAGCCGCAATATTATAAGCAGAGTTCGCAAGATCTAAGGGGCAAACTAGCTTGGCAATGCCTTCGGGCAAAGGGTCGGGAAGGTCAACAACTTCTTTTAAACGATCAAGAAGTTCACAGCGTGTGAGAATTTTTGTTGCGTTGAGGAAATTTCGAAATTTCACAGGCTGAATCCACAACTTTTTAATTAAGATCAGGCAGGTGTTTTACGAGCATCAAAAGCTGATTATCAAGAAGCTTTTTCTTATCAACAAGCTGCGCATTCTGGGCAGAAATTTCTGCTACTTGTTCTTCGAGTCTTTTAACTGCCACATTGGCTGCTTGAAGTTTTTTAGTCAATTGGATGTTATCTTGATCAAGCCTGGTGGACTTCATGCGTTCAGCCTCAACAGTTTTCTCCAAAGAACGACGGTGATCAATCTCATGTAAAATTGAGCAAACCAAATTGTAACTATCCTGGACTAGCACATTTTGCGTAGCAGGATTTTTAAGTTTACGGTATTCCTCACGTACATCATTGGGGATTGCGGCGCGCAACTTTTCTAATTTTGATCGAGGGCAGCGGCACTGCTAACTTCCATATGCTTGCTAAAATGATCAATGCGCATAGACTTGATATGATTAACAGGGGACCCAAACAAGCTTTCAAGATAACGACCTTCAAATGGATCATCGTTGAAAAGAATCTCTTGGCTAAGGTTGTATTGGCTTCCTACTTCCTCTGTTAAATCTACAAAATTTTCTGCAAAAAGTAAATAGAAAATTAGGAAAGAAAAGTTGCGAAATACAAATATAAGTCAAAAATAAAATAATTGCGCTTATGCTTCTCTGGTTGCGAAGGATTATCTTCAGGTTCGTCGGATTGTTCCGATGGTTCAGAATCTTCTTCGTTGTAGTTCAAGTGACGCGCTTGACGCATGCGTTTAGGTTCGGGAGCAACTGCTGGACTTGCAGTTACTTTGTGTTTCCCTTTTTCAATAGCTTCAGGAATAACATTTTGTTTGATAATTGATTCTTCAATCTCAGAATATACGCTGGATTCTCCAATAGAACGGCGAACATCTTTAATTCCGCTGATATCTTCTAATTTTACAACATCTGAGAGAGGCACTTTTGAAAAAGTTTGAAATACACGATTAACAGTAATGAAGTAAATAAAGAAATTATGGAAAAGTGATCGTCAAAAGAATATGTGTACCATGGTTATCAGCATCTAATAAAACTTCGGAATAATTGATCCATGGCCAGTATGTTGAGATTTTCCCTAGATAGAGCGGAATGTTGCCATATGGACGCACATATAGGTACGCCTTCTGGAAAGTTGCTAGTAAGTTTTTACCGGCATCATCAAGTACAGGTCGCTCATTCGCCTGTTCATTAAGTTCAGTGGTCCAAGAAAGCGTTGATTTAAAATCGCGCACAGCGGATATCAATAAAGAAGAAAGATTTTTCCAAGAGCCAATAGAGGCCTTGGGAGTTTTAATCACGCCTAAACGTGATTTAAAAGTAAACCACCCTTGGTCACTCGGAACAATAGTGTTCAAAGAGCGAAAGACATGTATTAATGGTATTGCACTGTTTGCATTACAAAAAAGCTCAAAAATGATAACCTTTGCGACTGCGTAAGGATGTAGCTGTCCGATTCCAATCTTATACGCATCGCAGACGCCAAGAAAGAAATCAGTTAATGGACATCGAAGATTTTCTTGGGAAATAGAACCCTCGTACACTGCAACTTTTATAGGTGGAGGATTGTTGGCCCGCTCTTCATGAGCATGAGCTTATGGTGCGAAGTCTTGGAGCGCTGGATACAATATAATAAATTGTGCAATTTTTTCATCCGTAATAAACGATGAGTAGAAATCTACTCCGGTAGCAACGGAAGAAGATGGAGTTGCAGGGTTTGACATGTTATTGTCGAATTACGCAATAAAATGTGAAGATAGCAACGATTTTTTGCAAGAGTAGAAAGAAAGCGTAAAGTGATTATTCGAGAAGCAATGTTATTTATAGCCTAAATGGACTCGTAAAAAGTTAATATTGTAATGATTAAAAGGTTACGGCTACAAAGCGCGTGGAAATATTAATGGTTGCAAAAAAGACATTAAAACTGCGTTGATGGGACGTACCCAGTCAGTCAGACGTATGCACTTCTTAATAACGTTTTTATGCGGACCATTAGCAAGACATTTTTAAAACAGATTTTTAAGAGTTTATTATGTTATATTTTATGCAAAATATAATACAATAAACTAGGGGGACATGATCATATACGTAGATACGCATATGTATATTTGGAGCACTGGAAGGAAATAAAGGTAAAGGAGTGCGGATCATTTTTAAGCGCAAGAAGATAAGTGAAATGTGCAAAGAATAAATAATAGTGGGGCACTGCGTAATGAAAGATAGCGGAGCATATTCCGTAATGATGTTGAGGATAATAAGTCCCCGCATAAATTCCAGTTCGCATACTCAGGGAAAATCTATAAATAGAAGGCACTAGCCCTCATTTAAAGGTTGTTGATTACCGGACTATTCTTTCAAGTATTATAGACATCTCGTGAACATGCCCGAGACTGTGATACTTTGAATATTCGAATAAGGTAATGAATTCAATACTGGGATAAGGTGATTGATTGTCCGATGTTGGCAAAAGACGGTCATAAAGTCCCTCAAACATCAAACAACCCTAAATCCTCACCTTATTGCATTCGACCTTGATTTAATTTGTTAGGAAAAACAGATTTAGGCTGAATCATTAGTCTCAAGCTTTTAGATGGTTAAACGAATTGTTATTTTTAAGAGAATCTAAACATCACTGTGGTGGAACCATCTTATCATCAAAGTTAGGATCTTCGGTATTGATAAAATAGAATATTAAAAAAATGCACGAGTAACATTACGTGGATCCATGTGATTAGTACAGCAGCTATACGAAAGATATTATCTGTGGAAGGTGTTGGAACAACTAGAGCCTATAATGTATTTCAATGTGACAAAATAGTTTCTTTATGCATCCTACTTATCCATGTGCATTATAAGATTTGAAACTGTCTGATTGATACACCTAGATTTGGACAACGGCCATCATTGTCTCTATATGATAGAATGATAGAAATTGAATTTTAATTGTTTAATTAATAATAATAATAATAATAATAATAATAATAATAATAATTAACAATCAGAAATAGAAATCGAATATAAATTTAATAAGTGTTTATTTAATTTAAAATCTTTACTATTAGAATTTAGTAACAAAAATACTTAAAGCTGTCATTATTAACGTGTATAAAATAATTGTACAGTCTAAAAAAGTGTCATTTTCAAATCATTAACTCAGTAATAACCGCCCAATACATAATTTTAAAGCAGACTAACAATAGCTCCAAGAGCTATCGTTAATATATATTACTTCATTTATTTTATTTTGTAGATTAGCGAGAAAACCTCCTATGAACGAGTACATTAACTCCTCTATTGTGGGTAAATTTCGGGTAATCAAGCCCCCTGAACGTGAGACCTGGTCACGGATGAATTGCGCACAAGGCGCACCCTCTGGTCACACTATCTTTTTGAAGGAAATGGCTTTGCCAAGATTCAAACTCGGGTGATGTGCTTCATCGGGCAACTCAGTGACCACTCATGCAAACCTGCATGGTTATATTACTTTATTTGTATTTTATAATATTTATTTTTAAGGTAAATAAACACTAACTACTACGTAATATTTTATATTTCTAAATTTACTTTTGATAAATTCATAAATAAATTATAACATAAACTTTGTGAAATAATTAAGAGTATTTTAGGTATTTTAAGTGGATCTACTAATTTGATGAATGAATATATAATTTTTTCTTAGTTAATCAGCTTGGGTGCTTTCATTTAACTTGCACTATATATACATATACAGGTTCTTTTGTGGTGAATATGATACCCGATAAATTGGCTTTAGTGTCTCAATCGACCAACAACGCACATGTTAATTGTGCAATTACCATTGTCACCGATGGCACTACCACCAAGACAACGAACATTGTGGGAACACCAACCAAAAGTAGTTGTTCTGGGAAGAGATTAAGTAGGTTCAAGCGCTCATCCGTTCTTAAACCTAGACAAATCCTTTTCTTCTTTGCTACCATGTAAGTACAATTTAACTGAATCATTTATTATTATTATTATTATTATTATTATTATTATTATTATTATTATTATTATTATTATTATTATTATTATTATTATTATTATTATTATTATTATTGAGTAAAATATTTTATAATTAAATTAATTTTTAAACAATTTAATACTTTTGGCAGGTCGAGCATGGGAACCATCCTATTGATATGCCTAACCCTCTATGTGGCCAACTACAATGTAGATGTAAACTGCTAAGAACTTAAATTATTAATCCATGTAATAAAAAGGCCTAAATATTTATTGGTTACATCGGTCTTGTTGGAAGAGAGCTCGGTCTTGTTGGAAGAGAGCGGATTTGTACATAGCAAAAATTAGTGGTATGCTGCTAATTATGCTTTAAAATGTTGTACGTTATATACTAAGGTAATGCATGGTGATGTATATTTTATTTTGATGATGTGCACAAATTAACATCTTTGATGAAAGCCTCTTCTTCGGAACTCTACAAAAATAATGTTAGTGTCGGGCAGAACAAGCATGGTACAACGGGGGTAAGCTGCCTCTAAACTTTTTATTAGTACTTACCTGTTAAAATTTTATCGTCCTAAACTTTTAGGTTGTTTATTAAACTCTTTTAAAGTAGATCCAGGTCAAAAAAATCTTAATCCGACACCTTTCGAAGCCGTTAATAGAAGAGAGTGTACATACATCGTAAGACCCATAAATCCATATCATTTGGCCCAGGAAGTCAGGGGTTACTCAAGGGGTGTTAGTGTAGTGGTGAAGACCCGACTTTTCATAAGGAGGTAATGGGTTCGATCCTCATGAACTGCAAAATATTTACCCGTCCATTTTACGGACCTCGGAGGTTAGGGGAGTCTTGCGTTCGAGACTCACCCAAGAGAGTTTTACCACACGATGCCCGTATGAATCCGTCGTGGGGGTTTTCTCTTGAGGGAGGTAGGATTGTAACGTTTGTATCGAGAAAATGATCGGGTGTGTGAGTTCAAACATCGTGTTCGGATCTCATCAGTAACTCCTAACCACTGTTAAAAAACAATCAGTTTATATAAAAAGTTAGAAACTTGCTACTGTGTATATAGTGTAAAAACCGACAATAGACAAAAACATCAAAACAAATCCTTACAGAAAACTTTTGAAAATATGACTCTAACCACTTTATAAATAAATGTTTGATTTTTTATTTTTTTTAATAGCGAAATTAAAGTCACTGGCGGATGATTACCGAAGAAGTTCTCGCCACCTAATCATATAACACGCACACCACGTTTAGTCATATTATAAAAGATAAATATCTTACTAAAGTATCATTAAAACAAATATAACATGCCTAAAATTGGCATTAGCATAACATGCCAAAAATTTAACTTTGAGTAGAATATTTACCATAAAACCTTCAATTATATACTGAAAACAACATAAAAAAACAAGATAAAACATTTTGGTGATCCAATGCAACTTCCTTATCACGAGTCTTAGATTTTTGAACAACCTTCTTAAAAAGTTATGAAAATTTCACAATCATTCAAAAGATGAGGGGTTTTAAACTCACAAACCTTTCCATGTATTAAAATACTAAAATTCTGTTGAAATTTAGTAGTTTATAACTACCTTTAATTACCTAATCTATTATTAAAGACTTGTTATATAAGATATATGAATCAAGAGATGAATTATAGTATGAAAGATTTATAGAGGAAAGGGTGTATCAGATTTACATTTTGCATTGGTACACATTTATATAACTCAATTCACTGTACAACTCTATTCATCAAATAGTTATCAGATATGCTAGAAATTTGTCTAACAAATCTTTAACTATTGGGACTTTAGGGATATGTAGAAATAAATGTATCTGACACAATATATATTACAACACTCGATTCCCCCTGGATGACAATTTTATTAGAGAGCAACTAGTACTACCTCGTTAAAAACCTTAATAAAGAAAAGTCAGTGGGAAAAAACTTTAGCTAAGGAAAAAAGAGTGAAACATAGAATTGACTCCCCCTTAAGTTGTCATCGTTGAGTTGTTACATCTTTTGAACATGCCTCATGGCAATATTGTGAATGTGTGTTCTGTAAATAGCAGTTGCAAGTGCTTTGGTGAAAAGATCAGCAGAGTTTTTGCTGGATTGAACATATCCCATTTCAATCTGGTTGTCCTTTATGAGATCTTGAGTATATGAGAAGAATTTAGGAGGTATATGTTTTGATATACACTTCTTTCCTATGTGCTATGCAAGCTGCATTATCTTCATAAAGAGTTGTTGGACTTCTATTGCATTCTAGCACATAAGAATCATTTATGAGTTGTGTCATTGATCTTAACCAAACACATTCCCGAGTAGCTTCATGTAATGAAATCACTTCGGCATGATTTGATGATGTTGCAACTAGTGTTTGTTTTTAAGAACATCATGATATTGCGGTACCTCCATTTAGGAATACATATCCAGTTTGAGATTTAGCTTTATGTGGATCGTATAAATAACCTGCATCCATATAACTAACCAAATCTTATTTTGAATCGTTAGAATAAAATAATACTAAATTAGCAGTTCCTCGAAGGTATCAAAATATGTGTTTGATCCTATTTGTGTGTCGTTTGATAGGAGCTGAGCTGAACCTTGTCAAGAAATTAAATGCAAAAGAAATGTCAGATATTGTACAATTTGTAAGATACACACAAGAGCTCCAATTGCAGTAAAATATTGAACTTCCAAATCAAGAACATTGTTGGTCCTGATTTAACAACAAGAAGTTTGTAGAGGTGGGTGAATACAATTCTTTTTGTCAATTAGGTTAATTCAACAGTTAAGCATATAATTAACAAATAATTAAATCAGAGTCATATGTAATTTTCAACGTTATTCTTTCATTGAAATAAACTCAAAGAATTACGGTTATCTTTTGGCAAAATAGATAATCGATTGATACATATTACACCTAGATAGCTTTCAAACGAATGAATCTTATACAAGGTCTGGACTCTATCGATTTAATACGCACACTACTAATTTACACAATTGTGGTTTCAACTATTTATAGAAGCCCTAATAATTGTGTAATTGATATATTGTCCACTGGTACAAAGGATGTTTGTACTCAGCCGACAACTATGCAGGAAGCACATGGCTCTCCTTTCCTTCTTCGGTAGCTAATTGCAGGAACACCCCTTTGGACATTCAAATTGAATAAACAAATAGAATGTTAGGTTCCGTAGACGTTGACAAAGCATTAACCATGAATTACGCATATGTTAAGCTTCTACATTCCATTGTTGTCTTGTAAGCTCACTTGTCAGCCGCCGGCATGTGTCCTTCTCTGTTCACCAATTGATGTAGAAAACACAGAAAACCGTCATGCTTGTAATGGAGCATGATTTGTCTAAGTGTTGTGTGCTGCTCCAACCTGTGCTTGTTCTTCAGTTACTGGTCCTTCACTTGATCCTCTTATGGGTTATGCATACATCCTATGCTAGTCATGAAGTAACCTTAAATCTTGAACTATCTTGTGAAGGCAACACATCAAAACACTTAAACACAACATACAATGTTGTTGTATATAAATGAACTTATGCTGGCCTGCACATTACAACTAGTGCTTATACTCATGTTTTTTCATAATAAAATCCTTAATTCTGTAGGGGACTCAACAAACATCTTCACGATCTTCACTGCGACGAAATGGATCAGTGTCAACATTGAGTGATCTAACACTCATAGGAGTACTTAATGATTTTGCCTTCTCCATATTGAAACGTATTAAAATCTTTTCTGTATAAATTGTTTGATGTACAAGTAAACCATTAGAAATATGCTTAATTTTCAAACCAAGGAAATACTTGCGTTTTCCAAGATCTTTCATTTCAAGTTCAATCTTTAGAAGTTGAATGGCTTCATTGATCTCGTTATTTGTCCATATGATGTTAAGGTCATCGACATACACAGTCGTGATCATATATATGGATGTTGTTTTCTTATACATGGCCAAATAAGATTATTTTTATACCCTTTGCTTATTAAGTAATCACTTAATCGGTTATACCACATAGGCCTCGATTGTTTCAACACATATAAAGACATTTGTAATTTAATTAAGTACATTTATTGGAGTTTTGCATTAGATACTTCTGATACCTTAAAACCTTCATTTATCTATATACATACATAAATTCAGATATATATATATATATATATATATATATATATATATATATATATATATATATATATATATATATATATATATATATATATATAAGCAGTAACAACATCCATGAGATTCATTTCTAAGTTTTTAAAAACTGTAAGCTCATTAAGTATCTAAAAGTAATTGCATCAATAATTAGAGAATAAGTTTCTTCATAATCAATTCCTCATCTTTGAGAAAAATCTTGAGCTACAAGTCTAGCTTTATACCTTGTAACTTCATTTTCTCATTTCTTTTTCGCATAAAAATCAATCTATACCCCACAGGTTTCACGTCTTTAGGTGTGAGAATGATAGATCCAAAACTTTTCTTTTGTTGAGCGATTCTAATTCAGCTCGTATTGCTCCTTTCCATTAATTCCAATCATGTCTATTTTGACATTCAATGACATACTTTGGTTTTGGATCATCATCATCATCATTCATGATGTAATATGAAACATTATATTGAATATCATTTTCTTTTCATTTCTCTTCCAAATCTAGGGAACAATGTTCCATTAAAGTGACAATCAATAAAACGTGTTGTAAATATAGCACCCGTCATAGGTTCAATATATCTTATGATTGAAAATGTTTCATATCCAACATATATTCCCATCCTTCTTTGAGGACCCATTTTAGTACGTTGTGGTGGTGCGATAGGAACATAAACCGCGCAACTAAAAGTTCTAAGGTGGGAAATATTTGATTGATGACCAAAAGCAAGTTGCAACGGAGAATATGTATGACTTGCACTTGGTCTAAAGCGAATTAGTGATGCAGCATGCAGAATTGCATGACCCCATAAGATACCGGTAGTTTTTTTCTCGTTATCAATAGTCTAGCTATTAGCTGCAAGCGTTTAATTAATGATTCGGCTAAACAATCTTGTGTATGCACATGATCAACATAATGTTCAACAACAATCCCAAAAGACTTGATAATAGACAAACATGAGACCATCTACTAGATGCATCAATTAGAACCATGCAATATCTAAATGGTCCACATGGTGGATGAATTGCTCCACATATTTCGCCTCGAATTCTTTCAAGAAACATTAGTGGTTCTTTTTCAACCTTAAGATGTGATGGTCTTATTATCAATTTTTCAAGTGAGCATGATGTACATGAGATAAGTGCATAATGAGGGATCCTTTGATCCGCCAATGGGTGTCGATATGTATTTTGAATTATTCTTTTCATCATTGTTGATCCTGGGATCTCTCATGCCACATTGGATCATTATAGAATTACATGACTTTTCTTTAACTACCACATTTACTTCAGGTACATTTATATGTGTATAATATTAACCAGAATGAAGTATTGGTAGTTTTTCAATTACACGATTCTTGTCCGCGATACTTAAATATTTCTCATTTTCCGTTGTCACTGACTAATAATCATATCCGTTTTGGTATATGTCAGAGAAGCTTAACAAATTTCTCTTTGACATGGGAGAAAATAGGGCATTATTTATTAAAAAATTCGTATCATTTGGTAACATGAATTTTGCCTTTCTCATTCCTTTTATTAAGTCTGCGGGACCCGATATAGTATGTACAGTCCCTTCTGTTACTTTAACATCTGTGAAATATTTTTAGATTTGAGTATAGTGTGTGTGGTACGACTGTCTGCAATACAAAGATCTCCACCATTTGAATAATTTTGCACTCTAGCAGCCTACATGATGAACTTCAAAATATGAGAAACAAATAATGAGTACATAAATGTTTTATCAATATATTACGTTCAAAATATGATATAAACGAAGAGAAATATTCAAATGAGGCCAACTTTTAAGTTGAGATCTAAGGGACCAATCAGAGTTCGACATGTGGCGCGATAATTATATGTGATTGGCCAGAATTTTTTTTTTCAATCACATGTGATTGGATTTGACATGCAGTAAATCACATGTGATTGTAAAACTCAATCACATGTGATTCCTACATGTCAAATTCAATCACATGTGATTGAAAAAAAATTAAAAAAGAATTTTTTTTGAAAAAAAGATTTTGAAATATGTTTTTAATCACATGTGATTGGATTTGACATTCTAAATTAAAAAAAAATTCAAAAAAAAATTCAAATTTTTTTTTTCAAACTTTAAAAAAAAAATAAAAAAATAAAAAAATTTTCTTTCAATCACATGTGATTGTTGCACCACATGTCACGCTCTGATTGGTCCGTTGAATTTCAAAAAAAATTATTGGATTTAAAAGATTACAACTCTATAAATGAAAGTACATAATGGGGAAACATATAGTAAAGTATATATGGTATAGATAAAAAATCTACAACCATTTATTTGATAGCGTCATATATATATATATATATATATATATATATATATATATATATATATATATATATATATATATATATATATATATATATATATATATATATATATATATATATATATATATATATAGGCAGGATCAATGGGGAAGTAACCAATCGGGGGGAAGCGGGGGGAAGCAAAAAAAAAATTTCGTTTTTTTGGAAAAAAAATTTCAGGCATCAAGATCACACGAAAATATGAACATTTAGAAAAGACACTTCGTGATGAATGTTATTATTTAGGCGGAAAAACGATCGACAAAAATAACATTCAAGATAATATTATTCGTGAAGAATGTTAACGTTTTTTTTCCATGTTTTGTGAAGTAAAATTTAGCCCGATTTAGAGTTTAGGGTTTAGGGTTTGGTGTCTTGGGTTTATTTCATAACCAAAAATACCAAACCCTAAACCCTAAACCGTTCGTGTTAAAAACTCAATCTAAATCCTAAATCTAACCCTAAATCTAAACCCTAAACCTTAAATTTCTAAACCCTAATATCTAAACTCTATAAACCCTAATATCTAAACCCTAATTTCTAAACCTCAACATACGCTCGAAAAACACGATAATTGTTATATATTAGTTCTTCGAGCGTTTTCCCGCCAAAATAAAAACATTTATCACAAAGTGTCTTTATTAAATGTTCATATTTTCATCCAATCTATAATGTTTGTGAACAAAGTTTTTTCAAAAAATGAAAAGAAAAGATTTTGTTTTCCCCCGATTGGTTACTTCCCTCTTGATCCTACCACTATATATATATATATATATATATATATATATATATATATATATATATATATATATATATATATATATGTGTGTGTGTGTATGTGTGTGTGTGTGTGTGTGTGTGTGTGTGCGTGTGTGTGTAATACTCTAGAAATTTATTCATAAAAGTAGTTACACGTTGGCTCAGTGATTTTTGTATCAAGGTCATCCACAAGGTTTTTCTCTTTTCCTTTTCCCTTTAGGGATTCTTGATATCGATTAACAAAATAATGATTTGTACAACAGTTATTAGACCAGTGGCAAACTTTACCACTTCGATAACAAGAATCTTCAATATTCTTTGAATAACTTCCTTCAACATTGAAATGCCCCATTCATATCGATTATAAACGTTACATAATAATTGATTTCATCGCGAGGTATATGACCTCTAAATAATACATTATACAAACATTGCATTCGTTTTTAAAAGACAACCTTTCCTTACATTGAAAGTTGATAGGCATGCATACCATTTCATAATACCCAAACTATAAATGACCTAATCTTTCATTTACTTTGATAACAATCTTTATTGAACTCAACGACTCGAATGCAACGTCTTTTGAAATATGTCATGAATGACTCCAAGTAATATCTTTAAAATGAGCGAATGCACAGCGGAAGATTTTTTTAATACCTGAGAATAAACATGCTTTAAAGTGTCAACCAAAAGTTTGGTGAGTTCATAAGTTTATCATAAAACAATAAAATTCTGAAATTTTGATAGACCACAAGATTTAAATACTGCATGATACAAATGAGCCCGAATCCTATACCCACCTGTAATGTATATGTGATTTCTTTTAAATAGAGTACACCTATCTCGTGTACAAAACCACTTTTCAACAATTCTTTATAACCGTACACATATCTCGTCTACAAAATATCATACACATAACCTGTGTATAAAAATCATTCTCTCGATATATAACATTCAGTTTACTTTCTTTGCTTGGTAACCGACCTTAACATTTAATGCGCATCATAAATATCCCCAAAATAAACAGAACTTTCAGTCTGTAATAAATATATAAACCTCGAAGTACTAAACACCACGCCCACTAGCTCTTCCGTCTAGTGAACATTCTGGGTGGGGGGTGTTAAACCCGGTAGCTACCTTTAGAATTCGCGTGAATTAGGGGCCATACCCGTTTCCTAATTCTTAGGTTACCAAGCTATAATAATCAAGGAGAAATATTCACATCAATTAGTGGCAATTATAACGTCCAACTAATTCAGTAATAGTCAACAGAACTTCTGTCTGTATAATAATTCATTCGAGAAATGTTTTGCTTGTGTCTATCTCGTCAAACATTTATAAAAGCATATCATGTATTCTCAGTCCAAAAATATAGTTTCCAAAGGCATTTAATAAAACAGTTGTAAAAACAGCGCATGTATTCTCAGTCCCAAAAATGTAAAGAGTAAAAGGGAATCAAATGAACTCACGATACTGTATTTTGTGGTAAAAATACATAAGACGACATTGAACAAGTGTAGGGTTGACCTCGGATTCACGAACCTATATCATTTGTATATATATTAATACGCATAATTGTAATTGTATATATATATATATATACATATAAATCTATTATTATTTATAACATTTTCATATTAATAACATATATATTTTCATATATTCATTTTTATATATTTTAAATAAACAAAATATAGTTTTTGTTATGTTAAGTATTAAATATATATTTATATATTTATCATTTGTTTGTTAAGATATTATTATAATAATACTAAATATGATAATCATTATAATACTGATAATTTTAGTAATAATACTTATAATATTAATAATAATGATAACAATAATTTTGAATATGATAATGATACTAATTTTAATGATAAATATAATATAATAAATTGTATTATGATAGTAATAATAAAACTAATAATACTTAATGTTAATACTTAGTGACAACAATAATAATAATAATACTAATTATACTAATAATCATATTCTAATGTTAGTAATAAAATAACAATAATTTTATTAATCATTTTAATACTAATGATAATAATAATAATAGTAATACTAATACTAATAATAATAATAATAATGATACTACTAATAATAATATTAATAACGATAATAATACTAATTGCATTAATGATAATAATAATTTTATTTCTAATATTAGTAATAACTATATATAACATAATAATAATAATAATAATAATAATAATAATAATAATAATAATAATAATAATAATAATAATAATAATAATAATAATAATAATGATAATAATAATAATGACATTACTAATACTAACAATAATGATAATAATATTAATTATATTTTTAATCTTAGCAATAATAATATTTAACATAATAATAACAATAATTCATTAATAATAATAATAATAATAATAATAATAATAATAATAATAATAATAAAATATTAATATTTGTTAAGATATAAATACTACCTTAAAAGCTTTTCCAAAAAAAATATGCCTCTGCCAGGGCTCAATCCCTCGACCTCTCGCTACCCGTCAACACCCTAAACCATGGAACCGTTTCTGTTTTTCTGATTTAATATCAACCCATATATACATAACTCGTTTATTTTTCTGTTTCTAATCCTTCTTCTTCTTCATAATTTTAAAGCGACCATAACCATAATCAAAATGATGGTTAAATTAAATTGTTGGATTTTAATAGAAATAGATACCATCGTTTTGATGAATTGAATCAACAGAAAAACAACAACAAAAATTTTAGTAGCAGTCAATGGTTACGCAAAAAAATAAAAATAAATAATAAACTCCTAATTTGGTTTTGATTTCTAGACGTTTTTAAATAAAAATTACAACATGAATTGTGTTTAAAATCATTCATGGAAACTTTAAAAATTAACAATTGAACCTGAAACATCCAAACGATTTCGAATTTGAGAGGTTACAATTCAGTTGACTTTTAAGTTCTAAGTTTGACTCTTCAAATTCGAATTTGTTTTGACGAATTGGAACCTGAGAATTTGAGGAAACATTCACGACGTAATTTAGGACACTTCTTTATTTTTAGATTTCTAAAATGGATTCGATTTCGAATTATGAGCAAAAAGGTTACACGAACAGAGGTGTTCTTGATGTATTTAAGTTTTTGGGTTTTTAATTCTCCCTAGCAGGCGAATAACATTATAACATTATATATATGATAATAAGGATCGTAATCGAATAATTGAAACAGGAATTGATTTGATCAGACTTGTTTTATTGTGACAATTTGGTCGACAATTGATCACAGACAAACAGAAAAACAAAGAAAATAAGGAACAGATTAAATAACGCGTATACTTATCTATATTTATATAATATAATTAGTGTTAATATCTGTATATATCTGTATTTATTTGTATTTATGAATTATCTGTATTTATGTATTAGTATTTATATATATATATATATATATATATATATATATATATATATATATATATATATATCATAATTAATCTTATTCATTAATAAATATAACAATAATAATATTATTATTAATATTATAAATAATAATAATAATAATAATTTATAACACTATAATAGTAATAACAATAATATTATTATTAATGTTAATGGTAATAATAACTATAAAATTTATAACAATAATATTAATAATAATAATAATAATACTGATTGTAATAATACTAATATTATTAATGATAATAATATCAGTAATAATAATACTATAGCAATTTATATATTTCAAACTTCATATCTATAACAACCCTCACTTTTCCATTCTGAATTTACCAGATTTCCCTTAGGGTTTCATTTCGTGATACTGTGTATTGTCATTAGGGTTGTTATCCAGATAATTAAATGCTCTATAATTAAAGCATGTCATTAATAACTTGAAACCCTAACCTCAAATATTAATTTAAAACCCTAATCTTGTAAACCCTAAACGTAACCTCATACATTAAATACTAAACCCTAATACCATTTAATATTAAATATTAAACCCTAACCCTAATAACTAATAATATTATTATGATAAAAATAAAATGTGCAAATACTATATTTACAGTAAAAAAAATATAATAAATGTGTTAATTATATAAACTATAAAACAAATGGGGGACAAATAAAAAATAAATAAATTAAACTTATGGAGCCAAAGTAATAAATAAAATAATATTAATAATAAAAAAATATATAAATTATATAAATGATAAATGTGAATGCCGAAATATATATAAAAAAAATAAACACATATAACTAAAAATCGGCTGTTTTGATTATTAGGGAGAAAAACTTGATTTTTAAAGCTTTCACAAATCCTAGTTAAATTCTAATTAGTGTCCTTGATCTTCAAGTAAATTGAGTGTAATTCGGAATCAAACACAACTATATAAGGCATCATGTATTCCATAATCTTCACCACAAATTAAACCTTTCAAACTGCATAATTAGTCGACTTGTGCCTGCCTAATTTCCCTCTATTTTTTGTCGACTAAACAGCCATCATCCAGCCTGCTTTTAGTCGACAAATAAACCACAACAACCCTCACCCGCATCGACTTCTAAACCTCCCAAAAATCTGCTGCAATTCGATAACCATCACAGCCTCCTATTCGACAAATATTGCATTCCGTTTCCTGCTCCAGTTGCTGCTACAAATTCGCTATCATCAAACCTAGTTGCTGCGTGTTTTTTCCCCTGTTTCCTACTGGTTCTGTGCGTGATCAAGACAGCCCATAAAGTACCTTTGTTGTTGCTGTACCTGCTGTTTCCTATCAAGCTAAAACAGTCCAAGATATCCACCTGTTTAGGTCGTAAGTTGTTGCTGCAGGTTTCTATTTTTCCTGTGCAATCCGCATCCATCATTATTCTTGATCTTTACCTTCTTAAGGTACACTAAAACCCTAGTTTAATCATGTTTTAGAATCAATTACTTTTAAGATGATATTAAGTATTATGTTTAAGTATTATGTTAATAAGATTAATCATGTTAAATTTATTTACTTTAAGTTGTTATATAAGTATTATGATATAAGTAGTGGGGTTAGGTAATGATAAAGATTATGATCAAGTATTATGATTAATTATTAATAAGAAGATTATGATATTATTTGATGGGTAATGTTATTAGGTTAATGATGAGTAAAAGCTTATGAATTCATGTTGAATTTAGAAGTATGATCATGAAGTATTAGTAACTTGATAACTATTAAGTATGATTAGATTAAAAGTAATGATAATGATTATGGTTAAGGTTGAATTATGATTTTGATTATGCAAAAGTTATTGATGATGTTAAAAGGGTTATGAATAAGGTTAATGGTATAGATAAAGATTATGAAAAAGAATTGATTATGAATATTAAGATTAGGGTTAAAAGCTTCGAATAATAATTATGGTTAATAAAGGTTAGGGTTGATGAATATTGTATGATTAATTAGGTAGTATTATGTTATTAGGTTTAGTAAAAGTTATGATTTTATGTGAAGTTGATTAATAGTTAATGATATACATGCATGCATGCATGCATACGTATGTATGTACATATATATAGGTAGGTATATGCTTGTGTATATATTTTGATATATACATACGTGTATATGTATGTGTATAGATGTATGTATATGTACGTGTGTGTGTATGTATGAATGTGTATTATGTAAGTTATATTAGGTTAGTAAATATAAAAAGAATCGTAATAAGTATATATATATATATATATATATATATATATATATATATATAACACTTACATATAATATATACATATATATCATATAGCTATAAACATATACATGTATAATAATAATAATAAATAAAGAATATCACTATATACATTAAAAGAGAGTCTCGATTAGCTAATAAATGTTTTTAAAACACCCTTAATTACCATTAGATTAGAAAATTCCATTATAATACCCCTTATCAAACGGTCCTTAATCATCCGCTAAAAATATTAGCTAATAAATCAATTGTTAAAACAGTTATCCCTAAAATACCTTAATCATCTAAACACACGGGACAAAATTAACAAGAAGGGTTCATGAATGTTATATTCATTCACCACATTCGGGAATAAACAAACCCTAGCTTTCTCCCAGATCATCTACACTTAAAATTCATCATCTACATTCATGTTTGAAAATCGTTTAGTTGAAACCCTAAATCTAGCGCCCCAAATCCTCTGTTCTTTCCCAAGTTATCTTCCTTCAACTTCCTTCACGTGCATCACTGTTAATCACCGAATCGAATTGGCCATTTAGTGATCAGATATTTGTGTATGGAATACGATTCGAAAGGTATTAATTAATTTTAAACGAAGTTATTATCTTTATTTTATGATTTGTATTTGAATGTAAGTATCACATTTAACTTTTTTGCAGGCGTACGATTTATTGTTGAAAGCATATGTTGAACATAATAAGGTAACATTCATTCGTTTGTTTATTCATGTGCTAGATAAACATTATTATGATGTAATGTTGACTAGAATGTAATGAGAAAGTTGTGGTATGACTTTCAGTTTGGTCTTACAGAATCTTACTATGGTCAGGTAAGTGTCTTTGATTCGTTGAACATGTTAATTTGATAGTATTGTTAGTAATTAGATTTTATTTTTTATGCACACCAACTGTTTGTTGTATTGTCTGTGAGAGTTATACGAACGAATTATTGATGTATATGCAGTAATTTAGGGAGTATATATATTATACGAACGGATTGTTGAGGTATATAGGCTAATTCAGTAATTAACGATATTATCTTATTGTCCTACGAATTGGTAAATTTTGGCTTAGGCGCTATAACTTACTATTTCATATTTTCTTATGGAGATCACTCAGGTTTAATTAAAGAGGCGTTCTTTCTTTGAAGAATTATCAACGTCGCGGGCTCTCTGGTTGCCAAAAAGCATTTGTCTTTCGCCGTTAGATCACCTCCATTCGGATTTTCCTGATTTGGATAAGCAGGTCGGTTATCTTTGTTTGTATATGTGTTAAAATACATAATATACATGGTTAATGATCGATTGTTAATTACATTAGATGATCTGAACAAAGTAGGTATCACGTTAAATAGTGATAATCACAGTGATATATACTACGTATGTATTAACTTCACTCAATATTGTCTTTTGACCAAATTTGTCTAATTTCTGAAATTGAACATAGGACTGATGCCTTTTGAAAAATCGTTGTAGTAAAGAAGGTTCTACATTTTTTTTCTGCCTATTTCATTATGTGCGCTCATGCTTTGAGTTATGACTGCAGCTTGTCAATAAATGCATTATGACTACTTGCAAACTATTGGTACATTTTGTTTTAAACTATTGGTACATTTTGTACATTTTGTTATCATGCTTGACATGTTATTTCTTTTTATAAAGGTTTGAAAGAGAGTGTTAATTCTTTAATGTTTACATTGCTTTTATGCTTTATATAAGTACTCACTGATAAAATATTCTATGTAGGTTTGTTAGCAGTAGTCTGATTTGTACCGATGTTGATTTTAGTTGGAATCTACTGTGATGATCAGGTAATTTCCATGAGCATGGTAGTGAGTCTTCTTCGATTATTTAGTTGATATATTTTGCAGCAAATTCTAGGGCCAAATTACAATAATTACTAGATAGTTATGATTGCTCTAACGTAAATGATCTCATCATTTTAGTTTATTGCTTATTTTTGTTTCTTAGATTTCCCAACTATTAATCTGGCGGGATAGGTATTCTACTATCATGCAAGCTTTAATTACAGTGGATTGTAGTTTGAGAGTTATGTTGTTTTAACAAAAATTGAAGGTGGCTAAATGGGCAGAGAAGTGGGTTTAGGTATGTGGATCAAACTGAATGTAGTTCGCAACGCTATATGTGTTAAAGCAGACTATCTGAAGTGGATACTAAGATGAAAAGTCTTCCTCCAATTGCACAGGTACCGTTTTCAAGAAATTTTATTAGACATTCTATTTTTTGATCCAATTGAGTAGTGACATTATTGTTGTTAATGTATTAGGTGGCGGCTGAACAAGGTGAATATCTGGCTAAATGTTTCAATAGAATGAAGGAGTGTGAAGAGAATCCTAAAGGCTCAATTAGATTAGAGAACTGGTCGCCATCGTTTTAAACCATTCGGGTATTAGATAATCATTCGTAAACTTAATAAATATTAAGTTGTACTATAAATAAATAAAGGATTGGTTATGTTGGTTTTTAAGGTACAAGCATCTAGGCCAGTTTGCTCCACTTGCTGGTGAACACACCACATCACAACTTCGTGTTGGGTTTCAATCGGTAACAATACACAGTGGCTTTGGTACTGTATATGCAAGGTAACAAGTTTTATTTTATTTTTTGTTTACAACCTTATTTGCGTAATTTGAAGAATCGCTTATGATTAATAGGGACATAATTATTGAGACGAGGGTTCGTCCGCTCATTCGACACTACAAGTCACCACAAGTCCCCCGATGGCGACTTTATATTCCCAGAGAACGTGAGGCATCTCACATTCGCTTATGCAATGACTATTTTCGGAGAATCCAAAATATCCTCCTGGGTGTTTATTAGAACCACTATGGTGGATTGGCATGTTTACAAGTAAGTTTTGTACGAATATGAACTGATTCTTTGTATGATGGTACAATTATATATTTTGAAATGTTTAGGTGAACAAACATTACATTCTCATTCTACGAAAATTATCAGTCATATCATCCTTTAAGGTTTTCATTCATATGACTTTCCTTTCGAGCTTAGGGCCTTGCTCTATGCATTATCTGAGTTATATTACACGTGGCAATGGATATTTCTCTCTTTTATAATGATGCGTTTTTGATAATCGATCGCAATCGATTAAATCATGATGTTTTGTTATGCGGTGTTACTTCTAAAATCAATTATTCTTCATTCATGTTGTGTTTGTAGTCTGAATGGTATCATGTATTAAGTGTAATTTCAGGCGGTGAAATGGGCAGGCCAGTGGGATAGGGTTAGCAGGTCAACTTGGGTACATGCCACAACAATAGTTACATTATATTATTTTCTAACCTAGGCTAATGTGATGAGTTTGATGTATATTTATACAAGGAAATTAACACATGTTATGTGTGCTGTTGTTGTTTGACAGATTATCTAAGAAATTGATCATGAATGTTTTTGGAACTCCACTTTCTAACATATTTTATAATTTATATTAATATTGCTGTTATTTAAAAACTAAGTTTAAACCCACCTTTGTGGTATTATATTACGTAGTATCATTGTAATTGGTTGACTGATTCCATTGATTTTGCGATTGTAGGGTCTTTTGAGCTTGAAAGTGCCTGATCAGGTATGGCGAAGAATTTAGGCGGTGGTGCTGAGGCACATGCTCGGTTCAAGCAGTATGAGTACAGTGCTAATTTCTGTCTCATGTTGACTACTGATTCATGGCCACGAGATACTCTTGAACCAACCAGCAGCTAAATTGGATGAAAAACTAACAAATTGTAAGAAGAAAAAAGAGCTTGATATGTCTCTTGCAACAATAAACAGAGTAATAGGCGGCGGTTGCAAGATGAAAGTGTGCTTACTTCAACCGAAGAAGGCGTTTACCAGCCCAAAACAAAAGAAACTCGAGTTGCTTATGAGCCTTTGAATATTTTTAGTGGTGCTGCAGACGAGATTTTGGCCTTGCTTAAGAATGATACGTTGAAGAATCTCAAGTAAAAGAAGGATATCGAGAAGCTGTTGAACCCGATCCCGAATCAGGAGTTTAATCAGTTGGTTTCTATTGGGAGGCGAATAACAGATTTTCAAGATGCTAGTGGTGATCAAACCGGGTCTAGTGCTGCAAAGGGTGAAGACACTCTTGATATTGATGATGATGATGATGATGATGTTGGTGTAGCTGTTGAGTTTGAAGAGTGATAATGTTGAGAGTGATCTTGATGTTGTGCAAGGAGATGATGAGGAGGATGAAGATGATGGTTTGGATAGAGATAGGAGTATTGATATGCAAAAGGGTGGTGGTATGGATTATGATGATGATGTTTATGATGTGGAATCACTAGAAGCTAGTGAGGGTCTGACTCTTAATGTACAAGATACTGATGATTATTGGCTTCAGAGGAAGATTACACACGGCTATGATCAACAAATTGATCCACAACAGAGCCACAAACTTGCTGAAGAAGTTTTAAAAATTCTTGAAGAAGGTGATGATCGTGAAGTTGAGAATAATCTGCTCGTGCATATTCAGTTCGAGCAGTTTAGTCTTGTGAAGTACCTTTTAAGGAACTGGTTGAAGATTGTGTGGTGTACACGTTTAGCTAGGGCTGAAGATCAAGAACAATGGAAACATATTGAAGAAAAAATGATGGAACTCGGGTGTGATTTGGTTGCTATTTTGAAACACTTACATGCCACCCGGGCTACAACAAAAGAGAGGCAGAAAAACTTGGAGGAAAGTATAAGAGAAGAAGCAAGACGGTTTAAGGACGAGAGAGGTGGTGGGTCAGGGGACCGGGATTCTGAAAACGGTTGGTTAAAAAGTCAAAGACAGTTACTTGATCTCGAGAGTATTTCGTTTCACCAAGATGGCCTTTTAATGGCGAATAAAAAGTGTGAGCTTCCGGTAGGGTCTTATAGGAACCACATAAAATAGTATGAAGAAGTTTCCCTCCAGTTTGCCACGTTCATTATCAGTGATGCCTACGACTGAAGGTATATTGTATATGGTGATCTGAATTAGCTGTTTTTTGCAGTAATCAGTTTTTATAGCAACTTTTATATATAGTTAGCAAGTATATTTGGGTGTTTTTATACCTTTAGTCTATGTATTCAATTAGTTTGAACCTGTTTTGGCCTGTGACCGATCCCCTCACAACCTTTGCTACATCTACTTTGGAGTGTTTGGCCTTACATTATTTTGAATTTTCACCTAGGGCTCCATGTGACTTTTTTTTCTTCTACTTTTTGTCGAAGTGCATCAGAGTTTTTTCATGCACTAGACATTACTCATGATTCAAAACGAAAACAAAGAAACTTAACGATGTATGTAATATGGACCAATTTATAGTAATGAAACATTTTCCTCAATTTGCTTCTGTTTTGTCATACTTTAGGAGGCCAATCTCTCTATTGTTTTTACTTCCAAAGTAGCTGTTATTAAGTAAGAAAGTATAAATGAGAACTTGGTACTGTATATGCAATAGTCTCCTAATATTTAACATCTTTTTGGTAGGAGCTATTGCTTTTTTATAGTAACCTGTTGGATGGCATAGCTGGATTTAAGTGTAACAACAGTAGCAATATTTGCTCAACATGACCCCTACTTTTCAGGAGCTTTTGTGGTCTCTTTTTCGTTGATACACAATACTATTATGATGCGGTGCAGACATATCGCATTCTTGGTGAATCTGTTGAACCAACACCAAACATAATAATTTTTAGATATGCCGCAATTCTCGGATTGGAGTGATTTCGTCTCTTGGATAGAAGGATGGAGAGCTACAATTGCAGCAAAGACTAGAGTGTGTACTATTTTTGCAGCTTCAGCTTGGCACCTTTGGAGATACAGGAATGGATTATTATTCAACAATCGAGTTTTGAAGAAAAGTATTTTGTTTGATTCTATTTGTTATTTTTCTTATAGTTGGTTAAATTGTAGAAGCAACATTGTGTAAATTGGAACAATTGGCTTCAAAAGCCACTGTAATCTTTAGGCTATCCTAGCTGCTCGCTAGGTAGTCTTTATCAATAAATATTTTGGCCGTTCAAAAAAAAAAAAAAACGCACATTATGATTATGATTTTCCCATTCTTTTTGTGACTTTGCAACTTTGCAACTTTGCTCATCTTAAATTCTTATATAAATTAATGAGAATTGTTACAATTATAATGTTTTTTCATTCTTATCAAACGCTTAGCTTATCTTAATTTTGTGTTTATGGGAATTGCAGTTGCTCCTATCCACATGTCTCGACTATCAAGATTGGCGCATGACTAAATTTAGGAGTTTTTTGTGTAAACTTTTAGTCACGGGAAATGATTACTTGTAGGTGTAATGAGTTTCTATCTACATTTAGGGTTTGTGATTGTGTTTGTACTTATTGTTCTGCAACAATTTGGTTTGACGAACGGGTAAAAGCTTATGCATCTGATAATTGCCCGTGTTACCATAAATGTTGAGAAGACGGGCGGGTGATGTTGATTAAACGGAACAAATGTACATATTCGATGAAATGTAAACGCTAAATTATGTTGCTTAATCAGTCAAGTTGACGATATTGAACATCAAACCGAAGTTCATACTCGATGAAGTGTACATTGTTAAACCCAGAGTTCATAACCGATTAATCAACAACATCAACCCGGAGTTCATTCTTGATGAAGTGTACATTCTGGTAAATAATTTCGCATTGACATTCTCTCCAAACTAATAGATGTAAAACTTCTTAGTAAGAAATATATAACAAAACAGATGTCACCACACCAGTGGAAGAAACAAAAATCGAAACAAAAAGCTCAGAAAACCAGCGAATGCAACCACAAGCAAAGGGTGCACTTTTCAAAGACCGAGGTAAACTAACACCCTTAGATTTGTGTGATTTTTACACTCGCGCACCTGTTATGGGTAATAATTGTTTATGATCCACTCACCATTACTCATTTTGACCAATTTCAGTGATCTCCGCACGGTTACACAAAAACACCAACTATTATTCATTGAAATGGGTAAAAAAAAATATTAATGATCCATTGTCTATTACGCATTAACACCTGAAGATTAGTAAGGTCATAATTGTTTATGATTATTGACTATTACTTATCTAAAGGTGTTAGTTTTGACCCGTTTCAATAATAGTAAATGACCAGAAATATTTTGATACATCTCAGTGTTCTCCGCACGGTATGGTTACACAGAAACATGTCTTATATAAACTTATCTAAACTAGCTTTTGTGTAAATACAATCTTTTGTTCAACTACTCCTTCCTTCAATAGTAAGGTAGCTTAAATCAATACTTTGTGACTATACAATCATGTTATGACAAACTTTTGTAACCATATGAATTTCTGCTCAGCCTTTAACTACCATGAAAGCAGATGAGATGACTGCCTAATTAAGAGCCCTATAACTCTCTTTTGTAACTATATTTAGCTTAGCTCTTTTGTAACTACTTATGAAATACAACTATTCTGTAATTATCTTTAGTAACCATGCAATGTAACTACTCTATGTAACAACAAACGACTGCACAACATGACTTAAAGAAATCGAATGCGACACGGTGTAGCAAGTTGGACCTAACTCTTGTTTTTTTCCTGATATTTTACTTACGAATATTGTTTGTTCGAATACAATAATTTTACATCTTTGATTAGTGGGGAAGAAAATTTTATTTGGTTAATTTTAAGAAATTAGTGATTTTTTAGATGAAGTGTGAAGATTGCGGTTTGCTTTTTGAGGTTAAAGTTAGGGTCTTTTGTTGATATATGTATGGATGGATATACGGAATATGGATATGAATATGGATATGGAGGTTTTAGTTAAAACATGGGTTGCATATGTTTAAGGCTAATAAAAATGAATGAGATTCATTGAAAGATGGCTAATAAAAGAGGCTGTGATGATGAATTTGTAAGGGTTTAGATTCTAGGGTTTAGATTTTAGGTCTTAGGGTTTAGGATTTAGGTTTAGAGTTTTTAGGGTTTAGAGTTTAGGTTTAGGGTTCAGGATTTAGATTTAGGGTTTAGATTTTAGGGTTTAGAGTTTAGGTTAGGGTTTTGGGTTTAGATTTACGGTTTGTGGTTTAGGGTTTAGATTTAGGGTTTATGGTTTAGATTTTAGGGTCTTGGGTTTAGATTTAGGGTTTAGGTTAGGTTTAGGGTTTAGATTTAGGGTTTAAGGTTTAGACTTTAGGATTTAGGGTTTAGATTTAGGGTTTTAGGTTTAGATTTTAGGGTTTAGAGTTTAGGTTTAGGGTTTTAGGTTTAGGGTTTATATTTAGGGTTTAGGGTTTAGATTTAGGGTTTAGGGTTTATATTTTAGGGTTTAGGGTTTAGATTTTAGGGTTTATATTTAGGGTTTAGGGTTTAGATTTAGGGTTTATGGTTTATATTTTAGGGTTTAGGGTTTAAATTTTAGGGTTTTGAGTTTAGGTTTAGGGTTTTGGATTTAGATTTAGGGTTTTGGGTTGAGGATTTAGATTTAGGGTTTAGGGTTTAGAATTTAGGGTTTAGAGTTTAGGTTTAGGGTTTTGGGTTTAGATTACATAAATATTGAATTTATATTTTTACTCATTTAACCTTTTAAAATGCTTTAATGTTTATTTTTTGGTCAGATAGTCTTACATATTATTATTCAATAAATTTCGCGAAATTGCGGGTCTTTAACTAGTATATACATATATATATATATATATATATATATATATATATATATATATATATATATATATATATATATATATATATATATATATATATATAACACTTACATATAATATATACATATATATCATATAGCTATAAACATATACATGTATAATAATAATAAATAAAGAATATATATATATATATATATATATATATATATATATATATATATATATATATGTATCACCTTTGACTTAAGATATATGTAACGCATACACATAATATATATATATATATATATATATATATATATATATGAACATATATATGTATGAAAATAAATAAAGAGTATATATCATGTGGGTGTATTTATATATATAACATATATAATGATAAAATTTCATAATAGCTAATTAATAAAAGAGTAATACTATTATTATTAGTATAACCTACAAACCTAATTACGCTAAGTATATTATCACTTATATATATATATATATATATATATATATATATATATATATATATATATATATATATATATATATATATATAACTAATAAGTATATTAATAACCCTACAACGTGAAGGTTATAATTAAAGATAGCATACACAGACTACAAACATCACCGCTACATTTGGCCTAGGGTGGTCCTTGTTGCCTTATGGGAACCGCTTGTGGATTTCGAATGCCATGACTTAGATTCTGGTCAAGAATTCTGGGCGTCCGGTAATAACTGATCATTCGAGTGACTTGCATGATAACAACGAAGTTTGGGCGAGATTGTACAACATCTTTGTTAAGAATTATAACTCGACTTCTTAAAACTAGAAGCTTACTATAAGTGGAAGCTTTCTATAAATAGTAGGTTTTCCAAAATAGAAACTTTTGAGAAATAGGAACTTTTCTCGAAAACCATCACTGTTAATATAGTTCGCTATATTAATAAACAAACTTTATGTCTATTAGACATTAACTAATCAAATGTTATAACTCTAGGTTGAGATCTCCAGTTACATACTCCATTCATACTTCTTGCGTGGAATTACTTACTTGCTACTAAGGTGAACTTCATAGCCCATCTTTCTACTATTTCTTAACTGTTTTATAAACTTTGGGATGAGACACATACTTGCTTTTAAATGATTTACAATTTAGACACAAGTACCTAAACTATTTGATATGCAATTTCGTGAGACTTTTATTAAACATGTATTTATTTTTATATGCAAATCCCCGCTATAATATCGTTAATTGCTGGAATTGAAATTTTGCAAGCTTAATTATTGTGAGTAGGCCTATTGAGAGTGACGTCTATACCCATTGGCGTAATCGTTAAGGGGGTACATAATAATGATTGCCGACACCCGTACAGTGTCAGGGGTTAATGTTTAGTTCGATATTATAACTCATGGCATATTGAGTATTCTGATATTTTGAACTAAATCTTGTGATCTAAAACTTATTATGATTGTTAAACCTATGATGTTCATTCAACCTTTGTGTTGACATTTTAAGCATGTTTGTCTCAGGTGAAGATTAGCTTATGTGCTGCCCTATGATGCTTAGTTAGCTGTTGCATTGGAGTCCACATATTAGACTTATCATTTGCCATTTACATATGAATTTCATTATGTAAAACATTATTATGTTTTCGCTGCAAATTCAAATTTTGTTATAAAACGTCTCATATAGAGTCATTCTCGTTTATACATACTTGTGTTGTGATATTGTGAAGTCATATTTCCCCGGCCCTATTTGGGGGTATGACAATATCTATATATTATATATTATAATAGTACAAATAAAAATATTAATATTAATATTAATAAATAATAATGAGAGTAATAATAATAATATTGATATAATACTATATCTAAACTTGTAATTATATATTATTAATTATGTAATATTTAATAATCATATAATATATTATATAATAGCTTTATCGAATATTTATTATTTATAAATTTTATATATTATAATATACATATAATAATAATTATACATAGAAATTATATTATATATATATATAGATTCATTTTTAATTACACTTAATTATTTTGTATATTATTTTACATATCTAAATCTAATTATTATATATACTTACATATATATATATATATATATATATATATATATATATATATATATATATACATACATACATACATATATAATTACAAACAATCGTTCATGAATCGCCGGGTAAGGTCCAATGGATAGTTAAGTGCATGAATTTATATAAAAGGTCGATTTACTTAACTTGTCGATATTCATCTTCAAAGTTTTCTACATTCCATAATTTCACCTTTACATTAAATAATATGAAAGTTAAATAGTTACTTTATTAAAAGTCACGAGTTAATTTTTGTAAAGCATGTATTGGAAATCAAACAGGAATCTCCACTAACTTTTGTCTAACTCTCGTTAATTGACACTTTATTCTCACTAGAAGATCACTTTACCATTTCTTTCGAATATTGTTAAAAAGAAAACGATTTCTCAAATCAAAGTGGACCTCGTAATAGAGACCCGTAACAATATCATAATCCTTAAGAGACTTGATAAATATCTTTTAATTCAATCGTTTGACATTATCTTTTGACTTTGATAGTTCAATATATCAAATAGGTACGGAAACCAATAAGTTTAATGTACGGTATCATACGGGTAATACTTTATTAACGTTTTCAATATATATATATATATTATACATATCTATATACACATAAATGTTCGTGAATCGTTGAGCATAGCCGAAAGGGTAATTGATTACATGAATATAATCCCAAATTTTTTTTGAAACTCAATATTACAGACTTTGCTTATCGTGTCGAAATCATATAAAGATTAAGTTTAAATTTGGTCGCAAATTTCCGGGTTGTCACAGTACCTACCCGTTAAAGAAATTTCGTCCCAAAATTTGATCGAGGTCGTCATGTGTAACGACCTTGGATTTTCCAACGTATATTTATTAATTTTTAGTATTAATACTTGCGTGTTAATAAATGTACTTTTATACATTTTATTTGTTATCGTAATTGACTTTACATGTCCCGACTTGTCTTTGTGACACACGTACTCTTCACGAATAATATTTTCGAATATTATTTACATTCATAATTAATTAATATTAATCATTTCTAATTAACTAGTGTAAGTAGTTAATTACTTGGACTTTTTATTTATTTGTTATATGGACTTTTATTATATGGACTTGGGCTTTTATTATATGGACTTGGAAGCCCACCCTACACACTTAATGGACTAGTAAGCCCATCTTTTAAGCTAGTGTTTTATTAATGATAAGCAAGGATTAATTAGCTTAGTTAGAAGACAAAATGTGCAAGCATGCTAGTAACTCTTCTCCATACATTTAACTTTAATACCATTTTTGAGCTTACACCATTCTCCAATACTTGAAAGTTGGCTTTTGACATTGCTTCTTTTGGCACTCTTGGCCGTGAGCTTCCATGGGGGAGAGGGAGTCATTTTCAAATTTTTTTGGTTACTTATTTACTTGTAATACTTCATTCCATACACACACATACTTGCACTTCTCTTTCTCTCATCTTTTTCTCTCAATATTGTAAGTAACAAAGCTTTATTTTTCTTTCTTTTTCTTCCTTAAAACCGCCACCATTCATCATCATACTTGTTTTGATTACTTGTTGTTTGTTGTTGTTAAAGATCAAGTTATCTAGCTTGAATCTTCATGTAATCTTGGTTACTTCCATCTTTTGTTTGATGAAGAATCAAGAACAAGAATCTAAACTTGTTAGTTTATGGTTCTACACTTAAATATTATAAGATTTAAAGTTCATAAACTTTATAATCATACTTGTGTTCATGATTTGTAGACTTAAATTCTTAAGATCCAAGCTTGACTTGAATCTTCTTAAGTATGAAACAAACATGAACATAATACTTGTAACTTTAGTTTATTTCTTTCTTTTGTAAGTACTTTAAAGTTGTGATGCTGTTAATTTGGTCAAGTATTACTAGTTAAGCTTGATCTCATATTTCTTGAAACTAAAGTTAACTTTATAAGTTCAAGAACATGGAAGTATAACTTTCTAGTTATAACTTCATACACTTGTGTTGGATCTAAGTTTCTATAGCTTATGGTCTTCCAAATTTGTTGTAAACAAGAGCTTGTAAGCTTATATACATTTTACAAGTTGAAAATCTAAGTTTCATAACTTATGGTTTCATTAAAGTGAAGATCCAAGTTCTATAACTTAGGATCTAACTTAAGAACACTAGATCTAGACTTTCTAGTCTAGGATCTTTAAGATCTAGCTAAGATCTAAGTTCTACAACTTAAGATCTTGTTTATTTAGTTTACTTTCAAGTTTGTAGCTTAATATTACTATTTGAACTCATGTATGTGTCGGATCTAAGATCTTGATGTAACTTTGGTTCATCAAACTACTTACAACCCTTAATTGAGTTGTGCTACATATATTAGATTTACACTAGCATTATTATGGTCAAAACTTAGTTAAGATGATGCAAACACATCAACGAGTTGTACACTTGAAGCTATACGCATCAAGGATGAGAACCGTGATGAGCATCAAGCACCAAGAACCCACCGGAACACATTACTTACTATTTTCTGGAACTGATCAGTAACCTGGGATACTGGAAAAGTTTATTTCCAGCTAGTTCGGTTCGAGTACATGATTTTCCGTTTAGACCTCGTCTTAATCCGAGTTACGGTTTAGGATTTATGGCCATCCGAAAGTCACTACACCCTTTTAACGTTGTGCTGAAATTTCTGACCTACTCGCACTTAAACCGTCGTCTTGGTCAAACGAAGATGATTTTAGTTCTGGAAATTTGTCAGCCTATAGGAGACTCATATACGGAGCCATGGCCACTGGTCTCACCTCATTTCAGTTTGTATAGAGGTTGTGGCGACTGAACGAAGTCATCCTTTATCTCAAACTCTATTCTCGATTAAAACTTACTTTACACTTTTTGATTAATGATGAATGATGATGATACTTAAGACCTAATTTACATACTTTTAAACCTTTGGGAACGATTTACTGACTTAGTAACTTTTGACTTAGGTTGAGGACCTTTTGGACAAACCAATTGCTTACTATTCCCACGTATCGACTTTTACTACTTTTCACTGTGAGTTATAGCATCCCTTTTTACTTTAACTATTTTGGGAACTGAGAATACATGTGCGTTTTACGTTTTACATACTAGGTACGAGTACTTAAACTTATTATATGTGTGGGTTATACAACGGCATAAACTTTCCCCTTAGCTCGATAACGTTTAGTCATTGGTCTTTGAACCGGTGAACGCGAATCTTAGATATGGATCCATAGGGTTTGACATCTCCACTCGGGCTAGTCGCGCTAGCATTTAACGGGTGTTTAATACTTCGTAAACTTACGCACTCGCCAAGTGTACTTTTAGGGGGTGTTATTTACGTTAAGTTAGTTACCAAGTGCCCACGGTTATACATATACTTTTCATACTGTTTTGAAATACTGAAATCTCGTGGCCTACCTTACATTACTGTTATACTTAAACTATAGCTCACCAACATTCGTGTTGACATTTTTAAGCATGTTTTTCTCAGGTGCTTAAGGTTTGGTTGCTTCCGTTGTAGTTGTCATGCTTTATAGACTCCCGCTGCGCTTATTAGAGATGTCTTCGCATGAAACATTTAATTTGCATTCAAACTATGTTATTTTGAAATGATGAATTTGTAACGACCATTGGGTCACGTACTATTATTATTGCCTTCTATTCGTAGAGGCATATTATCGTATGTTAAACATTTGATGTTGGTTAAGACATCACCTTTTCTTATGAATGCAAACTTATTTTAAAACCGCATATAGTGTTTGACCTTGTAATGATCCTGTTGTTGATGATCCGTACACGATGGTTTTGTATGGGGCGTCACATCATGGCTAACAATAAAAATGTTTTCATAACGAATATGAGTGGATAAATCGAGTTTTATCATGATTGAGTAATATGGATAAAACAATTCGATTACGCGAAGAGTATAAGTGAAGCTATCACAAAAGAGTGAAATGAATAAATGCAGGTTTGTCTTAACCGGTGACGTAGTCACGGTTGATTTTCGGAAATCAAGGAATTTAGAGGAAATCTTCGTAATAAGATTTGGTTCTTCGGTAATTAAGGAAATTAGGATCCTCTTTGGTTAAATGCGATAATCTGTCTCGATTGCCCTGTCTGATATTTCACTATAAATCCACCCCTTTTGTTTCCTTATTTCCACAACTCACATCTTCTATTCTTTCTTCTTCAATTCATACTTTAAAGCATTTGTTAATATGCTCCATCCGTCATTCTTCTTTTTCATCTACTACCGGAGGATTTTATTTATTTTTACTATTACCTTGGGATTATAGTGTTTTTAATTCTCCCGTGTCTTTATGTGGCAATAAGTATTGATATACACGGTTTGTAATTTGTGTGTTGCTGTCGGGCTTTATATCTTTCCTTATTTTTCGAAGTCCCTGCTTATGTCTTTCTATAATTATTGACCTCTACAGTTAATGCTCTCTCCTATTTGCTGTGATTTATACTCCCATTTCTACTTCGAAGCTTCATGTTTTTGTTTACTCTTCTCGACTTTAAGCAAAGCAAGTAATGGTTCAGAATTCGTAGGTATGAAATTCGGAATGAACATAACTAATGTTCTGAGAGAGAAATTGTGATAGCTTAATCTGACTTTTCAAATTACTAGAAGTCATGGAAAAGACCGAATCATCAAGAAAAATATTTTCTTGATATTTTTAGAGGTTAAATAGAATGAAAGAATTATGTAACATGACACATGATGACGGTATGGTCTGTGAATCATCATGTTCCATTTAAAAACTCAGCATAACTTTATATTATACTAACTCATGCTTCAGTTCCGAACACTACTTCTGAAATGTCCCGTTCTTATTGATTAAAAACGTTCCATATTAATTGATTTCGTTGCAAGGTTTTGACCTCTATATGAGACGTTTTTCAAAGACTGCATTCATTTTTAAAACAAACCATAACCTTTATTTCATAAATAAAGGTTTAAAAAAACTTTACGTAGATTATCAAATAATGATAATCTAAAATATCTTGTTTACACACGACCATTACATAATGGTTTACAATACAAATATGTTACATCGAAATCAGTTTCTTGAATGCAGTTTTTACACAATATCATACAAACATGGACTCCAAATCTTGTCTTTATTTTAGTATGCAACAGCGGAAGCTCTTAGTATTCACCTGAGAATAAACATGCTTTAAACGTCAACAAAAATGTTGGTGAGTTATAGGTTTAACCTATATATATCAAATCGTAACAATAGACCACAAGATTTCATATTTCAATACACATCCCATACATAGAGATAAAAATCATTCATATGGTGAACACTTGGTAACTGACATTAACAAGATGCATATATAAGAATATCCCCATCATTCCGGGACACCCTTCGGATATGATATAAATTTCGAAGTACTAAAGCATCCGGTACTTTGGATGGGGTTTGTTAGGCCCAATAGATCTATCTTTAGGATTCGCGTCAATTAGGGTGTCTGTTCCCTAATTCTTAGATTACCAGACTTAATAAAAAGGGGCATATTCGCTTTCGATAATTCAACCATAGAATGTAGTTTCACGTACTTGTGTCTATTTTGTAAATCATTTATAAAACCTGCATGTATTCTCATCCCAAAAATATTAGATTTTAAAAGTGGGACTATAACTCACTTTCACAGATTTTTACTTCGTCGGGAAGTAAGACTTATGTAACGACCCGGAAATTTCCGACCAAATTTAAACCTTAAACTCTATATGTTTCCGACACGATAAGCAAAATCTGAAATGTTGAGTCTAGAAAGTTTGAAATCCACATTCGGATAATTAGTTACCCTTTGACCAAGCCTGACGATTCACGAACAATTAATTATACATAGATTGTGTGTATATATATATATAAATAATTATTGAACCCTTTTTGATCAGGTTTTAAACAGGTAATGAGTGAAATAATTAAATATATTTAATCTAAAAATTTAGAGTTTTTAGGAACAACTTTATACGTTACCTGTTTAGCAATAGACACGATATAACACTCTTAATAGGACAAACCTCTACTTAGCTATTTAATTGTGTTACTATTTGTCCTGTGATTCTTATTTGTTCTTGTCCCGTGATATTTTTATCCATCATCTATCTTTTTATATATACACATATACATGTCTTACATATACATATATCATTATATATAGGCTCGATCAAACCCACAAAACATGGTATCCAAATCATTGTTTGACTACTTTCCTAAAAATTATGAACTATCTTATACCCACCACTAAACACCCACTTAATCATTTGTCTTCGGTCTAGAACCATCATCACAAATCGAGCCACCCTAATGACCACCATGAACAACCACATCGACCACCCATCATCAAACCACCATAATCACCATAGTAAACTACCTTGTGTATCCTAGCTTCTATTTCGGTTTATGATCGAACCCATCATCACCATGACAACCACGATTCACCAATTCACCCCGTTCATTAGAATCGATCACCTCATGTCTCTCTTCTTTGAATCAACCACCACTTTGAACCACCACAACCATAAACCGCCATCTTTCTCTCTTTACGTCTCTCTCTCCTCTCTCTTAAACCTCATCGCCACCACTTCACACCTTGAATCCCTACAAAACCGTCACCATTAAACCATCATGATACCGCCGCCGTTTGCTTCTGTTTCACCACCTTTTTTTTATTCAACCATCGCCAACTTCACAATAAACAATCATCACTGCCACGATTCTTACAATCGACACCCAACACTGTTTACTACTACAGCTGCTACAGTTTTTTTTCTTTCTTTATGTTTCAAGTTTAAACCATCCACGACAACACCTAGTGTCAACTATTGCTCGCTGGTTTCTGTTTACTTCTGCTGCAGGTCGAAACAGCCACCTGGAGTCACCACCCCATCTCGATCACCACACCTTCATCACTTTGAAAACCATCTCGATAACCCACAAACTTCTTGTTTGATTTGCAATAACAACCGAAAGTTCGAAACCCACTTTATCACCAACACCATCGTTTCCCTACTATTGCTGCTGCCATAATTTTTTTTTTTGAATCACGAAACCCACTTACAAGTGATGAGGTGACCATTATATTATTATATGATAATCAAGGGACAAGATGACACAAGTGGTGGCTTTGTGTCTTACTTTTCTTTTTTCTTTTTAAAACAAAATAAGAAGGAAAGCGAATTACAGAGTTTACCCATTTGTCTGTTGGGCAACTACAATTTAAACCGAGATCCATTAAGTCTTTTGGGCCGAAATTATAGTTGGACCGTTATGTTATTGCTGTTGGGCCGGAGTACTCATGGGCTTATGAGATCCACTTAAATAAATAAATGAATTTAAGGATAAGACAGCAAATAAATGAGTTAAAAGAATATCACGAGTTACTTAATTCAGAAAGTATCAATTGGCTCATTGGTTAAGCGGTGTTTGGTTTAATCAAGAGGTCATGGGTTCAAGCCTGGTCTGAGACATTATTTTTTTTGGAAAAACTGTTAAAGGTAGTCTTTTTATTACTATTATTATTATTATTATTATTATTATTATTATTATTATTATTATTATTATTATTATTATTATTACAAAAATTATCATGTTTATTAAAACTATCATTTTCATTGAAAATTTTTATAATTTTTATGACAAATAAATATTATGCATATAAAAATATATTTTTATTTCATATAATTATATATTAAACATATTAACATTTTTTTTCATAAATGATACATATAACAAATTATAAATATAAAACTAATTATATATGTATATATATATATATATATATATATATATAACTACAAACATTAATTATTTTAAATATATATACAGATTGAATATAGATAACATGTAATTTTAGATATTATAAATAATATATATATATATATATATATATATATATATATATATATATATATATTATAAAATTTATAGATGAAATTACTTGAGTACAATTACGTGTGTTAATATATATACAAATGATATAGGTTCGTGAATCCGAGGCCAACCTTATAATTGATTAATGGTGTTATATGTATTTTTACCACAAAATACATTAGGTGAGTATATAGTCCCACTTTTAAACTCTAAGTATTTCGGGATGAGAATACATGTATTTTATGTTTTACGTTATGGACACAAGTAACTGAAAAATATATTCTACGTTGAGTTGTACCACTGGCATACTTCCCTGTAGCTTGGTAACTACTATTTACAGCGGTATTGTAAACGCGAATCCTGTTGATAGATCTATCGGGCCTGACAACCCCAACCGGACTGGACGACCAGTATTCAACGGTTGCACAGTACTTCGTTTCGTGACTACACTTGGTACAGTGTAGTAAGATTTCATAATAAAGGGAATATGCGACGTGATTAAATGTTAAGTATGGTTACCAAGTGCTCAACCACTTAGAATATTTTTATTAAAATGTTTACATATGAAATCTTGTGGTCCATAGTTATAACGCTGCTAGCATCAAACCTATATGTCTCACCAACTTTATGTTGACATTTTAAAGCATGTTATTCTCAGGTACAAATTAAGTCTTCCGCTGTGCATTTGCTCATGTTAAGGACATTACTTGGAGTCGATCATCGCAATGGAACCAAATGTTGATGATTTCGTCCAGGGGGATAAGGACGGGTCGTTACAGGTGGTATCAGAGCGTTGGTCCTAGCGAACCAGGTCTTGCATTAGTGTGTCTAACTGATAGTTGTTAGGATGCATTAGCGAGTCTGGACTTCGACCTTAGCTGCATATTATATGTATTGTTTATCATACCTAGTGGAAAATTATCTGCTTATCATTCCTAAGTCTAGACACGCCTTATTGCCTTTATTGCATAGATAGTGTATAGACAAATTTATATCTTAGCGTATCTATTACGGTAAACTTTACCTGATATCTTCCGTAAATTTCTCCGTAATTTAAGGGATCCTGGTACTATATATATCTAGGCATATTATGCATTAAGAATACCACCCAACTATCATTTACTGTCACAAAGCTTTTCATATCAAAAATCTTTTCTGTGATCGCGTACGATGGCCTCTACGAATCGACCAAGTTCTTCTGACTCCGAAGATAGCGTGACGGGAGCGCACCAACCGATCAACTACCGTGATTTCTTTAGAAAGTGGGGATGGGTTCGCGAAATACTTACCCTATGGAGAAGGGAAGAAGGTACTCCATATCATGAACCGAATCTACCACCTAACCTTGGAGTACTCGACCCGCTCACCGGCGAACCTGTTCGCAACACCGTTTATACCCTTTTTGCGAGAATTTTTCGTCTTGAGACTACCATTAACGGAACTAGAGAAGATATCTGACCTCTACCTCACACTGATAACCAACCAGGGTTAGTAGAAGAAGTTAAAGAACTTCGAGCTCGAGTGCTAACCTTGGAGAATATGGTTCAAAACTTACAAGCACCAGCATCATCACCGGCACTAACAGTACCACCAACAACAACAACCGCGTCGTAACCCTCAATATCACAATCTGTACCTCGGATATCAACGTCACACGCCTCAATATTACCATCTGTATTTCGAGTATGATCTTCATTCTACATATCGTTCTACATCGATTAATTTCGTTCTACGTATTGTTCTACCTCATTTACCTTCGTTCGACATGGCAATTATGTAATCTCTAATGCTTTAGAGATTATGTAATCTAGTATTAACGATAAACCAAATGAGTTTAATATCTTATTGACTCATTAAATCCATGATTACATCTGAAGAAAATATATATGTATGTATATTTTCATAAAGATTATAATTGAAAATTCTTTCGTACAAACTGTTAATGTTGAAAATATTTTAACGGGTAGGTAATACCCGAGGAATATTCAGATTTCACATTAATAAGTATACTGTACATTCTTCCAAATCTAATTCAATAGTCATTTACGATCCTATTTACAATCACCGATATACGTATCCGTTCACCACAGAATAACCATTTTCATTCAATTTCATATTTGGATTTTGATCTATCAGAATCCAACAAGTGGCATAATGAAGAAAACATCGGACAAGGTAAAATTTGTTAGAAACAAACAAACTAACTAATTGAAATATTGTTAAGAATCCACGGTAACTGTTCCTAGCTAACTGTTCCTAGCTAACTGGTTACATTTTATTTATCGCAATTTAATTATCGCAATTTACATTCTCGCAATTTTATTTATCGTCATTTAATTTCTGTATTTATTTTACGCACTTTAAATAACGGGACACGTATACAAGGTTTCGACATATCATATTAACCCATCTATATATTTATCTTGGAACAACCATAGACACTCTATATGCAAATGACGGAGTTAGCTATACAGGGTTGAGGTTGATTTCAAAATATATATATAGTTTGAGTTGTGATCAATACTGAGACCGGTACACGGGTCACGATACGTATTAATTAATTTGAATGTTATATATTAAACTATATATGAACTATTGGACTGTTAAATGTGGACTATCGACTGTGGACTAATAACATTGGACAATTAAAATGAATTAAAATATTGATTATAACATATGAAACTAAACAATTCTTCAAGTTTGCCACTTGATTTCATCTTAAACATCCTTTGTAACTTGATTTCATCTTAAACCTCATTTGAATCTTGACGATTCCAATCCATGTTCAAACCTTTCTTGATTCTTGAAGAACCTCAATCGAGAGGATGAACCAACCGCACCTCATCTACAGAAGAAAAGATTGATGCATATAGTTATGCACCTGAAAAACTCTCGGAAACTGAGTAATCACGTAGCTGTGCTAATTCTTTTAGTGTTATCATTACCCAAAATAATTTGGGTAATCCCTTCCAAATTAGCCAATTTTGTCACATCTCCAGCAAGTTGATTTCGACTCTTCGTTCAAAACAACCTTATTATAACCTCGGCATATCTACATGCTTATTTATTGTTACCAGAGAACCTTTTATATTCTACCATATTACCATCAGCGTCTAATCGTCTACAAACACAATTCTCCTGAAACCACCTCAGTTTGATAACCGATGACCCAGATCCGTTAACTTTGAAAATGCTGACGAAGCAGCATGTTGTAGATGGTCTTAATGGCCAAAAGTTGATGATAAAGAATGAAGAGTTAGGAACGCTCGATAGAAAGTTTGATATTGAAAATCGGATTGAGCACACTGTGAAGGAAACAAAGAACAAATACAAGGACCAAACCCTATATTCAAAGAATCCGGGTAAATTTGGATCCGATGAAATCTTTAGAGAATATCTTGCTCCGAAGTCATGTTAAAATCTTGCGGAAAAATTTTTCTTCATCAAGCTTCGAACTTAGAAACTCTAAAATATCATCAAAAATATCTTCGATATTTCAGAGGATATTTTCATAAATATTCTTGTCCGAAATTATCTACCTCTTCGTGTTTTCTGTATTTCATTATATGGGAAACTCTGTAAAATCTAAGTATAAATTATGAATGAATTGTGGAGAAGTGTTGGGAATTGAAGCATGAGTTAGTATAATATAATGACGCTCGGCCAACGTGATTATATCACAGTAAGTCATGCTGAGTTTCTAATGAAACATGATGATGTTTCACAGTAGATTATACCATCATCATGTGTCATGTAACCTAACTCTTTCATTCTACATAACCTCCGAACATATCAAGAAGAATATATTCTTGACAGTTCTATCTTCAGTAATTTTGATAAATTTGAAAATCAAATCGTGCTATCATGTTCCTTCCTGCTTAGAACATTATAATCATTCGAAATTCTATATCTACGAATTCTGGACTATTATTCGCTTGACTAGAAGCCGGGAAGAGAAAACAAAAGCATAGAGCCTCGAAATATAAGGGAGAATATAAAGCCCGATAACAACGCATAAATTACAAACCTTGTATGTCAACGTTTATCGCAACATAAAGACACAGAAGAATTAAAAACACTATAACCCCAAAGGCGAAGTAAAAGAAAGTAGATTCCTCTGGTGGAAGTTGAAAAAGGAGAATGAATGTTGCGATAGTAAGGATGAGGACAAGGATCAGAACTGGATTAAGCATTTTCACAATCGTTTGAAAGTATGGACCGAGAAAGAAAGAATTGGAGTGATGAAAATAATGGAACGAAAGAAGTTCATTTATAGAGAAGATACCAGACAAAGCAATCGAGATAGATAATCGCATTAAATTAAAGAGGATCTTAATTTTCCATAAATTCTGAGGAATCATATCCTATAGATTTCCAAGATTTTCTTTTAAATCCCTTGAATTCCGGAATTCAATCGAGACAATGTCAAAAGTTAAGACAAACCTTATTCTCCAAAAAAAAAAAATTCAACTATGACTAGTCAAAAGTTATGATGAAATTTGCCTTTCTCGTTTCATTCTTTTGTGATAGCTTCACTCGTGCGCTTCACATGATCGAATTATTTTATCTATATCTTTCAATACTGATAAAACTTCATTAATACCTCATATTTGTCATGAAAACATTCCTATTGTTTCTATGACAACCTCTACTAAATTTCGGGGACGAAATTTCTTTAACGGGTGGGTACTGTAACGACCCGGAAATTTCCGACCAAATTTAAACCTTAAACTCTATATGTTTCCGACACGATAAGCAAAATCTGAAATGTTGAGTCTAGAAAGTTTGAAATCCACATTCGGATAATTAGTTACCCTTTGACCAAGCCTGACGATTCACGAACAATTAATTATACATAGATTGTGTGTATATATATATATATATAAATAATTATTGAACCCTTTTTGATCAGGTTTTAAACAGGTAATGAGTGAAATAATTAAATATATTTAATCTAAAAATTTAGAGTTTTTAGGAACAACTTTATACGTTACCTGTTTAGCAATAGACACGATATAACACTCTTAATAGGACAAACCTCTACTTAGCTATTTAATTGTGTTACTATTTGTCCTGTGATTCTTATTTGTTCTTGTCCCGTGATATTTTTATCCATCATCTATCTTTTTATATATACACATATACATGTCTTACATATACATATATCATTATATATAGGCTCGATCAAACCCACAAAACATGGTATCCAAATCATTGTTTGACTACTTTCCTAAAAATTATGAACTATCTTATACCCACCACTAAACACCCACTTAATCATTTGTCTTCGGTCTAGAACCATCATCACAAATCGAGCCACCCTAATGACCACCATGAACAACCACATCGACCACCCATCATCAAACCACCATAATCACCATAGTAAACTACCTTGTGTATCCTAGCTTCTATTTCGGTTTATGATCGAACCCATCATCACCATGACAACCACGATTCACCAATTCACCCCGTTCATTAGAATCGATCACCTCATGTCTCTCTTCTTTGAATCAACCACCACTTGGAACCACCACAACCATAAACTGCCATCTTTCTCTCTTTACGTCTCTCTCTCCTCTCTCTTAAACCTCATCGCCACCACTTCACACCTTGAATCCCTATAAAACCGTCACCATTAAACCATCATGATACCGCCGCCGTTTGCTTCTGTTTCACCACCTTTTTTTTATTCAACCATCGCCACCTTCACAATAAACAATCATCACTGCCACGATTCTTACAATCGACACCCAACACTGTTTACTACTACAGCTGCTACAGTTTTTTTTCTTTCTTTATGTTTCAAGTTTAAACCATCCACGACAACACCTAGTGTCAACTATTGCTCGCTGGTTTCTGTTTACTTCTGCTGCAGGTCGAAACAGCCACCTGGAGTCACCACCCCATCTCGATCACCACACCTTCATCACTTTGAAAACCATCTCGATAACCCGCAAACTTCTTGTTTGATTTGCAATAACAACCGAAAGTTCGAAACCCACTTTATCACCAACACCATCGTTTCCCTACTATTGCTGCTGCCATAATTTTTTTTTTTTTTGAATCACGAAACCCACTTACAAGTGATGAGGTGACCATTATATTATTATATGATAATCAAGGGACAAGATGACACAAGTGGTGGCTTTGTGTCTTACTTTTCTTTTTTTTTTTTTAAAACAAAATAAGAAGGAAAGCGAATTACAGAGTTTACCCATTTGTCTGTTGGGCAACTACAATTTAAACCGAGATCCATTAAGTCTTTTGGGCCGAAATTATAGTTGGACCGTTATGTTATTGCTGTTGGGCCGGAGTACTCATGGGCTTATGAGATCCACTTAAATAAATAAATGAATTTAAGGATAAGACAGCAAATAAATGAGTTAAAAGAATATCACGAGTTACTTAATTCAGAAAGTATCAATTGGCTCATTGGTTAAGCGGTGTTTGGTTTAATCAAGAGGTCATGGGTTCAAGCCTGGTCTGAGACATTATTTTTTTTGGAAAAATTGTTAAAGGTAGCCTTTTTATTACTATTATTATTATTATTATTATTATTATTATTATTATTATTATTATTATTATTATTATTATTATTATTATTACAAAAATTATCATGTTTATTAAAACTATCATTTTCATTGAAAATTTTTATAATTTTTATGACAAATAAATATTATGCATATAAAAATATATTTTTATTTCATATAATTATATATTAAACATATTAACATTTTTTTCATAAATGATACATATAACAAATTATAAATATAAAACTAATTATATATGTATATATATATATATATATATATATATATATATATATATATATATATATATATATATATATATATATATATAACTACAAACATTAATTATTTTAAATATATATACAGATTGAATATAGATAACATGTAATTTTAGATATTATAAATAATATATATATATATATATATATATATATATATATATATATATATATATATATATATATTATAAAATTTATAGATGAAATTACTTGAGTACAATTACGTGTGTTAATATATATACAAATGATATAGGTTCGTGAATCCGAGGCCAACCTTATAATTAATTAATGGTGTTATATGTATTTTTACCATAAAATACATTAGGTGAGTATATAGTCCCACTTTTAAACTCTAAGTATTTCGGGATGAGAATACATGTATTTTATGTTTTACGTTATGGACACAAGTAACTGAAAAATATATTCTACGTTGAGTTGTACCACTGGCATACTTCCCTGTAGCTTGGTAACTACTATTTACAGCGGTATTGTAAACGCGAATCCTGTTGATAGATCTATCGGGCCTGACAACCCCAACCGGACTGGATGACCAGTATTCAACGGTTGCACAGTACTTCGTTTCGTGACTACACTTGGTACAGTGTAGTAAGATTTCATAATAAAGGGAATATGCGACGTGATTAAATGTTAAGTATGGTTACCAAGTGCTCAACCACTTAGAATATTTTTATTAAAATGTTTACATATGAAATCTTGTGGTCCATAGTTATAACGCTGCTAGCATCAAACCTATATGTCTCACCAACTTTATGTTGACATTTTAAAGCATGTTATTCTCAGGTACAAATTAAGTCTTCCGCTGTGCATTTGCTCATGTTAAGGACATTACTTGGAGTCGATCATCGCAATGGAACTAAATGTTGATGATTTCGTCCAGGGGGATAAGGACGGGTTGTTACAACTTAGCCACTGGTTGATTCACGAACCTATAACAATATATACATATATATCAAAGTATGTTCAAAATATATTTACAACACTTTTAATATATTTTGATGTTTTAAGTTTATTAAGTCAGCTGTTCTCGTTAGTAACCTACAACTAGTTGTCCACAGTTAGATGTACAGAAATAAATCGATAAATATTATCTTGAATCAATCCACGACCCAGTGTATACGTATCTCAGTATTGATCACAACTCAAACTATATATATTTTGGAATCAACCTCAACCCTGTATAGCTAACTCCAACATTCACATATAGAGTGTCTATGGTTGTTCCGAATTATATATAGATGTGTCGACATGATAGGTCGAAACATTGTATACGTGTCTATGGTATCTCAAGATTACATAATATACAATACAAGTTGATTAAGTTATGGTTGGAATAGATTTGTTACCAATTTTCACGTAGCTAAAATGAGAAAAATTATCCAATCTTGTTTTACCCATAACTTCTTAATTTTAAATCCGTTTTGAGTGAATCAAATTGCTATGGTTTCATATTGAACTCTATTTTATGAATCTAAACAGAAAAAGTATAGGTTTATATTCGGAAAAATAAGTTACAAGTCGTTTTTGTAAAGGTAGTCATTTCAGTCGAAAGAACGACGTCTAGATGACCATTTTAGAAAACATACTTCCACTTTGAGTTTAACCATAATTTTTGGATATAGTTTCATGTTCATAATAAAAATCATTTTCTCAGAATAACAACTTTTAAATCAAAGTTTATCATAGTTTTTAATTAACTAACCCAAAACAGCCCGCGGTGTTACTACGACGGCGTAAATCCGGTTTTACGGTGTTTTTCGTGTTTCCAGGTTTTAAATCATTAAGTTAGCATATCATATAGATATAGAACATGTGTTTAGTTGATTTTAAAAGTCAAGTTAGAAGGATTAACTTTTATTTGCGAACAAGTTTAGAATTAACTAAACTATGTTCTAGTGATTACAAGTTTAAACCTTCGAATAAGATAGCTTTATATGTATGAATCGAATGATGTTATGAACATCATTACTACCTCAAGTTACTTGGATAAACCTACTGGAAATGAGAAAAATAGATCTAGCTTCAAAGGATCCTTGGATGGCTTGAAAGTTCTTGAAGCAGAATCATGACACGAAAACAATTTCAAGTAAGATTTCCACTCGAAATAAGATTGGTATAGTTATAGAAATTGAATTAAAGTTTGAATATGATTATTACCTTGTATTAGAAAGATAACCTACTGTAAGTAATAAAGGTTTCTTGATCTTGGATGATTACTTGGAATGGATTTAGAAAACTTGAAAGTAAACTTGCAATCTTGGAAGTATTCTTGATTTTATGAAACTAGAACTTTTGGAATTTATGAAGAACACTTAGAACTTGAAGATAGAACTTAAGAGAGATCAATTAGATGAAGAAAATTGAAGAATGAAAGTGTTTATAGGTGTTTTTGGTCGTTGGTGTATGGATTAGATATAAAGAATATGTAATTTTGTTTTCATGTAAATAAGTCATGAATGATTACTCATATTTTTGTAATTTTATGAGATATTTCATGCTAGTTGCCAAATGATGGTTCCCACATGTGTTAGGTGACTCACATGGGCTGCTAAGAGCTGATCATTGGAGTGTATATACCAATAGTACATACATCTAAAAGCTGTGTATTGTACGAGTACGAATACGGGTGCATACGAGTAGAATTGTTGATGAAACTGAACGAGGATGTAATTGTAAGCATTTTTGTTAAGTAGAAGTATTTTGATAAGTTTCTTGAAGTCTTTCAAAAGTGTATGAATACATATTAAAACACTACATGTATATACATTTTAACTGAGTCGTTAAGTCATCGTTAGTCGTTACATGTAAATGTTGTTTTGAAACCTTTAGGTTAACGATCTTGTTGAATGTTGTTAACCCATTGTTTATTATAACAAATGAGATGTTAAATTGTTATATTATCATGATATTATGATATATAATATATCGTAGTATGATGTATATACAGTTAAATGTCGTTACAACGATAATCGTTACATATATGTCTCGTTTCGAAATTATTAAGTTAGTAGTCTTATTTTTACAAATGTATTTCATTGTTAATACACATAATAATATATTTACTTATCATTTAGCATAATTAACTAAGTGTATCAATATCTTAATATGATTCATATGTACCTAGTAAGACGTTGTTATAACGATAATCGTTATATATATCGTTTTCGAGTTTCTCAAATTAATAGTCTCATTTTTTATATATAACTCATTGTTAAAATATCTAATGAGATACATACTTATAATAAAATCATGTTAACTATATATATAACCATATATATATCATCGTATAGTTTTTACAAGTTTTAACGTTCGTGAATCACCGGTCAACTTGGGTGGTCAATTGTCTATATGAAACCTATTTCAATTAATCAAGTCTTAACAAGTTTGATTGCTTAACATGTTGGAAACACTTAATCATGTAAATAACAATTTCATTTAATATATATATAAACATGGAAAAGTTCGGGTCACTACAGTACCTACCCGTTAAATAAATTTCGTCCTGAAATTTTAAGCAGTTGGAGGTGTTGACGTATCTTCTGGAAATAAATGCGGGTATTTCTTCTTCATCTGATCTTCTCGTTCCCAGGTGAACTCGGGTCCTCTACGAGCATTCCATCGAACCTTAACAATTGGTATCTTGTTTTGCTTAAGTCTTTTAACCTCACGATCCATTATTTCGACGGGTTCTTCGATAAATTGAAGTTTTTCGTTGATTTGGATTTCATCTAACGGAATAGTGAGATCTTCTTTAGCAAAACATTTCTTCAAATTCGAGACGTGGAAAGTGTTATGTACAGCCGCGAGTTGTTGAGGTAACTCAAGTCGAGTCGGTAAGCTACTGGTCCGACACGATCAATAATCTTGAATGGTCCAATATACCTTGGATTTAATTTCCCCCGTTTACCAAATCGAACAACGCCTTTCCAAGGTGAAACCTTAAGCATGACCATTTCTCCTATTTCAAACTCTATATCTTTTCTTTTACTGTCCGCGTAGCTCTTTTGTCGACTCTGGGCGGTTTTCAATCTTTGTTGAATTTGGATGATCTTCTCGGTAGTTTCTTGTATTATCTCCGGACCCGTAATCTGTCTATCCCCCACTTCACTCCAACAAATCGGAGACCTGCACTTTCTTCCATAAAGTGCTTCAAATGGCGCCATCTCAATGCTTGAATGGTAGCTGTTGTTGTAGGAAAATTCTGCTAACGGTAGATGTCGATCCCAACTGTTTCCAAAATCAATAACACAAGCTCGTAGCATGTCTTCAAGCGTTTGTATCGTCCTTTCACTCTGCCCATCGGTTTGTGGATGATAGGCAGTACTCATGTCTAGACGAGTTCCCAATGCTTGCTGTAATGTCTGCCATAATCTTGAAATAAATCTGCCATCCCTATCAGAGATAATAGAGATTGGTATTCCATATCTGGAGACGACTTCCTTCAAATACAGTCGTGCTAACTTCTCCATCTTGTCATCTTCTCTTATTGGCAGGAAGTGTGCTGACTTGGTGAGACGATCAACTATTACCCAAATAGTATCATAACCACTTGCAGTCCTTGGCAATTTAGTAATGAAATCCATGGTAATGTTTTCCCATTTCTATTCCGGGATTTCAGGTTGTTGTAGTAGACCTGATGGTTTCTGATGTTCAGCTTTGACCTTAGAACACGTCAAACATTCTCCTACATATTTAGCAATATCGGCTTTCATACCTGGCCACCAAAAATGTTTCTTAAGATCCTTGTACATCTTCCCCATTCCAGGATGTATTGAGTATCTGGTTTTATGAGCTTCTCTAAGTACCATTTCTCACATATCTCCAAATTTTGGTACCCAAATTCTTTCAGCCCTATACCGGGTTTCATCTTCCCGAATATTAAGATGCTTCTCCGATCCTTTGGGTATTTCATCCTTTAAATTTCCCTCTTTTAAAACTCCTTGTTGCGCCTCCTTTATTTGAGTAGTAAGGTTAGTGTGAATCATTATATTCATAGATTTTACTCGAATGGGTTCTCTGTCCTTTCTGCTCAAGGCGTCGGCTACCACATTTGCCTTCCCCAGGTGGTAACGAATCTCAAAGTCGTAATCATTCAACAATTCAATCCACCTACGCTGCCTCATATTCAGTTGTTTTTGATTAAATATGTGTTGAAGACTTTTGTGGTCGGTATATATAATACTTTTGACCCCATATAAGTAGTGCCTCCAAGTCTTTAATGCAAAAACAACCATGCCTAATTCCAAATCATGCATCGTATAATTTTGCTCGTGAATCTTCAATTGTCTAGACGCATAAGCAATCACCTTCGTCCGTTGCATTAATACACAACCGAGACCTTGCTTTGATGCGTCACAATAAATCACAAAATCATCATTCCCTTCAGGCAATGACAATATAGGTGCCGTAGTTAGCTTTTTCTTCAATAATTGAAACGCCTTCTCTTGTTCATCCTTCCATTCAAATTTCTTCCCTTTATGCGTTAATGCAGTCAAGGGTTTTCCTATTTTTTAGAAATCTTGGATGAATCTTCTGTAGTAACTAGCCAATCCTAAAAATTGACGTATATGCTTCGGATTTTTGGGGTTTCCCACTTTTCAACGGTTTCGATCTTTGCCGGGTCCACCTGGATACCTTCTTTGTTCACTATGTGACCGAGGAATTGAACTTCTTCCAACTAAAATGCACACTTTGAAAACTTAGCGTACAGTTTTTCTTTCCTCAATACTTCTAGCACTTTTCTCAAATGTTCTTCGTGCTCTTGATCATTCTTTGAGTAAATAAGTATGTCATCGATGAAAACAATGAAAACTTGTCAAGATATGGCCCACACACTCGGTTCATAAGGTCCATGAACATAGCTGGTGCGTTAGTCAATCCAAACGGCATAACTATAAACTCATAATGACCATAACGCATCCTAAAAGCAGTTTTTGGAATATCATCCTCCTTTACTCGCATTTGATGATATCCAGAACGTAAATCGATCTTTGAATAAACCGACGAGCCTTGTAGTTGATCAAATAAGTCGTCAATTCTCGGCAGTGGATAACGGTTTTTGATGGTAAGTTTGTTCAACTCTCTGTAGTCAATACACAACCTAAATGTACCATCCTTCTTCTTGACAAACAAAACAGGAGCTCCCCATGGTGATGTGCTTGGTCGAATGAAACCACGTTCTAATAGTTCTTGCAGTTGGCTTTGCAGTTCTTTCATCTCGCTGGGTGCGAGTCTATAAGGAGCACGAGCTATTGGTGCAGCTCCTGGTACAAGATCTATTTGAAATTCAACAGATCGATGTGGAGATAGTCCTGGTAATTCTTTCAGAAATAGATCGGGAAATTCTTTTGCAACGGGAACATCATTGGTGCTCTTTTCTTCAGTTTGTACTTTCTCGACGTGTGCTAGAACAGCATAGCAACCTTTTTTTATTAGTTTTTGTGCCTTCAAATTACTAATAAGATGTAGCTTCATGTTGCCCTTTTCTCCGTACACCATTAAGGGTTCTCCTTCTTCTCGTACAATGCGAATTGCATTTTTATAACATACGATCTCTGCTTTCACCTTCTTCAGCCAGTCCATGCCAACTATTACATCAAAACTCCCTAACTCTACTGGTATCAAATCAATCTTAAATATTTTGCTACCCAATTTAATTTCTCGATTTCGGCATATATTATCTGCTGAAATTAATTTACCGTTTGCTAATTCGAGTAAAAATTTACTATCCAACGGCGTCAATGGACAACTTAATTTAGCACAAAAATCTCTACTCATATAGCTTCTATCCGCACCCGAATCAAATAAAACGTAAGCAGATTTATTGTCAATAAGAAACGTACCCGTAACAAGCTCCGGGTCTTCCTGTGCCTCTGCCGCATTAATATTGAAAACTCTTCTGCGGCCTTGTCCATTCGTGTTCTCCTGGTTCGGGCAATTTCTAATAATGTGGCCCGGTTTTCCACATTTATAACAAACTACATTGGCATAACTTGCTCTGACACTACTTGCTCCGCCATTACTCGTTCCGACACCATTTGTTCCTTTCGTTCCGTTAACCCCTGGTCCGTAGACCTCACACTTCACCGCGCTATGACCATTTCTTTTACACTTGCTGCAAAATTTGGTGCAGAACCCCGAGTGATACTTTTCACACCTTTGGCATAGCTGCTTCTGATTGTTGTTGTTGCGATTGTTATTGTTGTTGGGACGATTGTTGTAGTTGCTGTTGTTGTTGTTGTTGTTGTTGTTGTTGTTGTTGTTGTTGTTGTTATTGTTGTTGTTGTTGTTGTTGGTGCTGCTGCTGCTGCTGCTGCTATTGTTGTTGTTGTTGTTGTTGTTGTTGTTGTTGTTGTTGTTGTTGTTGTTGTTGGGCCGTTTGTTGTAGTTGCGATTGATGTTGCGATTGTTGGGATAATTGTTGCGATTATTATTATAATTGCTGTTGTTGTTGTATTGGTGATTCTTATCACCGTTTTCTTCCCACTTTCTTTTAACTTGCTTCACATTGGCCTCTTTAGCCGTCTGTTCTTTAATTCTTTCCTCAATCTGGTTCACTAGTTTGTGAGCCATTCTACATGCCTGTTGTATGGAGGCGGGATCGTGTGAACTTATATTTTCTTGGATTCTTTCCGGTAATCCTTTCACAAACGCGTCGATCTTCTCTTCCTCATCTTCGAACGCTCCCGGACACAATAGGCACAATTCTGTGAATAGTCTTTCGTACGTGGTAATATCAAATCCTTGGGTTCGTAACCCTCTAAGTTCTGTCTTGAGCTTATTAACCTCGGTTCTGGGACGGTACTTCTCGTTCATCAAGTGCTTGAATGCTGACCACGGTAGTGCGTAAGCATCATCTTGTCCCACTTGCTCTAGATAGGTATTCCACCATGTTAACGCAGAACCTGTGAAGGTATGCGTAGCGTGCTTCACTTTGTCCTCTTCAGTACACTTACTTATGGAAAACACCGATTCGACCTTCTCGGTCCACCGTTTCAATCCGATCGGTCCTTCGGTTTCATCAAATTCCAAAGGTTTGCAGGCAGTGAATTCTTTGTAGGTGCATCCTACATGATTTCCTGTACTGCTAGATCCAAGGTTATTGTTGGTATGTAGCGCAGCCTGTACTGCGGCTATGTTTGAAGCTAGAAAAATACAGAATTCCTCTTCATTCATATTCACGGTGTGTCGAGTAGTCGGTGCCATTTCCTTCAAAATAGTCAAATGGAACAAGTTAATCATACAGAATATTAAGAGTAGTTAATAGTATTTCGTAGCATAATATGAACTCATTTATAAAAGCTTTTTCTTCATATTAGCGTTTTATAAGTTTAAATTCGGGTAGTACCTACCCGTTAAGTTCATACTTAGTAGCTAATATACAATTCAACTACTACAATTCTATATGAAAAACTGATTATAATAATATTTCGCGTTCAAACTTTTATACAATATTTTACAAACTTACAATACCGCTTATTTTACATAAAGCATGAAATATAGCACACAATAACTTTGATACAAGATAGTTGTGAAGATAATTCTAGCTAGTACACAAGTCGTTCCGCAAAGGCAATAAAGACACGTAATTCATACGTCCAGAAACAAGTCATGCATTCTGGTTTTACTAGGACTACTTCCCATCCTTGGTCTTGTGGAACATAACCGTTATGGCCGTTGATAAGACAGCGTATTGTAACTTCGTCAAAGGGACGAGGGTTACGTAATGTCCAACAGTCCCGTAACAATCTAAAAACCTCATTTCTTACCCTAATTACCGACTCCATCACTTGTGGGAACGTTTTGTTTAATAGTTGTAGCCCGATGTTCTTGTTCTCACTTTGGTGAGAAGCGAACATTACTAATCCGTAAGCATAACAAGCTTCTTTATGTTGCATGTTAGCCGCTTTTTCTAAATCACGAAGTCCAATATTCGGATATATTGAGTCAAAATAATTTCTTAACCCATTGCGTAAAATAGCATTTGGGTTCCCTGCAATATATGCGTCAAAGTAAACACATAGTAACTTATGGATTTCCCAATGTGATATCCCCCATCTTTCGAACGAAAGCCTTTTATAAACCAAGGCATTCTTGGAACGTTCTTCGAATGTCTTACGAACTGATCTCGCCTTAAATAGTTGTGCCGAGGAATTCTGACCGACTCTAGACAAGATTTCATCAATCATGTCTCCGGGTAGGTCTCTTAAAATATTGGGTTGTCTATCCATTTTGTGTTTTTATACTGTAAAATAGACAAGAGTTAGATTCATAAAAAAATAAAAAATACTTATTAATACAAGTAATTTTTACATATATCATAAAGCATAAGCACACTATATTACATATATTACACCACACGAATACAACTATCTTATTCCGACTCACTCGTTTCTTCTTCTTCGGTTTTGGTTCGTTTTGCCAAGTTTCTAGGAATATATGATGTTCCCCTAATACGAGCTGTCATTTTCCACAACGGTTTAGAAAAACCCGGTGGTTTAGAGGTTCCCGGGTCATTGTTACAACTTAAGGACTTCGGCGGTTGACGATACATATAAAGTTCATCGGGGTTGGAATTAGATTTCTCTATTTTTATGCCCTTTCCCTTATTATTTTCTTTTGCTTTCTTAAATTCAGTTGGGGTAATTTCTATAACATCATCGGAATTCTCGTCGGAATCCGATTCATCGGAGAATTGGTAATCCTCCCAATATTTTGCTTCCTTGGCGGAAACACCATTGACCATAATTAACCTTGGCCGGTTGGTTGAGGATTTTCTTTTACTTAACCGTTTTATTATTTCCCCCACCGGTTCTATTTCCTCCTCCGGTTCCTCCTCTTCCGGTTCTGATTCTTCTTCCGGTTCTGATTCTTCTTCCGGTTCCTCTTCGGGAACTTGTGAATCAGTCCAATATATATTCGACTCTTCGTTATTATTAGGTGAGTCAATGGGATTTGTGCTAGAGGTAGACATCTATCACACAATATCAAACATGTTAAGAGATTAATATATCACATAATATATACATGTTAATAATATATAATTTCCAACAAAAATGTTAAGCAATCATTTTTAAAGAAAACACGGTCGAAGTCCAGACTCACTAATGCATCCTAACAAACTCGATAAGACACACTAATGCAAATTTTCTGGTTCTCTAAGACCAACGCTCTGATACCAACTGAAATGTCCCGTTCTTATTGATTAAAAACGTTCCATATTAATTAATTTCGTTGCGAGGTTTTGACCTCTATATGAGACGTTTTTCAAAGACTGCATTCATTTTTAAAACAAACCATAACCTTTATTTCATAAATAAAGGTTTAAAAAAACTTTACGTAGATTATCAAATAATGATAATCTAAAATATCTTGTTTACGCACGACCATTACATAATGGTTTACAATACAAATATGTTACATCGAAATCAGTTTTTTGAATGCAGTTTTTACACAATATCATACAAACATGGACTCCAAATCTTGTCCTTATTTTAGTATGCAACAGCGGAAGCTCTTAGTATTCACCTGAGAATAAACATGCTTTAAACGTCAACAAAAATGTTGGTGAGTTATAGGTTTAACCTATATATATCAAATCGTAACAATAGACCACAAGATTTCATATTTCAATACACATCCCATACATAGAGATAAAAATCATTCATATGGTGAACACTTGGTAACCGACATTAACAAGATGCATATATAAGAATATCCCCATCATTCCGGGACACCCTTCGGATATGATATAAATTTCGAAGTACTAAAGCATCCGGTACTTTGGATGGGGTTTGTTAGGCCCAATAGATCTATCTTTAGGATTCGCGTCAATTAGGGTGTCTGTTCCCTAATTCTTAGATTACCAGACTTAATAAAAAGGGGCATATTCGCTTTCGATAATTCAACCATAGAATGTAGTTTCACGTACTTGTGTCTATTTTGTAAATCATTTATAAAACCTGCATGTATTCTCATCCCAAAAATATTAGATTTTAAAAGTGGGACTATAACTCACTTTCACAGATTTTTACTTCGTCGGGAAGTAAGACTTGGCCACTGGTTGATTCACGAACCTATAACAATATATACATATATATATCAAAGTATGTTCAACATATATTTACAACACTTTTAATATATTTTGAAGTTTTAAGTTTATTAAGTCAGCTGTCCTCGTTAGTAACCTACAACTAGTTGTTCACAGTTAGATGTACAGAAATAAATCGATAAATATTATCTTGAATCAATCCACGACCCAGTGTATACGTATCTCAGTATTGATCACAACTCAAACTATATATATTTTGGAATCAACCTCAACCCTGTATAGCTAACTCCAACACTCACATATAGAGTGTCTATGGTTGTTCCGAAATATATATAGATGTGTCGACATGATAGGTCGAAACATTGTATACGTGTCTATGGTATCTCAAGATTACATAATATACAATACAATTTGATTAAGTTATGGTTGGAATAGATTTGTTACCAATTTTCACGTAGCTAAAATGAGAAAAATTATCCAATCTTGTTTTACCCATAACTTCTTAATTTTAAATCCGTTTTGAGTGAATAAAATTGCTATGGTTTCATATTGAACTCTATTTTATGAATCTAAATAGAAAAAGTATAGGTTTATAGTCGAAAAAATAAGTTACAAGTCATTTTTGTAAAGGTAGTCATTTCAGTCGAAAGAACGACGTCTAGATGACCATTTTAGAAAACATACTTCCACTTTGAGTTTAACCATAATTTTTGGATATAGTTTCATGTTCATAATAAAAATCATTTTCTCAGAATAACAACTTTTAAATCAAAGTTTATCATAGTTTTTAATTAACTAACCCAAAACAGCCCGCGGTGTTACTACGACGGCGTAAATCCGGTTTTACGGTGTTTTTCTTGTTTCCAGGTTTTAAATCATTAAGTTAGAATATCATATAGATATAGAACATGTGTTTAGTTGATTTTAAAAGTCAAGTTAGAAGGATTAACTTTTATTTGCGAACAAGTTTAGAATTAACTAAACTATGTTCTAGTGATTACAAGTTTAAACCTTCGAATAAGATAGCTTTATATGTATGAATTGAATGATGTTATGAACATCATTACTACCTCAAGTTCCTTGGATAAACCTACTGGAAATGAGAAAAATAGATCTAGCTTCAAAGGATCCTTGGATGGCTTGAAAGTTCTTGAAGCAGAATCATGACACGAAAACAATTTCAAGTAAGATTTCCACTCGAAATAAGATTGTTATAGTTATAGAAATTGAATTAAAGTTTGAATATGATTATTACCTTGTATTAGAAAGATAACCTACTGTAATTAACAAAGGTTTTTTGATCTTGGATGATTACTTGGAATGGATTTAGAAAACTTGAAAGTAAACTTGCAATCTTGGAAGTATTCTTGATTTTATGAAACTAGAACTTTTGGAATTTATGAAGAACACTTAGAACTTGAAGATAGAACTTGAGAGAGATCAATTAGATAAAGAAAATTGAAGAATAAAAGTGTTTGTAGGTGTTTTTGGTCGTTGGTGTATGGATTAGATATAAAGGATATGTAATTTTGTTTTCATGTAAATAAGTCATGAATGATTACTCATATTTTTGTAATTTTATGAGATATTTCATGCTAGTTGCCAAATGATGGTTCCTACATGTGTTAGGTGACTCACATGGGCTGCTAAGAGCTGATCATTGGAGTGTATATACCAATAGTACATACATCTAAAAGCTGTGTATTGTACGAGTACGAATACGGGTGCAAACGAGTAGAATTGTTGATGAAACTGAACGAGGATGTAATTGTAAGCATTTTTGTTAAGTGGAAGTATTTGATAATTGTATTGAATTCTTTCAAAAGTGTATGAATACATATTAAAACACAACATGTATATACATTTTAACTGAGTCGTTAAGTCATCGTTAGTCGTTACATGTAAATGTTGTTTTGAAACCTTTAGGTTAACGATCTTGTTGAATGTTGTTAACCCATTGTTTATTATAACAAATGAGATGTTAAATTGTTATATTATCATGATATTATGATATATAATATATCGTAGTATGATGTATATACAGTTAAATGTCGTTACAACGATAATCGTTACATATATGTCTCGTTTCGAAATCATTAAGTTAGTAGTCTTATTTTTACAAATGTATTTCATTGTTAATACACTTAATAATATATTTACTTATCATTTAACATAATTAACCAAGTGTATCAATATCTTAATATGATTCATATGTACCTAGTAAGACGTTGTTATAACGATAATCGTTATATATATCGTTTTCGAGTTTCTTAAATTAATAGTCTCATTTTTATGTATATAACTCATTGTTAAAATACCTAATGAGATACATACTTATAATAAAATCATGTTAACTATATATATAACCATATATATATCATCGTATAGTTTTTACAAGTTTTAACGTTCGTGAATCACCGGTCAACTTGGGTGGTCAATTGTCTATATGAAACCTATTTCAATTAATCAAGTCTTAACAAGTTTGATTGCTTAACATGTTGGAAACACTTAATCATGTAAATAACAATTTCATTTAATATATATATAATAATGGAAAAGTTTGGGTCACTACAACTTCAAAAACATCCATAATTTAAACTCGAAGGTTTACAGAATATAGAAACTAAACAGTTTCCTTTATGATGTAATACAGATAGCACAAAGAGATAAATAATCTCGGACAATGATAGTTATGATGGTATCTTCAGAAATATCGAGGATATTTATACTGAAAGATTTGATGATGTTTTAGAATTTCTAATATCGATGGATGATGATGAAGATTTGTCCGTTAAAGTGTGGAATCAGGAGCAAGGTATTCGTTAATGACTTCAGCAGATACTGAATCATTTGGATTCTTTGAAGGCAAGTTTAGCCTTTGTGATTTGTCTACAGCCTCCAATATAGTTTGCTCAATCTGTTTTCCAGTTCCAACTTTTTTGAGCTTTGTCAACATACTATTCTTTATCATCAAACTTCCGACTGTTAAAGTCGTTTACAGTTTTTGTTGCTTCTTTCAGATTTTTCAACATTCCGAGTATTGATTCGTAGACTGGGTGCTTTTCAGAATTTCAGAATGAAAGATCATAAATCCAGGAGATAAAATTTATATATATATATATATATATATATATATATATATATATATATATATATATAATTGTTGTCGTAGAATCGCTGAGAAATTCGAGATTATCGATTGATGCCTCTCGGTATTTGGTATGGTAATTATCGTTACAAGATGCTGATGAGTTCATGATAAGAATTCAATAGATAAATATAGTGATTTGTCGGAGAGATTTAAGCCAAGGAGCAACGAGGTTGCTGGTACATCTGCTCATAATATGGTGGAATATAAAAGGTTCCCCGGTAATAATAAAAGAGCTCGCATATATATCAAGGTTATAATAAGGTTGTTTCGAACGAAAAGTTGAAGTTGACTTGCTGGAGCTGTGACAAAACTGGCTATCTCGAACAGGAGTTGCAAAGTTATTTTCGGTAATAATAACGCTAAAGGTATTAGCACAGCTATGTGTTAAACGTTTACTCAGTTTCTGAGAGTTTTTTAGGTGCATAACTATATGCATAAATCTTTCCTTCTGTAGATGAAGTGCAGTTGGTTCATCCTCTCGATTGAGGTGTTTTCAGGAATCATGAAAGGTTTGAATGCATATTGTAATCGTCAAGATACAAATGAGGTTTAAGATGAAATCAAGTGGCAAACTTGAAGAAAAGTTTAGTTTCATATGTTATAATCAATATTTTAATTCATTTTAATTGTCCAATGTTAGTAGTCCACAGTTAGTAGTTCAATAATTCATATATAGTTTAATATAATATTCGAATTAATTAATACGTATCGTGACCTATTGTATATATGTCTCAGACTCGATCACAACCCATGGTATATATATTATGTTAGAATCATCCTTGACCCATTATATGCTAACTCGAGCATTAGCGCATATAGTGTCTTATGGGTTATTCAAAATAATATATATAGATGATGTCAATATGATATGTCAAAACATTGTATACGTGTCCCGATTTATCCGACGATATTTAAAGTGCGTAAAATAAATAACAGAAATTAAATGACGATGAATAAAATTGAGAGAATTAAAATTGCGATAAATAAATGTAATAAGGAATTAACAGTTAGCTAGGAACAGTTAGCTAGGATTTTGTTAGCGTGGATTCTTAACAAAATTTCTCATAGTTAATTTGTTTGTCTCTAACAAATTTTATTTTGTCCAATATTTTCTTCATTATGCCACTTGTTGGATTCTGATATGTCAAAATCGAAATATGAAATTGAAAGAAAATGGTTATTCTGCGGTGAGCGGATACGTATATCTGTGGATGTAAGTAGGATAATAAATGACCGTTGAATCAAATTGGAAGAATGTACAGTGTAACTTATTAATGTGAAATCTAAATATTTCTAGGGTATTACCTACCCGTTAAAATATTTTTACCATTAACAGTTTGTACAAAAGAATTTTTAATTACAATCTTTATGAAAATATACTTACATATATATTTTTTCAGATGTAATATAAATTTAATGAGTTAATATGATATTAATCTCATTTGATTTTTCGGTTGGAACTAGAATAAATAATCTCTAAAACTTTAGAGATTACATAATCGCCGCCTAATATTTCTTCAATGAAGTTATAAATCAATACTTCATCATTGATTTTTATTAGTACTCCTTGGTATCTATGGTGCGTACGACGTTGATGCTCGTGGGACAGATTGTGAAGTTGAGGTTTGCGATGCGGATGTGGTTGTTGGTGGTATTAATGTTGATGTTGGTGGTGTTGTCGATGTTGCTTGTGATGCTTGCAAATTGTGCATCACATTCTCCAAAGTCACTACTCGAGCGTGAAGCTCGTTGACTTCTTCTATTACTCCGAGATGATTGGCGGTTGGAACAAGCGGATGAATAAGGTTTAGAATGGTGGATATTATGTAATCATTACGAGCTATTCTGGAAATGAGGGTGAAAATGGTGTTTTGGACTGGTTCACTGGTAAGTGATTCAGGTTCTTCGCCAAGAGGTGAATTCGGTTGGTGGAAAGGATCGCCTTTTTCTCATCTTCATTGATTAAGTAGACTACGAACCCATCCCCAATTCATCCAGAATTGATGATGGCTGATTGGTTGATTCATTCCGGTGACGCTGCTTTCGGAGCTTAGGTGAACATCCATGTCAGAATAGCTGTCGGATTCCGAAGAACTTTAACTAGTGGCGAGTTCCATTTTGTACCATTGAATAAAGAATTTTTCGATATGAAATGATTTCCGGCTATCGGATGGTATTCTAATTACATAGAATATCTTTATCTATATATAGAGAACAAAAGATTTCATAGATTACGGAGGAATTTACGGAATATGTCAGGCAAAGCTTACAGTAACAGTTACGCTAAGTGATAATGCTAAAAACGAACATATATTTCATAGCATTATTCCTCAAGAAAGACAAGCTTTTAGTTGCAATTGTTCTATTTACAAGTGATATTCGTTTAAATAATAAAAGGTGAAGACAAAAGACAGATTCGACGATTTGAAGACGCAAACGACCAAAAAGCTCAAAAGAACAAAAGACAATCAAAAAGGTTCCAATTATTGATAAGAAACGTCTCAAAATCACAAGAGTACAAGATTCAAAACGCAAAGTACAAGATATTAAATTGTACGCGAGGACGTTCGAAAATCCGGAACCGGGACCAGAGTCAATTCTTAACGCTCGACGCAACGGACTAAAAATTACAAGTTAACTATATATATAAATATAATATAATATATAATTAATTATATTAATTATATATATATTATATATATATATTTAAAACCGTCGGCAGCAGGAAACTCCAAGGGTGTAAACTGTAAATACCTCTCCGCGACTCGCGGAGTTTTAAGGGTATTTGGCCGCGAGTCGCGGAGCCCCAAAAATCAAGTCTGGCTATAAATCAACCCGAATTCTGATCAAAATCAACATCATTTTTTTCTTCTCATTCATACGAAGTAATATATATTTATATTTATAATTTATATTTTAATTTTAATTATAATTCTAATAATAAGGGTATGTTAGCGAATGTTGTAAGGGTGTAAGTCGAAATTCTGTCCGTGTAACGCTACGCTATTTTTAATCATTGTAAGTTATGTTCAACCTTTTTATATTAATGTCTCGTAGCTAAGTTATTATTATGCTTGTTTAAAACGAAGTAATCATGATGTTAGGCTAATTATTAAAATTGGGTAATTGGGCTTTGTACCATAATTGGGGTTTGGACAAAAGAACGACACTTGTGGAAACTAGACTATGGGCTATTAATGGGCTTTATATTTGTTTAACTAAATGAAAGTTTGTTAATGTTAATATAAAGATTTACAATTGGGCGTCCCTATAAATTACCATATACACTCGATCGGACACGATGGGCGGGGTATTTATATGTACGAATAATCGTTCATTTAACCGGACACGGGAATGGATTAATAGCCACTAGAATAATTAAAACAGGGGTGAAATTACATTCAAGGGTAATTGGTGTAATTGTTAACAAAGTAGTAAAACCTTGGTTTACACGCAGTCGATAACCTGGTGTATTCATTAAACAAAGTATTAAAACCTTGTTACAATTCGAATCCCCAATTAGTTGGAATATTTATCTTCGGGTATAATAATAATTTGACAAGGACACTTGCAATTTATATTTATGACTGATGGACTGTTATGGACAAAAACCAGACGGACATATTGAATAATCCAGGACAAAGGACAATTAACCCAAGGGCATAAAACTAAAATCAACACGTCAAACATCATGATTATGGAAGTTTAAATAAGCATAATTCTTTTATTTCATATTTTATTTCCTTTATTTTATATTTAATTGCACTTCTAATTATCGCACTTTTATTTATTGTTATTTTATCGCACTTTTAATTATCGTACTTTTTATTATCACAATTTAATTTTATCGCATTTTTATTATTCGCAATTTCATTATCGTTATTTACTTTACGCTTTAATTTAAGTCTTGTATTTATTTTATATTTTACATTAGGTTTTAACTGCGACTAAAGTTTTAAAATCGACAAACCGGTCATTAAACGGTAAAAACCCCCCTTTATAATAATAATATTACCTATATATATATTTGTATTTTTATAAAAGTAAACTAATATAGCGTTGAGCTTTGTTTAAAGATTTCCCTGTGGAACGAACCGGACTTACTAAAAACTACACTACTGTACGATTAGGTACACTGCCTATAAGTGTTGTAGCAAGGTTTAAGTATATCCATTCTATAAATAAATAAATATCTTGTGTAAAATTGTATCGTATTTAATAGTATTTCCTAGTAAAATATAAGCTATTTTATATACTACCCCGCTGCACATCAAGTATTTTTGGCGCCGCTGCCGGGGAAACATCTTAAAAGCCGGAAGCGCAACGCTAATATAAAAAAAAAAAAAAAACAAGATTTTTAGTTACTTTTATTAAAAATTTGCTTTTGTAGAAATACGTTTTAATTATTCAAAAATATAAAAAACAAAAATATAAGCATTTTTAAGATTTTGTTAAATATTTAAGTTTTATAAGTTTCTTTATTTTTATTTTAGTTTATAAAAATATAAGTTTTAATTTTAATATCTTTTATTTAATTAAAAAACAGAAAACAAAAAAATAATAAAAAAAAAAAAAAAAACAAAGAAAAACGCGTAAAAGTGAAACCTGTCAGCTCAAATTCTGAACCCCGCGACTTGCGGGGTTTTCTTCTCTTTTTGCCGCGACTCGCGGAGGGCTTCTGACACACGGACAAAACCCTAATTTCGCATTGATTACGGGATTTTAATTATTATTATTATTATTTAACTTAATTATTATTATTATTATTATTAATTTTAGTTTTATTTTTACTTTTTACTTTATATTTATGTATTTTGTTTAATTAGTTTTATTAAAATTGTAAAATTAATAGTTTAATAAAATAAATAATATAAAAATAATATTTTTATAAAAAATTGTACTTTTTACAACTTTTTGTATATTTTTATATTTTGTACCTTTTTAATCGTTGTAGCGTAATATTTGTATTTTTTAGCTCATATTTAATTTTAAACTTAGTTTTAGCTATAGTTATTTTTACTCCTAGATTTTTAGGCTTTGCCGTAGAATTCCTTAAGTGTTTTTCTCTTTAGACTAAGATTTAGGTGCTTTAGAATTTTGCGACGCCTTTTTAAGTTTTAGTTTCTTTTTAAGTTATTTCCATTTGGGATTTAGTTTTTCCTGTAAGATTTAATATTTTTAGACCTTTTACTATGTATCAATTATCATTCCAATTAGTAATTTCAATTTGCGATTATAATTTTAAGTTAGTTGTAGTAATAAGGTTAAATTAGTTAAGTATTTTTAAGTTTTTATAAGTTTCTTTTATTTTTCCGCCGTCTTTTATTTTTCAACCATATTTTTTTCTTTTTCGACCTTTTTCGACGAACTCTTTTTCTCTCTTATTTCTCGCCATTCTAGTTTTTAGGACTTAGAATTTTTTCTACTTCTTATCTAAATTTCTTAAAATTACGAAAATTTATTTTAAGTGGTTAAATTGATAGACATCAAAATTTTCTGGTTCGTAGTAATAGTTGGATTTGTACGTGGACCGGGTTATTGGAGCCAAACAGTCCTCAATTATATTGAGACCAAACGAATCCTGCCCCTCTGCTGCATCTTTTGGCTATTCGAAACGTGGGCAAAATCAGAAAAGTCTATTAATTGGATAACTTATTATAATTTTTCTTTCCTTTTTAAAACTAATAGGATATTCTGTGAATGCACCGCGCAAGACGTTCATCACCTTTTGTACGTTCACCACCTGTAACTCGATCAAGACATCGTTTAACAAATATAACCGCCGTTGATTTTTCTTTAGAATCGTCATCCAGTCGACCAAGTACTTCAGTTCAAATTTCCGATAATCCATTTTTTGAACCCGACCTCACAATTGAGAATCCAGAAAATATTCAGGAACGGTTCATAGATCCTGAACCATTAAACTTTCCTCCGGAACCACCAATCATTCAAACAGAGATTGTTGAGGAACGAACCATTAAATCAGAATCATCTAGTGATACCGATTCAACAAATTCAATTATGGAGAATCTGGAACCTTTAAGTATGGAAGACCGAATGAGAGCTAAACGCACTGGCCAAGGTCACGCAATTACTCATCCAGACATTAATGCGCCAGATTATGAAATCAAAGGACAAATTTTACACATGGTGACTAATCAATGCCAATTTAGTGGTGCGCCGAAGGAAGATCCAAATGAACATCTACGTACCTTTAATAGGATCTGCACACTATTTAAAATCCGAGAAGTGGAGGATGAACAGATATATCTCATGTTATTTCCCTGGACTTTAAAGGGAGAAGCCAAAGATTGGTTGGAATCGTTACCTGAAGGGGCGATCGATACATGGGACGTTTTAATTGATAAATTTCTTAAACAATTCTTTCCTGCATCAAAAGCCGTAAGACTTCAAGCAGAAATTGTTACGTTCACACAGAAGCCAAATGAAACTCTATATGAGGCGTGGACAAGATATGGAAAGTTGTTAAGAGGATGTCCGCAACATGGTTTAGACACCTGCCAAATAGTACAAATATTCTACCAAGGATGCGACATCACTACAAGAAAAGACATAGATATAGCAGCTGGTGGTTCTATTATGAAGAAAACCGAAACTGATGCTTACAAAATTATTGATAATACTGCTTCCCACTCACATGAGTGGCACCAAGAAAAAGATATCATTAGATCATCTAAAGCAGCTAGAGCCGATTCTAGCCATGACTTAGATTCCATTTCTGCAAAGATAGATGCTTTCGAGAGACGAATGGAAAAGATGACTAAAGATATTCATGCTATACGAATTAGTTGTGAGCAGTGTGGAGGACCACATTTGACAAAAGATTGTCTCAGCATTGAATTAACAATGGAACAAAGAGAGAATATTTCATACATAAACCAAAGGCCTGGAAATAATTATCAGAATAATTATCAACCGCCAAGACCGATTTACAATCAAAACCAGAATTATAACCGAAATATTCCATACAATAACCAACAAGGTCCTAGCAATCCACAATTATCCAATAATACTTACAATCAGCAAAGACCGAATTTTCAAAACAAACCACCACAACAAACCGATGATAAAAAGCCGAATTTAGAAGATATGATGACGAAGCTAGTTGAAACTCAAACGCAGTTTTTCACATCTCAAAAACAAACCAATGAACAAAATGCTCAAGCATTTAGAAATCAACAAGCTTCTATTCAAAATCTGGAACAAGAAGTAAGTAACCTAGCAAGGTTAATAGGTGAAAGAAAACCGGGAAGTCTACCAAGCGATACAAATGCTAACCCCCGGAATGAAACAGCTAAAGCTATTACCACAAGAAGTGGTACAACACTTAAACCACCTGAAATACCTGTAACTTCTGATGAAACTATTCCTACTCCACAAGAACCACAACCTGATCAAGATAAGGAAAAAGAACCGGTAGTTGAAAAGGTTAATGAAGATAACACAGTTAAGGATAAACCTTATGTTAAACCATACCAACCACCTCTTCCTTATCCGAGTAAAATGAAGAAAGAAAAACTTGAAGCCGAGCAATCCAAATTCTTGGATATGTTTAAACAGATAAATGTAAATCTTCCTTTCATTGATGTGATTTCAGGAATGCCTAGATATGCTAAATTCTTGAAAGATCTAATCACGAATAGAAAGAAAATGGAAGAACTCTCGGCTGTTACTATGAATGCAAATTGTTCAGCAGTGCTGTTGAATAAGATACCAGAAAAACTATCTGATCCAGGAAGTTTCACAATTCCATGTTTTCTAGGTAGTCTTAGTTCAATAGAAGCATTGGCAGACTTAGGTGCTAGTATAAATCTAATGCCGTATTCACTATACGCTAAACTAGACCTTGGAGAATTGAAACCAACAAGAATAAGCATACAACTAGCCGATCGATCAATAAAATATCCTAGAGGGATAATGGAGAACATGCTAGTTAAAGTTGGTACTTTAGTATTCCCAGTAGATTTTGTTGTTTTGGACATGGAAGAAGATTCTCAAGTTCCTCTCATATTAGGAAGACCATTCTTAAACACGGCTAAAGCAATGATAGACGTGTTCGGTAAGAAACTGACCCTAAGTATAGAGGATGAGAGTGTTACCTTTTCAGTTGATAGAGCAATGCAACAACCACAATCTGCAGATGATACATGTTATTATATTCAAACTATAGATGCACATGCAGAATTATTAGAAGAATTTCCAGAATTACAAGGAACAGGAGAATGTTCTTTAGGAGAAGGTAATGAACCAATTGATGAAGCTGAAATGTTAGCTACACTTATAGCTAATGGATATGAACCAACAACAGAAGAAATTCAAATGCTAAAAGAAGAAGACAGATATCGATATAAATCATCGATAGAAGAACCTCCGAAATTAGAGTTAAAGCCACTTCCAAACCATTTGGAATACGCTTATTTACATGGTGAATCTGAATTACCTGTAATAATATCGTCTTCTCTTACTGAAAATGAGAAATCACAACTCATTTCTGTGTTGAAAGCTCATAAACCAGCCATTGCATGGAAGATTCATGATATTAAAGGAATAAGTCCTTCGTATTGCACACATAAAATCCTTATGGAAGAAGGTCATAAAACGTATGTGCAACGCCAACGAAGACTAAATCCTAATATGCAAGATGTAGTTAAGAAAGAGATTATTAAACTGCTAGATGCAGGTTTAATATATCCAATCTCTGATAGTCCATGGGTAAGCCCAGTTCAATGCGTGCCTAAGAAGGGTGGCATGACTGTCATCACAAATGAGAAAAATGAGCTTATTCCTACTAGGACTGTAACAGGATGGCGTGTATGTATTGATTATAGAAAATTAAATGACGCCACCAGAAAAGATCACTTTCCCTTACCTTTCATAGATCAAATGTTGGAAAGATTAGCCGGAAATAGTTACTATTGTTTTCTAGATGGATTTTCCGGATATTTTCAAATTCCAATAGCACCCGAAGATCAAGAGAAAACCACATTCACGTGCCCTTATGGTACTTTTGCTTACAAACGCATGCCATTTGGACTTTGTAACGCCCCTGCAACCTTTCAAAGGTGTATGATGGCGATTTTTCATGACATGATAGAAGAATGCATGGAAGTATTCATGGATGAATTTTCAGTCTTCGGTGATACATTTAAATCATGTCTAGTTAATCTGGAACGAATGCTAATTAGATGCGAAAAATCAAATCTAGTACTTAATTGGGAGAAATGCCATTTCATGGTTAAAGAAGGCATCGTTCTTGGACATAAAATTTCAAAAGAAGGAATTGAAGTGGATAGAGCTAAAGTAGATGTAATTGCTAAACTTCCACATCCCACCAATGTTAGAGGAGTTAGGAGTTTTCTAGGGCATGCCGGTTTTTACCGACGTTTTATAAAAGATTTTTCTAAAATTGCCACTCCTATGAATAAACTCCTAGAAAAGGATGCGCCATTCATCTTTTCAGATGAATGTATCAAATCTTTTAATATTCTTAAAGAAAAACTCACTAATGCACCGATCATGATAACACCAAATTGGAATCTACCATTTGAACTAATGTGCGATGCAAGTGATTTTGCAATGGGAGCCGTTTTAGGACAAAGGATTGAAAAACGATTTCAACCTATATATTATGCTAGTAAGACATTACAAGGAGCACAAACGAACTATACAACTACTGAAAAAGAACTCCTTGCTATTGTCTTTGCTTTTGACAAATTTCGATCATATCTAGTTCTAGCAAAAACGGTGGTCTATACCGACCATTCTGCTCTTAGATACCTATTTTCAAAACAAGATGCTAAACCAAGATTAATCCGTTGGATCTTACTCTTACAAGAGTTTGATATTGAAATCCGAGATAAAAAAGGAGCAGAAAATCTCGCCGCTGATCATCTTTCTCGTCTTGAAAATCCCGAATTAGAAGTTCTGAATGAATCAGCCATACAAGACAACTTTCCTGATGAATATCTATTGAAGATAGATTATAAAGAAATCCCATGGTTTGCAGACTATGCAAACTACTTAGTTTGTGGATTCCTTGAAAAAGGATTATCGTACCAAAGACGAAAGAAATTCTTCAGTGATATAAAACACTATTTCTGGGAAGATCCACATCTGTTTAAAAGTTGTCCCGATGGAATAATACGCCGATGTGTATTTGGAGATGAAGCTAGTAAAATTTTAAACCATTGTCACACAGGACCAACAGGAGGGCATTATGGGCCTCAACTAACAGCAAGAAAAGTTTATGAAGCTGGATTCTATTGGCCTACAATTTACAAAGACGCACACCTTCTTTGCAAATCCTGTGATGCATGTCAAAGGACCGGAAAAATAAGTCAACGTGATGAAATGCCACAAAATGTCATCCAAGTATGTGAAGTATTTGACATTTGGGGTATTGACTTTATGGGTCCATTTCCAAAATCTCATAATAATCTATATATACTCGTAGCCATTGATTATGTATCTAAATGGGCGGAAGCACAAGCTCTCCCAACTAACGATGCACGAGTTGTAGTAAACTTTTTAAAACGTCTTTTTGCAAGGTTTGGAACACCGAAAGCTTTAATAAGTGATCGGGGTACTCATTTCTGTAATAATCAACTTGAGAAAGTTCTTAAAAGATATGGAGTAACTCATAAAATCTCCACCGCATATCATCCACAAACAAGTGGACAAGTTGAAAATACAAACCGAGCTTTAAAACGTATTCTTGAGAAAACCGTAGGATCAAATCCGAAGGAATGGTCCATTAAATTGGAGGATGCACTCTGGGCTTTTAGAACAGCCTACAAAACTCCAATTGGAACCACACCTTTTAGACTTGTTTATGGAAAAGCATGTCATCTTCCAGTAGAAATTGAACACAAAGCATTTTGGGCTTTGAAGACATGTAATCTTGATTTACATGAAGCCGGACGTCTACGATTAAGTCAACTAAACGAATTAGAAGAATTAAGACATGAAGCATACGAAAATTCGTTAATCTATAAAGAAAGAACGAAGAAATGGCATGATAAAAGAATCAGAAGTTCAAAAGAATTCAAAGAAGGAGACAGAGTTCTTCTTTTCAATTCACGATTCAAGCTATTTCCTGGAAAATTGAAATCAAGATGGTCTGGACCATTCATAGTCAAAAGAGTTTTCCCATACGGAACGATAGAATTAATAAATTCAAATGGGATTGAATTTAAAGTTAATGGTCACAGAGTTAAACATTACATACATGGTCCGATGGAAGTCGACAACGAAGTTAATCACAATTTCGACACCACAGCTAACTAAGTGTGGGGAGAATCAAGTCTTTAAAGGATAATATGTATTTCTGTTAGAGTTAGATTGTCTGTTTTCGTGTAGTTCTCGAAAATGGAACACGTATGGTCTTTCCCTAGCAGACCCTAAAGAACTAGTCTTCTCCCCCCATTCTGAATTTTTATTTTTTTTAGGTTTTTACAAAATGAAGACTGCCTGTGAATTAAACCATGGTCTAATGCTACACGCTTTGATCACTAAAAGAAATAATGACATACTACCGAGTGAATTAGTATCAGTAATCAGAGGAAGAATGGACGGAGTTAGAAAAGGATCCAGATGCGAAGATAATAAGTTACAATTTGGTAAAGGAAAATCAAAATCCGCAGCGAAAAGAAGAGCACGACACCTAGAAAAATGTCATAAATGCGGAAAATGGTCACATGGAGGTAAATGTTCAAATAATCAAACCTATTCAAATACCGAATTTGTTACTTTATGCAGAGACGGACCGTTCATATGTTTAGAAGAAAAGACAATGAATGCTCGAGGTTACGCCTATGCAGCCATGGAAAACCAATTAAGCCGACTATCTTATGAATATAATAGATCATATAACTAAGAAATCTATTTCACAGGTATGTCTGTATAGTTTTTATTTTTATTTTTATTTTTAACCTTTTGATAATAAACGCTAATTTGTTCGCTAAAAAGTATTAAATTGGTATTGAATAAAATTAGGTTTGGCGACCGAAATTATTGATATCATTCAAAAATTTATTACATCACTGCGAAATTTAACGTTTATTCTTAAGGTATAAATATCTTTAATCAATCAACCCAAAATATTTCAAAAATTCGTCAGGAGTTAAATTAGGTCTTGGAACCGAAATTACTTTACCGAAAAGAGGGGCGCATATTTTTGATAATATTTGATTGATTAAAGTGGGATAAAAAGACAAAAAGATTTTTAAATTTATTTTTACCATGTTTTTAAAATTAATATTTAAACCTTAAATTAATATTGTAAATTTTGTAAAAACAATATATTTAAAATTGTAAATATTTGAAAAATTAATATAAGTTTGGTGTGAATTTAAAATATGAATTTTTAAATTAAGTTTGGTGTGAATTTTTAATTTTTAAAATATTAATTTTTAATTTTATGCATTTCAAATTTTAAGTTTGGTGTGAATTTTTTAATTTTTAATTTTGAATTTTATATTTATGTTGTGTGAATTTAAAAACAAAAATTTACTTTATCTCATTAAGTTAAGAATATGATTTTTAAAATTCGTCGTAAGTTGAAGACTAGGTCTTTGAACCGAAATTGCTTTACCCGAGGGAGGGACGAGAACTTTTATTATCATTATTTTTAATCTTATTGATTTAAAGTATGCAAAAACATTAAAAAACCCAAAAATCTTAGCTTTTAAAACAATCGCTACAAAAAGACAAATTTTAAAATTTTGTCGAAGGACGGACTAGGACATCGATCCGAAACGACCTCGTCCTAAATAACAAGGGAAACAAAATTTTAAAATTAATTTCTTAATTGTTTTATAAGTTAAAGATTATAAAAAAAAAAAAAAAAAAAAAAAAAAAAAAAAAAAAAAGGGGTAAACTCCGCGACTCGCGGAGTTTGCAGTGCAAACCTCCGCGACTCGCGGAGGGACAAAATTACAGAAAAAAAAATAAAACTAGCTGCACGATCAGTTCACTCCCACAAACAAAAACACAGCAAAAATACTGCGAAAACACCTCGAAAAAACCCGAAAATCACCCCCAAAAATCTCAATTTTTAACCGTTAATCACCAAATTTTTTGCTAAAATCATGTTGAGAAGGATGATATCTAAGAACTACTCAAGAAAAACGGTAAATTTCTACACCTAAACACCATTTAATTCGAATTTTAATGTTCTTGAGCTATTTTTCCCCAATTTGATTTTGATGCTTTTTAGTGTAATTAGACTTAAATTATTTATGTATTATGCTTGTATAACCTAGATTGATGCTGTTTAACATGATTAGAAGCCTTAAACTTCAAATTTTGAATAATCTAGGGTTTGTGTTCTTGAGCAATTTGGGGCTTTTTGATATAAACAGGTTATGGCCGATTTTTGTCATGAATTATTGCTAAATTGAGTAGTGTAACATGTCTAGGTAGTTAAAAGATCCAAACTTTGAGCCTAAACATGATTTTGAGAATTAAAGTGGACTTTTTCAAGTCCAAAATTCATGAACTTGATTTTTGAAAGATAATGCCATTTGAGACTTGTTTATTTGCTAGTAATGATTATTTTGACATGTTATTTGAGTTGAATGCTTATGAACTTGGCGAAAATTTTCGTATATGCTTATTTGAAAAAGTGTAGATTTGATAAAAATGTGAAAATAAGCTTAAGTTTGATATAAATTGATAATGTCATTGTAATTATTTTGATTGATGATTTTGCTGACACTAATGCATATTTGGATGCACAAAATTTGTGTTTGATGTGTTTTGCAGAATGAAAGGGGTGAATCTTCATCCCAAGCCCGCCATGCTCCTGCTGAGAACTTGGAACAACAGGAGGTAGATAACTACTACAAGCAGGATGTACCTCATCCAGTCATGACCTTTTCAGATATGCACTTGGAACAGTTGCACCCGAACCTGAGATTTGACAGACTTTGGATAGATTATCCAAAATATCAACGGGGTTTGCATACTCTTCATTCCAAGGTTGTTGAGGTACCAAGGGTCATAGAATGGGGACCCTTGGAAGCTGTAGAATTGGCCGGGCCAATTAGGGAATTACTGGTACAGAGGTATGGTAATTCTTATTTTAATGACTGGATATGTTTATTCACCATACGCAGACCTGTATATAAAGTATGGTGTGAAGAGTTGTTATGTAGTATAGAGTTGAATGATCGGGTAGCTAGTTTAACCGATCGTTCTTTTATTAGATTTTTGTTAGGCGGTTCGATGCGCCACATGTCTTTACTGGACATGGCTCAGGCTTTACGTATATATACGCCTGAGGAATTAGCGTCTGCCGATTGTAGAGGATTGATACTAAACGGTAGGAAAATAGATGAGAATTTTGATACACACGGTGTGTGGAGTCAAATGACAAGCCACCACCGTTTCAAAGGGGGAAACTACTCTTATTTGGATATAGATAGAGCCGAATTAAGAGTAATACATAGGTTTTTAGCTAATTCGATTACACAAAGGGGTAAAAACAAAGAAAAGGTAAATGAACAAGATTTGTTTTACCATATGTGTATTCGAGACCCACACAGCGCTGTAAGTATACCATATTGTGTGGGTTATTATTTATCAGCTATGGTTCGGGGGATGCGTCCACATAGCATAATAGGAGGTGGTATTTTTATTACTTTGATTGGTGAATATCTCGGTGTGGATATAAGTCGGGGGGGATTATTAGTAGAAGAGCCGGAACCCCGCGACACTATAGGTTTAAATGTATACCATGGTGCGAAAGTGTTGAAGCGGCGAAATAACGCCGCAGTACGATACAATGGTAGACATCCACAGGTAGAGAGAAACCAGGAACAAGGTAATGTAGGAGGGGGGAATGAGATGCAAGAAATGCATAGGTTTATAGCTTCTCAGGAATACGAAAATGCTAGACAGAGAGCATTTGAAGATTGGCAAGTTCATCAGAACCAGATCATAGCGCATTGCCAACATATAGGTAGAAACTATATTCCTACTCCGAAACCCGTCTTCCCTCCTTGGTCGATAGAGATGCAGCCACCATATCCTACGTATGACCCTGCCGAAGCATTCTATAGCACTTATGGTTATGCGTGGAACCCCTATTGGTACCAATATCATCCTTAGTTTACTTATTTTGTTTTATTATTTTGTAATTTGTAATTATTGATATGTTTAATACTTTTGTTAATATTGTAATCATTTTTATAATTATCTAACTTTTATTCTTAGATTTTAATAATTTTTGAATGTGGGGTAATATACCAAACTTCAAAAATATGTATATATGTTTGCAATTTATCTTATGTACATAACAGGGTAAAACAACGCATTTTCAAAGACTGGCATTAAGTTCAGCAAAAGCAAGTAATTTTGATGACAATGATGCAAAATATATGTGAAATAACAACAAGACGGAATGAACAAATGACGTGCACCATTTATCATTCAACAAACAAACGCCAATATATTTGGAAACTTTGGTAAAAATTTAATCATTTTCACACAAATCACCCTCAATAATTTAAATTGTTACTGATTTCTTGCAAATGAGGGCATTGCAAGATCTTAAGTGTGGGAAGGGGTTAAATTCTTTCGGATTTTAAAAATTTTTATTAAACACTTGGTTACCATTAAAATACTAGTAAAGCAGTAGTTGTATTAGAATCTAGTGCTCTCTGATAAAAAAGAACAGCACTAGTCTTATATACTGACTACCCAATTCTAGTAAAATTTTTCAAAATTTTCAATTAAATGAATTAAAATCATGTTTATACATATTTATGAACGATAAAATTAGGTTTTAACACCGAAATTATTGTTACCTCGGAAAGGACATAAATTGAGAAACAAACTAAAATGTTAAAATTCATTTAAAATGGAATAGAGGACGATAAAAAGGAAAATAAAAGCCAAGTGTGGGAAAATTTACCAAGTTATTTTAAACATATGTCACATATATCTGTAACAAATAACTGAAAATACTTTTGCTTTGGACTAAACTAAACTGTTTTACCCAATGAAAGAAAAGAAGAGATGGATCTACACGATGAATCAATTCCATCATTAGAAGGAAGTAAAGTCTTCCGAAAAAGACACGCGCTTCTTGATTTAGGTCATGAAGTTGTCGTCCAGACCAGCTGTAGGTTGACGAAAAATCTAGAAAAGTCATCACTAAAATCAGCAGGAAATCCACGGACCTCAGCATTAAACAGGGTCGCCAAGTGGTCAGATTTATCCTAACCATGAGAAGGATTTATCTCGTACAATGGGGGGGCTCCGTGCAAATTAGCTTGATAAGACTAATGAATCAGATCTCCAGAAAGGATAATCTCCTTAAAGATTAAAAATCAGCTTTTAAGACTGATATTACTCAATCCTAGAGATTGACCTTAAAGATTGAGAATTACAAACTCATGGAATTCGATGATATCTAAACTCGAGCTTAAACGAGAAAATATTTTGATCAAAATTATAAACCGATTTGTTTTCTGAAAACCCTATTTTCAATGCGTTCATTACCATTGAACGTAAAATCCTAGGAATTCACCTGGAATTCATTAGGTCACCTGAACTAAATCGGGTGTCAACCGTAAGAACGGTGGTTGCATAGCATGGTCAAAGACAGGACTTTGTGCCAAACCGAAAAATTATAAGGGTGAGCTTTACTATTGCTCCTACCAAGGATAGTAATTGCGTCCGACACGTTATAGACCATAATCAAAAGCATGTCACGAGACATTGCCTTAACAGTTGCTTATTCAACGCTTTCCTTTACAACCGGACGGTAGTTTGCCGAAAGGTAATATACGGAACAAGTAAACTGGACGTGTTGCTTTCCAAATACAAGGTTAGCAAGTGGGTGACACAAAACCGCAAGTTTTGAGCTAAAATTTTCAAATCTGAAATCCACCAAACCCACAAAAATATTTTGCAAACTCCGGTGAAGGGTTATTCCGGAAAACGTGTCTAGGGTAAAAGCTAGATTGAATTTTACAAAGATCAAATGTTTTCATAAAGATCCAATTTCCTAACGGATCTAAATTTTCATAGTCTTGTGGGACTGTAAACCGCCTTTCAAATGTGCACTTTGCTTTGGGAACCGAAAGTAAATCGGCTATTTGATTGCAAGTGTCGTTGACCTAAACCCGAGGCAACTGTGGATGACACACCCACCTTTAACCATGGTTCTATCATTACTATCATTGTTTATACCGCCATATAGAAATCACTGATGTACAAAGTGTGAAGAATAAAGAAGTGATTCTAGTATTTCAAGACAATATTGCTTGAGGACAAGCAACGCTCAAGTGTGGGAATATTTGATAATGCTAAAAACGAACATATATTTCATAGCATTATTCCTCAAGAAAGACAAGCTTTTAGTTGCAATTGTTCTATTTACAAGTGATATTCGTTTAAATAATAAAAGGTGAAGACAAAAGACAGATTCGACGATTTGAAGACGCAAACGACCAAAAAGCTCAAAAGAACAAAAGACAATCAAAAAGGTTCCAATTATTGATAAGAAACGTCTCAAAATCACAAGAGTACAAGATTCAAAACGCAAAGTACAAGATATTAAATTGTACGCGAGGACGTTCGAAAATCCGGAACCGGGACCAGAGTCAATTCTTAACGCTCGACGCAACGGACTAAAAATTACAAGTTAACTATATATATAAATATAATATAATATATAATTAATTATATTAATTATATATATATATTATATATATATATTTAAAACCGTCGGCAGCAGGAAACTCCAAGGGTGTAAACTGTAAATACCTCTCCGCGACTCGCGGAGTTTTAAGGGTATTTGGCCGCGAGTCGCGGAGCCCCAAAAATCAAGTCTGGCTATAAATCAACCCGAATTCTGATCAAAATCAACATCATTTTTTTCTTCTCATTCATACGAAGTAATATATATTTATATTTATAATTTATATTTTAATTTTAATTATAATTCTAATAATAAGGGTATGTTAGCGAATGTTGTAAGGGTGTAAGTCGAAATTCTGTCCGTGTAACGCTACGCTATTTTTAATCATTGTAAGTTATGTTCAACCTTTTTATATTAATGTCTCGTAGCTAAGTTATTATTATGCTTGTTTAAAACGAAGTAATCATGATGTTAGGCTAATTATTAAAATTGGGTAATTGGGCTTTGTACCATAATTGGGGTTTGGACAAAAGAACGACACTTGTGGAAACTAGACTATGGGCTATTAATGGGCTTTATATTTGTTTAACTAAATGAAAGTTTGTTAATGTTAATATAAAGATTTACAATTGGGCGTCCCTATAAATTACCATATACACTCGATCGGACACGATGGGCGGGGTATTTATATGTACGAATAATCGTTCATTTAACCGGACACGGGAATGGATTAATAGCCACTAGAATAATTAAAACAGGGGTGAAATTACATTCAAGGGTAATTGGTGTAATTGTTAACAAAGTAGTAAAACCTTGGTTTACACGCAGTCGATAACCTGGTGTATTCATTAAACAAAGTATTAAAACCTTGTTACAATTCGAATCCCCAATTAGTTGGAATATTTATCTTCGGGTATAATAATAATTTGACAAGGACACTTGCAATTTATATTTATGACTGATGGACTGTTATGGACAAAAACCAGACGGACATATTGAATAATCCAGGACAAAGGACAATTAACCCAAGGGCATAAAACTAAAATCAACACGTCAAACATCATGATTATGGAAGTTTAAATAAGCATAATTCTTTTATTTCATATTTTATTTCCTTTATTTTATATTTAATTGCACTTCTAATTATCGCACTTTTATTTATTGTTATTTTATCGCACTTTTAATTATCGTACTTTTTATTATCACAATTTAATTTTATCGCATTTTTATTATTCGCAATTTCATTATCGTTATTTACTTTACGCTTTAATTTAAGTCTTGTATTTATTTTATATTTTACATTAGGTTTTAACTGCGACTAAAGTTTTAAAATCGACAAACCGGTCATTAAACGGTAAAAACCCCCCTTTATAATAATAATATTACCTATATATATATTTGTATTTTTATAAAAGTAAACTAATATAGCGTTGAGCTTTGTTTAAAGATTTCCCTGTGGAACGAACCGGACTTACTAAAAACTACACTACTGTACGATTAGGTACACTGCCTATAAGTGTTGTAGCAAGGTTTAAGTATATCCATTCTATAAATAAATAAATATCTTGTGTAAAATTGTATCGTATTTAATAGTATTTCCTAGTAAAATATAAGCTATTTTATATACTACCCCGCTGCACATCACTAAGATATGAATTTTTGTCTGTACACTATTCATGCAATCCAGGCAGTAAGATATGTCTAGATTAAGAATGATAAGCAAGTGATTCCCTAAGAATGATAAGCAGGTAATTTTCGACAAGAAATGATAAGCAACACTTTTTGACATGCAGACATGGTCGAAGTCCAGACTCACTAATGTATCCTAACGACTATCTGTTAGACACACTATTGCAAGACATGGTTCGCTAAGACCACCGCTCTATACCAACTGAAATGCCCCGTTCATATCGATTATAAACGTTACATAATAATTGATTTCATCGCGAGGTATATGACCTCTAAATGATACATTTCACAAATATTGCATTCGTTTTTAAAAGACAACCTTTCCTTACATCGAAAGTTGACAAGCATGCATACCATTTCATAATACCCAAACTATAAATGACCTAATCTGTCATTTACTTTGATAACAATCTTTATTGAACTAAACGAATCGAATGCAACGTCTTTTGAAATATGTCATGAATGACTCCAAGTAATATCTTTAAAATGAGTGAATGCACAGTGGAAGATTTCTTTAATACCTGAGAATAAACATACTTTAAAGTGTCAACCAAAAGTTTGGTGAGTTCATAAGTTTATCATAAAACAATAAAATTATGAAATTTTGATAGATCATAAGATTTAAATACTGCATGATACAAATGAGCCCGAATCCTATACCTACCTGTAATGTATATGCGATTTCTTTTAAATAGAGTACACATATCTCATGTAAAAAATCACTTTTCAACAATTCTTTATAACCGTACACATATCTCGTGTACAAAATATCATACACATAACCTGTGTATAAAAATCATTCTCTCGTTATATAACATTCACTTTACTTTCTTTGCTTGGTAACCGACCTTAACATTTAATGCGCATCATAAATATCCCCAAAATAAACAGAACTTTCAATGTGTAATAAATATATAAACCTCGAAGTACTAAACACCACGCCCACTAGCTCCGTCTAGTGAACATTCTGGGTGGGGGTGTTAAACTAAGTAGCTACCTTTAGGATTCGCGTGAATTAGGGGCCATATCCGTTTCCTAATTCTTAGGTTACCAAGCTATAATAATCAAGGAGAAATATTCACATCAATTAGTGGCGATTATAACGTTCAACTAATTCAATAATACTTAACAGAACTTCTGTCTGTATAATAATTCATTCGAGGAATGTTTTGCTTGTGTCTATCTCATCAAACATTTATAAAAGCATCTCATGTATTCTCAGTCCAAAAATATAGATTTCAAAGGCATTTAATAAGACAGTTGTAAAAACAGCGCATGTATTCTCAGTCCCAAAAATGTAAAGAGTAAAAGGGAATCAAATGAACTCACGATACTATATTTTGTAGTAAAAATACATATGACGACATTGAACAAGTGTAGGGTTGGCCTTGGATTCACGAACCTATATCATTTGTATATATATTAACACGCATAATTGTAACTGAATATATATATATATATATATATATATATATATACATATAAATCTATTAGTTATAACATTTTCATATTAATAACATATATATTTTCAAATATTCATTTTTATATATTTTAAATAAATAAAAATATAGTTTTTGCTATGTTAAGTATTAAATATATTTTTATATATTTATCATTTGTTTGTTAAGAAAATTATTATAATAATACTAAATATGATAATCATTATAATACTGATAATTTTAGTAATAATACTTATAATATTAATAATAATAATGATAACAATAATTTTGAATATGATAATGATACTAAATTTAATGATAAATATAATAAATTGTATTATGATAGTAATAATAAAACTAATAATACTTAATGTTAATACTTAGTGACAACAATAATAATAATAATACTAATTATACTAATAATCATATTCTAATGTTAGTAATAAAATAACAATAATTTTATTAATCATTTTAATAATAATGATAATAATAATAATAGTAATACTAATAATAATAATAATAATAATAATAATAATAATAATAATAATAATAATAATATTAATAACGATAATAATACTAATTGCATTAATGATACTAATAATTTTATTTCTAATACTAGTAATAACTATATATAACATAATAACATAATAATAATTTATAATAACAATAATAATAATAATAATAATAATAATAATAATAATAATAATAATAATAATAATAATAGTAATAATAATGATAATAATAATAATAATAATAATAATAATAATAATAATAATAATAATAATAATAATAATAATAATAAGAATAATAATAATGACATTACTAATACTAACAATAATGATAATAATATTAATTATATTTTTAATCTTAGCAATAATAATATTTAACATAATAATAACAATAAGCCATTAATAATAATAATAATAATAATAATAATAATAATAATAATAATAATAATAATAATAATAATAATAATAATAAAATAATATTAATACTTATTAAGATATAAATACTACCTTAAAAGCTTTTCCAAAAAAAATATGCCTCTGCCAGGGCTCAAACCCTCGACCTCTCGCTACCCGTCAACACCCTAAACCATGGAACCGTTTTTGTTTTTCTGATTTAATATCAACCCATATATACATAACTCGTTTATTTTTTTGTTTCTAATCCTTCTTCTTCTTCATAATTTTAAAGCGACCATAACCATAATCAAAATGACTGTTAAATTAAATTGTTGGATTTTAGTAGAAATAGATACCATCGTTTTGATGAATTGAATCAACAGACAAACAACAACAAAAATTTTAGTAGCAGTCACTGGTTACGCAAAAAAATAAAAATAAATAATAAACTCCAAATTTGGTTTTGATTTCTAGATGTTTTTAAATAAAAATTACAACGTGAATTGTGTTTGAAATCATTCATGGAAACTTTAAAAATTAACAACTGAACCTAAAACATCCAAACGATTTCGAATTTGAGAGATTACAATTCAGTTGACTTTTGAGTTCTAAGTTTGACTCTTCAAATTCGAATTTGATTTGACGAATTGGAACCTGAGAATTTGAGGAAACATTCACGACGTAATTTAGGACACTTCTTTATTTTTAGATTTTAAAATGGATTCGATTTCAAAATATGAGCAAAAAGGTTACACGAACAGAGGTGTTCTTGATGTATTTAAGTTTTTGGGTTTTTAATTCTCCCTAGCAGGCGAATAACATTATAACATTATATATATGATAATAAGGATCATAATCGAATAATTGGAACAAGAATTGATTTGATCAGACTTGTTTTCTTGTGACAATTTGGTCGACAATTGATCACGGACAAACAGAAAAACAAAGAAAATAAGGAACATATTAAATAATGCGTATACTTATCTATATTTATATAATATAATTAGTGTTAATATCTGTATATATCTGTATTTATTTGTATTTATGAATTATCTGTATTTATGTATTAGTATTTATATATATATATATATCATAATTAATCTTATTCATTAATAAATATAACAATAATAATATTATTATTAATATTATAAATAATAATAATAATAATAATAATAATAATAATAATAATAATAATAATTTATAACACTATAATAGTAATAACAATAATATTATTATTAATGTTAATGGTAATAATAACTATAAAATTTATAACAATAATAATAATAATAATAATAATAATAATAATAATAATAATAATAATAATGATAATAATAATAATAATAATAATAATAATAATAATAATAATAATAATAATAATAATACTGATTGTAATAATACTAATATTATTAATGATAATAATATCAGTAATAATAATACTATAGTAATTTATATATTTCAAAATTCATATCTATATATTATATATTATAATTGTACAAATAATAATAATAATATTAATATTAATAAATAATAATGAGAGTAATAATAATATTGATATAATACTATATCTAAACTTGTAATTATCTATTATTAATTATGTAATATTTAATAATCATATAATATATAATATAATAACTTTTATTGAATATTTATTATTTATAAATTTAATATATTATAATATACATATAATAATAATTATACATAGAAATTATATTATATATATATAGATTCATTTTTAATTACACTTAATTATTTTGTATATTATTTTACATATCTAAATCTAATTATTATATATACTTACATTTATATATATGTATATACATATTTATTTACAAACAATCGTTCGTGAATCGCCGGGTAAGGTCCAATGGATAGTTAAGTGCATGAATTTATATAAAAGGTCGATTTACTTAACTTGTCGATATTCATCTTCAAAGTTTTATACATTCCATAATTTCACCTTTACATTAAATAATATGAAAGTTAAATAGTTACTTTATTAAAAGTCACAAGTTAATTTTTGTAAAGCATGTATTGGAAATCAAACAGGAATCTCCACTAACTTTTGTCTAACTCTCTTTAATTGACACTTTGTTCTCACTAGAAGATCACTTTGCCATTTCTTCCGAATATTGTTAAAAAGAAACGATTTCTCAAATCAAAGTGGACCTCGTAACAGAGACCTGTAACAATATCATAATTCTTAAGAGACTTGATAAATATCTTTTAATTCAATCGTTTGACATTATCCTTTGACTTTGATAGTTCAATATATCAAATAGGTACAGAAACCAATAAGTTTAATGTACGGTATCATACACGTAATACTTTATTAACGTTTTCAATGTATATACATACATATAAATACATATTTATATATATATATATATATATATATATATATATATATATGTATATATATATATATGTATATATATATATATATATATATATATATATATATATATATATGTATGTATATATATATATATATATATTATATACTTATTTATATACACATAAATATTCGTGAATCGTTGAGCATAGTCGAAAGGGTAATTGATTACATGAATATAATCCCAAAATTTTTTTGAGACCCGATATTACAGACTTTACTTATCGTGTCGAAATCATATAAAGATTAAGTTTAAATTAGGTCGGAAATTTCCGGGTCGTCACAAACATTGTGATTTGTGAGATTGTATGGTGGTTGGAATTGATAATTTTGTGGATTGTTATTTCACTATCCACGACCACGACCACCACCACGACCATTATCATAAGGGTGATTTCAAACATAGTTATGATTTTTATGATTGTTATGGTAATTGACATGATGATAGTTTTGGCCAATACGACTACGACCTTGTCCACGCGCTTGTCCATTTGCATTATTATTATTATTATTATTATTATTATTATTATTATTATTATTATTATTATTATTATTATTATTATTATTATTATTATTATTATTATTATTATTATTATTATTATTATTATTATTGTTGTTGTTGTTGTTGTTGTTGTTGTTGTTGTTAATGTTAATAACATTAGCTTCAAGAAATGCTAGCGCACCAGTAGGACGAGATTCTTGATTTTTCATCAGTAATTCTTTATTCACTTCTACAACTAAGAGATAAGTTTGAAGTCTGGACCTATGATGTGTAGTTTATTTCCGATACGTTTAGAGCATCAAACTCAAGTTTTGATAGGTTTGAGATTTTCTAATTTTGAAAAAAATGAACAACAACATAAGTCATAATGATAATCATAATCTGGATAACCAAAGAACCGAAAGAGATGCTGGTATAATATGGGGTCTGTTCATAGACAAATAACAACATGAAATTAGAATCAATGTATTCATTAAGTAGCAAACAATAGAGACATGGCAGAATTACAAATAATAAAACCCCAAGAGAATGATAGAATAAATAAACCTTATCCGGTGGTATACTAAAAACAAGGATAATATATAGCATGACCAAAATAATATGTGAAATCAAAACTGGATGAATCATCTTCTCAAAACTTTTGAAAGTAATAATCTGAGAAAGAGAAGACTGATTTTTGAAAATTTAGAAATGGGGATGTTTAATTTATATTTGAAAAATATGGTCGTTGTAACGTCTTTAGTTGACATTAAGAACCATTATGTATTTATGATCGTTGTAACTTTTTTAATTAGCGTTGTAACGTTGTTAATTGACGTTAACGACTGTTATGTACCCGTTGTATTTTAAAATGTTTTTGATAAAAGAAATTATGATTTGTTTAAATACATTAAGTATAAATACATTTAGTATATATACGTTTAGTATAAATACATATAGTATAAATATATTTAGTGTATCAAATATGGAGATTAATATAAGAATAATGATAAACGTAATGATAAATGTTAGTATGTATAAATAATGAATTTAAGAATAAACATTTGTATGCAGTAAATAATGATTAGCTGTATAAATTAATGTAAGTAATCATAAATAAACGTTAGATAACATAAATGTAAATGTTAGTAAAGTTAATAAAAGTTGGATAACATAAATATAATGTTAGTATACATAAATAATGTTAGTGAACATAAGAAAAGTTAGATAACATAACTATAAATGTTAGTATACGTAAATAAATATTATTAAATATACAAAAAAAGTTCGTAGTCCAATTATCTGAGATGTTGAAGACATGAAGTTTAACATTATTAACAGTCCAAAGAGTGTAATATTATTAATATTAATAATCCAAGATATATATTATTAGTAGTTAAGCAGATTATTATTTATAGTTTCGGTAGTCGATTACTTCTTTTAAGTATGTATGATAATACTTTTTAATGTTGTCTATGATCATAATAATATATAGCTTACTAAAAATAATACAAGTTATCGTAAAAAAATTTCTTACCTTGATTAATGACTCGTGATCGCTTGAGTTAACCTTGATTACGCTATCAGACTAATAACGTATTGAGATTTAGTAGTTTAAAACTACCTTTAGTGGTCTACTATATTATTAAAGACTTGTAATAATATATATGAATCAAGAGATGAATTATAGTATGAGAGATATATAAAAGAAAAGGTGTATCAGATTTACATTTCATCGGTACACATTTATACAACTCAGTTCACTCTACAACTCAGTTCACTCTACAACTCTATTCATCAAATACTTACTAGATATATTGCTACAAATTTGTCTCACAAATCTTTAACTATCGGAACATGAGGGATATGTTGAAATAAATATGTCAGACATAATATATATACATTGTATCAAATTCAAGTTATCTGTGATGCAACATTTATTTTTAGTTATAAAAGTATCGTTTAGTGGAGGACTTAATAGGCAGTTTCACTTAGTCAGCTATAACCCTGTGATAATTAATATCAAGAATTTTCAACTAAAAAAATATAGTTATATTCATCTGTAACTTTTATGAGCTCTGTTTATTAAATGAAAGTGACATTTTATTTATGAATATATTTCATATACTAAAATAATAATTTCAATAATACTAAAAAATATCATAAGTACTAGCATAAATATAAAGATTGTAGAAACCAAAATATCAAATCAAATAAATTTATGAATTTAATGTCGGGCTATATTTTTGGGCCTTTTAAATATTGAGTTATATTTAATTATACACATTGCACGCTCTAATATCTGTTCCTGTTATAGTTATATATATATATATATATATATATATATATATATATATATATATATATATATATATATATATATATATATATATTAACCTAAAAAATGTATAGTTTAGTGTACTAGTTTAAATAGCTTAAGAATAGTACGAGTATACATTTACTCGGGGTCGGCCCTCTACAAGGGCAACATGGGCCATTGCCCATGGCATCACAAAGAGAGGGTCATCATATATCCTGTATTCCATTTATGGGAATATCACCAAAATTCCCATTTTTTTTTAAGCTTGTTGACTGACAGCCCTTAAAAAAATGTGACAATTTGCCCTCGCAAGGCGTAAAATGCCGTCTTTGCGACTTTGCATCCTTGCAACCTTGCATTTTACCTAAAAAAAGCTAGTTAAATAATCACTTTGCGTTCACTGTTCACCTCATAACCACACACATACACAAGCTTTCTGGTGCACATTCGCTCGTCACTAGCAAAATCGTCATCAATCTTCCTTACATTCTTGCAAACACTCGAAAATCACACGCAAAATCTTCATTATCATCCTCACATCTTCATCTTCATCCTTCCATCTTCATTGTCGCATCCTTAATCCTTCCATCTTCGATCTTCGAAAGTACAAGCGATCTACTACGCCACCAACATCATCGAATCACCATCATCGTTCATTATGTCTTAAGAATAGGTTAGTTTTCTTAGATCTATGTTATATTATTCGATCTATGTTAGTTTTCTTCGTTCTTTGTGCTAAAACAAACTTTTTGCACACCAACTGTTCGATAAAATGTGTCAACGAAATGTTTATTGTATTTGTGATTTTGTTTGTATATTATTGAGATTGCGTACAATACCCAGGACTTTTTGCTAGTTTTGAGTTGTATAACTCGGTTGATATTTAGACGCAAGGTTAACCTTGCGTATATGTGTATGACTCACTTTGTACATAAGGTTATATTTGCATCCTTGCGTATTGTATAAGGTTAACCTTACATGTGCACGCAAGGTTTTTTTACGTCCTTGCGCCTTTGATTTAGGTTACGCAAGGTGTTCCTTGCGTCCTTGCGTTTTGATTACATGATACACGCAAGGTTCACCTTGCGTCCTTGCATCGCTCACTATAGGCACGCAAGCTTTGTCTTGCGTCTTGCGTCTATGTGTTTTTTCTGCTGATGTTCTTCTGACTTTTACAGGGCTATGTGGAAGGTAAATTGACCATGAAGAATATGTTGACCGTGATACCTCACTTCAAGAAAATGTTGATTGAACAACAAAAAAATTATTTAGAAGTACATGCTTTGGTCCCTGGTTAGATCTTTCATACACGGGTAATGATCCTGGACTAGTACATTCCATGCTCCAACGGAAAAGTGAGCTTCCAGCAAAATTAGATGCTACTAAGTACCCGAAAGAGCAACAAGATATATGGTTTACTTTTTCTCCTAATTTTATGATTAGATTTGGTCGGCATGAATTTTGTTTAGTCACCGGATTTTTGTTTAGTAGCCGGATAGACATGGCACATTACATCCCTTGCAATTATGAATCTAAGACCGCACCCATTAGACGGCGTTGTTTTCCAAAGCGTGCCGATGCCAGCAACATTTTTATTAATGATATACAAAACATCCTTATCAAAAAAATAAGGTGATGTAAAGGTTAGTGATGATGATATCGTTCGACTAGCTATAATTTTGATTGTAGAGAGAACGTTTATGGGGAAGAAGGGGATACATGTAGTTAATAAATAGTTTCTATAGTTGGTTGAAGATTTCTATAAGGTGAACGCGTACCCATGGGGGTCTCGTATTTGGGATGCTACTTACTCAGCGGTTAGTGAAGGTTTTGAAGTTCGGGAAAGCCAATTAGAGAGTGGGAGTGGAAAGGCGTACACTTTGGTGGGTTTTATGTGGGAATTTAAGATTTGGATCCTTGGGGCATACCGTCGTACCATTAAGAGTTTTGCTACCAAATCTGAAAAAAATGGAGTACCAAGAGCTTTATTTTGGAAGCGTTCATCTGCTGAAACCTTTACAGTTTCTGATTACCTAAAACTTTTACATATAATGGTTAGTTAACTTTTACAACCTTTTACATATTGTTATAAGTATATACAGCATTTTATGTTTGAACAGATCAGGTTATAGTGTATCACAAGAAGGCGCAAGATCAACCTTGCGTCCTTGCGCTGGACGCAAGGTCGCAAGGTTGTCCTTGCATTCTTGCGTGTTTTGTCGCAAGGTTGTACTTGTGCCAGGCGCAAAGATTGACCTTGCGTCCTTGCATGTGGCGCAAGATTTCCCTTGCGTTCTTACGTGTGACGCAAGATTTCCCTTGCGTTCTTGCGTTTGGACGCAATTTGACCTTTGCGTGCTTGCGTCTCTTTTATATTTACTAATATTCCTCTTCATTTCAGGATGATCCCAACAAAAAGAGACGTTTTCGTTCACTGCAGCCAACTGAGATAGAGAGAGCTTGTCAGTGGTGGATCCAGAGTTCCTCTTACTTTCAAGGAGAGGTTGTTGAAGAGGAGGAAAATACGCAAGATGATAATCAAGTTAATGAGCAGGTTGGTGGCACCCACGAGGAGTCAGAGCAGACCTCAGACACTCATCCAACACCGAATGCCAATTTGCAGAAATTATTGCGTTTGGTAAATTTGTTGACTAAGCTAGTGGATGATCAAGAAAAGGAGTTGACAGATTGTCAAAAGAAGATTGATGATCATAAAAAACATTTAATGGAACAAGAACACCATCAGGTATTTAATTTAATCTTTACTAAAGTTTAAAAAAAATATTTATCATGAGTGGCACAAGGTTATTTTGTGACCTTGCGTCTGGGTTATATTATAGGCGCAAGGTCGTCCTTGCGTCCTTGCACATGTCGCAAGACATGTTTTACGTTTTAGCGTTAGCGTTACCCGGACGCAAGATAACGACGCAAGGACCTTTTTGCGTCTTTGCGTATTTGCGTATTGGTTATTAACTTATTTTTTGCGTGTTGTTAATTATAGTATGATAGGGAGGATGCATGTGTGGATAATCAATCTTTCTCTGACAATGATACATCTCCGAGGGTTGGTAGACCTAGGAAAAGAGAAAGAAGGCCCACTCATGTTTTAAACTCCCCTTTCACAACATCAGGCTATAAAAAACCATTAGAGAAGGTACATCTATTTACACCCACCAGGCGCAAGTTTTTGTTTGCGTCCTTGTGTGTGGTATTTAGTTGTCCTGGCGTCTTGCGTCCTTGCGTATGTTTGCTGACTTATGACCTTATACAGTTGTCTGACGAAGTAGCCTCGAGAGTAAAAAGGCTGAAGGTTTCTCTTCAAGAGACTAAACAAGCTGAGAATGTGGTGCCATTGGATACTGAAAAAGCTGTTGATAAACAAGATGAGAATGTGGTTGTAGAGTCTGAAGAAAAAGAGCAAGATTAACCTGTTGATTTGTCATTGGTTAATGAAGCAGAAAAACAACCAGACCAGACTGAGGTTAGTAGTTATCATAATTTAAAACTGAAGTACTAGTGGCACAAGATTAGTTTTGCGACCTTGCGCCTGATCACTGAAATACGCAAGACCTTTCTTGCGTATTTGCGTCTACATATGTATACGACACAAGACCTTTCTTGCGTGTTTGCGTTTGCATTAGTATACGACGCAAGACTTTTCTTGCGTGTTTTCGTCTGCATTAGTATACAACGCAAGACCTTTCTTGCGTGTTTGCGTATGCATTTCACAGACGCAAGATAGTTCTTGCGTCTTTATTTTTTACTAATTTTTTGTTTAATTTTTGTAGAAAAAGGAAAAGAAGAGAAAAAGGAAGGAAAAGGATTGGGTTAGTGAGGAAGAAATTTGGTCAATGGTTGATAAATTAGTAAACGATCAAGGAACTTTGCAACCACCACCACCTAATGCATGGAGAGATCAAAGGAAGCATGTAGGGCCAGCAAAAGATTTGAAATCATTGATCATAAATAATCAAGATACGCGTTGCATGTTCATTTTCTAAACAGAATCGTTCCTCTACCTTGATGCTAAGTTTTGGAAACATTTATTGGGAATGGCCTTTTCTGGTTATTTGAAAAACATAGTAAGTTTGTTAATTATTAAAAACTTATAATTGTGTTAATTAATTTTTTTTGCTCTTAACATCATGATCAACACTCTAATTATAGCATATTGATGGATGGGCTACCTTCCTTTTGAGATTTCGGCAGAGGTTTCTCCCCCAAGCTAGCCAGATGTCCTCGAGTCCTCAGTTTTTGATTATAGGTTATACATGTAGTTCTCGATGGACGATTATGCCATTGGGTTTCCTCAATCAACTTGAGAGGTTCAAGTCCTTTTATGATGATGACACTCAAAAGGATGGGGGGGGGGTTACATCCAATCTTGGAGCAGAGGGGATCATTAAATCCAATCCCCCAGATTATACGTATTTGATTGGTCTTGGGGATGGTAGCGATGACCTTTATCCATCCTGGGCTGAATGTGATAAGGTTAGTGTTTTTTTTTTTACATCAATGATAAATTTTGTGTAAACTGATATAGGCGCAAGACGTTTCTTGCATCTTTGCGTTTGACGCAAGGGTCACCTTGCGCCCTTGCGTCTATCGCAAGATTGACCTTGTGCCTAAGCTGAACACGCAAAGTGTTCTTTGAGTCCTTGCGTCTACCGCAAGATTAACCTTGTGTCTTCACTAATGACGCAAGGTCAACCTTGCGTCCTTGCACCATTCGCAAGATCAACCTTACGTCCGCATGGTTAATCTTGCGTCCGCAAGGTTAATCTTTCGTCCTTGCGTAGTTATCTTTTTTGCTAATTTTATGTTTCTTTTGTTGCAGATTTTGATCCCAGTGCACTTTGTAGATCCTGAACATTTTATACTACTCTCTTTGAACTTAGATGAACAAAAAGTATTGGTCTACGATAGTTTAAATTGTTGTTTGAATAAAGGTCAACTCGAAGCTGTCTTCAAAAACTTGTCAGACAACTTGCCAATCTATTTGAAGGCTATGGATTACTTTAACAAGAAGCAGGACTCATAAATTGTTGAGTATTATGAGAACAAAGAGGATGTAGAGTTGATGATTGAGGATGCACCGTATGTACCAATGCAGAGTGGTGGCCATGGTGATTGTGGTGTTTGGGTCTGCATACATATGGAGAGGATAGTTTTTGGGTGGGATCAGATTGACAACATTGGAGACCCTAAAAAGGCTGCTATGGAGTATAGAATTCGTGAGACGACCCGTCCTAATCCATAAGGACGAATACAATAACATATGATTACATTGCGAGGTATTTGACCTCTATATGATACATTTTACAAACATTGCATTCGTTTTTAAAAGACAAACTTTCATTTCAACGAAAGTTGACAGGCATGCATGCTATCTCATAATATATCCAAACAATGAATGACTTATTATCAATCTTGATGAACTCAACGACTCGAATGCAACGTCTTTTGAAATATGCCATGAATGACTCTAAGTAATATCTTTAAAATGAGCAAATGCACAGCGGAAGATTTCCTTAATACCTGAGAATAAACATACTTTAAAGTGTCAACCAAAAGGTTGGTGAGTTCATTAGTTTATCATAAACAATCATTTTCAATATTATAATAGACCACAAGATACTCATATTTAGAAAACAATCTGTGCAGGTCTACTCCCGCTATAAAATCATTCATATGAAGAACACTGGAACCTTTCAAAACAACTTACCAACGGTAGCTAATGCGTGCGTACAATGCAAAATCATCAAACCGTGGTAGTTAATATAATTTTACAACGGGAGCTAATGCATGCATGCAATGCAAAATCATCTCTCCGAGGGTAGCTAAAACGGGAGCTAATGCGTGCGTGCAATGACAAAATCATCTCTCCGTTACTAACTACAAAATTAAATACAATACAATACAATACATCGGGAGCTAATGCGTGCATGAAATGCCAAATCATCTCGCCGATGGTAGCTAAAATGGGAGCTAATGCGTGCGTGCAATGATAAAATCATCTCTCCGTTACTAACTACAAAATCGAACCATTTCGGGAGCTAATGCGTGCGTGCAATGAAAAAATCATCTCACCGATGGTCGATAATACAATCTTTATAGAAGTCGAACCTCTGAATCCAAATAATTCTATCATAGAATGTAGTTTTTAGTATTTGTGTCTATCTCATCAAACATTTATAAAAGCAGTTCATGTATTCTCAGTTCAAAAATATATCTCAAAAAGCATTTAATAAAAACAGTTATAAAAACAGCGCATGTATTCTCAGTCCCAAAAATGTAAAGAGTAAAAGGGAGCAAATGAAACTCACGCATATAAATATTGTAAAACAGTAAATAAAGCATTTGCATGTATTCTCAGCCCAAAAACGTAAAGAGTAAAAGGGGTGAAAATGAAACTCACGTATATAAATATTATAAAACAGTTAATAAAGTATTTGCATGTATTCTCAGCCCAAAAACGTAAAGAGTAACAGGGGAGCAAATGAAACTCATAATACGATATCTTGTAGTAAAAATATGCATACGGCGGAACTGAAAAATGCAAGATTAGCCTCGGATTCACGAACCTATATCATTTGTGTATATATTAATACATATACTCGTAATCGAATAAAAACCTATTTATTATTAGTATGTATTTGTTATATTAATAATTTATAAGTTTCATTATTTATTTATATATTTTCATTTTATATATATATATAGATATTAATATAGTTAAGTTATGTAATATAAATATATTTTTTGTATATAAAATCTTTATTTTTAAACCTATAATCTTAACATCGTTATTAAAACTTTTATTTTTATATTCACAAATTATTTTAATAATAATAATATTGATAATAATTATATTAATAATACTGATAGTTTTTAATGATAACTTTAGTAAAATTGATAGTAATGATAATATATTTTAATAATAACAGTACTAATAATGATAATCATAATAATAATAATAATAATGATAATGTTACTGATAATACTTATAACAATAATATGATATTAATAATTATAAATATATTGATAATACTAATATTTATAAAATGATACAAATTCTAATATTAATGATAATAATATATTTTTATTACTTTCATAATAAAAATAATGATAATTGTGACGACCCGGAAATTTCCGACCAAATTTAAACTTTAATCTTTATATTATTCAGACACGATAATCAAAGTTTGTTAAGTTAAATCTCAAGAATTTTAAACTGTGTTCATACAATCATTATAACCTCGACCAAATTCCGACGATTCACGAACCGTTATATATAAATAGATATGTATATGTATATATATATATATATATTATAACTTGAGAATATTAATAAAGTATTAAACGTATAATACTTTACACGAATGTATTTGTTTCAATATGATTTTCGACGAAAAAAATATATATTAAATGATTGAATTATCAGAAACATTGAATTATGATTACAAGTCTCTGTTGAGAGGTCCACTATGATTTGAGAAAATCTATTCATCTTAACGATATTCAGAATAATTTGTAAAACTATTTATAAATAAAAACAAAAAGTGTCATTTACGAAAGTTAGACAAAATTTAGTGGAGAATTGGTTTCCATAATATTCTATTTATCTATTTTCAAACGTACAAAGACGTTTTCAGTTTAAAAAGAACTTTATTATTAAAACGTATATAACTTTTATAAATATCTAGAATAACTTTTGACAACTCATTACTTAACCAGTATAATAAATATAACGATATTTATATTTTATTTCATTAAATATATATAACGATTTAAATTAATATTATATATATTTATACGCGTATTATACATACATAGTTTTTTATACTTTTACTATACTTTAACTTTACATTTACTTTACTTTTACTTTACTTTAACTTTAATAATTCATACTTTAATAATTCACTTTAATAATTCATAATTTAATAATTCACTTTAATAATTCATACTTTAATAATTCACTTTAATAATTCATACTTTAATAATTCACTTTAATAATTCATACTTTAATAATTCACTTTAATAATTCATACTTTAATAATTCACTTTTATAATTCAAAAATCTATTATAAATAGAATTCAATAGGTTTCATTATTTCATAGAAACTTGAAAATATATTTCTCTAAACTCTCTCAATTGATATATATATATATATATATATATATATATATATATATATATATATATATATATATATATATATATATATATATATATATATATATATATATATATATATATATATATATATATATATTTGCTCTGTATTATTTCAAGATATTATTAGTATACATAAAATATTACGACGGAGTGCTGTCCGAGTGATTTCAAAATAGTTTTTTTGAATGAGTCGAAGCTAAGGAAATTATGGGTTATAGCTATGGAGGTGATGGGTATGGTTCATGGGTATGCTCGTGAGGTCAATCTAGTGTTTATCATCTCCGTTGCGTCTACGTACTTTCCTGCAATATTGAATCTCAATATTGATACGTTCGTGAATCCGAGGCCAACCTTGCACTTATTAAATGACGTTATATGTATTTTTACTACGAAATACAGTATTGTGAGTTTCATTTGCTCCCTTTTATATATATTTTTGGGACTGAGAATACATGCGCTGTTTTTATTAATGTTTTACGAAATAGGCACAAGTACTAAAACTAATTATACGTGGGTTTAAACCAGAAATATACCCTTAGCTTGGTAACATTAAACTACTTATCTATGTACGGTAGGCACGAATCCTAAAGATAGATCTATTGGGCCTGACAAACCCCATCCTGACTATGGGATGCTTTAGTACTTCGAGGTTATTTTAAACACACATGATCTGGTGTACTTCAGAGGGTAAAACATGAACGTTAAGGCTTGTTACCAGGTGCCTACAACTTATAGAATACTTTTATACACTTGCGAGTGTACATATATTTATAAACGAAAATCTTGTGGTCTATTAATATATTGAAATGATTGTTATGATAAACCTATGAACTCACCAACCTTTTGGTTGACATTTTAAAGCATGTTTATTCTCAGGTATTAAAGAAATCTTCCGCTGTGCATTAGCTCATTTTAAGGATATTACTTGGAGTCATTCATGGCATATTTTGAAAGACGTTGCATTTGAGTCATTGAGTTCATCAAGATTATTACTAAGCCAATTATAGTTGGATGTATTATGAAATGGTGTGCATGCCGTCAACTTTCGTTGTAAAGAAAGTTTGTCTTTTAAAAACGAATGCAATGTTTGTAAAATGTATCATATAGAGGTCAAATACCTCGCGATGTAATCAACTATCGTGAATCGTTTATAATGTATATGAACGGGTCCTTTCAGTTGGTATCAAAGCGGTGGTCTTAGTGAACCAGGTCTACATTAGTGTGTCTAACTGATAGTCGTTAGGATGCATTAGTGAGTCTGGACTTCGACCGTGTCTGCATTTCAAAAGATTTGCTCATCATTCTTGTCGGAAATTACCTGCTTATCATTCTTAGTCTAGACACATCTTATTGCATTGATTGCATGAATAGTGTATAGACAAAATTCATATCTTAGCGTATCTGCTAATTCATATCTTAGCGTATCTGTTACTATAAACTTTGCCTGACACATTCCGTAAATTCCTCCGTAATCTACGAAACCTTTTGCTCTATATAATTAGAATACCACCCGATAGCCGGAAAATCATTTCATATCGAAAAATTCTTTATTCAATCGTACGAAATGGAATTCGTCATTAGTTCAAGTCCCTCGGATTCTGAAATGGAATCCCACTCAAGTTCCGAAAGCAGTGTGACCGGAATGGATCAACCAATTAGTCATCATCTATTCTGGATGAATTGGGGATGGGTTCGTAGCCTCCTTAATCATTAGAGACAAGAAGAAGGTGATCCCTTCCATCCACCACATTGCCCTCTTGGTGAAGAACCTGAAGCACTTACCGGCGAACCTATCTGAAACACCATTTTCTCTCTTATTTCTAGAGTATCTCGTCACGATTACATACTACACCAAATTCTAGATTTTATTTATCCGCTCGTCCGAACCGACAATCACCCCGGTGTAATAGAAGAAGTCAACGAGCTTCGCGCTCGGGTAGTGGCTTTGGAGAATATGGTGCAAAGGTTACAAACACCAGCAGCAGCACCAGCAGCATAAACAGTACCACCATCAGCAACACCAACAGTACCATCACGACCACCAACAACAACATCCACATCCCACACCGCAACATCACAATATGTATCTCAAACATCAACGTCATACGCCCTGTAAATATCCAGGAATATCAAAAACAACAAACGATGAAGTATTAATTCATAAACTTCATTGAAGAGATATCTCTGCGGCAGTTATGTAATCTCCAAAATCTTAGAGATTATTTAATTCTGACCGTAAATCGGATGAGTGAACGGAGATGGTAGAGTAGAAACTTTGATCGAAAATGGTGTACGATTTACAAGCTAGAATTGTTTTACCAACAGCATCAACAGGACCGTAGCATCATCAACACAGTCAGTGCCGTCAGTATCGTCAGAATCAACAGCACCTGTAACATCACAAACTCTGTCAGTTCAAGAATCATTGTGGACATCATTACGAATCAAAAACAAATATATTGTATCAACGAGTTATGAAGTATTAACTCATTTCCAATCGAAAGATTTATATGTATATTTTATATGTATAAATTTTTAAACCATAATAAATCTTCCCGTACTAAGCTATTATGTGTGAATCTTAACTACTCAGTTAATTCATACTACAAATATGCAATGATGTACGTCCTTCGTCCGCAACTTAACCATCGTTAATTATAATTTATGTCTCAATTCAATAAAAAATCCAATTTATAATAAATCAAGTGTATTATTCGAATATATGTTTGATTTTACGCTTTCATCATCGATGTACTCGAAACTTTTCAAATAACATCATTCGTACCTTGCGAAGTTCACAAGAATTTCACGAAAACCAACAAATAACAAAGTAATGATTCATAATTTCAATATTATTGAAGAAATACTTATTCAATTTATAAAGTTTTAGGGATTACTCAATTCTAGTTCCAACCATAAAACAAATGAGTTTAATTTAATATTAACTCATTAAATCTATATTACATCTAAAGAAAATATACACATATATTTTCATAAAGACTGTAATAAACTTCTTTTGTACAAAATATTAATTGTGAAATTTTTTTTAACGGGTAGGTAATACCCGAGAGATATATAAATTCACAATTAATATATTACATTTTTCGAAACTGATTCAGCAATCATCAACTATACTCCCTACTTTCACAACAATATCCATTCTTTCATATAAATCAAAACAATCATACTCATTCAAATTCAATTACATATTCTGATTTTAAAATCGCATAATTCAATTCGAAATATAACCAGTATCATCACTCTTATATTCCTATATCTTTCAAAGCTATACTTTGACTTCAAAACTGTGTTAGAACATCATATCTATTAACGATTACAATATGTGCTCAAACCCTTCAAAATTCCTGAAGACACTTCAACTAAGGAACAATCGAGATGATGATCCAACCACATGTTACCTACAGTTATACACCTGAAAAACTCTCAAAACCCAAGTCATAGTTCGACACGTATCCGTGTTAGACCCTTTGGCATTTACTAGCTAAAATAACTTTTCAATTCCGTTTCAAAATAGACAGTTTTGTCACAGCTCCAGCAAGTCATCTTCGACTTCTCAATCAAAACAGTCTTATTATAACCTCGATAGATACGTTGCCCTTTCACCAACATTACCGGGGAATCGTTTATATTCATTACATTAGCAATAAACTTACCAACAACTTCATTGATCTTTGACTTTCCAAAAAAAAAATCATTATAATTATCGAAACCCTATCATATACTCATTCGTACCTTATAACAAGAATTGTCATACCAATTATTGAGAATCAGCAATCAGTATTTTCAAACCTCGCAGCATGTCTACATCAACAATTACATATACACACAACGTCTACCTCCAAGACTTACATTCTTTGAATGAGAAATTTCTGAAAAACACCCTAAACTGCGAACCAGTTCTCGAAATTTTGAAAAATGCTGATGAAGCAGCAAAAACTGTAAACGACCTTAACAGTAAAAAGTTGGATGATAAAGGATAGTATATTGGCAAAGCTCAGAAAAAAAGAAGCTTTGGAACTGGAAAACGGATTGAGCAAAGTATGAATGAGGCTGTGAACAAATCACAAAGGCTGAACCTGCCTTCAAAGAATCCAAATGATTCAGTACTTGCTGGAGTCATTAACGAATACCTTGCTCCTGACTCTAAACCCTTGCGGACAATATCCTTCATCATCCTCTGATATTAGACATTCTAAGATATCATCGTATCTTTCATTATAAATATCATCCATACTTCTGAAGATATTTTTATAATTATTCTTATCTGAAATCATTTACCTCTTCGCGCTATCTGTATTATATCATAAAAGAAACTATTTTAGTTTCTAAATTCTGAAACATTCGAGTTTAAAATAGGAATATTCTTGAAGAAGTGTTGGGAGCTGAAGCATGAGTTAGTATAATATAATGACACTTGATCAACGTGATTATATTACAGTAATTCATGCTGAGTTTCTAAATGAAACATGACGATTCACAGATCATAACGTCATCATGTGCTATGTTACACGACTCTTGTATTCTCTTTGATCTCTAAATATCAAGAAAATATTTCTTGATGATTCGGCCTTTTCTGAGGTATTCTGGTAATTTGACAAGTCAAGATCGTGTTATTACAATTTCCTTCCTAGAACATTAACAATGTTCATTCCGAAATTTATATCTGCGAATTCTGGACCATTACAAGCGGTGCTTAATCGTAAGAAGAAGAAACGGAAGGACAAAGCTCCGAACTAGAAATGGGAGTATAAATCATAGCAAATAGAAGAGAGCATTAACTGTGGATGACAATGATTATAGAAGAAGCAAGGACTTTGAAATATAAGGGAAGATATAAAACCCAACAACAACCCAGAAATCACAAACCGTATATATCAATGCATATAGCAATATAAAGACACGGGAGAACTAAAAACACTATAAAACCAAGAGTATAGTAGAAGTAAATAGATTCTTCCGGAGGCAGATGAAAAAGAAGAGCGACAGATATGAAAGTGAGGAGTATATCAAGAATCAGCACTGGATGAAGCATATTGACAAATACTTTAAAATATGAGTTGAGAAGGTGTGAATTGTAAGAAAACAAATGAGGTGAATTTATAGTGAAATATCCGATAGAGAAATCAAAATGGATTATCGCATTAATTCGAAGAGGATCATAATTTCCTTAATCGCCGAATAATCAAATCCAATATAGATTACAAAGATTTTCTTTTCGGAGATCAATCGTGATGACGTCAAAAGATACGACGAATCACTATTATCTTATTTCATTCATTTACGATAACTTCACTCATATGCTTCGAGTAATCGAATTATTTTATCCATTCTTCTTGAACATGATAAAACTCTATAATCGTTATAATAACATTCTCATTGTTAGTCATGACAACCTCTATCAAATTTCGGGGACGAAATTTCTTTAACGGGTAGGTACTGTGACGACCCGGAAATTTCCGACCAAATTTAAACTTTAATCTTTATATTATTCAGACACGATAAGCAAAGTTTGCTAAGTTAAATCTCAAGAATTTTAAACTGTGTTCATACATTCATTATAACCTCGACCAAATTCCGACGATTCACGAACCGTTATATATAAATAGATATGTATATGTATATATATATATATATTATAACTTGAGAATATTAATAAAGTATTAAACGTATAATACTTTACACGAAAGTATTTGTTTCAATATGATTTTCGAAGAAAAAAAAATATATTAAATGATTGAATTATCAGAAACATTGAATTATGATTACAAGTCTCTGTTGAGAGGTCCACTATGATTTGAGAAAATCTATTCCTCTTAACGATATTCAGAATAATTTGTAAAGCTATTTATAAATAAAAACAAAAAGTGTCATTTACGAAAGTTAGACAAAAATTAGTGGAGAATTGGTTTCCATAATATTCTATTAATCTATTTTCAAACGTACAAAGACGTTTTCAGTTTAAAAAGAACTTTATTATTAAAACGTATATAACTTTTATAAATATCTAGAATAACTTTTGACAACTCATTACTTAACCAGTATAATAAATATAACGATATTTATATTTTATTTCATTAAATATATATAACGATTTAAATTAATATTATATATATTTATACGCGTATTATACATACATAGTTTTTTATACTTTTACTATACTTTAACTTTACCTTTACTTTACTTTTACTTTACTTTAACTTTAATAATTCATACTTTACTAATTCACTTTAATAATTCATACTTTAATAATTCACTTTAATAATTCATACTTTAATAATTCACTTTAATAATTCATAGTTTAATAATTCACTTTAATAATTCATACTTTAATAATTCACTTTAATAATTCATACTTTAATAATTCACTTTAATAATTCATACTTTAATAATTCACTTTTATAATTCAAAAATCTATTATAAATAGAATTCAATAGGTTTCATTATTTCATAGAAACTTGAAAATATATTTCTCTAAACTCTCTCAATTGATATTGAAAGGATCCGTTCATATACATTATAAACGATTCACAATAGTTGATTACATCGCGAGGTATTTGACCTCTATATGATACGTTTTACAAACATTGCATTCGTTTTTAAAAGACAAACTTTCTTTACATCAAAAATTGACGGCATGCATACCATTTCATATTACATCCAACTATAATTGACTTAATATTAATCTTGATGAACTCAACGACTCGAATGCAACGTCTTTTAAAGTATGTCATGAATGACTCCAGGTAATATCCTTAAAATGAGCTAATGCACAGCGGAAGATTTCTTTAATACCTGAGAATAAACATGCTTTAAAGTGTCAACCAAAAGGTTGGTGAGTTCATAGGTTTATCATATCAATCATTTCAATATATTAATAGACCACAAGATTTCCGTTTATAAATATATGTACACTCGCAAGTGTATAAAAGTATTCTATGAGCTGTAGGCACCCGGTAACAAGCCTTAACGTTCATGTTTTACCCTCTGAAGTACACCAGATCAGGTGTGTTTAAAATAACCTCGAAGTACTAATGCATCCCATAGTCAGGATGGGGTTTGTCAGGCCCAATAGATCTATCTTTAGGATTCGCGCCTACCGTACATAGACAAGTAGTTTAATGTTACCAAGCTAAGGGTATATTTCTGGTTTAAACCCACGTAGAATTAGTTTTAGTACTTGTGCCTATTTCGTAAAACATTTATAAAAACAGCGCATGTATTCTCAGTCCCAAAAATATATATAAAAGGGAGCAAATGAAACTCACCATACTGTATTTCGTAGTAAAAATACATATAACGTCATTTAACAAGTGCAAGGTTGGCCTCGGATTCATGAACCTATATTAATTATATATATTTATATGTTGGTCAATATTTGTCTAACAATTTTTGGCCAAGTCATAGTGTACCATAATCCTAATACTCGAGACTAATATGCAAAAGTCAACAAAAGTCAACTTGACCCAAAATGACTTCTAAAATTTATACGTGTTTATTATATAACTTAACTATAGTCGTTTTATATATTTAAATATATTTATAATAATAAAAGTCATTTATTAATAAAAATTTATATTAACGTTTATATATATGATAAAATATACTTTTATATATCGTAAGTAGTAAAATTTATAAAGTTCACTTAATATCGTAAAACTATAGTGGTAAGTATTATTAATGTAATTATATTACGCGTGGTGAAAAATATCTTTGTATCCCCTATTTATTTGATAAAATAATATTGATCATAATAATAATAAGTAAAAATTGTATTATTTTGTAATAATAATAATTATTATTCTATAAAAAAAATAACAATATTTATATTTACTAAAAATGTTATTATGATAAAATGATAATACTAACATAATAGTAATAATGATATTTTATAATAACAATGATATTTCCATTAAAATAATAATGACGATAGTAATAATGATCATTTTCACAATAGTACTAAAATTCAGTTGACTATAACTTCTAATCCGTTCATCGAAACCATTCGATATCTAAATGAAAAGTTCTTAATTTTTCGCTAGCTTTCCAATGACATGCATATCATATACCCTATCTCAGTAGCATATGTATCTAATTCAGGATTCAACAAACCTATCTAAGGACAATATCAAATGTACAAGTATGCATAATCCTATATACTCGAGCACTAGTCAGGGATACACTATTGATATATAAAAGTTAAGTTATGAGTGCTCACGTATCAATATTGAGATTCAATATTGCAGGAAAGTACGTAGACGCAACGGAGATGATAAATACTAGATTGACCTCACGAGCATACCCATGAACCATACCCATCACCTCCATAGCTATAACCCATAATTTCTTTAGCTTCGAATCATTCAAAAAAACTATTTTGAAATCACTCGGACATCACTCTGTCGTAATATTTTATGTATACTAATAATATCTTGAAATAATACAGAGCAAATATATATATATATATATATATATATATATATATATATATATATATATATATATATATATATATATATATATATATATAAATCGATTGAGAGAGTTTAGAGAAATATATTTTCAAGTTTCTATGAAATAATGAAACCTATTGAATTCTATTTATAATAGATTTTTGAATTATTAAAGTGAATTATTAAAGTATGAATTATTAAAGTGAATTATTAAAGTATGAATTATTAAAGTGAATTATTAAAGTATGAATTATTAAAGTGAATTATTAAAGTGAATTATTAAAGTATGAATTATTAAAGTGAATTATTAAAGTGAATTATTAAAGTATGAATTATTAAAGTAAATTATTAAAGTTAAAGTAAAGTAAAAGTAAAGTAAAGGTAAAGTTAAGGTATAGTAAAAGTATAAAAAGTATGTATGTATAATACGTGTATAAATATAAATAATATTAATTTAAATCGTTATATATATTTAATGAAATAAAATATAAATATCGTTTTATTTATTATACTGGTTAAGTAATGAGTTGTCAAAAGTGATTTTAGATATTTATAAAAGTTATATACGTTTTAATAATAAAGTTCTTTTTAAGCTGAAAACGTCTTTGTACGTTTGAAAATAGATTAATAGAATATTATGGAAACCAATTCTCCACTAACTTTTGTCTAACTTTCGTAAATAGCTTTACAAATTATTCTGAATATCGTTAAGAGGAATAGATTTTCTCAAATTATAGTGGACCTCTCAACAGAGACTTGTAATCATAATTCAATGTTTCTGATAATTCAATCATTTAATATATTTTTTTTAATTTTGTCGAAAATCATATTGAAACAAATACGTTCGTGTAAAGTATCATATATCTAATACTTTGTTAATGTTTTTAGTTACTATTATATATTATATATACATATCTATATACACATAATTTTTCGTGAATCGTCGAACACGGTTAAAGGGTAATTGATTACATGAATGTAGTTCCAAACTTTTTGAGATTCAACATTACAAATTCTGCTTATCGTGTCGGAAACATATAAAGGTTAGGTTTAAATTTGGTCGGAAATTTCCGGGTCGTCACAGTACCTACCCGTTAAAGAAATTTCGCCCCGAAATTTGATCGAGGTCGTCATGGCTAGCTTTAAAAATGTTTTCATGACGAATATGAGTTGATAAATAGAGTTTTATCATCATTGAGTAATATAGATAAAACAATTTGATTACGCGAAGAGTATAAGTGAAGCTATCGCAAGAGAGTGAAATGAGTAAACGTATATTCGTTTTAACCGATGACGTAGTTATGATTGATTTCCGGAATTCATGGAATTTAAAGAAAATCTTTGCAATAAGATTTGGTTCTTTGGCGATTAAGGAAATCAGGATCTTATTTGATTAAATGCGATAATCTGTCTCGATTTCTCTGTCTGATATTTTACTATAAATCCGCCCCTTCGTTTCTTTATTTCCACAGCTCACACCTTCTAGTCTTTCTCCCCAATTCATACTTTAAAGCATTCGTTAATATGCTTCATCTAGTATTGATTATTGATATACTCTTAACTTTCATATCTGTCATTCTTCTTTTTCATCTACCACCGGAGGAAGTTATTTTCTTCTACCATTACCTTGGGGTTATTGTGTTTTTCATCCTCCCGTATCTTTATATTGCTATACGCATTGATATACAAGGTTTGTAATTTCGGGGTTGTTATCGGGCTTTATATTCTCCATTATATTTCGGAGCTTCATGCTTTCGTTTTCTCTTCCCGACCTTAAGTCAAGCGGATAATGGTCCAGAATTTGTAGATATGAATTTTTGGATGAACATAGTTAATGTTCCAAGAAGAAAATCATAATGGCACGATCTTGATTTGGCAAATTACCAGAATATCCTAAAATATAGAGCTATCAAGATGATATGTTCTTAATATGTTTGGAAATTGGGTAGAATGTAAGAGTCGTGTAAATAGTACATGATGACGGTATGTTCTGTGAATCATCACGTTCCATTAGAAACTCAGTATGACTTACTGTAATATAATCACATTGATCAAGTGTCATTATATTATACTAACTCATGCTTCAGTTCCCAATACTACTTCAAAAACATTCCTATTTTAAATTCGAATTTTTTTTCTTCAGAATTTAGAAACTAACACAGTTTCTTTTTATGTTGTAACGCAGATATTGTGAATAGATAGAAGATTTTAGATAAGAATAGTTGTGAAAATATCTTCAGAAATATGGAGAATATGTATAATGAGAGATACGAAGATATCTTATAATATTTAAGATAAGATGATGATGAAGAATAAGGTCCGCAAAGGTTTAGAGTCAGGAGCAAGGTATTCGTTAATGACTTCATCAGAAACAGAATCATCAAGATTCTTTAAATGTAGACTTTGGTCCTTGTATTTGTCCTTGGTCTCCTTCACGGTCTGCTCAATCCATTTTTCAGTACCAACTCTTCTCTTTTTCTGGGCTTTACCAACACATTATTCTTTGTCATCAAACTTTTGACTGTTAAAGTCATTTACAGTTTCTGCTGCTTCATTAGCATTTCGAGAACTAATTCACAGTTTGAGATGTTTTTCAGAAACTTCACATTCGAAGTGTGTAGGTTTGGGAGATAGACGTTATATGTATATATAACTATTGAAGTAGAAACACTACGAGATTTCAAAATACTGATTGTTGATTTTCAGTAATTGGTATGGCAATTCTTGTTGCAAGATGCGGATGAGTAAGAGATGGAGTTTCAATGAATAAGTATAGTGACTTTTCGGAGAGGTTTAAGTCGAAGGTTAATGAAGTTGTTGATAAGTTTACTGCTAATGTGGTGAGATATGAAAGGTTCCCCAGTAATGATGGTGAAAGGGCAGCGTATCTATCGAAATTATAATAAAATTAGTTTTACTGAAAAGTCGAAGTTGACTTGTTGGAGCTGTGACAAAACTGTCTACTTTGAAAAGGAATTGAAAAGTCATTTTAGCTAATAAATGTCAAAGGGTCTGACACGGATACGCGTCGAACTATGACTTTGGCTTCGAGAGCTTTTTAGGTACATAAATGTGGGTAATATGTGGTTGGATCATCATCTCGATTGTTCATTGTTTGAAGTGTCTTCGAAAACTTCGGAGAGTTTGAACATAGTTCGTAATCGTTAATATACATATGATGTTCTAACATAGTTTTGAAGTCAAAGTATAGCTTTGAAAGATGTAGGAATCTAAGAGTGATGTCTTCTGTTAAATCATGACTTGGATTTTGATTTGTCAAAATCAGAATGCGTAATCAAATTTGGGTGAGAATGGTTGTTTTGACTACTATACATGAATGTATATTGTTGTGAGATTTTGGGAGTATAGTTGATGATTTTCTTAATCAGATTCGAAAAATGTAACATATTAATTGTGAATTTATATATCTCTTGGGTATTACCTACCCGTTAAAAAAAATTTCACAATTAATATTTTGTACAAAAGAATTTTATTACAGTCTTTATGGAAATATATATGTGTATATTTCTTCAGATATAATATAGATTTAATGAGTTAATATTAAATTAAACTCATTTGATTTATGGTTAAGGCTAGGATAGATAATTTCTAAACTTTAGAAATTACATAATCGTCGTAGAATGTTTTCCCAATGAAGTTATGAATCAGTACTTCATCGTTGTGGTATTCCTTGGTATCTACATGGCGTATGACGTCGATGCTCGTGGGACAGATTGTGAAGTTGAGGTTTGAGATGCGGTTGTTGTTGGTGGTGGTAATGGTACTGTTGATGTTGTTGATGGTGGTACTGGTTATGCTGCTGGTGTTTGTAACCTTTGCACCATATTCTCCAAAGCCACTACCCGAGCGCGAAGCTCGTTGACTTCTTCTATTACACCGGGGTGATTGTCGGTTCGGACGAGCGGATAAATAAGATCTAGAATTTGGTGTAGTATATAATCATGACGAGATACTTTGGAAATGAGAGAGAAAATGGTGTTTCGGACAGGTTCGTCGGTAAGTGCTTCAGGTTCCTTGCCAAGAGGGCAATGTGGTGGATGGAAAGGATCGCCTTCTTCTTGTCTCTAATGATTAAGGAGGCTACGAACCCATCCCCAATTCATCCAGAATAGATGATGGCTGATTAGTTGATCCATTCCAGTCACACTGCTTTCGGAGCTTGAGTGGGATTCCATATCGAAATTCGAGGGACTTGAACTAATGACGAATTCCATTTCGTTCGATTGAATAAAGGATTTTTTTGATACGAAATGATTTTCCGGCTATCGGGTGGTATTCTAACTACATAGAATATTTATATATATATAGATCAAAAGATTTCATAGATTACGGAGGAATTTACGGAATATGTCAGGCAAAGTTTACGGTAATAGATACGATAAGATATGATTTAGCATATACGCTAAGATATGAATTTTGTCTATACACTATTCATGCAATCAATGCAGTAAGACATGTCTAGACTAAGAATGATAAGTAGGCAATTTCCGACAAAAATGATAAGCAAAACTTTTGACATGCAGACACGGTCGAAGTCCAGACTCACTAATGCATCTTAACAATTATCAGTTAGACACACTAATGCAAGACCTGGTTCGCTAAGACCACCGCTCTGATACCAACTGAAAGGATCCGTTCATATACATTATAAATGATTCACAATAGTTGATTACATCGCTAGGTATTTGACCTCTATATGATAAGTTTTACAAACATTGCATTCGTTTTTAAAAGACAAACTTTCTTTACATCAAAAATTGATGGCATGCATACCATTTCATATTACATCCAACTATAATTGACTTAATATTAATCTTGATGAACTCAACTACTCGAATGCAACGTCTTTTAAAGTATGTCATGAATGACTCCAGGTAATATCCTTAAAATGAGCTAATGCACAGCGGAAGATTTCTTTAATACCTGAGAATAAACATGCTTTAAAGTGTCAACCAAAAGGTTGGTGAGTTCATAGGTTTATCATATCAATCATTTCAATATATTAATAGACCACAAGATTTCCGTTTATAAATATATGTACACTCGCAAGTGTATAAAAGTATTCTATGAGCTGTAGGCACCCGGTAACAAGCCTTAACGTTCATGTTTTACCCTCTGAAGTACACCAGATCAGGTGTGTTTAAAATAACCTCGAAGTACTAAAGCATCCCATAGTCAGGATGGGGTTTGTCAGGCCCAATAGATCTATCTTTAGGATTCGCGCCTACCGTACATAGACAAGTAGTTTAATGTTACCAAGCTAAGGGTATATTTCTAGTTTAAACCCACGTAGAATTAGTTTTAGTACTTGTGCCTATTTCGTAAAACATTTATAAAAACAGTGCATGTATTCTCAGTCCCAAAAATATATATAAAAGGGAGCAAATGAAACTCACCATACTGTATTTCGTAGTAAAAATACATATAACGTCATTTAACAAGTGCAAGGTTGGCCTCGGATTCATGAACCTATATTAATTATATATATTTATATGTTGGTCAATATTTGTCTAACAATTTTTGGTCAAGTCATAGTGTACCATAATCCTAATGCTCGAGACTAATATGCAAAAGTCAACAAAAGTCAACAAAAGTCAACTTGACCCAAAATGACTTCTAAAATTTATACGTGTTTATTATATAACTTAACTATAGTCGTTTTATATATTTAAATATATTTATAATAATAAAAGTCATTTATTAATAAAAATTTATATTAACGTTTATATATGATAAAATATACTTTTATATATCTTAAGTAGTAAAATTTATAAAGTTCACTTAATATCGTAAAACTATAGTGGTAAGTATTATTAATGTAATTATATTACGCGTGGTGAAAAATATCTTTGTATCCCCTATTTATTTGATAAAATAATATTGATCATAATAATAATAAGTAAAAATTGTATTATTTTGTAATAATAATAATTATTATTCTATAAAAAAAATAACAATATTTATATTTACTAAAAATGTTATTATGATAAAATGATAATACTAACATAATAGTAATAATGATATTTTATAATAACAATGATATTTCAATTAAAATAATAATGACGATAGTAATAATGATCATTTTCACAATAATACTAAAATTCAGTTGACTATAACTTCTAATCCGTTCATCGAAACCATTCGATATCTAAATAAAAAGTTCTTAATTTTTCGCTAGCTTTCCAATGACATGCATATCATATACCCTATCTCAGTAGCATATGTATCTAATTCAGGATTCAACAAACCTATCTAAGGACAATATCGAATGTACAAGTATGCATAATCCTATATACTCGAGCACTAGTTAGGGATACACTATTGATATATAAAAGTTAAGTTATGAGTGCTCACGTATCAATATTGAGATTCAATATTGCAGGAAAGTACGTAGACGCAACGGAGATGATAAACACTAGATTGACCTCACGAGCATACACATGAACCATACCCATCACCTCCATAGCTATAACCCATAATTTCTTTAGCTTCGAATCATTCAAAAAAACTATTTTGAAATCACTCGGACATCACTCCGTCGTAATATTTTATGTATACTAATAATATCTTGAAATAATATAGAGTAAATCTATATATATATATATATATATATATATATATATATATATATATATATATATATATATATATATATATATATATATATATATATATATATATAAATCGATTGAGAGAGTTTAGAGAAATATATTTTCAAGTTTCTATGAAATAATGAAACCTATTGAATTCTATTTATAATAGATTTTTGAATTATTAAAGTGAATTATTAAAGTATGAATTATTAAAGTAAATTATTAAAGTATGAATTATTAAAGTGAATTATTAAAGTATGAATTATTAAAGTGAATTATTAAATTGAATTATTAAAGTATGAATTATTAAAGTGAATTATTAAAGTTAAAGTAAAGTAAAAGTAAAGTAAAGGTAAAGTTAAGGTATAGTAAAAGTATAAAAAGTATGTATGTATAATACGTGTATAAATATATATAATATTAATTTAAATCATTATATATATTTAATGAAATAAAATATAAATATTGTTTTATTTATTATACTGGTTAAGTAATGAGTTGTCAAAAGTGATTTTAGATATTTATAAAAGTTATATACGTTTTAATAATAAAGTTCTTTTTAAGCTGAAAACGTCTTTGTACGTTTGAAAATAGATTAATAGAATATTATGGAAACCAATTCTCCACTAACTTTTGTCTAACTTTCGTAAATAGCTTTACAAATTATTCTGAATATCGTTAAGGGGAATAGATTTTCTCAAATTATAGTGGACCTCTCAACAGAGACTTGTAATCATAATTCAATGTTTCTGATAATTCAATCATTTAATATATTCTTTTTTAATTTCGTCGAAAATCATATTGAAACAAATACGTTCGTGTAAAGTATCATATATCTAATACTTTGTTAATATTTTTAGTTAATATTATATATTATATATACATATCTATATACACATAATTGTTCGTGAATCGTCGAACACGGTCAAAGGGTAATTGATTACATGAATGTAGTTCCAAACTTTTTGAGATTCAACATTACAAATTCTGCTTATTGAAATGTCCCGTTCTTATTGATTAAAAACGTTCCATATTAATTGATTTCGTTGCGAGGTTTTGACCTCTATATGAGACGTTTTTCAAAGACTGCATTCATTTTAAAACAAACCATAACCTTTATTTCATAGATAAAGGTTTTAAAAAGCTTTACGTAGATTATCAAATAATGATAATCTAAAATATCCTGTTTACACACGACCATTACATAATGGTTTACAATACAAATATGTTACAACAAAATAAGTTTCTTGAATGCAGTTTTTACACAATATCATACAAGCATGGACTCCAAATCTCGTCCTTATTTAAGTATGCGACAGCGGAAGCTCTTAATAATCACCTGAGAATAAACATGCTTAAAACGTCAACAAAAATGTTGGTGAGTTATAGGTTTAACCTATATATATCAAATCATAATAATAGACCACAAGATTTCATATTTCAATACACATCCCATACATAGAGATAAAAATCATTCATATGGTGAACACCTGGTAACCGACATTAACAAGATGCATATATAAGAATATCCCCATCATTCCGGGACACCCTTCGGATATGATATAAATTTCGAAGTAATAAAGCATCCGGTACTTTGGATGGGGCTTGTTGGGCCCGATAGATCTATCTTTAGGATTCGCGTCAATTAGGGTGTCTGTTCCCTAATTCTTAGATTACCAGACTTAATTAAAAGGGGCATATTCGATTTCGATAATTCAACCATAGAATGTAGTTTCACGTACTTGTGTCTATTTTGTAAATCATTTATAAAACCTGCATGTATTCTCATCCCAAAAATATTAGATTTTTAAAAGTGGGACTATAACTCACTTTCACAGATTTTTACTTCGTCGAGAAGTAAGACTTGGCCACTGGTTGATTCACGAACCTATAACAATATATACATATATATCAAAGTATGTTTAAAATATATTTACTACACTTTTAATATATTTTGATGTTTTAAGTTTATTAAGTCAGCTGTCCTCGTTAGTAACCTACAACTAGTTGTCCACAGTTAGATGTACAGAAATAAATCGATAATTATTATCTTGAATCAATCCACTACCCAGTGTATACGTATCTCAATATTGATCACAACTCAAACTATATATATTTTGGAATCAACCTCAAACCTGTATAACTAACTCCAACATTCACATATAGAGTGTCTATGGTTGTTCCGAAATATATATAGATGTGTCGACATGATAGGTCGAAACATTGTATACGTGTCTATGGTATCTCAAGATTACATAATATACACTACAAGTTGATTAAGTTATGGTTGGAATAGATTTGTTACCAATTTTCACGTAGCTAAAATGAGAAAAATTATCCAATCTTGTTTTACCCATAACTTCTTCATTTTAAATCCGTTTTGAGTGAATCAAATTGCTATGGTTTCATATTGAACTCTATTTTATGAATCTAAACAGAAAAGTATAGGTTTATAGTCGGAAAAATAAGATACAAGTCGTTTTTGTAAAGGTAGTCATTTCAGTCGAAAGAACGACGTCTAGATGACCATTTTAGAAAATATACTTCCACTTTGAGTTTAACCATAATTTTTGGATATAGTTTCATGTTCATAATAAAAATCATTTTCTCAGAATAACAACTTTTAAATCAAAGTTTATCATAGTTTTTAATTAACTAACCCAAAACAGCCCGCGGTGTTACTACGACGGCGTAAATCCGGTTTTACGGTATTTTTCGTGTTTTCAGGTTTTAAATCATTAAGTTAGCATATCATATAGATATAGAACATGTATTTAGTTGATTTTAAAAGTCAAGTTAGAAGGATTAACTTTTGTTTGCGAACAAGTTTAGAATTAACTAAACTATGTTCTAGTGATTACAAGTTTAAACCTTCGAATAAGATAGCTTTATATGTATGAATCGAATGATGTTATGAACATCATTACTACCTTAAGTTCCTTGGATAAACCTACTGGAAAAGAGAAAAATGGATCTAGCTTCAATGGATCCTTGGATGGCTCGAAGTTCTTGAAGCAAAATCATGACACGAAAACAAGTTCAAGTAAGATCATCACTTGAAATAAGATTGTTATAGTTATAGAAATTGAACCAAAGTTTGAATATGATTATTACCTTGTATTAGAATGATAACCTACTGTAAGAAACAAAGATTTTTTAAGGTTGGATGATCACCTTACAAGATTGGAAGTGAGCTAGCAAACTTGAAAGTATTCTTGATTTTATGTAACTAGAACTTGTAAAATATATGAAGAACACTTAGAACTTGAAGATAGAACTTGAGAGAGATCAATTAGATGAAGAAAATTGAAGAATGAAAGTGTTTGTAGGTGTTTTTGGTCGTTGGTGTATGGATTAGATATAAAGGATATGTAATTTTGTTTTCATGTAAATAAGTCATGAATGATTACTCATATTTTTGTAATTTTATGAGATATTTCATGCTAGTTGCCAAATGATGGTTCCCACCTGTGTTAGGTGACTCACATGGGCTGCTAAGAGCTGATCATTGGAGTGTATATACCAATAGTACATACATCTAAAAGCTGTGTATTGTACGAGTACGAATACGGGTGCATACGAGTAGAATTGTTGATGAAACTGAACGAGGATGTAATTGTAAGCATTTTTGTTAAGTAGAAGTATTTTGATAAGTGTCTTGAAGTCTTTTAAAAGTGTATGAATACATATTAAAACACTACATGTATATACATTTTAACTGAGTCGTTAAGTCATCGTTAGTCGTTACATGTAAATGTTGTTTTGAAACCTTTAGGTTAACGATCTTGTTGAATGTTGTTAACCCATTGTTTATTATAAAAAAATGAGATGTTAAATTATTATATTATCATGATATTATGATATATAATATATCTTAGTATGATGTATATACAGTTAAATGTCGTTACAACGATAATCGTTACATATATGTCTCGTTTCGAAATCATTAAGTTAGTAGTCTTATTTTTACATATGTATTTTATTGTTAATACACTTAATAATATATTTACTTATCATTTAACATAATTAACCAAGTGTATCAATATCTTAATATGATTCATATGTACCTAGTAAGACGTTATAACGATAATCGTTATATATATCGTTTTCGAGTTTCTTAAATTAATAGTCTCATTTTTATGTATATAACTCATTGTTAAAATACCTAATGAGATACATACTTATAATAAAAACATGTTAACTATATATATAACCATATATATGTCATTGTATAGTTTTTACAAGTTTTAACGTTCGTGAATCACCGGTCAACTTGGGTGGTCAATTGTCTATATGAAACATATTTCAATTAATCAAGTCTTAACAAGTTTGATTGCTTAACATGTTGGAAACATTTAACATGTTTGATTGCTTTCTCTTGTTCATCATTCCATTCAAATTTCTTCCCTTTATGCGTTAATGCAGTCAAGGGTTTTGCTATTCTGGAAAAATCTTGGATGAACCTTATGTAGTAACCAGCTAGTCCTAAAAACTGGCGTATGTGTTTCGGAGTTTTCGGGGTTTCCCACTTTTCAACAGTTTCTATCTTTGCCGGATCCACCTTAATACCTTCTTTGTTCACTATGTGACCGAGGAATTGAACTTCTTCCAACCAAAATGCACACTTTGAAAACTTAGCGTACAATTCTTCCTTCCTCAATACTTCTAACACCTTTCTCAAATGTTCACCGTGTTCTTGGTAATTCTTTGAGTAAATAAGTATGTCATCAATGAAAACAATGACAAACTTTTCAAGGTATGGTCCACACACTCGGTTCATAAGGTCCATGAACACAGCTGGTGCATTAGTTAAACCAAACGGCATGACCATAAACTCGTAATGACCGTAACGTGTTCTGAAAGCAGTCTTTGGAATATCATCTTCTTTCACCCGCATTTGATGATACCCGGAACATAAGTCAATCTTTGAATAAACAGACGAGCCTTGTAGTTGATCAAATAAGTCGTCGATTCTCGGTAGTGGGTAGCGGTTCTTGATGGTAAGTTTGTTCAACTCTCGGTAGTCGATACACAACCTGAATGTACCATCTTTCTTCTTGATAAACAAAACAGGAGCTCCCCACGGTGATGTGCTTGGTCGAATGAAACCACGCTCTAAAAGTTCTTGTAATTGGCTTTGTAGTTCTTTCATCTCACTGGGTGCGAGTCTGTAAGGAGCACGAGCTATTGGTGCCGCTCCTGGTACAAGATCTATTTGAAATTCAACGGATCGATGTGGGGGTAATCCCGGTAATTCTTTCGGAAATACATCGGGAAATTCTTTTGCGACGGGAACATCATTGATGCTCTTTTCTTCAGTTTGTACTTTCTCGATGTGTGCTAGAATAGCATAGCAACCTTTTCTTATTAGTTTTTGTACCTTCAAATTACTAATAAGATGTAGCTTCGTGTTGCCCTTTTCTCCGTACACCATTAAGGGTTTTCCTTTTTCTCGTATAATGCGAATTGCATTTTTGTAACAAACGATCTCTGCTTTCACTTCTTTTAACCAGTCCATACCGATTATCACATCAAAAGTCCCTAACTCTACTGGTATCAAATCAATCTTAAATGTTTCGCTAACCAGTTTAATTTCTCGATTCCGACATATATTATCTGCTGAAATTAATTTACCATTTGCTAATTCGAGTAAAAATTTACTATCCAAAGGCGTCAATGGACAACTTAATTTAGCACAAAAATCTCTACTCATATAGCTTCTATCCGCACCCGAATCAAATAAAACGTAAGCAGATTTATTGTCAATAAGAAACGTACCCGTAACAAGCTTTGGGTCTTCTTGTGCCTCTGCCGCATTAATATTGAAAACTCTTCCGCGGCCTTGTCCATTCGTGTTCTCTTGGTTCGGGCAATTTCTAATAATGTGGCCCGGTTTTCCACATTTATAACAAACTACATTGGCATAACTTGCTCCGACACTACTTGCTCCGCCATTACTCGTTCCGACACCATTTGTTCCTTTGGTTCTATTAACCCCTGGTCCGTAGACCTCACACTTCGCCGCGCTATGACCATTTCTTTTACACTTGTTGCAAAATTTGGTGCAGAACCCCGAGTGATTCTTTTCACACATTTGGCATAGCTGCTTCTGATTATTGTTGTTGTTGTTGTTGCGGTTATTATTGTTGTTGGGATGATTGTTGTAGTTGCTGTTGTTGTTGTTGTTGTTGTTGTTGTTGTTGTTGTTGTTGTTGTTGTTGTTGTTGTTGTTGTGCCGTTTGTTGTAGTTGCGATTGATGTTGCGATTGTTGGGATAATTGTTGCGATTATTGTTGTAATTGCTGTTGTTGTTGTATTGGTGATTCTTATCACTTTTTTCCTCCCACTTTCTTTTGACTTGCTTCACATTGGCCTCTTCAGCAGTCTGTTCTTTAATTCTTTCTTCAATCTGGTTCACTAGTTTGTGAGCCATTCTACATGCCTGTTGTATGGAGGCGGGCTCGTGTGAACTTATATCTTCTTGGATTCTTTCCGGTAATCCTTTCACAAACGCGTCGATCTTCTCTTCCTCATCTTCGAATGCTCCCGGACACAATAGGCACAATTCTGTGAATCGTCTTTCGTACGTGGTAATATCAAATCCTTGGGTTCGTAACCCTCTAAGTTCTGTCTTGAGCTTATTGACCTCGGTTCTGGGACGGTACTTCTCGTTCATCAAGTGCTTGAATGCTAACCACGGTAGTGCGTACGCATCGTCTTGTCCCACTTGCTCTAGATAGGTATTCCACCATGTTAACGCAGAACCTGTGAAGGTATGTGTAGCGTACTTCACTTTGTCCTCTTCAGTACACTTACTTATGGCAAACACCGATTCGACCTTCTCGGTCCACCGTTTCAATCCGATCGGTCCTTCAGTTCCATCAAATTCCAAAGGTTTGCAGGCAGTGAATTCTTTATAGGTGCATCCTACATGATTTCCTGTACTGCTAGATCCAAGGTTATTGTTGGTATGTAGCGCAGCCTGTACTGCGGCTATGTTTGAAGCTAGAAAAGTACGGAATTCCTCTTCATTCATATTCACGGTGTGTCGAGTAGTCGGTGCCATTTCCTTCAAAATAGTCAAATGGAACAAGTTAATCATACAGAATATTAAAAGTAGTTAATAGTATTTCGTAGCATAATATGAACTCATTTATAAAAGCTTTTTCTTCATATTAGCGTTTTATAAGTTTAAATTCGGGTAGTACCTACCCGTTAAGTTCATACTTAGTAGCTAATATACAATTCAACTACTACAATTCTATATGAAAAACTGATTATAATAATATTTCACGTTCAAACTTTTATACAATATTTTACAAACTTACAATACCGCTTATTTTACATAAAGCATGAAATATAGCACACAATAACTTTGATACAAGATAGTTGTGAAGATAATTCTAGCTAGTACACAAGTCGTTCAGCAAAGGCAATAAAGACACGTAATTCATACGTCCAGAAACAAGTCATGCATTCTGGTTTTACTAGGATTACTTCCCATCCTTGGTCTTGTGGAACATAACCGTTATGGCCGTTGATAAGACAGCATGTTGTAACGTCGTCAAAGGGACGAGGGTTACGTAATGTCCAACAGTCCCGTAACAATCTAAAAACCTCATTTCTTACCCCAATTACAGACTCCGTCACTTGTGGAAACGTTTTGTTTAATAGTTGTAGCCCGATGTTCTTGTTCTCACTTTGGTGAGAAGCGAACATTACTAATCCGTAAGCATAACATGCTTCTTTATGTTGCATGTTAGCCGCTTTTTCTAAATCACGAAGTCCAATATTCGGATATATTGAGTCAAAATAATTTCTTAACCCGTTGCGTAAAATAGCATTTGGGTTCCCCGCAATATATGCGTCAAAGTAAACACATCGTAACTTATGGGTTTCCCAATGTGATATCCCCCATCTTTCAAACGAAAGTCTCTTATAAACCAAGACATTCTTGGAACGTTCTTCGAATGTCTTACAAACTGATCTCGCCTTAAATAGTTGTGCCGAGGAATTCTGACCGACTCTAGACAAGATTTCATCAATCATGTCTCCGTGTAGGTCTCTTAAAATATTGGGTTGTCTATCCATTTTGTGTTTTTAAACTGTAAAATAGACAAGAGTTAGATTCATAAAAAAATACTTATTAATACAAGCAATTTTTACATATATCATAAAGCATAAGCACACTATATTACATATATTACACCACACGAATACAACTATCTTATTCCGACTCGCTCGTTTCTTCTTCTTCGGTTTTGGTTCGTTTTGCCAGGTTTCTAGGGATATATGATGTTCCCCTAATACGAGCCGTAATTTTCCACATCGGTTTAGAAAAACCTGGTAGTTTAGAGGTTCCCGGGTCATTGTTACAACTTAAGGACTTCGGGGGTTGACGATACATATAAAGTTCATCGGGGTTGGAATTAGATTTCTCTATTTTTATGCCCTTTCCCTTATTATTTTCTTTTGCCTTTTTAAATTCAGTTGGGGTAATTTCTATAACATCATCGGAATTCTCGTCGGAATCCGATTCATCGGAGAATTGGTAATCCTCCCAATATTTTGCTTCCTTGGCGGAAACATCATTGACCATAATTAACCTTGGTCGGTTGGTTGAGGATTTTCTTTTACTTAACCGTTTTATTATTTCCCCCACCGGTTCTATTTCTTCATCCGGTTCCTCCTCTTCCGGTTCTGATTCTTCTTCCGGTTCTGATTCTTCTTCCGGTTCCGACTCTTCTTCCGGTTCCTCTTCGGGAACTTGTGAATCAGTCCACGAATCATTCCAATTTACATTTGACTCTTCATTATTATTAGGTGAGTCAATGGGACTTGTTCTAGAGGTAGACATCTATCACATAATATCAAACGCGTTAAGAGATTAATATATCACATAATATTCACATGTTAAAAATATATAGTTTCCAACAAAATTTGTTAAGCAATCATTTTTCAAGTAAACACGGTCGAAGTCCAGACTCACTAATGCATCCTAACAAACTCGATAAGTCACACAAATGCAAAATTCTGGTTCTCTAAGACCAACGCTCGGATACCAACTGAAATGTCCCGTTCTTATTGATTAAAAACGTTCCATATTAATTGATTTCGTTGCGAGGTTTTGACCTCTATATGAGACGTTTTTCAAAGACTGCATTCATTTTAAAACAAACCATAACCTTTATTTCATAGATAAAGGTTTTAAAAAGCTTTACGTAGATTATCAAATAATGATAATCTAAAATATCCTGTTTACACACGACCATTACATAATGGTTTACAATACAAATATGTTACAACAAAATAAGTTTCTTGAATGCAGTTTTTACACAATATCATACAAGCATGGACTCCAAATCTCGTCCTTATTTAAGTATGCGACAGCGGAAGCTCTTAATAATCACCTGAGAATAAACATGCTTAAAACGTCAACAAAAATGTTGGTGAGTTATAGGTTTAACCTATATATATCAAATCATAATAATAGACCACAAGATTTCATATTTCAATACACATCCCATACATAGAGATAAAAATCATTCATATGGTGAACACCTGGTAACCGACATTAACAAGATGCATATATAAGAATATCCCCATCATTCCGGGACACCCTTCGGATATGATATAAATTTCGAAGTACTAAAGCATCCGGTACTTTGGATGGGGCTTGTTGGGCCCGATAGATCTATCTTTAGGATTCGCGTCAATTAGGGTGTCTGTTCCCTAATTCTTAGATTACCAGACTTAATAAAAAGGGGCATATTCGATTTCGATAATTCAACCATAGAATGTAGTTTCACGTACTTGTGTCTATTTTGTAAATCATTTATAAAACCTGCATGTATTCTCATCCCAAAAATATTAGATTTTTAAAAGTGGGACTATAACTCACTTTCACAGATTTTTACTTCGTCGGGAAGTAAGACTTGGCCACTGGTTGATTCACGAACCTATAACAATATATACATATATATCAAAGTATGTTTAAAATATATTTACAACACTTTTAATTTATTTTGATGTTTTAAGTTTATTAAGTCAGCTGTCCTCGTTAGTAACCTACAACTAGTTGTCCACAGTTAGATGTACAGAAATAAATCGATAAATATTATCTTGAATCAATCCACGACCCAGTGTATACGTATCTCAGTATTGATCACAACTCAAACTATATATATTTTGGAATCAACCTCAACCCTGTATAGCTAACTCCAACATTCACATATAGAGTGTCTATGGTTGTTCCGAAATATATATAGATGTGTCGACATGATAGGTCGAAACATTGTATACGTGTCTATGGTATCTCAAGATTACATAATATACAATACAAGTTGATTAAGTTATGGTTGGAATAGATTTGTTACCAATTTTCACGTAGCTAAAATGAGAAAAATTATCCAATCTTGTTTTACCCATAACTTCTTCATTTTAAATCCGTTTTGAGTGAATCAAATTGCTATGGTTTCATATTGAACTCTATTTTATGAATCTAAACAGAAAAGTATAGGTTTATAGTCGGAAAAATAAGATACAAGTCGTTTTTGTAAAGGTAGTCATTTCAGTCGAAAGAACGACGTCTAGATGACCATTTTAGAAAATATACTTCCACTTTGAGTTTAACCATAATTTTTGGATATAGTTTCATGTTCATAATAAAAATCATTTTCTCAGAATAACAACTTTTAAATCAAAGTTTATCATAGTTTTTAATTAACTAACCCAAAACAGCCCGCGGTGTTACTACGACGGCGTAAATCCGGTTTTACGGTATTTTTCGTGTTTTTAGGTTTTAAATCATATAGTTAGCATATCATATAGATATAGAACATGTGTTTAGTTGATTTTAAAAGTCAAGTTAGAAGGATTAACTTTTATTTGCGAACAAGTTAAGAATTAACTAAACTATGTTCTAGTGATTACAAGTTTAAACCTTCGAATAAGATAGCTTTATATGTATGAATCGAATGATGTTATGAACATCATTACTACCTTAAGTTCCTTGGATAAACCTACTGGAAAAGAGAAAAATGGATCTAGCTTCAATGGATCCTTGGATAGCTCGAAGTTCTTGAAGCAAAATCATGACACGAAAACAAGTTCAAGTAAGATCATCACTTGAAATAAGATTGTTATAGTTATAGAAATTGAACCAAAGTTTGAATATGATTATTACCTTGTATTAGAATGATAACCTACTGTAAGAAACAAAGATTTCTTGAGGTTGGATGATCACCTTACAAGATTGGAAGTGAGCTAGCAAACTTGAAAGTATTCTTGATTTTATGTAACTAGAACTTGTAAAATATATGAAGAACACTTAGAACTTGAAGATAGAACTTGAGAGAGATCAATTAGATGAAGAAAATTGAAGAATGAAAGTGTTTGTAGGTGTTTTTGGTCGTTGGTGTATGGATTAGATATAAAGGATATGTAATTTTGTTTTCATGTAAATAAGTCATGAATGATTACTCATATTTTTGTAATTTTATGAGATATTTCATGCTAGTTGCCAAATGATGGTTCCCACCTGTGTTAGGTGACACACATGGGCTGCTAATAGCTGATCATTGGAGTGTATATACCAATAGTACATACATCTAAAAGCTGTGTATTGTACGAGTACGAATACGGGTGCATACGAGTAGAATTGTTGATGAAACTGAACGAGGATGTAATTGTAAGCATTTTTGTTAAGTAGAAGTATTTTGATAAGTGTCTTGAAGTCTTTAAAAAGTGTATGAATACATATTAAAACACTACATGTATATACATTTTAACTGAGTCGTTAAGTCATCGTTAGTCGTTACATGTAAATGTTGTTTTGAAACCTTTAGGTTAACGATCTTGTTGAATGTTGTTAACCCATTGTTTATTATAAAAAAATGAGATGTTAAATTATTATATTATCATGATATTATGATATATAATATATCTTAGTATGATGTATATACAGTTAAATGTCGTTACAACGATAATCGTTACATATATGTCTCGTTTCAAAATCATTAAGTTAGTAGTCTTATTTTTACATATGTATTTCATTGTTATTACACTTAATAATATATTTACTTATCATTTAACATAATTAACCAAGTGTATCAATATCTTAATATGATTCATATGTACCTAGTAAGACGTTATAACGATAATCGTTATATATATCGTTTTCGAGTTTCTTAAATTAATAGTCTCATTTTTATGTATATAACTCATTGTTAAAATACCTAATGAGATACATACTTATAATAAAAACATGTTAACTATATATATAACCATATATATGTCATTGTATAGTTTTTACAAGTTTTAACGTTCGTGAATCACCGGTCAACTTGGGTGGTCAATTGTCTATATGAAACATATTTCAATTAATCAAGTCTTAACAAGTTTGATTGCTTAACATGTTGGAAACATTTAATCATGTAAATATCAATCTCAATTAATATATATAAACATGGAAAAGTTCGGGTCACTACACTTATCGTGTCGGAAACATATAAAGGTTAGGTTTAAATTTGGTCGGAAATTTCCGGGTCGTCACAGATATATATATATATATATATATATATATATATATATATATATATATATATATATATATATATATATATATATATATATATATTTGCTCTGTATTATTTCAAGATATTTATTAGTATACATAAAATATTACGACGGAGTGCTGTCCGAGTGATTTCAAAATAGTTTTTTTGAATGAGTCGAAGCTAAGGAAATTATGGGTTATAGCTATGGAGGTGATGGGTATGGTTCATGGGTATGCTCGTGAGGTCAATCTAGTGTTTATCATCTCCGTTGCGTCTACGTACTTTCCTGCAATATTGAATCTCAATATTGATACGTTCGTGAATCCGAGACCAACCTTGCACTTATTAAATGACGTTATATGTATTTTTACTACGAAATACAGTATTGTGAGTTTCATTTGCTCCCTTTTATATATATTTTTGGGACTGAGAATACATGCGCTGTTTTTATTAATGTTTTACGAAATAGGCACAAGTACTAAAACTAATTCTACGTGGGTTTAAACCAGAAATATACCCTTAGCTTGGTAACATTAAACTACTTGTCTATGTACGGTAGGCGTAAATCCTAAAGATAGATCTATTGGGCCTGACAAACCCCATCCTGACTATGAGATGCTTTAGTACTTCGAGGTTATTTTAAACACACCTGATCTGGTGTACTTCAGAGGGTAAAACATGAACGTTAAGGCTTGTTACCGGGTGCCTACAACTTATAGAATACTTTTATACACTTGAAAGTGTACATATATTTATAAACGAAAATCTTGTGGTCTATTAATATATTGAAATGATTGTTATGATAAACCTATGAACTCACCAACCTTTTGGTTGACATTTTAAAGTATGTTTATTCTCAGGTATTAAAGAAATCTTCCGCTGTGCATTAGCTCATTTTAAGGATATTACTTGGAGTCATTTGAAAGACGTTGCATTCGAGTAATTGAGTTCATCAAGATTATTATTAAGCCAATTATAGTTGGATGTATTATGAAATGGTGTGCATGCCGTCAACTTTCGTTGTAAAGAAAGTTTGTCTTTTAAAAACGAATGCAATGTTTGTAAAATGTATCATATAGAGGTCAAATACCTCGCGATGTAATCAACTATTGTGAATCGTTTATAATGTATATGAACGGGTCCTTTCAATAATCATAATCATATTCATAATGATAATAATAATATTAAAATGATAAGTTTAATACTAATAATAATATTATTAATACTTATAATAATAATAATGTTAATGATTATAATACTTATAAGTATGGTAACAATTATTATAATACTAATAATAACAATCATATTAATAATAATAATAATTATGATAATCATAATAATTACTAATAATAATAATGATAGAAATAAAATAAAAATGTATACCCTTTCCAAGCTTTTTCTAAAAAGATATGACCCAGACCGGGCTCGAACCCGTGACCTCCCACTAAACCGAAAACACCCATCACCACTCGGCTTTGCTTGATTATCTGAAATATTTCTATCCTAATTATATATAACTCATTTTGTTCTGTATATCACTTCTTCTTCTTCAATTCAAATAGAACAGAAGCCATAACAATTATATTGGTGAATTAATGGTTGAATTTGGACCTTTTAACTTCAACAGAAATCAACCATTCATATGGTGTTCTTGTTTAAAAAAAATAGGAAATATAGCAGTAGCAGAGATAGCGAAGAACATTTACAGACTCAAACCTCAATTTCGATTTTTAGATCGTTTTAGAAAAAGGTTACAACACGAAATAGGTTGTAAATCACTCATAGAAACTTTCACAAACATCAATTTAACTAGAATCATTAAAACAAGTTCGAATTTTACAGGAAACAATCAGTTTGACTTTTTGTTCATAAACTTTGACTCCAAAATTAAGAATCGATATAAGGAATTCGAATTTGAAAATTTGCAGTGAGTTTGAATACAAGTTTCCTAACAACACTACGTTTATATATTTTGAAATTTCATTCGATTTCTATATTTTGATAAAAAGGTGTAATAAGAGAGGTTTATCGAGCTTTTAAATTTCTGTTTTTGAATTGCAGTGGAATATGGGTTTTGTTTAAGTAACTGAACGAATACAATACTTATAATCGATCTTATTTTGTTTGCATTGAATCTGGATTAGGACGTGTAACAATAGCAGACAGGAGGTACATAATTATCAATCAGAAAGATTAAAATACTAAACAGATAGAGTTGTTTAATGGATTTTGGGATTAAATTAATTTCGCAATTTAAACAGTAAGATAGTGACCTGAAATCAGAATTTGTATCTATCTATATTTGTATATTTATGTATGTATATTTTTATATATCTGTATTAATGTTTACGTATATATATACATATATATCAATTATATATATATATATATATATATATATATATATATATATATATATATATATATATATATATATATATATATATATATATATGTTATATTACATTCTGTAATATTAATTAATAATATAAATCTATTTATAAATCTGTTAATATTATAAATTTTTAATAAGAATACTAGCAATAATAATAATAGAATTAATAATAATAATAATAATATTAATAATAACTTTGTCAAAATTATACTAATATTAATAAGAATAAAAGTAAATATAAAATTGATAATAATAATATTATTAATGATAATCATATTAAATTGTATTATTTTTATTATAATAAGGTTGATAACTAAAATAATAATGATGATGTTAATAATATTATTAATGATACTAATAATAATACTAATTACAATAATATTAGTAATAATAATATTACAATTTATATTTATATCCATTTTAATATTAATAATACCAATATAGATGTAAATATTGAAAGTAACTATGACAATTATAGCTTAACTTATAATTAAATTTATTATATTATATATTAACATTACATGTTATTAATTATATGATGTATATAATAATAATAACAATAATAATACTTCTTAATGACAATACTTAATAATAATAATTCTTAATTTAAATGGTTAAATTTTATTATTTCTAATTGTTATAATTATTTACATTTATATATGTATACACCTGTACATATTTATTTACAAATAATTGTTCGTGAATCCTCGGGAATTGTTAAAGGTCAAATGATTTCATGAGAACAGTTCAAAAACTTTGAGACTCAATATTACATGCTTTTCTTATCGTGTCGAAATACTATAAAGATTAAGTTTAAATTTGATCGGAAATTTCCGGGTCGTCACAATTCTAATGGCAAGAACATTCTTCCGTGCACGCTTTGACACATAGGAACCACCACCACCACCAAAGGTTGTTAAGTAGTTAACTTGTATTGTAAGATATAATTATTAACTAGATTGTAGGTAGAACATGTAATAATTTTTTAATATAAATACTCCGGGACAGACGTAAGGCTGTTTTTGCGTTTCTGCATTTCCACTTATATGCGGGCGCAAGGTTTGGTTTACGTCTTTGCATCTGTTTAAGTGTCAGACGCAAGGTTTTGTTTGCATCCTTGCGCTCTCACTTGCATGCTGGCATAAGGTCTTTGTTTGCATCTTGCGTCTGTTTAAGTTGTCAGACGCAAGCTTTGGTTTTGCGACCTTGTGCATCGGTTGTACAATTTAAAGGACCACAAACACAAACTAGAATATATTCATTAAGAATAACCATAAACTAAACATTAATTAAACTAGAAAACATTAATTCAGGCCTAAACGTAAAACATAAACTACAAACTAGGACTGATAAGCTTGGATAAACTAAAACATGAACTAAATAATTCAGGCCTAAATTGTACGTTTTAATAAAATTGAGACTGATAAGCTTGAGAAGGTTCAACTTTCTCTTTCGACTTTGACTTCGATTTTGAGGCTGTTTTTTTTACCCTCTGAGAAGTAGATTCACAGGTTCGGTCATAAGAAGCGTTGCATGTTGTTCGGTTATGACCTGCTTGCTTGCAACGAGTACATGTTCTTACTTTCTTTTCAGTTTCTTCACCTTGAGATGGAATCCGATCGGTACCTTTTGGGCATCCAAGTGCTCTTTTCTTTTGAAATGGGGGGTTTACGATTTTCAAGATCTTGGGCCCTGGATCCGACCATTCGGATTGATGGGGCAAAGGAAGGATGTGTTCGGAATACGTATTTATATAAGTTTGAGACATGAACCAATGTGATACATAACATGTAACATCTTCCACTCCGAAGAGTCATGCTTCTGCAATTACATGTGCGCAAGGTATGCCTGATAATTTCCATTGCCCACATGTACAAGTTCTATCTTCTAGATTAATGATCAAGCATATTTTCACGAGGTCAAGGTGAACTTACGCTTGAGTGCATAATAGGGTTTAAGGACTAAAAACATTCGGACCTCCGACACTTAGTCGTGGATAACCCACATCGGTATCGTTTCAATTCCGACAGGGTGGCCGATTTGAGAGTCCACCAACAACCTAGCATATGAGGTTGAATGGCCACCTAAAAGTCTTTAAGATCGTATGAAGCTTTGTTCGTACGACGAAGATTTGTATGCTGTGGTTTATGTATGAGTAAACGAATGAATGTGTATATCTGTTTTAGGGTTTATGAGCTATGTATTTATAGGCTCATGAATTTGGGTTTCGGTAGAATCTCTTCCCTAATTAAATGCAATCTTATCCCAACTAACTTTCGTTATTTAAGGAAAAGAATCCGAATTGATTATACCGTACATTCTTCTAGAATGTGCTGGACCCTTATGCAAGTATACGAAACTCGCATCAGAAGGTATAGGCGCATATAGTGTGGCTATACCCGTGCCATATCTCTGACATGGCAATTTACGTGCGGTTTAGGGCTTTGGATGCGTAATCCGCATAGTCTTGCGGATGTGCATATCATTAAGTCCCCCCAGTTTGATGTTATATACAATGAAAATTAGTTTATGACTTTGAACTAGTAATAAAATGTACTCATAATGAACCATAACAACACCCTGGATCCAAATTAGCGTGCGTAGTGATTTTGCTAAAAAATCCTAGTTGGATTCCAAATATAACCGGACAGTGCATAAGATTATTTAAGTATATATGCGTAACCAGATACTGTATTAGCATTAAATGAAATGTATGCGTGCAGTCACCAACCTGTCTTTTCGGCTACATTTCCTGCACCCGAGGTGACAACTGTCACTGTTTTCTGAAAAGGTAGTGATTGTAATTATGCAACCGCCTGTTGATGCTAACGTGTACCGAACACTTAACAAAGTGTTTAGCTTAAGATTGATACACGTGTACGGCTACCATTACACCCTCGTTACTTTGTGACTCCCGTATTTTCTCTATAAATAGCCTTTTGGCTTTTTCGTATCCCACAATCTTTTCCTTTTTAAATCATTCAACCCTTCTTATCTTCTCTGCAAAAACCTAAAAAGGGTATTTCTCGTACTCTTATACTTTGCATTTACACTATGTTACCCTAGTTACAATTTTTATTTATCACTCATTTGTTGTTCTGATTTTTGTCATTGTAGATGAAGTTGGAATCTTACGCCCCCAATCCGACCACCAATTCCGGTAACCATTCCAGTTCACCGGTTAGTCATTCAGACACACTACCTTCACTATACCAGACTCCCGGTGAAATGTCCCGTTCTTATTGATTAAAAACGTTCCATATTAATTGATTTCGTTGCGAGGTTTTGACCTCTATATGAGACGTTTTTCAAAGACTGCATTCATTTTAAAACAAACCATAACCTTTATTTCATCAATAAAGGTTTAAAAAGCTTTACGTAGATTATCAAATAATGATAATCTAAAATATCCTGTTTACACACGACCATTACATAATAGTTTACAATACAAATATGTTACAACAAAATAACTTTCTTGAATGCAGTTTTTACACAATATCATACAAGCATGGACTCCAAATCTCATCCTTATTTAAGTATGCGACAGCGGAAGCTCTTAATAATCACCTGAGAATAAACATGCTTAAAACGTCAACAAAAATGTTGGTGAGTTATAGGTTTAACCTATATATATCAAATCATAATAATAGACCACAAGATTTCATATTTCAATACACATCCCATACATAGAGATAAAAATCATTCATATGGTGAACACCTGGTAACCGACATTAATAAGATGCATATATAAGAATATCCCCATCATTCCGGGACACCCTTCGGATATGATATAAATTTCGAAGTACTAAAGCATCCGGTACTTTGGATGGAGTTTGTTAGGCCCAATAGATCTATCTTTAGGATTCGCGTCAATTAGGGTGTCTGTTCCCTAATTCTTAGATTACCAGACTTAATAAAAAGGGGCATATTCGATTTCGATAATTCAACCATAGAATGTAGTTTCACGTACTTGTGTCTATTTTGTAAATCATTTATAAAACCTGCATGTATTCTCATCCCAAAAATATTAGATTTTAAAAGTGGGACTATAACTCACTTTCACAGATTTTTACTTCGTCGGGAAGTAAGACTTGGCCACTGGTTGATTCACGAACCTATAACAATATATACATATATATCAAAGTATGTTCAAAATATATTTACAACACTTTTAATATATTTTGATGTTTTAAGTTTATTAAGTCAGCTGTCCTCGTTAGTAACCTACAACTAGTTGTCCACAGTTAGATGTACAGAAATAAATCGATAAATATTATCTTGAATCAATCCACGACCCAGTGTATACGTATCTCAGTATTGATCACAACTCAAACTATATATATTTTGGAATCAACCTCAACCCTGTATAGCTAACTCCAACATTCACATATAGAGTGTCTATGGTTGTTCCGAAATATATATAGATGTGTCGACATGATAGGTCGAAACATTGTATACGTGTCTATGGTATCTCAAGATTACATAATATACAATACAAGTTGATTAAGTTATGGTTGGAATAGATTTGTTACCAATTTTCACGTAGCTAAAATGAGAAAAATTATCCAATCTTGTTTTACCCATAACTTCTTCATTTTAAATCCGTTTTGAGTGAATCAAATTGCTATGGTTTCATATTGAACTCTATTTTATGAATCTAAACAGAAAAAGTATAGGTTTATAGTCGGAAAAATAAGTTACAAGTCGTTTTTGTAAAGGTAGTCATTTCAGTCGAAAGAACGACGTCTAGATGACCATTTTAGAAAACATACTTCCACTTTGAGTTTAACCATAATTTTTGGATATAGTTTCATGTTTATAATAAAAATCATTTTCCCAGAATAACAACTTTTAAATCAAAGTTTATCATAGTTTTTAATTAACTAACCCAAAACAGCCCGCGGTGTTACTACGACGGCGTAAATCCGGTTTTACGGTGTTTTTCGTGTTTCCAGGTTTTAAATCATTAAGTTAGTATATCATATAGATATAGAACATGTGTTTAGTTGATTTTAAAAGTCAAGTTAGAAGGATTAACTTTTATTTGCGAACAAGTTTAGAATTAACTAAACTATGTTCTAGTGATTACAAGTTTAAACCTTCGAATAAGATAGCTTTATATGTATGAATCGAATGATGTTATGAACATCATTACTACCTTAAGTTCCTTGGATAAACCTACTGGAAAAGAGAAAAGTGGATCTAGCTTCAATGGATCCTTGGATGGCTCGAAGTTCTTGAAGCAGAATCATGACACGAAAACAAGTTCAAGTAAGATCATCACTTGAAATAAGATTGTTATAGTTATAGAAATTGAACCAAAGTTTGAATATGATTATTACCTTGTATTAGAATGATAACCTACTGTAAGAAACAAAGATTTCTTGAGGTTGGATGATCACCTTACAAGATTGGAAGTGAGCTAGCAAACTTGAAAGTATTCTTGATTTTATGAAACTAGAACTTTTGGAATTTATGAAGAACACTTAGAACTTGAAGATAGAACTTGAGAGAGATTAATTAGATGAAGAAAATTGAAGAATGAAAGTGTTTGTAGGTGTTTTTGGTCGTTGGTGTATGGATTAGATATAAAGGATATGTAATTTTGTTTTCATGTAAATAAGTCATGAATGATTACTCATATTTTTGTAATTTTATGAGATATTTCATGCTAGTTGCCAAATGATGGTTCCCACATGTGTTAGGTGACTCACATGGGCTGCTAAGAGCTGATCATTGGAGTGTATATACCAATAGTACATACATCTAAAAGCTGTGTATTGTACGAGTACGAATACGGGTGCATACGAGTAGAATTGTTGATGAAACTGAACGAGGATGTAATTGTAAGCATTTTTGTTAAGTAGAAGTATTTTGATAAGTGTATTGAAGTCTTTCAAAAGTGTATAAATACATATTAAAACACTACATGTATATACATTTTAACTGAGTCGTTAAGTCATCGTTAGTCGTTACATGTAAGTGTTGTTTTGAAACCTTTAGGTTAACGATCTTGTTAAATGTTGTTAACCCAATGTTTATAATATCAAAAGAGATTTTAAATTATTATATTATCATGATATTATGATGTACGAATATCTCTTAATATGATATATATACATTAAATGTCGTTACAACGATAATCGTTACATATATGTCTCGTTTCAAAATCATTAAGTTAGTAGTCTTGTTTTTACATATGTAGTTCATTGTTAATATAATTAATGATATGCTTACTTATCATAATATCATGTTAACTATATATATAACCATATATATGTCATCATATAGTTTTTACAAGTTTTAACGTTCGTGAATCACCGGTCAACTTGGGTGGTCAATTGTCTATATGAAACCTATTTCAATTAATCAAGTCTTAACAAGTTTGATTGCTTAACATGTTGGAAACATTTAATCATGTAAATATCAATCTCAATTAATATATATAAACATGGAAAAGTTCGGGTCACTACAGTACCTACCCGTTAAATAAATTTCGTCCCGAAATTTTAAGCTGTTGAAGGTGTTGACGAATCTTCTGGAAATAGATGCGGGTATTTCTTCTTCATCTGATCTTCACGCTCCCAGGTGAACTCGGGTCCTCTACGAGCATTCCATCGAACCTTAACAATTGGTATCTTGTTTTGCTTAAGTCTTTTAACCTCACGATCCATTATTTCAACGGGTTCTTCGATGAATTGAAGTTTTTCGTTGATTTGGATTTCATCTAACAGAATAGTGAGATCTTCTTTAGCAAAACATTTCTTCAAATTCGAGACGTGGAAAGTGTTATGTACAGCCGCGAGTTGTTGAGGTAACTCAAGTCGGTAAGCTACTGGTCCGACACGATCAATAATCTTGAATGGTCCAATATACCTTGGATTTAATTTCCCTCGTTTACCAAATCGAACAACGCCTTTCCAAGGTGCAACTTTAAGCATGACCATCTCTCCAATTTCAAATTCTATATCTTTTCTTTTAATGTCAGCATAGCTCTTTTGTCGACTTTGGGCGGTTTTCAACCGTTGTTGAATTTGGATGATCTTCTCGGTAGTTTCTTGTATAATCTCCGGACCCGTAATCTGTCTATCCCCCACTTCACTCCAACAAATCGGAGACCTGCACTTTCTACCATAAAGTGCTTCAAACGGCGCCATCTCAATGCCTGAATGGTAGCTATTGTTGTAGGAAAATTCTGCTAACAGTAGATGTCGATCCCAACTGTTTCCGAAATCAATAACACATGCTCGTAGCATGTCTTCAAGCGTTTGTATCTTCCTTTCACTCTGCCCATCAGTTTGTGGATGATAGGCAGTACTCATGTCTAGACGAGTTCCTAATGCTTGCTGTAATGTCTGCCAGAATCTTGAAATAAATCTGCCATCCCTATCAGAGATAATAGAGATTGGTATTCCATATCTGGAGACGACTTCCTTCAAATACAGTCATGCTAACTTCTCTATCTTGTCATTTTCTCTTATTGGCAGGAAGTGTGCTGATTTGGTGAGACGATCAACTATTACCCAAATAGTATCAAAACCACTTGCAGTCCTTGGCAATTTAGTGATGAAATCCATGGTAATGTTTTCCCATTTCCATTCCGGGATTTCGGGTTGTTGAAGTAGACCTGATGGTTTCTGATGCTCAGCTTTGACCTTAGAACACATCAAACATTCTCCTACGTATTTAGCAACATCGGCTTTCATACTCGGCCACCAAAAATGTTTCTTGAGATCCTTGTACATCTTCCCCGTTCCAGGATGTATTGAGTATCTGGTTTTATGAGCTTCTCTAAGTACCATTTCTCTCATATCTCCAAATTTTGGTACCCAAATCCTTTCAGCCCTATACCGGGTTCCGTCTTCCCGAATATTAAGATGCTTCTCCGATCCTTTGGGTATTTCATCCTTTAAATTTCCCTCTTTTAAAACTCCTTGTTGCGCCTCCTTTATTTGAGTAGTAAGGTTATTATGAATCATTATATTCATAGATTTTACTCGAATGGGTTCTCTGTCCTTCCTGCTCAAGGCATCGGCTACCACATTTGCCTTTTCCGGGTGGTAACGAATCTCAAAGTCGTAATCATTCAATAATTCAATCCACCTACGCTGCCTCATATTCAGTTGTTTCTGATTAAATATGTGTTGAAGACTTTTGTGGTCGGTATATATAATACTTTTAACCCCATATAAGTAGTGCCTCCAAGTCTTTAATGCAAAAACAACTGCGCCTAATTCCAAATCATGCGTCGTATAATTTTGTTCGTGAATCTTCAATTGTCTAGACGCATAAGCAATCACCTTCGTTCGTTGCATTAATACACAACCGAGACCTTGCTTTGATGCGTCACAATAAATCACAAAATCATCATTCCCTTCAGGCAATGACAATATAGGTGCCGTAGTTAGCTTTTTCTTCAATAACTGAAACGCTTTCTCTTGTTCATCATTCCATTCAAATTTCTTCCCTTTATGCGTTAATGCAGTCAAGGGTTTTGCTATTCTGGAAAAGTCTTGGATGAACCTTCTGTAGTAACCAGCTAGTCCTAAAAACTGGCGTATGTGTTTCGGAGTTTTCGGGGTTTCCCACTTTTCAACAGTTTCTATCTTTGCCGGATCCACCTTAATACCTTCTTTGTTCACTATGTGACCGAGAAATTGAACTTCTTCCAACCAAAATGCACACTTTGAAAACTTAGCGTACAATTCTTCCTTCCTCAATACTTCTAACACCTTTCTCAAATGTTCACCATGTTCTTGGTCATTCTTTGAGTAAATAACTATGTCATCAATGAAAACAATGACAAACTTGTCAAGGTATGGTCCACACACTCGGTTCATAAGGTCCATGAACACAGCTGGTGCATTAGTTAAACCAAATGGCATGACCATAAACTCGTAATGACCGTAACGTGTTCTGAAAGCAGTCTTTGGAATATCATCTTCTTTCACCCGCATTTGATGATACCCGGAACGTAAGTCAATCTTTGAATAAACAGACGAGCCTTGTAGTTGATCAAATAAGTCGTCGATTCTCGGTAGTGGATAGCGGTTCTTGATGGTAAGTTTGTTCAACTCTCGGTAGTCGATACACAACCTGAATGTACCATCTTTCTTCTTGACAAATAAAACAGGAGCTCCCCACGGTGATGTGCTTGGTCGAATGAAACCACGCTCTAAAAGTTCTTGTAATTGGCTTTGCAGTTCTTTCATCTCGCTGGGTGCGAGTCTGTAAGGAGCACGAGCTATTGGTGCAGCTCCTGGTACAAGATCTATTTGAAATTCAACGGATCGATGTGGGGGTAATCCCGGTAATTCTTTCGAAAATACATCGGGAAATTCTTTTGCAATGGGAACATCATTGATGCTCTTTTCTTCAGTTTGTACTTTCTCGACGTGTGCTAGAACAGCATAGCAACCTTTTCTTATTAGTTTTTGTGCCTTCAAATTACTAATAAGATGTAGCTTCGTGTTGCCCTTTTCTCCGTACACCATTAAGGGTTTTCCTTTTTCTCGTATAATGCGAATTGCATTTTTGTAACAAACGATCTCTGCTTTCACTTCTTTCAACCAGTCCATACCGATTATCACATCAAAACTCCCTAACTCTACTGGTATCAAATCAATCTTAAATGTTTCGCTAACCAGTTTAATTTCTCGATTCCGACATATTATCTGCTGAAATTAATTTACCATTTGCTAATTCCAGTAAAAATTTACTATCCAAAGGCGTCAATGGACAACTTAATTTAGCACAAAAATCTCTACTCATATAGCTTCTATCCGCACCCGAATCAAATAAAACGTAAGCAGATTTATTGTCAATAAGAAACGTACCCGTAACAAGCTCCGAGTCTTCCTGTGCCTCTGCCGCATTAATATTGAAAACTCTTCCGCGGCCTTGTCCATTCGTGTTCTCCTGGTTCGGGCAATTTCTAATAATGTGGCCCGGTTTTCCACATTTATAACAAACTACATTGGCATAACTTGCTCCGACACTACTTGCTCCGCCATTACTCGTTCCGACACCATTTGTTCCTTTGGTTCTATTAACCCCTGGTCCGTAGACCTCACACTTCGCCGCACTATGACCATTTCTTTTACACTTGTTGCAAAATTTGGTGCAGAATCCCGAGTGATACTTTTCACACCTTTGGCATAGCTGCTTCTGATTGTTGTTGTTGTTGCGGTTATTATTGTTGTTGGGATGATTGTTGTAGTTGCTGTTGTTGTTGTTGTTGTTGTTGTTGGGCCGTTTGTTGTAGTTGCGATTGATGTTGCGATTGTTGGGATAATTGTTGCGATTATTGTTGTAATTGCTGTTGTTGTTGTATTGGTGATTCTTATCACCGTTTTCCTCCCACTTTCTTTTGACTTGCTTCACATTGGCCTCTTCAGCAGTCTGTTCTTTAATTCTTTCTTCAATCTGGTTCACTAGTTTGTGAGCCATTCTACATGCCTGTTGTATGGAGGCGGGCTCGTGTGAACTTATATCTTCTTGGATTCTTTCCGGTAATCCTTTCACAAACGCGTCGATCTTCTCTTCCTCATCTTTGAACGCTCCCGGACACAATAGGCACAATTCTGTGAATCGTCTTTCGTACGTGGTAATATCAAATCCTTGGGCTCGTAACCCTCTAAGTTCTGTCTTGAGCTTATTGACTTCGGTTCTGGGACGGTACTTCTCGTTCATCAAGTGCTTGAATGCTGACCACGGTAGTGCGTACGCATCATCTTGTCCCACTTGCTCTAGATAGGTATTCCACCATGTTAACGCAGAACCTGTGAAGGTATGCGTAGCGTACTTTACTTTGTCCTCTTCAGTACACTTACTTATGGCAAACACCGATTCGACCTTCTCGGTCCACCGTTTCAATCCGATCGGTCCTTCAGTTCCATCAAATTCCAAAGGTTTGCAGGCAGTGAATTCTTTGTAGGTGCATCCTACACGATTTCCTGTACTGCTAGATCCAAGGTTATTGTTGGTATGTAGCGCAGCCTGTACTGCGGCTATGTTTGAAGCTAGAAAAGTACGGAATTTCTCTTCATTCATATTCACGGTGTGTCGAGTAGTCGGTGCCATTTCCTTCAAAATAGTCAAATGGAACAAGTTAATCATACAGAATATCAAGAGTAGTTAATAGTATTTCGTAGCATAATATGAACTCATTTATAAAAGCTTTTTCTTCATATTAGCGTTTTATAAGTTTAAATTCGGGTAGTACCTACCCGTTAAGTTCATACTTAGTAGCTAATATACAATTCAACTACTACAATTCTATATGAAAAACTGATTATAATAATATTTCGCGTTTAAACTTTTATACAATATTTTACAAACTTACAATACCGCTTATTTTACATAAAGCATAAAATATAGCACACAATAAATTTGATACAAGATGGTTGTGAAGATAATTCTAGCTAGTACACAAGTCGTTCAGCAAAGGCAATAAAGACACGTAATTCATACGTCCAGAAACAAGTCATGCATTCTGGTTTTACTAGGACTACTTCCCATCCTTGGTCTTGTAGAACATAACCGTTATGGCCGTTGATAAGATAGCGTGTTGTAACGTTGTCAAAGGGACGAGGGTTACGTAATGTCCAACAGTCCCGTAACAATCTAAAAACCTCATTTCTTACCCCAATTACCGACTCCGTCACTTGTGGGAACGTTTTGTTTAATAGTTGTAGCCCGATGTTCTTGTTCTCACTTTGGTGAGAAGCGAACATTACTAATCCGTAAGCATAACATGCTTCTTTATGTTGCATGTTAGCCGCTTTTTCTAAATCACGAAGTCCAATATTCGGATATATTGAGTCAAAATAATTTCTTAACCCATTGCGTAAAATAGCATTTGGGTTCCCCGCAATATATGCGTCAAAGTAAACACATCGTAACTTATTGGTTTCCCAATGTGATATCCCCCATCTTTCAAACGAAAGTCTCTTATAAACCAAGACATTCTTGGAACGTTCTTCGAATGTCTTACAAACTGATCTCGCCTTAAATAGTTGTGCCGAAGAATTCTGACCGACTCTAGACAAGATTTCATCAATCATGTCTCCGGGTAGGTCTCTTAAAATATTGGGTTGTCTATCCATTTTGTGTTTTTATACTGTAAAATAGACAAGAGTTAGATTCAAAAAAAATTACTTATTAATACAAGCAATTTTTACATATATCATAAAGCATAAGCACACTATATTACATATTTTACACCACACGAATACAACTATCTTATTCCGACTCGCTTGTTTCTTCTTCTTCGGTTTTGGTTCGTTTTGCCAAGTTTCTAGGGATATATGATGTTCGCCTAATACGAGCCATCGTTATCCACATTGGTTTAGAAAAACCTGGTGGTTTAGAGCTTCCCGGGTCATTGTTACAACTTAAGGACTTCGGGGGTTGACGATACATATAAAGTTCATCGGGGTTGGAATTAGATTTCTCTATTTTTATGCCCTTTCCCTTATTATTTTCTTTTGCCTTTTTAAATTCAGTTGGGATAATTTCTATAACATCATCGGAATTCTCGTCGGAATCCGATTCATCGGAGAATTGGTAATCCTCCCAATATTTTGCTTCCTTGGCGGAAACACCATTGACCATAATTAACCTTGGTCGGTTGGTTGAGGATTTTCTTTTACTTAACTGTTTTATTATTTCCCCCACCGGTTCTATTTCTTCATCCGGTTCCGATTCTTCTTCCGGTTCCGATTCTTCTTCCGGTTCCGACTCTTCTTCCGGTTCCTCTTCGGGAACTTGTGAATCAGTCCACGAATCATTCCAATTTACATTTGACTCTTCATTATTATTAGGTGAGTCAATGGGACTTGTTCTAGAGGTAGACATCTATCACATAATATCAAACGCGTTAAGAGATTAATATATCACATAATATTCACATGTTAAAAATATATAGTTTCCAACAAAATTTGTTAAGCAATCATTTTTCAAGTAAACACGGTCGAAGTCCAGACTCACTAATGCATCCTAACAAACTCGATAAGACACACTAATGCAAAATTCTGGTTCTCTAAGACCAACGCTCGGATACCAACTGAAATGTCCCGTTCTTATTGATTAAAAACGTTCCATATTAATTGATTTCGTTGCGAGGTTTTGACCTCTATATGAGACGTTTTTCAAAGACTGCATTCATTTTAAAACAAACCATAACCTTTATTTCATCAATAAAGGTTTAAAAAGCTTTACGTAGATTATCAAATAATGATAATCTAAAATATCCTGTTTACACACGACCATTATATAATGGTTTACAATACAAATATGTTACAACAAAATAAGTTTCTTGAATGCAGTTTTTACACAATATCATACAAGCATGGACTCCAAATCTCGTCCTTATTTAAGTATGAGAGCTCTTAATAATCACCTGAGAATAAACATGCTTAAAACGTCAACAAAAATGTTGGTGAGTTATAGGTTTAACCTATATATATCAAATCATAATAATAGACCACAAGATTTCATATTTCAATACACATCCCATACATAGAGATAAAAATCATTCATATGGTGAACACCTGGTAACCGACATTAACAAGATGCATATACAAGAATATCCCCATCATTCCGGGACACCCTTCGGATATGATATAAATTTCGAAGTACTAAAGCATCCGGTACTTTGGATGGGGTTTGTTAGGCCCAATAGATCTATCTTTAGGATTCGCGTCAATTAGGGTGTCTGTTCCCTAATTCTTAGATTACCAGACTTAATAAAAAGGGGCATATTCGATTTCGATAATTCAACCATAGAATGTAGTTTCACGTACTTGTGTCTATTTTGTAAATCATTTATAAAACCTGCATGTATTCTCATCCCAAAAATATTAGATTTTAAAAGTGGGACTATAACTCACTTTCACAGATTTTTACTTCGTCGGGAAGTAAGACTTGGCCACTGGTTGATTCACGAACCTATAACAATATATACATATATATCAAAGTATGTTCAAAATATATTTACAACACTTTTAATATATTTTGATGTTTTAAGTTTATTAAGTCAGCTGTCCTCGTTAGTAACCTACAACTAGTTGTCCACAGTTAGATGTACAGAAATAAATCGATAAATATTATCTTGAATCAATCCACGACCCAGTGTATACGTATCTCAGTATTGATCACAACTCAAACTATATATATTTTGGAATCAACTTCAACCCTGTATAGCTAACTCCAACATTCACATATAGAGTGTCTATGGTTGTTCCGAAATATATATAGATGTGTCGACATGATAGGTCGAAACATTGTATACGTGTCTATGGTATCTCAAGATTACATAATATACAATACAAGTTGATTAAGTTATGGTTGGAATAGATTTGTTACCAATTTTCACGTAGCTAAAATGAGAAAAATTATCCAATCTTGTTTTACCCATAACTTCTTCATTTTAAATCCGTTTTGAGTGAATCAAATTGCCATGGTTTCATATTGAACTCTATTTTATGAATCTAAACATAAAAATTATAGGTTTATAGTCGGAAAAATAAGTTACAAGTCGTTTTTGTAAAGGTAGTCATTTCAGTCGAAAGAACGACGTCTAGATGACCATTTTAGAAAACATACTTCCACTTTGAGTTTAACCATAATTTTTGGATATAGTTTCATGTTCATAATAAAAATCATTTTCCCAGAATAACAACTTTTAAATCAAAGTTTATCATAGTTTTTAATTAACTAACCCAAAACAGCCCGCGGTGTTACTACGACGGCGTAAATCCGGTTTTACGGTGTTTTTCGTGTTTCCAGGTTTTAAATCATTAAGTTAGCATATCATATAGATATAGAACATGTGTTTAGTTGATTTTAAAAGTCAAGTTAGAAGGATTAACTTTTATTTGCGAACAAGTTTAGAATTAACTAAACTATGTTCTAGTGATTACAAGTTTAAACCTTCGAATAAGATAGCTTTATATGTATGAATCGAATGATGTTATGAACATCATTACTACCTTAAGTTCCTTGGATAAACCTACTGGAAAAGAGAAAAGTGGATCTAGCTTCAATGGATCCTTGGATGGCTCGAAGTTCTTGAAGCAGAATCATGACACGAAAACAAGTTCAAGTAAGATCATCACTTGAAATAAGATTGTTATAGTTATAGAAATTGAACCAAAGTTTGAATATGATTATTACCTTGTATTAGAATGATAACCTACTGTAAGAAACAAAGATTTCTTGAGGTTGGATGATCACCTTACAAGATTGGAAGTGAGCTAGCAAACTTGAAAGTATTCTTGATTTTATGAAACTAGAACTTTTGGAATTTATGAAGAACACTTAGAACTTGAAGATAGAACTTGAGAGAGATTAATTAGATGAAGAAAATTGAAGAATGAAAGTGTTTGTAGGTGTTTTTGGTCGTTGGTGTATGGATTAGATATAAAGGATATGTAATTTTGTTTTCATGTAAATAAGTCATGAATGATTACTCATATTTTTGTAATTTTATGAGATATTTCATGCTAGTTGCCAAATGATGGTTCCCACATGTGTTAGGTGACTCACATGGTCTGCTAAGAGCTGATCATTGGAGTGTATATACCAATAGTACATACATCTAAAAGCTGTGTATTGTACGAGTACGAATACGGGTGCATACGAGTAGAATTGTTGATGAAACTGAACGAGGATGTAATTGTAAGCATTTTTGTTAAGTAGAAGTATTTTGATAAGTGTATTGAAGTCTTTCAAAAGTGTATAAATACATATTAAAACACTACATGTATATACATTTTAACTGAGTCGTTAAGTCATCGTTAGTCGTTACATGTAAGTGTTGTTTTGAAACCTTTAGGTTAACGATCTTGTTAAATGTTGTTAACCCAATGTTTATAATATCAAAAGAGATTTTAAATTATTATATTATCATGATATTATGATGTACGAATATCTCTTAATATGATATATATATACATTAAATGTCGTTACAACGATAATCGTTACATATATGTCTCGTTTCAAAATTATTAAGTTAGTAGTCTTATTTTTACATATGTAGTTCATTGTTAATATAATTAATGATATGTTTACTTATCATAATATCATGTTAACTATATATATAACCATATATATGTCATCATATAGTTTTTACAAGTTTTAACGTTCGTGAATCACCGGTCAACTTGGGTGGTCAATTGTCTATATGAAACCTATTTCAATTAATCAAGTCTTAACAAGTTTGATTGCTTAACATGTTGGAAATATTTAATCATGTAAATATCAATCTCAATTAATATATATAAACATGGAAAAGTTCGGGTCACTACACCCGGCACCAGAGGGCTATGTAACCATAAAAGGTTACATGACGAAGGTATTAATTTCATTCGACGGCCTTTTAGTTGAATTCCGACGTTAGGTTTTTTATAAGCCATATTTATTGTTTTTGCAGGTCCAAGTGGTGTAGTTCATCATTCCAAACGTGTATGCCCGAATCCAGAAGATTTGTCTCTACTGATTCTAAATGCCGATGAACTCATGAAGGTTCCTCTTCCAGTATTCGCCCAACAATTTTATTTTCTACAAGCCTGTGCCCCTCAGCAATTGATTCAAAAGTTTTCCGCACTTTCACCTTCCGAGGAGCTTTATATGGACACGCAATCGACGCTGTTCAACTTTGCCAAGGACCTCAATCATTTGCAACTCAAATCTGCTGAGCTCACTCATCCACCACCGCCGTCATCGACAGAGACTTCCAAGATACATGCCTTGCAGCAGGAAAATGCAAAGCTAACTGCCCAGCTCGCGGTTGCAGTAACCGCTCACGTGCAGGCAGAAGAGCAAATTAATGCTCTGATGTTAAAAGGGAGCAGGAGGAGGATCAGCATGTTGCTGAGAAAAGGTTTATGGATTCAGAGATTACATCGTTGTCTGCAAAGCTTAAAGAGTCATAGAACCATGTCATTTTTTTAAACGAAAGCTTTAGTGACTGGATTGTGTCACAGGAGTCATGGGGCGCGAAACCTGACGCTGTAAAGGCGGAGTATGACATTCTCCGCAAGGGTTTACCTAACCTTGTCCAGCATGCTCTCAACTGCAAAGCCGTCGAGCAGTAATTTGGTGCAGCCATGGTTTCCGCATGTGCTTATGAGCGAACCCTGTTCTGGAATGTTATTCGCCAGGAACTGTATGTGCCCCCGTGATTCCCCCCAATATTGCTGAGTTGCTCGTTGATGGAGCCAAGGAAAAATGTGAGGAAGCTTGTTCCCAACTTCAACAAATCTTGATCCCCCGTCTTCAATTTCTCATTAACGATCCTACCATCTCCGCGCAAGAGATAATTACCGACAAGCTCGATTGAGTTTGTTAAGCTACCCATGGGTGGCTTGTTTTTTGCCAATGAGGGATGGGCCTTGCAATCTTGGAGGTTTTGCATCCCTATATTATATTTTTCTTTTCTATTGACAGTGGAGTATGCTTCTAATCGCTGCGTGCGAGGATGGCATACTCTCGTTAGTGTAGGGCAAACGTTCCATCCAATGTCACCCCCTTTTTTATTTTTATATTAGCTTGTATTAAGTCAAATTTTGGTACGTGTCCCACTTTTATGCTAAGCGGTTGACTTTATATCTTCTAACTGTAATTTGTTAGCTTGTGATTGAATATAATTTGACATCTTTTTTGGTTAAAGTGCATTTATTGTTTTTACGAAATTACTACGGCGGTTATAATGATTTGTTACAACATTATGCATTCAATAACTCTTGTGTAGAATAAATGCCATGACTTCATGACGGGAGCGACCCTTCAATCTTTTCATGATCTTTTTATTCTTGCTCCAACAATCCAATGTTGTACGCAACAGTAAGCAAACCAATGCTTATAAGTTTATACTCAAGACTTTTATAAAAAAATTTATAAGTACGTACGCGTATACAATCCAATGTAAATTACCCGTACTATAGACAAACCAATGTCTATACTCGAGAGTCTTCCGGCCACGCCAATGTCCGGGTTATTTAAACAAGTAAACCAAACTTGTGTTTTATAGTCTAGACTGTGCAAGTCTCCGTCTTGCGTGGTGTACAAGCGTTTGAAACAAACCAATATTTTACTACTGTCACCATTAAAAATAGTATTAGTAACCAAACTAAACTATGCCACTTGAGACTTAGAGTGTGTCCCTGTGCAGCTTAAGGGGCATGCAATCAACAAAATATTGTAAGAAATGCACAAGTTATTGGCTTAAATTGCATGATTCAATTTATTTCAAACATATCACTTGACCAACACTTAGTTGTCATGTTTACAATGGAAAATAAAAACTTTACATAATAAAAACTTAAAACAGTTATTTGGGGTGATCAATCCCTCTGCATTTTTTTCATATGTAGCACCGTTTTAGTGTTTGCGCATGCCAGGTGCGTTTTATTGCTTTTCCATCTAAACTTGCTAGCCGATACGCCCCTGTATCGCTTACGCCAATAACCTTGTGAGGTCCTTCCCATTTAGGTCCAAGTTTACCCGTATCCTCTGCTCAACTTGCTTCATTTTTCGCCACACCAAGTCATCCAGTTGGAAAGATAATGGTTGTACGCGCTTATTATAGTAGCTTGCGATTCTTTGTTTGTTGATTGCTTCTTTTATGGCTGCCATTTCTCTGCCTTCTTCAACTAAGTTTAGATTTTCACGCAGTTCTTTGCTATTGCCACTTTCATCGAAGGAAGCTATGCGCATAGTTGGCACATTTATTTCGGCGGGTATTACAGCCTCGGACCCGTACACCAAACTAAAGGGTGTTTCATTAGTTGAGCTTTTTGGAGTTGTGCGATGTGCCCACAATACGTTAGGTAGCTCGTCTATCCAACCCCTTCGACATAATCCCAGCCTTGTGAAAGGACCCGTTCATACCGATTATAAACGATTCACAATAGTTGATTTCATTGCGAGGTACTTGACCTCTATATGATACATTTTACAAACATTGCATTCGTTTTTAAAAGACAAACTTTCTTTACATCAAAAGTTGACGGCATGCATACCCTTTCATAATACATCCAACTATAATTAACTTAATAATAATCTTGATGAACTCAACGACTCGAATGCAACGTCTTTTGAAATATGTCATGAATGACTCCAAGTAATATCTCTAAATGAGCAAATGCACAGTGGAAGATTTCTTTCATACCTGAGAATAAACATGCTTTCAAGTGTCAACCAAAAGGTTGGTGAGTTCATAGGCTTATAATAAGCAATAAAATTCATCATTTTGATAGACCTCAAGATTTAAATACAGTACACCTATCTCGTGTACAAAACCATTTTTCATAATGCTTAGCAGAGTAGGTTCGTATCATTTTCTCCCCCGTAGGTTGCCTCGCAATTTTTAATAACCACACACATATCTCGTGCACAAAAATAATACACATAACCTGTGTATAAAAATCATTCTCTCGATACATAACATTCAATTTGATTTCATTGCTCAACATGGTAACTGACCTTAACATATAATGCGCATCAATAATATCCCCAAAATAGAACATCTCGTCTGTATAATATATAAACTTTGAAGTACTAAACACCACGCCCACTAGCCCTTCCGTCTAGTGAACATTCTGGGTGGGGGTGTTAAACCCGATAGCTACCTTTAGGATTCGCGTAAATTAGGGTCATACCCGATTCTAATTCTTAGGTTACCAAGCAATAATAATCAGGGGAAAATATTCACAACAATTAGTGGCAGTTATCACATCCAACTAATTCAATAATAATCCACAGAACTTCTGTCTGCATAATAATTCATTCGAGGAATGTTTTGCTTGTGTCTATCTCGTCAAACATTTATAAAAGAATTTCATGTATTCTCAGTTCAAAATATATTTCAAAAGCATTTAATAAAGCAGTTATAAAAACAGTGCATGTATTCTCAGTCCCAAAAATGTAAAGAGTAAAAGGGAGCAAATGAACTCACGATACGATATTTTGTAGTAAAAATATGTATACGACGATACTGAACAATGCAGGGTTGGCCTCGGATTCACGAACCTATATCATTCGTATATATATTAAAACATATACTTGTAATCGAACAAATATATATATTATTATTAGTGATATAATTTTTATATTATTAATTTATATATTTCATTATTACTATATAAAAATATAACTTTTGTTATGTTATATGTATCAAATATTTTATATGTATATATATCTCATTTGTTTGTTAAAATAGTAATTATATTAATACTAAAATAATATTAGGAGTAATTAAAATAATGATAATGATAATACTAGTGTTAATAATAATGATAATAATATTAATGATTTTATTAATAATAATATTAATGATAGTTTTAATGATAATCTTATAATAATGATAATAACAGTAGTTTTTAATAAAATGAAAAATTTAGTATTTATGATAATGAAAATAATCATTTTGATAATAACACTTAATATTTAATAATCATCTTATTACTAATGATAAACTTAATAATAATACTCTTATTAATACTAATAAGTCTAAAATGATACTAATACTAATAATAACGTTATTAATACTTAATGGTGTTACTTAATAACAAAATGATAAAATATTAGTCATAGTACTTACGTTTTCATAATAATAATGGTAATACATATATTAGTCGCTAATAATAATAATAATATTATTATTAATAATAATAATAATAATAATAATAATAATAAAAATAATAATAATAATAATAATAATAATAATAATAATAATAATAATAATAATAATAATAATAACAATAACAATATTTCTAATTATAACTATAATCATACTAATAATAATGATAATATCAATAATACTTGATAATGTTAATAAATGATAACTTTTATAAATACACCTATATTAGTAATAATAATAATAATAATAATAATAATAATAATAGTAATAATAATAATAGTAATACTAGTTGTATTAATGTAACGACCCAACCCGTTATCCATCCGAAAACACTTAAATTCTTTTTTTTTTTATAAAACAGCCCAGGTACAGCATATGGAGCGGCGCGCCCCTTGGTGGAGCGGCGCTCCAAAGTGGCCTGTCCACTTTTTCTTTTAAGCACGTTCGTAAAACACGTTTTCCAACCCTTTTAAATTTAACCGATCGTCATACAACATTAAGTTAAGTATTCTAAACATGTTTTTACCACAAATCATGTTTTACGACACCGGGCCCACATATGCCCGAATTACACTTAAGTACAAATTACAAATTTTGACCCATTGAGTTTAAGTTCCAAACAACTACGAGCATGATGTTTGGGGATAAACTACCCAATCCTAGGTCAATCCAAAAGTAATCCAAGCAAGCATCAAAAGGGAAAATCATCTAAATCCCGAGCATACCCTTGCCAAATCTGCTTCCGTGCCTAAAAATATAAATAATGAGAGGGTAAGCTAATGCTTAGTGAATGCAATACTTATACATATACATATGTAATTTACCTACACGCATCCACTTACAATACCATGCAAACAAAATGCATAAATGAGCTAGCAACACCAAACATACGATTAGCAACAACGTTAGTATATAAATCGTCACAATAATATACTAAAATCACAACAATGCATAAATATAAAAAACCGTTCCCCGCTATGGCACTACTGACTTGTAGACGACCAATAACATCGAGTCTCACTCGTATGATGTCACCGACTTGTGACTCGTCGTAAGGTGTCACCGACTTGTAAATCACCACTAATACTTATGGGTCACCGACTTGTGAACGCCATGTGGCATCACCGACTTGTGAAGCACCACTAAGTGTCACCGACTTGTGAGCACTAAGAAATGTCACCGACTTGTGAGCACTAAGAAATGTCACCGACTTGTGAATCAATTCTTTGACTTATGGTATCACCGACTTGTGAATCACCATCTAGTGTCACCGACTCGTGAATGCTATAAAGTGTCATCGACTTGTGAATCACTTCCCCAACTTATGGTATCACCGACTTGTGAACCACTAACCAACTACTAAAGGGGTCACCGCCTCGTGAACCACCATGAGGTGTCACCGACTTGTGAGGCACCTAACGAGACGCTACCGACCCGTAGTTCTCTTCACCCATAACCTCAATAAGTCACCAACTTGTGACATAACGCCCACTACTCACGATGTGGCACCAAATGCCCACATCGCGTACGAGTAAATAAACTACATACATACATGTATAAATATTCCACTCACCTTGTTGCCTTGAAGAATGCCACCGAATAATACGCAATCGCCGATGGAATATACCTATTCCATTTATCACATAACAAGTGACACAATTAGGGTGGATATACAAATCAACCCAAATTGACAACTAGTGCAATTTCGACCCAAATGCACTTCCAAGCACAAACCGCGCCCAAACTAACCAATAATCACTAACACAAGTGAGAATGTTCCTAATATGCCAATCAAACCCAATCATAGGTGTTAAACACCTATCTTGCCCAAAATGACACTTAAACCCTAATTTGACCCATAAGGAGTCAATATCAAGCCATTAGCAAGTTTTGACACCAAAACATATTTAAATCGGTTCTATGCTTCAACTTAATCCATTTTAAGTTTATAAACCTTATTACCTCGACAATTGAGTCATAATCATCACCAAACCCTAATTTTGACTCTAGTCAAAATTAGTCAACCACAAGAACCCTAATGGTCTCCAAAACATCAATAATCACTAATACTAGTGATTATACACCATTTACAAGTCTTAAACATGGTTAAATCATTAACCAACCCAAAACCCGCCAAATATCAAAATAGCAAGTTTCCATAAACCCTCTTCATCAACTAAATGGGTTTTACAACTAACAATCTCAAACCCTAACATTGAATCTCAAATCAAACAATGAAATTCGGAGTTTGAACTTACCAATACCGCCAAAATGATGCCGTTGACGAGATGAACAACTTTATTACTTGAGGTTTGACCCGAAACACTCTTCTTCTTCTCCAATTGGAGCTCTCTCTCTCTAAATCTCTCCTCTCTCTCTCTAGGGTTTGAAGATGAGAGTGTTAATGAGTGAAAAGAGGTGAAATGTGATCCACAATGATCAATGGATCAGTTTTGATGACCCCAAACCGACCCCAAGTGAAAAGACCAAAGTACCCCTCATTTAAACCTTTTAAAAATGCTGAAAGTTGCATCAGACGTGATCGGAGCGCCGCTCCATAAGGTGGAGCGCCGCTCCAACCTTCATGTCAGTTTTCAGTAACTTGTTTTGGCCATAACTTTTCGACCGTAGCTCCGTTTTCGATGAATCAAATATCGTTGGAAACGTAATAAGATTTTCTTTAAAATGGTAAGGCTTTGAAACATCAACTCAAACTTTATTTGGGGTTGAAAAGATACGTACACACCTTGTCACTTCAGACAACGTCCAGTTTCCTTCGACGTTCGAGCAAGCAACACGTACATGCTTCGTACACTTCATACACGCATCGTACACCATAAATACATTATGTACAATAAATATTTGGGTCTTACAATTAACAGTAATAATAATTCTTTTTCTAATATTACAAATAATAATAATTAATGATATCAATAATAATAATAATAACAATAATAATAATAATAATAATAATAATAATAATAATAATAATAATAATAATAATAATAATAATAATAATAATAATAATAATAATAATAATAATAATCATAATAATCATAATAATAATAATAATAGTAATAAAAATGAAAGAGAAGGTATACCCTTTTGAAAAGCTTTTCTAAAAAGAATAGCCCTGGACCGGGCTCGAACCCATGACCTCTCGAATACACAAAACACGCCTTAACCAACCAATCTATTCTATTTTTCTGTAATATATTCGACATTTATTTATTTAATGTACTTCTATTTCGGTTTCATTTCCTTTTTCACCCAACATCAACATGATCATCACATATCAGCATCTCTTTCGGCCCATAGGAAGTTCCCAGGCCCAACATCACAAACCATCACGGCCCAATTTACTAACACCAATTTCACAGCCCTTTTAACAAAAAAAATAATTGAACCATGATGGCCCAATCTAGAATATGTACGTCGATTCATTCCAGGAAGAAAAAAAATGTCGTGGGTCTACATGTTTCCCCTCATCATCTTCATTATGATTATAATATATAAATCATCATATCATAATCATAATTCATTATTATTACGACATCATTATCATCATCATCTATTAATCTCATCATCATCGTTACAGTCCAATATCATCTATCAATACACCATTCTTCTTCGCTGTTTAATAGAATAGGAACATGACCATCTTAGTTACTTTATCACACAGAAATTAGAAGAGAACAGAAAAAGGGCAGCTGCAGTAATTGATGGTGGTTCGAAAGTTTAGTGATGGTTCGATGGGTGTAATGGTTTGAAGGAAGGTGAGGGGGTCCGGTTTGTTTGGCTCAAACAAAAAACAGATACCAGTTGTAGTGGCTAGAAACACGAATAATAGTAGTCTTTTAGGCTGGAGTTTGAACAGGAAAAAAAATATATAATAAGGTTGCAGCAACAATAATGGCAGTTAAGGTGGTTTGTTGGTTGTAGCCAAAACAGCCAACGAACAGTAGTAGTAAAGACAGGAAATAATATCATAGCAGCAGCAGTTTTACCAAGGTGAAGCTTGTTATAGTTGTCACGGTGATCATCGTGGTTATGATCCGAAGAAGAAAGATGGTGGTAACCGATGGTTTGGAGAAGAAAGGTGGTGGCGGTCGATTCAATATGATGTGGGTGTTTGTGATTAAGGAACGTGATCATGGATATGGTTGGTGGAAGTCTATAAAGGGTGATGTGTGTCGTCTCCGAACACAATAAACAACGATGGTTTCGAGTTGGGTTCCCCGGGTTGTAATGGAGTTTGATCAAGGAAGTAATAAAAGTGGTGGGTTTCATATAATAGGCTGTAGGTATAGATTTATATATATATAGAAAGATTAGTTTGTGGGTAAAAAAAAACAGAAATCAAGGTGCAGTATTCAGATGAAGTTTTGAGAGGAATAATGGTTTTGTGGTTTGTTGGAGTTATGCATATATATGCATATATGTATATATTATATATAATGAAGTTAGTGGGGATATATCACATTCTTAAACAAACACACGTGAACAAACACAGTACCTGTAATTGATTCAATTATACACAGTTCCGCATAGTAATCTAAAAAGTAGCAGCCATGAAGTTGTAAGGTTGTGCCGACAGTTTTCATGGGCTATTATTTCATACTCCATTGTTTACTCAGTGGCAAATAAAAGTGTTCAGAAAAATCCCATATTTTTAAATTAACTATATTTATTTATTTTGATCATTATGGTATAAAATTCGGTTATTAACTATTAAATAAATATTACATTAATTATTCACTCCCAACCCCAAGTAAAATATAAAAAGTTTTAAAATTTAATAAATAGTTCCTAAATACATTTTTAATAAGACTATAATTTATAGAACTCATTTTCGAATCACCGTTTATTTTAAAATCACATAAGTTTGAATTAAACTTCTCTAAATAATAATCGAAACTTCCATCGAGTATTACAATTATTAAATAATTATATTTAATATGCTCTATACATGCATTCATATTTATTTTTATATGTATACACATTTATTTACAAATAATGGTTCGTGAATCGTCGAGACTGATTGAAGGTCAATTGAATATATGAAACAGTTCAAAATTTAGGAGACTAAATCTAATAGACTTTGCTTATAGTGTCGAAATCATAAATAAATTAAGTTTAAATTTAGTCAAAAATTTCCGGGTCGTCACAGTACTTACCCGTTAAAGAAATTTTGTCCCGAAATTTGAATGTGGTCGTCATGGCTAACAATAAAAATGTTTTCATGACGAATATGAGCTGATAAATAGAGTTCTATCATTATTGAGTAAATGGATACAACAATTCGATTACTTGAAGAGTATAAGTGAAGCTATCACAAAAGTGTGAAATAGAGATTTAACTTTTGACGTAGTCACGGTGGATTTTCCGAAATTCAAGGGATTTAAAGAAAATCTTCGAAATCTATAAGATCCGATTCTTCTGTGAATAAGGAAATTAAGATCTCTTTAATTAAATGCAATGCTCTATCAAGATTGCTCTGTCTGATATTTTACTATAAATGAACTTCTTTCGTTCCATTATTTTCACAACTCTCATCTTTTATACTTCAATTTATATTTCCAAAACTTTTGCCAAATTATCAGAAATCGCCGGAAAAGAGAGAATTATCAAGAAAATATGTCATTGATATGTTTATAGATTAGATAGAATGTAAGAGCCGTGTAACATGGCACATGATGACGTTATGATCTGTGAATCATCACGTCCCATTAGAAACTCAGCATGACTTACTTTAATATAATCACGTTGATCAAGTGTCATTATATTATACTAACTCATGCTTCAGTTCCCAACACTACTTCAATATCATTCATATTTTAAGTTCAAATTTTTCAGAATTTAGAAACTAAACTAGTTTCCTTTATGATGTAACACTAATATCGCGAAGAGATAAATAATTTCATATAAGAATAATTATGAAAATATCATCAGAAATATCGAGGATTTTTTAACGAAATATACGATGATATCTTAGAATTTCTAATATCGAAGGATGATGTAGAAGATTTGTTCGTAAAAGTGTAGAGTCAGGAGCAAGTTAATAGCTAAAGATTTCATCAGAAACATAATCATCAAGATTCTTTATGTACAAGTTTAGTCCTCATGATTTGTCTACAGTCTCCTTCATAGTTTCGCATAATCCGCTTTTCGGTACTAAATTTTCTATGGAGTGTTTCCAACACTCCATTCTTTATCATCAAACTTTCGACTGTTAAAGTTATTTACAGTTTTTGCTGCTTCATTCAGCTTTTTTCAGAACTTAGAGATCGGATTCGTAAGCTAGAGTGCTTTTCAGGAATTCAGAGATTCCGAATTGAAATTCATCAGTCCAGAAGATATACATTATATATAGATATATAACTGTTGACGTAGGAACGCTGCAAAATTTGAGAATTGATGATTAATGCTTCCCGGTATTTGGTATGGTAATTATCGTTACAAGATGTCGATGAGTACATGATAAAATTTCAATACATATATGTAATGATTTTTCGGAGAGATTTAAGCTAAAGAGCAACGAAGTTGTTAATATGGCAGAATATAAAAGGTTCTCCGGTAACAATAAAAGAGCATGCATATATATCAAGGTTATAATAAGATTGTTTCGAACAAAAAGTCGAAGTTGACTTACTAGAGCTGTGACAAAATTGACTAATTTGAAAAAGAATTGCAATATTATTTTTGGTAATAACAATGCCAAAGGAGCTAGTACATATACGTGTTGAACGTTTACTTAGGTTCCAAGTGTTTTCAGGTGCATAACTATATGTATCAATCTTTTCTTCCGTAGATGAAGTGCGGTTGGTTCATCCTCTCGATTGAGGTGTTTTCAAGAATCATGAAAGGTTTGAACGCAGATTATAATCGTCAAGATACAAATGAGGTTTAAGATGAAATCAAGTGGCAAACTTGAAGAGATGTTTAGTTTCATATGTTATAATCAATATTTTAATTCATTTTAATTGTCCAACGTTATTAGTCCACAGTCAGTAGTCTACAATTAGTAGTTCAACAATTCATATATAGTTTAATATATAATATTCGAATTAATTAATACGTGTCGTGACCCATTATATACATGTCTCAGACTCGATCACAACTCAAAGTATATATATTATTTAGAATCAACCTCAACCCTGTATAGCTAACTCGATCATTACCGCATATAAAGTGTCTATGGTTATTCCAAATAATATATATAGATGACGTCGATATGATATGTCAAAACATTGTATATGTGTCCCGACTTATCAGACGATATTTAAAGTGCGTAAAGTAAATAACAAAAATTAAATGACGATAAAGAAAATTGCGATAAATAAATTGCGATAAATAAATTGCGATAATTAAATGTAATAAGGAATTAACAGTTAGCTAGGAACAGTTAGCTAGGATTTTGTTAGCGTGGTTTCTTAACAAAATTTATCATAGTTAATTTTATTGTTTCTAACAAATTTTATTTTTGTTCAATGTTTTCTTCATTATACCACTTGTTGAATTCTGGTAAGTCAAAATCTAAATATGAAATTGAATGAAAATGGTTATTTTGTGGTGAACGGATTCGTATATCTTGTGGATGTAAGTAGGATAGTAAATGACTGTTGAATCGGATTCGAAGAATGTACATTGTAACTTATTAATGTGAAATCTAAATATTCCTCGGGTATTACCTACCCGTTAAAATATTTTCACCATTAACAGTTTGTACGAAAGAATTTTTAATTACAATCTTTATGAAAAATACTTACATATATATTTTCTTCAGATGTAATCATAGATTTAATAAGTTAATATAATATTAATCTCATTTGATTTACCATTAGAACTAGAATACATAATCTCTAAAACATTAGAGATTACACACTCGCCATGAAGAACGAAGATAATTGATGTAGAACGATACGTAGAACGATGATTATACTCGAGGTACAGAATGAGATGTTGAGGAATGGATTGTTGATGGTACGGGTGCTGTTACTGATGGCACTATCGGTGCCGGTGATGTTGTCAAAGCTAGTATGTTTTGCACCATATCTTCCAAGGCTACAACTCGAGCGCGAAGCTCGTTGACTTCTTCCATTATTCCGGGATGATTGTCGGTCGGAACGAGCGGATGAATAAGGTTTAGAATTTTAGATAGAATATAATCGTGGTGAGATATTCGAGAAATGAGGGAGAAAATGGTGTTTCAGACTGGTTCGCCGGTAAGTGCTTCAGGTTCATCGCCAAGAGGTAAATTCGGTTGGTGAAAAGGATCGCCTTCTTCGCGTCTCCATTGATTAAGTCGACTACGAACCCATCCCCAATTCATCCAGAATTGATGATGACTGATCGGTTGATCCATTCCGGTTACACTGCTTTCGAAGCTCGAGTGGAAATCCATATCGGAATAGTTGTCGGAATCCAAGGAACTTGAACTAGTGGTGAGTTCCATTTCGTACGATTGAATAAAGGATTTTTTGATATAAAATAATTTTCAGATATTGGATGATATTCAAAATTACATGGAATACCTATATATAGTACAGAAGATCCCGTAGATTACAGAGGAAATTTTGGAAGCTGTCAGGTAAAGTTTACAGTAACAGATATGCTAAGATATGAATTAGTAGATACGCTAAGATATGAATTTTGTCTATACACTATTCATGCAATCAATGCAGTAAGATGTGTCTAGACTAAGAATGATAAGCAGGAAATTTCCTAAGGATGATAAGTAGGTAATTTTCGAAACGAAATGATAAGCAAAACTTTTGACATGCAGACACGGTCGAAGTCCAGACTCACTAATGCATCTAAGAAACTATCAGTTAGACACACTAATGCAAGACCTGGTTCGCTAAGACCACCGCTCTGATACCAACTGAAAGGACCCGTTCATACCGATTATAAACGATTCACAATAGTTGATTTCATTGCGAGGTACTTGACCTCTAAATGATACATTTTAGAAACATTGCATTCGTTTTTAAAAGACAAACTTTCTTTACATCGAAAGTTGATGGCATGCATACCCTTTCATAATACATCCAACTATAATTGACTTAATAATAATCTTGATGAACTCAACAACTCGAATGCAACATCTTTTGAAATATGTCATGAATGACTCCAAGTAATATCTCTAAATGAGCAAATGCACAGCGGAAGATTTCTTTCATACCTGAGAATAAACATGCTTTCAAGTGTCAACCAAAAGGTTGGTGAGTTCATAGGTTTATCATAAACAATAAAATTCATCATTTTGATAGACCACAAGATTTAAATAATGTACACCTATCTCGTGTACAAAACCATTTTTCATAATGCTTAGCAGAGTAGGTTCGTATCCTTTTCTCCCCCATAGGTTACCTCGCGATTTTTAATAACCGTACACATATCTCGTGCACAAAAATAATTCACATAACCTGTGTATAAAAATCATTCTCTCGATACATAACATTCAATTTAATTTCATTGCTCAACATGGTAACCGACCTTAACATATAATGCGCATCAATAATATCCCCAAAACAGAACATCTCGTCTGTATAATATATAAACTTTGAAGTGCTAAACACCACGCCCACTAGCCCTTTCGTCTAGTGAACATTCTGGGTGGGGGTGTTAAACCCGGTAGCTACCTTTAGGATTCGCGTGAATTAGGGCCATACCCGATTCTAATTCTTAGGTTACCAAGCAATAATAATCAGGGGAAAATATTCACAATAATTAGTGGCAATTATCACGTTCAACTAATTCAATAATAATCCACAGAACTTCTGTCTGCATAATAATTCATTCGAGGAATGTTTTGCTTGTGTCTATCTCGACAAACATTTATAAAAGCATTTCATGTATTCTCAGTTCAAAATAAATTTCAAAAGCATTTAATAAAGCAGTTATAAAAACAGCGCATGTATTCTCAGTCCCAAAAATGTAAAGAGTAAAAGGGAGCAAATGAACTCACGATACGATATTTTGTAGTAAAAATATGCATACGACGATACTGAACAATGCAGGGTTGGCCTCGAATTCACGAACCTATATCATTCGTATATATATTAAAACATATACTTGTAATCGAACAAATATATATATTATTATTTGTGATATAATTTTTATATTATTAATTTATATATTTCATTATTACTATATAAAAATATAACTTTTGTTATGTTATATGTATCAAATATTTTATATGTATATATTTTATTTGTTTGTTAAAATAGTAATTATATTAATACTAAAATAATATTAGGAGTGATTAAAATAATGATAATGATAATACTAGTGTTAATAATAATGATAATAATATTAATGATTTTATTAATAATAATATTAATGATAGTTTTAATGACAATCTTATAATAATGATAATAACAGTAGTTTTTAATAAAATGAAAAATTTAGTATTTATGATAATGAAAATAATCATTTTGATAATAACACTTAATATTTAATAATCATCTTATTACTAATGATAAACTTAAAAATAATACTCTTGTTAATACTAATAAGTCTAAAATGATACTAATACTAATAATAACATTATTAATACTTAATGGTGTTACTTAATAACAAAATGATAATAATATTAGTCATAGTACTTACGTTTACATAATAATAATGGTAATACATATAATAGTAGCGAATAATAATATTAATATTAATAATAATAATGATAATGCTAAAAACGAACATATATTTAATAGCATTATCCCTCAAGGAAGACAAGCTTTTAGTTGCAATTGTTCTATTTACAAGTGATATTCGTTTAAATAATAAAAGGTGAAGACAAAAGACAGATTCGATGAATTGAAGACGCAAATGACCAAAAAGCTCAAAAGTACAAAATACAATCAAAGTGGTTCCAATTATTGGTGAGAAACGTCTCAAAATTACAAGAGTACAAGACGCGAAACGCAAAATACAAGATATTAAATTGTACGCAAGGACGTTCGAAAATCCGGAACCGGGACCAAAGTCAACTCTCAACGCTCGACACAACGGACTAAAAATTACAAGTCAACTATGCACATAAATATAATATAATATTTAAATAATTCTTATAATTATTTATATATTATATTTATTTATTAAAACGTTAACAAACAAGAAAACAAAGAATTGTGAGCTGTTACCTACCTCCATGCGATCGCATGGCCTGTAGGCATATTTTCCATGCGATCGCATGGAGGCCTTTTTCTGGCCACTTGCCTATAAAAGACAGGCTTTGCACAAACCTAAAACACATCTTTTTCTTTCCTTTCTATCTATCACTCGTATATATATATATATATATATATATATATATATATATATATATATATATATATATATATATATATATATATATATATATATATTATAATTTTAATTTTAATTTTAAATTCCAATAATAAGGGTATGTTAGCGAATGTTGTAAGGGTGTAAGTCGAATTTCTGTCCGTGTAACGCTACGCTATTTTTAATCACTGTAAGTTATGGTTAATGTTATTTTTAATTTAATGTCTTATAGCTAAGTTATTATTATGCTTATTTAAGACGAAGTAATCATGATGTTGGGCTAAAATATTTAAAATTGGGTAATTGGGCTTTGTACCATAATTGGGGTTTGGACAAAAGAACGACACTTGTGGAAATTAGACTATGAGCTATTAATGGGCTTTATATTTATTTAACTAAATGATAGTGTTAATTTTAATATAAAGATTTACAATTGGACGTACCTATAAATAACCATATACACTCGATCGGACACGATGGGCGGGATATTTATATGTATGAATAATCGTTCATTTAACCGGACACGGGAATGGATTAATAGTTAATAGACTTATTAAAACAAGGGTGAAATTATGTACAAGGACACTTGGCGTAATTGTTAACAAAGTATTAAAACCTTGAGTTACACGCAGTCGATATCCTGGTGTAATTATTAAACAAAGTATTAAAACCTTGTTACAGTTTAAGTCCCCAATTAGTTGGAATATTTGACTTCGGATATAAGGATAATTTGACGAGGACACTCGCACTTTATATTTATGACTGATGGACTGTTATGGACAAAAACCAGACGGACATATTGAATAATCCAGGACAAAGGACAATTAACCCATGGGAATAAACTAAAAATCAACACGTCAAACATCATGATTACGGAAGTTTAAATAAGCATAATTTCTTTTATTTCATATTTAATTACACTTTTAATTATCGCACTTTTATTTATTGTTATTGTATTTAATTGCACTTTTTATCGTACTCTTTAATTATCGCAATTTCATTATCGTTATTTACTTTACGCTTTAAAGTTAAGTTATATTTATTTTTAATATTTTACATTAGGTTTTAACTGCGACGAAAGTTTTAAAATCGACAAACTGGTCATTAAACGGTAAAAACCCCCTTTTATAATAATAATATTACTTATATATATATTTGTATTTTTATAAATTTAAAACTAATATAGCGTTAAGCTTGTTTAATTTTCCCTGTGGAACGAACCGGACTTACTAAAAACTACACTACTGTACGATTAGGTACACTGCCTATAAGTGTTGTAGCAAGGTTTAGGTATATCCATTCTATAAATAAATAAATATCTTGTGTAAAATTGTATCATATTTAATAGTATTTTCTTGTAAAAATTATAACTATTTCCTAGTACACCTCGCACACATCAAATAATAATAATAATAATAATAATAATAATAATAATAATAATAATAATAATAATAATAATAATAATAATAATAATAATAATAATAATAATAATAATAATAACAATAACAATATTCCTAATTATAACTATAATCATACTAATAATAATAATGATAATATCAATAATACTTGATAATGTTAATAAATGATAACTTTTATAAATACACCTATATTAGTAATAATAATAATAATAATAATAATCATAATAATAATAATAATAATAATAATAATAATAATAATAATAATAATAATAATAATAATAATAATAATAATAATAATAATAATATTAATAATAATAATAGTAATACTAGTTGTGTTGGTTGAATGTGGGTTAATACACTAAACGATAAACTTAAGTATGATTAACCAAAGTGTAATTAACCAAAGAATATATTTTGATGATGACACACACATACGCATAAGTGATGACTGACATCTTAACATAAAACATGCAAGGTCACTAATCCATACTTTATCTTGCAAATGACCAAGTCAAACATAGGTTAAAGAATGAAATTAAAAGTTTAGGCAAACACACGGTCGAGGTACGATCGACCGCATAGTCAACCGTGAAACCCCAAACTGAATTGCAACGTAGTTTTGTGAAAACAAGTTGCACGGTCGCCACCACGGTCAATCGCAGTGCGATCGCAGTTTCTTCTGTCACCGTTTTTGACCAAATAAAGTTTGACTAGTTCCCGACATCTATAATTCATGAAACCTTTCTAAACATGCTTAGAATAGATGCCCTCTCCATACTCAATTGAGTTTTGGTCATAAAAACACTAATTGTGATTAATTACGCCTAATGACATCTTAATAACAAATTAACCAAGATTAGGCATAACACGTAAATGTTAATCAAAAACTTGTGATCTTAATTCTTATCTAGATATTCTTAGCATGATCATCAAGTACCAACACACTTAAGCCAATGTCACTAGAACAATGATTGCTATTAGAAATGACTTAGTGATTAATTAAGGCTAAATGAGGAACAATGCTCTCAAGGTTAACTAGTAATGACTTGTAATCCTAAAATACACTTAGATACATTTAGGATGGTCACCAAGTCCCAACTAGAGATTGCTCTTCCCTTGTGCATGTGTTGGATATTAATGTGTGCTCACACATTAATCATGTAATGTGCTATATTGCACACTATACTTGTTAAGTGCTTGAATTATAAGTTGTACAAGTATCTATATGATTGATCTTAGAATAAATATCTCTTGCTATGTGAGTATTACTTGCTACTTGCTAATATGATTAATACTCATAAACTTGTCAACTTAATTAATATGTTTGCCATGTGCTCATTAGTTAGGATTCAAGTAACTAACCTACTCCAATAGATTAAGTGTAAAATGGTTCACAATGAAACTATAGTCAATTGTCTATTTGGTCTAGTCTAAGTAACTAAGTGTGATAGCTTGATCAAGAATAACTTAACCTTAATGTCTCTACATACTTCATGATTATCTTATAGAGACATTATTCAATTAATCCCTAACTAAACTCAAATGAAACATGACTTGTGATTAATTAGAACTAGGAAGTTAATGATATAGTAACTAGCCTTTAGAATTGAACCAAGAGTATTAAAGTGACTAACTAAGTCTTGACCAATCTGAAATTTCCCTAAATATCAATCAAGACACTTCTCCAAGAATGTTGGGTTTGCCACTTTTGGATTGATTAGTTACTTTCAAGCAATAAGACCAAATCTCACACACTTAATGCATATAGTACTTGTATAGGATGTTTGGTTTCTTTTGCAGGTGCTAGAAGGAGTAAAGGTGCCAAAATGTGGTGTTCAAATCTGAGTCAAACGGCTATACAACGGATACCAATTTTGGACTGGAGCACGCACGATCACACAACGGTCGACCGTGCAGGCAACCGTGTGTCAATGGCTATTTTTTGAATCCCACTATAAAAGGCAAACATTTAAGAGCATTTGAAACTGACCCTCTTGCACATTTAAAAGGCTTATCTCCAGTGATCACAAGTGCATCAATTACTACTCAAATGTAATCAAGCAAGAGAAGATTCTATGATCTTATAGATATAGAATTAGGTTGTTGTAAACTTACTATTTAAAATCATTTATCTTGTGAGTTTACTTAATGTAATGTATGTCCTAGTATTGTGTTAGGGTCATCATTGCAGAATGTATGAGTCTTGTAACTTCAATTAGTGGAAGCATAGGCTAGCTTAGTGATCTACTTCCTTAAAGGGACTTAGGAAGTTGATTAATCTCATTTAGAGATTAGTACTTGTCCAAGGTGAAGACAAGTTGATCTAGGTTAGAGTTGATCTTTCAAAGGGATAGAAAGATTAGGTTTGTTGTCTACTAAAGAAGATTGAAGACTTGTAAATCGGATCTTCACCGGGTTTGGAGAAAAGTGCTTAGTGAAGCAACAAATTCCGATTAGTGCAATCGGGGAGTGGATTAAGGTGGATTAGTTAACATCCACCCGAACCACTATAAATCCTTGTGTCTATGTTCTTTACATTACTTCATTTATCATTTTGAACATATACACTACACACATCAAGTTTGAGTTGAGTTGGTTGATCAAAGTAAAATCGAATTTGGTGATCAATTGAAAAAAATGTTAAAAACGTATTAAGTAACTATTCACCCCCCTCCTCCTCTAGTTACTTACAAGCTGTATTAACAGTAATAATAATTCTTTTTCTAATATTACAAATAACAATAATTAATGATATCAATAATAATAATAATAATAATAATAATAATAATAATAATAATAATAATAATAATAGTAATAATAATAATAATAATAATAATAATAATAATAATAATAATAATAATAATAATCATAATAATAATAATAATAATAGTAATAAAAATGAAAGAGAAGGTATACCCTTTTGAAAAGCTTCTCTAAAAAGAATAGCCCTGGACCGGGCTCGAATCCATGACCTCTCAAATACACAAAACACGCCTTAACCAACCAATCTATTCTGTTTTTCTGTAATATATTCGACATTTAATTTATTTAATGTACTTCTGTTCCGGTTTCATTTCCTTTTTCACCCAACATCAACATGATCATCACATATCAGCATCTCTTTTGGCCCATAGGAAGTTCCCAGGCCCAACATCACAGACTATCACGGCCCAATTTACTAACACCAAGTTCACGGCCCTTTTAACAAAAAAAAATAAATGAACTATGATGGCCCAATCTAGAATCTGTACGTCGATTCATTCTAGGAAAAAAAAAATGTCGTGGGTCTACATGTTTCCCCTCATCATCTTCATTATGATTATAATATATACATCATCATATCATAATCATAATTCATTATCATTAACGACATCATTATCATTATCATCGATTAATCTCATCATCATCGTTACAGTCCAATTTCATCTATGAATACACCATTCGTCTTCGTTGTTTAATAGAATAGGAACATGACCATCTTTGTTACTTTATCACACAGAAATTAGAAGAGAACAGAAAAAGGGCAGCTGTAGTACTTGATGGTGGTTTGAAAGTTTAGTGATGGTTCGATGGGTGTAATGGTTTGAAGGAAGGTGGGGGGTTCGGTTTGTTTGGCTCGAACAGAAAACAAATACCAGTTGTAGTGGCTAGAAACACGAATAATAGTAGTATTTTGGGCTGGAGTTTGAACAGAAAAAAATATAATAAGGGTGCAGCAACAATAATGGCGGTTAAGGTGGTTTGTTGGTTGTAGCCAAAACAGCCAACGAACAGTAGTAGCAAAGACAGGAAATAATATCATAGCAGCAGCAGTTTTACCAAGGTGAAGCTTGTTATGGTTGTCACGGTGGTCATCGTGGTTATGATCCGAAGAAGAAAGATGGTGGTAACCGATGGTTTGGAGAAGAAAGGTGGTGACGGTCGATTCAATATGATGTGGGTGTTTGTGATTAAGGAACGTGATCATGTATATCGTTGGTGGAAGTCTATAAAGGGTGATGTGTGTCGTCTCCGAACATAATAAACAACGATGGTTTCGAGTTGGGTTTCCCCGGTTGTAATGGTGTTTGATCGAGGAAGTAATAAAAGTGGTGGGTTTCATATAATAGGCTGTAGGTATATATATATATATATATATATATATATATATATATATATATATATATATATATATATATATATATATATATATATAGAAAGATTAGTTTGTGGGTAAAAAAAAAAATCAAGGAGCAGCATTCAGAAGAACTTTTGAGAGGAATAATGGTTTTGTGGTTTGCCGGAGTTATGCATATATATGCATATGTATATATTTCATATAATGAAGTTAGTGGGGATATATCACATTCTTAAACAAACACACGAGAACAAACACAGTACCTATAATTGATTCAATTATACAGAGTTCCGCATAGTAATCTAAAAAGTAGCAGCCATGAAGTTGTAAGGTTGTGCCGACAGTTTTCATGGGCTATTATTTCATACTCCGTTGTTTACTCAGTGGTGAATAAAAGTGTTCAGAAAAATTCCATATTTTTAAATTAACTATATTTATTTATTTTGGTCATTATGGTATAAAATTCGGTTATTAACTATTAAATAAATATTACATTAATTATTCACTCTCAACCCCAAGTAAAATATAAAAAGTTTTAAAATTTAATAAATAGTTCCTAAATACATTTTTAATAAGCCTATAATTTATAGAACTCATTTTCGGATCACCGTTTATTTTAAAATCACATAAGTTCGAATTAAACTTCTCTGAATAATAATCAAAACTTCCATCGAGTATTACAATTATTAAATAATTATATTTGATATACTCTATACATGCATTTATATTTATTTTTATATGTATACACATTTATTTACAAATAATGGTTCGTGAATCGTCGAGACTGATTGAAGGTCAATTGAATATATGAAACAGTTCAAAATTTAGGAGACTCAATCTAGCAGACTTTGCTTATCGTGTCGAAATCATAAATAAATTAAGTTTAAATTTAGTCGGAAATTTCCGGGTCGTCACACCCTGCTTTGATTCCTAAAACGATATCCCGATTTGTGACCTCGCACTGACCATTCGCCTGAGGGTGTGCGACGGATGTAAACGTTTGCTTTATATTCAATTCTTGGCACCAGTCACTAAATGGATTACCTTCAAACTGGGTACCATTGTCGCTTACTATTTCATTTGGTATTCCAAACCGACAAACGATGTTTTCCCATACGAAATTTCGGATTTGCTTGCCAGAAATTGTTTTTAATGGTTTAGCTTCTACCCATTTCGTAAAATAATCAATGGCCACTACCAGAAACTTTACGCCCCCAGGTCCTGCGGGGAAGGGCCCCACTATGTCGATTACCCATTTGTAGAATGGCCATGGAGATGCGATTGGTATCATTGGATGTCGCGGAGCCTTGCTTACCGGTGCATGAAGCTGACACGACTGACATTTGCGTATTACTTCTGCAGCATCTCTATACATCGATGGCCAGTAATATCCTAGCCGCATTATTTTGGACGCAACTGTTTTGTGTCCTGAGTGCAAAGCGCACATTCCCTCATGCACTTCTCGTATGATTGACTCCGCTTGAGTTGGATTAAGACACCGCAAATGAGGTCCCACGAAAGACTTTCTGTATAGAATTCCCTTGTCTAACAGATACATTGGTGCTTTCATCTTAATCTTTCTTGCTTCACTTGAATCTATCGGCAATGTACCTTTGTTTAGAAATTATATTATTGGTGTCATCCAACTCTGCTCCTCTTCTTTAACTGCGGCCGAAACACTGCCTTCTTCAATAGATTTGACTTTAACTTCTTCAACCCAAATTTCCTTCTTAAAATGACTGAATGTTAATGCAGCTAACTTACTAAGCACATCCGCATTTTTATTCAGCGTTCTTGAAACCTGAGTTATATAGAATAAATCGAAGTCCACTGCCAACTCTTGCAGAAGTTTTAGGTATTTTTGCATCGACTCATCATGTGCTTCAAATATTTCGTTAAATTGGTTTGCGACTAACTGCGAATCAACATATACTGACAGTTCTTTTATCTCCAGATATTTTGCTACCCTCATTCCAGATAACAACGCTTCATACTCAGCTTCATGGTTTGTGACGGGGAAGCTAAATCACAGCGCAAAGGTATATTCTTCTCCCTCTGGACTTTTTAGGACTATGCCTGCCCCTGCGCCTTCTGGACCACAAGCCCCATCTGTGTGCATCTCCCACAACTATTCGGGCAGAGGTGGTATTTCTTTTGACTCATGCGAGACTTCAATATCTCCGGATGTTTTAGCCAGATAATCTGCTAGGACTTGTCCTTTTACCGCACTTCTTGGTGAGAAGCTTATATCATGCTCTCCCAATTCAATAGCCCATTTGGTCATGCAACTAGAATTTTCTAGTTTATATAGCACCTGCTCAACAAGTATCAGCGAATGTAAATTTGCTAGAATTTATCAAGCAATTTTATGTTTGTTGACAACACATTGTTGTTTGTCATACCTGCTTTATTGGCTGATCTGTTAGGACCATTATTGGATGTGCTTGGAAATATCTCCTTAAGCGTCTAGCAGTATGCACGAGTGCATAAACCAGTTTTTCAATTGCAGGATAGTTTAATTCGCTCCCGGTTAAAGCTTTGCTAACAAAATATACAGTCATTTGTACCTGTTCGCACAGCATAATTATATAATTTTAAATGTCTATTGATTGAAAATTAGTTATTTTTAATTCTATAATGCGTACATGTCCCCTGTTCGCTATCAATATTGAACTTATTGCTTCTTTCGATGCTGCTAAGTATAGTATCAACGTTTCTCCCGCAATCGACGCAGTCATTGTTGGCAAGTCTTTCAGCAACTTTTTCATTTCCTGAAATGCCGCTTCTGCTTCCTCCTTCCACTTGAAATCCGTTTTCTTTAAGCAATTCTTGATTGTCCCGAAAAAGGGGAGTGATCGCTCTGCGAATTTCGATAAGAACCTTGTTAATGCCGCCAACTTACCCGTTAAACTTTGCACCTCTTTTTTATTTCTAGGTGTCGGCATATTCTCAATTGCCTCTATTTTCTTTGGGTTTGTGTAGGGACCCGAACTTTTACATGTTTATATATATTAAATGAAATTGTTATTTACATGATTAAGTGTTCCCAACATGTTAAGCAATCAAACTTGTTAAGACTTAATTAATTGAAATAGGTTTCATATAGACAATTGACCACCCAAGTTGACCGGTGATTCACGAACGTTAAAAACTTGTAAAAACTATATGATGACATATATATGGTTATATATATATATATAGTTAACATGATATTATGATAAGTAAGTATCTCATTAGGTATTTTAACAATGAGTTATATACATAAAATTGAGTTTATTGAATTAAGAAACTCGAAACGATATATATAACGATTATCGTTATAACAACGTCTTACTAAATACATATGAATCATATTAAGATATTGATACACTATGTTTAATCATGATAAATGATAAGTAAACATGTCATTAAGTGTATTAACAATGAACTACATATGTAAAAACAAGACTACTAACTTAATGATTTCGAAACGAGACATATATGTAACGATTATCGTTGTAACAACATTTAAATGTATATATATCATACTAAGATATATTAATATATCATAATATCATGATAATGTAATAATTTAACATCTCTTTAGATATAATAAACAATGGGTTAACATCATTTAACAAGATCGTTAACCTAAAGGTTTCAAAACAACATTTACATGCAACGCGAAGTTTAATCTTATTAGTAAATTGAAGGCACAAAAACTAATAAGAAAAGGTTGCTATGCTGTGCTAGCACACGTCGATAAAGTCAATTCCGAAGAAAAGAACATCAATGATGTTCCCGTCGCAAACGAATTTCCCGATGTATTTCCGAAAGAATTACCGGGACTACCTCCACACCGATCCGTTGAATTTCAAATAGACCTTGTACTGGGAGCTGCATCAATAGCTCGTGCTCCATACAGACTCGCACCCAGCGAAATGAAATAATTACAAAGTCAGTTACAGGAACTTTTAGAGCGTGATTTCATTCGACCAAGCACGTCACCGTGGGGAGCTCCTATTTTGTTTGTCAAGAAGAAGGATGGTACATTCAGGTTATATATCGACTACCGAGAGTTGAACAAACTTACCATCAAGAATCGTTATCCACTACCAAGAATCGACGACTTATTTGATCAACTACAAGGCTCGTCAGTTTATTAGAAGATTGATTTACGTTCTGGGTATCATCAAATGCGGTTGAAGGAGGATGATATTCCGAAGACTGCTTTCAGGACACGTTACATTCATTACGAGTTTATGATTATGCCGTTTGGGTTGACTAACGCACCAGTTGTGTTCATGGACCTCATGAACCGAGTGTGTGGACCATACCTTGACAAGTTTGTCATTGTTTTTATCGATGACATACTTATTTACTCAAAGAATGATCAAGAGCACGAAGAACATTTGAGAAAAGTGCTAGAGTTGCTAAGAAAAGAAAAATTGTACGCTAAGTTTTCAAAGTGTGCATTTTGGTTGGAAGAAGTTCAATTCCTCGGTCATATAGTGAACAAAGAAGGTATTCAGGTGGATCCAGCAAAGATTGAAACCGTTGAAAAGTGGGAAACCCCGAAAACTCCGAAACACATACGCCAATTTTTAGGGCTAGCTGGTTATTACAGGAGATTCATCCAAGATTTTTCCAAAATAGCAAAACCCTTGACTGCATTAACGCATAAATGGAGGAAATTTGAATGGAAGGATGAACAAGAAAAAGCATTTCAATTGTTGAAGAAAAAGTTAACTACGGCACCTATATTATCATTACCTGAAGGGAATGATGATTTTGTGATATATTGTGACGCCTCAAAGCAAGGTCTTGGTTGTGTATTAATGCAACGAACGAAAGTAATTGCTTATGCGTCTAGACAATTGAAGATTCAAGAGCAGAATTATACGACGCATGATTTGGAATTAGGCACGGTTATTTTTACATTAAAGACTTAGAGGCACTACTTATATGGGGTCAAAAGTATTATATATACCGTCCACAAAAGTCTTCAACACATATTTAATCAGAAACAACTGAACATGAGGCAGCGCATGTAGTGACCCGAACTTTTCCATGTTTATATATATATTAAATGAAATTGTTATTTACATGATTAAGTGTTTCCAACATGTTAAGCAATCAAACTTGTTAAGACTTGATTAATTGAAATAGGTTTCATATAGACAATTGACCACCCAAGTTGACCGGTGATTCACGAACGTTAAAACTTGTAAAAACTATACGATGACATATATATGGTTATATATATAGTTAACATGATTTTATTATAAGTATGTATCTCATTAGGTATTTTAACAATGAGTTATATACATAAAAATGAGACTATTAATTTAAGAAACTCGAAAACGATATATATAACGATTATCGTTATAACAACGTCTTACTAGGTACATATGAATCATATTAAGATATTGATACACTTGGTTAATTATGTTAAATGATAAGTAAATATATTATTAAGTGTATTAACAATGAAATACATATGTAAAAATAAGACTACTAACTTAATGATTTCGAAACGAGACATATATGTAACGATTATCGTTGTAACGGCATTTAACTGTATATATATCATACTAAGATATATTATATATCATAATATCATGATAATATAACAATTTAACATCTCATTTGTTATAATAAACAATGGGTTAACAACATTCAACAAGATCGTTAACCTAAAGGTTTCAAAACAACATTTACATGTAACGACAAACGATGACTTAACGACTCAGTTAAAATGTATATACATGTAGTGTTTTAATATGTATTCATACACTTTTGAAAGACTTCAAGACACTTATCAAAATACTTCTACTTAACAAAAATGCTTACAATTACATCCTCGTTCAGTTTCATCAACAATTCTACTCGTATGCACCCGTATTCGTACTCGTACAATACACCGCTTTTAGATGTATGTACTATTGGTATATACACTCCAATGATCAGCTCTTAGCAGACCATGTGAGTCACCTAACACATGTGGAAACCATCATTTCGCAACTAGCATGAAATATCTCATAAAATTACAAAAATATGAGTAATCATTCATGACTTATTTACATGAAAACAAAATTACATATCCTTTATATCTAATCCATACACCAATGACCAAAAACACCTACAAACACTTTCATTCTTCAATTTTCTTCATCTAATTGATCTCTCTAAAGTTCTATCTTCAAGTTCTAAGTGTTCTTCATAAATTCCAAAAGTTCTAGTTTCATAAAATCAAGAATACTTCCAAGATTGCAAGTTTACTTCCAAGTTTTCTAAATCCATTCCAAGTAATCATCCAAGATCAAGAAACCTTTGTTACTTACAGTATGTTATCTTTCTAATACAAGGTAATAATCATATTCAAACTTTAATTCAATTTCTATAACTATAACAATCTTATTTCGAGTGAAAATCTTACTTGAAATTGTTTTCGTGTCATGATTCTGCTTCAAGAACTTTCAAGCCATCCAAGGATCCTTTGAAGCTAGATCCATTTTTCTTATTTCCAGTAGGTTTATCCAAGGAACTTGAGGTAGTAATGATGTTCATAACATCATTCGATTCATACATATAAAGCTATCTTATTCGGAGGTTTAAACTTGTAATCACTAGAACATAGTTTAGTTAATTCTAAACTTGTTCGCAAATAAAAGTTAATCCTTCTAACTTGACTTTTAAAATCAAATAAACACATGTTCTATATCTATATGATATGCTAACTTAATGATTTAAAACCTGGAAACACGAAAAACACCGTAAAATCGGATTTACGCCGTCGTAGTAACACCGCGGGCTGTTTTGGGTTAGTTAATTAAAAACTATGATAAACTTTGATTTAAAAGTTGTTATTCTGGAAAAATGATTTTTATTATTAACATGAAACTATATCCAAAAATTATAGTTAAACTCAAAGTGGAAGTATGTTTTCTGAAATGGTCATCTAGACATCGTTCTTTCGACTTAAATGACTACCTTTACAAAAATGACTAGTAACTTATTTTTCTGACTATAAACCTATACTTTTTCTGTTTAGATTCATAAAATAGAGTTCAATATGAAACCATGTCAATTTGATTCACTCTAAACGGATTTAAAATGAAGAAGTTATGGGTAAAACAAGATTGGATAATTTTTCTCATTTTAGCTACGTGAAAATTGGTAACAAATCTATTCCAACCATAACTTAATCAACTTGTATTATATATTATGTAATCTTGAGATACCATAGACACGTATACAATGTTTCGACCTATCATGTCGACACATCTATATATATTTCGGAACAACCATAGACACTCTATATATGAATGTTGGAGTTAGCTATACAGGGTTGAGGTTGATTCCAAAATATATATAGTTTGAGTTGTGATAAATACTGAGATACGTATACACTTGGTCGTGGATTGATTCAAGATAATATTTATCGATTTATTTCTGTACATCTAACTGTGGACAACTAGTTGTAGGTTACTAACGAGGACAGCTGACTTAATAAACTTAAAACATCAAAATATATTAAAAGTGTTGTAAATATATTTTGAACATACTTTGATATATATGTATATATTGTTATAGGTTCGTGAATCAACCAGTGGCCAAGTCTTACTTCCCGACGAAGTAAAAATCTGTGAAAGTGAGTTATAGTCCCACTTTTAAAATCTAATATTTTTGGGATGAGAATACATGCAGGTTTTATAAATGATTTACAAAATAGACACAAGTACATGAAACTACATTCTATGGTTGAATTATCGAAATCGAATATGCCCCTTTTTATTAAGTCTGGTAATCTAAGAATTAGGGAACAGACACCCTAATTGATGCGAATCCTAAAGATAGATCTATTGGGCCTAACAAACCCCATCCAAAGTACCGGATGCTTTAGTACTTCGAAATTTATATCATATCCGAAGGGTGTCCCAGAATGATGGGGATATTCTTATATATGCATCTTGTTAATGTCGGTTACCAAGTGTTCATCATATGAATGATTTTTATCTCTATGTATGGGATGTGTATTGAAATATGAAATCTTGTGGTCTATTGTTACGATTTGATATATATAGGTTAAACCTATAACTCACCAACATTTTTGTTGACATTTAAAGCATGTTTATTCTCAGGTGAATACTAAGAGCTTCCGCTGTTGCATACTAAAATAAGGACAAGATTTGGAGTCCATGTTTGTATGATATTGTGTAAAAACTGCATTCAAGAAACTGATTTCGATGTAACATATTTGTATTGTAAACCATTATGTAATGGTCGTGTGTAAACAGGATATTTTAGATTATCATTATTTGATAATCTACGTAAAGCTTTTTAAACCTTTATTTATAAAATAAAGGTTATGGTTTGTTTTAAAAATGAATGCAGTCTTTGAAAAACGTCTCATATAGAGGTCAAAACCTCGCAACGAAATCAATTAATATGGAACGTTTTTAATCAATAAGAATGGGACATTTCAGTTGGTATCAGAGCCAGGTTCTTAGAGAACCAGAAAATTTGCATTAGTGTGTCTTATCGAGTTTGTTAGGATACATTAGTGAGTCTGGACTTCGACCGTGTTTTCTTTAAAAATGATTGCTTAACATTTTTGTTGGAAACTATATATTATTAACATATATATATTATGTGATATATTAATCTCTTAACATGTTTGATATTGTGTGATATATGTCTACCTCTAGCACAAATCCCATTGACTCACCTAATAATAACGAAGAGTCGAATATATATTGGACTGATTCACAAGTTCCCGAAGAAGAACCGGAAGAAGAATCAGAACCGGAAGAAGAATCAGAATCGGAAGAGGAGGAACCGGAGGAGAAAATAGAACCGGTGGGGGAAATAATAAAGCGATTAAGTAAAAGAAAATCCTCAACCAACCGACCAAGGTTAATTATGGTCAATGGTGTTTCCGCCAAGGAAGCAAAATATTGGGAGGATTACCAATTCTCCGATGAATCGGATTCCGACGAGAATTCCGATGATGTTATAGAAATTACCCCAACTGAATTTAAAAAAGCAAAAGAAAATAATAAGGGAAAGGGCATAAAAATAGAGAAATCTAATTCCAACCCCGATGAACTTTATATGTATCGTCAACCCCCGAAGCCCTTAAGTTGTAACAATGACCCGGGAACCTCTAAACCACCAGGTTTTTCTAAACCGTTGTGGAAAACGACAGCTCGTATTAGGAGAACATCATATATCCCTAGAAACTTGGCAAAATGAACCAAAACCGAAGAAGAAGAAACGAGCGAGTCGGAATAAGATAGTTGTATTCGTGTGGTGTAATATATGTAATATAGTGTACTTATGCTTTATGATATATGTAAAAATTTCTTGTATTAATAAGTATTTTTTTTTATGAATCTAACTCTTGTCTATTTTACAGTATAAAAACACAAAATGGATAGACAACCCAATATTTTAAGAGACCTACCCGGAGACATGATTGATGAAATCTTGTCTAGAGTCGGTCAGAATTCTTCGGCACAACTATTTACGGCGAAATCAGTTTGTAAGACATTCGAAGAACGTTCCAAGAATGTCTTGATTTATAAGAGACTTTCGTTTGAAAGATGGGGGATATCACATTGGGAAACTCATAAGTTACGATGTGTTTACTTTGACGCATATATTGCGGGAAACCCAAATGCTATTTTACGCAACGGGTTAAGAAATTATTTTGACTCAATGTATCCGAATATAGGACGTCATGATTTAGAAAAAGCGGCTAACATGCAACATAAAGAAGCATGCTATGCTTACGGGTTAGTAATGTTCGCTTCTCACCAAAGTGAGAAAAAGAACATCGGGCTACAACTATTAAACAAAACGTTCCCACAAGTGACGGAGTCGGTAATTGGGGTAAGAAATGAGGTTTTTAGGTTATTACGAGACTGTTGGTCATTACGTAACCCTCGTCCCTTTGACAACGTTACAACACGTTGTCTTATCAACGGCCATAACGGTTATGTTCCACAAGACCAAGGATGGGAAGTAGTCCTAGTAAAACCAGAATGCATGACTTATTTCTGGACGTATGAATTACATGTCTTTATTGCCTTTGCTGAACGACTTGTGTACTAGCTATAATTATCTTCACAACTATCTTGTATCAAAGTTATTGTGTGCTATATTTCATGCTTTATGTAAAATAAGCGGTATTGTAAGTTTGTAAAATATTGTATAAAAGTTTGAACGTGAAATATTATTATAATCAGTTTTTCATATAGAATTGTAGTAGTTGAATTGTATATTAGCTACTAAGTATGAACTTAACGGGTAGGTACTACCCGAATTTAAACTTATAAAACGCTAATATGAAGAAAAAGCTTTTATAAATGAGTTCATATTATGCTACGAAATACTATTAACTACTCTTAATATTCTGTATGATTAACTTGTTCCATTTGACTATTTTGAAGGAAATGGCACCGACTACTCGACACACCTTGAATATGAATGAAGAGGAATTCCGTACTTTTCTAGCTTCAAACATAGCCGCAGTACAGGCTGCGCTACATACCAACAATAACATTGGATCTAGCAGTACAGGAAATCGTGTAGGATGCACCTACAAAGAATTCACTGCCTGCAAACCTTTGGAATTTGATGGAACCGAAGGACCGATCGGATTGAAACGGTGGACTGAGAAGGTCGAATCGGTGTTTGCCATAAGTAAGTGTACTGAAGAGGACAAAGTGAAGTACGCTACGCATACCTTCACAGGTTCTGCGTTAACATGGTGGAATACCTATCTAGAGCAAGTAGGACAAGATGATGCGTACGCACTACCGTGGTCAGCATTCACGCACTTGATGAACGAGAAGTACCATCCCAGAACCGAGGTCAATAAGCTCAAGACAGAACTTAGAGGGTTACGAACCCAAGGATTTGATATTACCACGTACGAAAGACGATTCACAGAATTGTGCCTATTGTGTCCGGGAGAGTTCGAAGATGAGGAAGAGAAGATCGACGCATTTGTGAAAGGATTACCGGAAAGAATCCAAGAAGATATAAGTTCACACGAGCCCGCCTCCATACAATAGGCATGTAGAATGGCTCACAAACTAGTGAACCAGATTGAGGAAAGAATTAAAGAATAGACGGCTGAAGAGGCCAATGTGAAGCAAGTCAAAAGAAAGTGGGAGGAAAACGGTGATAAGAATCACCAATACAACAACAACAGCAATTACAATAATAATCGCAACAATTATCCCAACAATCGCAACATCAATCGCAACTACAACAAACGGCCCAACAACAACAACAACAACAACAACTACAACAATCGTCCCAACAACAATAACAACCGCAACAACAACAACAATCAGAAGCAGCTATGCCAAAGGTGTGAAAAGTATCACTCGGGGTTCTGCACCAAATTTTGCAACAAGTGTAAAAGAAATGGTCATAGCGCGGCGAAGTGTGAGGTCTACGGACCAGGGGTTAACAGAACGAAAGGAACAAATGGTGTCGGAACGAGTAATGGCGGAGCAAGTAGTGTCGGAGCAAGTTATGCCAATGTAGTTTGTTATAAATGTGGAAAACCGGGCCACATTATTAGAAATTGCCCGAACCAGGAGAACACGAATGGACAAGGCCGTGGAAGAGTTTTCAATATTAATGCGGCAGAGGCACAGGAAGACCCGGAGCTTGTTACGGGTACGTTTCTTATTGACAATAAATCTGCTTACATTTTATTTGATTCGGGTGCGGATAGAAGCTATATGAGTAGAGATTTTTGTGCTAAATTAAGTTGTCCATTGACGCCGTTGGATAGTAAATTTTTACTCGAATTAGCAAACGGTAAATTAATTTCAGCAGATAATATATGCCGGAATCGAGAAATTAAACTGGGTAGCGAAATATTTAAGATTGAATTGATACCAGTAGAGTTAGGGAGTTTTGATATAATAGTTGGCATGGACTGGCTGAAGAAGGTGAAAGCAGAGATCGTATGTTATAAAAATGTAATTCGCATTGTACGAGAAGAAGGAGAACCCTTAATGGTGTACGGAGAAAAGGGCAACATGAAGCTACATCTTATTAGTAATTTGAAGGCACAAAAACTAATAAGAAAAGGTTGCTATGTTGTTCTAGCACACGTCGAGGAAGTACAAACTGAAGAAAAGAGCATCAATGATGTTCCCGTCGCAAAAGAATTTCCCGATGTATTTCCGAAAGAATTACCGGGACTACCTCCACATCGATCTGTTGAATTTCAAATAGATCTTGTACCAGGAGCTGCACCAATAGCTCGTGCTCCTTATAGACTCGCATCCAGCGAGATGAAAGAACTGCAAAGCCAACTGCAAGAACTATTAGAACGTGGTTTCATTCGACCAAGCACATCACCATGGGGAGCTCCTGTTTTGTTTGTCAAGAAGAAGGATGGTACATTTAGGTTGTGTATTGACTACAGAGAGTTGAACAAACTTATCATCAAAAACCGTTATCCACTGCCGAGAATTGATGATTTATTTGATCAACTACAAGGCTCGTCGGTTTATTCGAAGATCGATTTACGTTCTGGATATCATCAAATGCGAGTAAAGGAGGATGATATTCCAAAAACTGCTTTTAGGACGCGTTATGGTCATTACGAGTTTATGGTTATGCCGTTTGGATTGACTAACACACCAGCTGTGTTCATGAACCTTATGAACCGAGTGTGTGGGCCATATCTTGACAAGTTTGTCATTGTTTTCATCAATGACATACTTATTTACTCAAAGAATGATCAAGAGCACAAAGAACATTTGAGAAAAGTGCTAGAAGTATTGAGGAAACAAAAACTGTACGCTAAGTTTTCAAAGTGTGCATTTTGGTTGGAAGAAGTTCAATTCCTCGGTCACATAGTGAACAAAGAAGGTATCCAGGTGAACCCGGAAAAGATCGAAACCGTTGAAAAGTGGAAAACCCCAAAAACTCCGAAGCATATACGTCAATTTTTAGGATTGGCTGGTTACTACAGAAGATTCATCCAAGATTTCTCCAAAATAGCAAAACCCTTGACTGCATTAACGCATAAAGGGAATAAATTTGAATGGAAGGATGAACAAGAGAAGGCGTTTCAATTATTGAAGAAAAAGCTAACTACGACACCTATATTGTCATTGCCTGAAGGGAATGATGATTTTGTGATTTATTGTGACGCATCAAAGCAAGGTCTCGGTTGTGTATTAATGCAACGGATGAAGGTGATTGCTTATGCGTCTAGACAATTGAAGATTCACGAGCAAAATTATACGACGCATGATTTGGAATTAGGCGCGGTTGTTTTTGCATTAAAGACTTGGAGGCACTACTTATATGGGGTTAAAAGTATTATATATACCGACCACAAAAGTCTTCAACACATATTTAATCAGAAACAACTGAATATGAGGCAGCGTAGGTGGATTGAATTGTTGAATGATTACAACTTTGAGATTCGTTACCACCCGGGGAAGGCAAATGTGGTAGCCGACGCCTTGAGCAGAAAGGACAGAGAACTCATTCGAGTAAAATCTATGAATATAATGATTCACAATAACTTTACTACTCAAATAAAGGAGGCTCAACAAGGAGTTTTAAAAGAGGGAAATTTAAAGGATGAAATACCCAAAGGATCGGAGAAGCATCTTAATATTCGAAAAGACGGAACCCGGTATAGGGCTGAAAGGATTTGGGTACCAAAATTTGGAGATATGAGAGAAATGGTACTTAGAGAAGCTCATAAAACCAGATACTCAATACATCCTGGAACGGGGAAGATGTACAAGGATCTCAAGAAACATTTTTGGTGGCCGGGTATGAAAGTCGATGTTGCTAAATACGTAGGAGAATGTTTGACGTGTTCTAAGGTCAAAGCTGAGTATCAGAAACCATCAGGTCTACTTCAACAACCCAAAATCCCGGAATGGAAATGGGAAAATATTACCATGGATTTCATCACTAAATTGCCAAGGACTGCAAGTGGTTTTGATACTATTTGGGTAATAGTTGATCGTCTCACCAAATCAGCACACTTCCTGCCAATAAGAGAAGATGACAAGATGGAGAAGTTAGCACGACTGTATTTGAAGGAAGTCGTCTCCAGATATGGAATACCAATCTCTATTATCTCTGATAGGGATGGCAGATTTATTTCAAGATTCTGGCAGACATTACAGCAAGCATTAGGAACTCGTCTAGACATGAGTACTGCCTATCATCCACAAACTGATGGGCAGAGCGAAAGGACGATACAAACGCTTGAAGACATGCTACGAGCATGTGTTATTGATTTCAGAAACAGTTGGGATCGACATCTACCGTTAGCAGAATTTTCCTACAACAACAGCTACCATTCAAGCATTGAGATGGCGCCGTTTGAAGCACTTTATGGTAGAAAGTGCAGGTCTCTGATTTGTTGGAGTGAAGTGGGGGGTAGACAGATTACGGGTCCGGAGATAATACAAGAAACTACCGAGAAGATCATCCAAATTCAACAATGGTCTAGAACCGCCCAAAGTCGACAAAAGAGCTACGCTGACATTAAAAGAAAAGATATAGAATTTAAAATTGGAGAGATGGTCATGCTTAAAGTTGCACCTTGGAAAGGCGTTGTTCGATTTGGTAAACGAGGGAAATTAAATCCAAGGTATATTGGACCATTCAAGATTATTGATCGTGTCGGACTAGTAGCTTACCGACTTGAGTTACCTCAACAACTCGCGGCTGTACATAACACTTTCCACGTCTCGAATTTGAAGAAATGTTTTGCTAAAGAAGATCTCACTATTCCGTTAGATGAAATCCAAATCAACGAAAAACTTCAATTTATCGAAGAACCAGTCGAAATAATGGATCGTGAGGTTAAAAGACTTAAGCAAAACAAGATACCAATTGTTAAGGTTCGATGGAATGCTAGTAGAGGACCCGAGTTCACCTGGGAATGAGAAGATTAGATGAAGAAAAAATACCCGCAATTATTTCCAGAAGATACGTCAACACCTCCAACTACTTAAAATTTCGGGACAAAATTTATTTAACGGGTAGGTACTGTAGTGACCCGAACTTTTCCATGTTTATATATATATTAAATGAAATTGTTATTTACATGATTAAGTGTTTCCAACATGTTAAGCAATCAAACTTGTTAAGACTTTATTAATTGAAATATGTTTCATATAGACAATTGACCACCCAAGTTGACCGGTGATTCACGAACGTTAAAACTTGTAAAAACTATACGATGACATATATATGGTTATATATATAGTTAACATGATTTTATTATAAGTATGTATCTCATTAGGTATTTTAACAATGAGTTATATACATAAAAATGAGACTATTAATTTAAGAAACTCGAAAACGATATATATAACGATTATCGTTATAACAACGTCTTACTAGGTACATATGAATCATATTAAGATATTGATACACTTGGTTAATTATGTTAAATGATAAGTAAATATATTATTAAGTGTATTAACAATGAAATACATATGTAAAAATAAGACTACTAACTTAATGATTTCGAAACGAGACATATATGTAACGATTATCGTTGTAACGGCATTTAACTGTATATATATCATACTAAGATATATTATATATCATAATATCATGATAATATAACAATTTAACATCTCATTTGTTATAATAAACAATGGGTTAACAACATTCAACAAGATCGTTAACCTAAAGGTTTCAAAACAACATTTACATGTAACGACTAACGATGACTTAACGACTCAGTTAAATGTATATACATGTAGTGTTTTAATATGTATTCATACACTTTTGAAAGACTTCAAGACACTTATCAAAATACTTCTACTTAACAAAAATGCTTACAATTACATCCTCGTTCAGTTTCATCAACAATTCTACTCGTATGCACCCGTATTCGTACTCGTACAATACACAGTATTTAGATGTATGTACTATTGGTATATACACTCCAATGATCAGCTCTTAGCAGCACATGTGAGTCACCTAACACATGTGGGAACCATCATTTGGCAACTAGCATGAAATATCTCATAAAATTACAAAAGTATGAGTAATCATTCATGACTTATTTACATGAAAACAAAATTACATATCCTTTATATCTAATCCATACACCAACGACCAAAAACACCTACAAACACTTTCATTCTTCAATTTTCTTCATCTAATTGATCTCTCTCAAGTTCTATCTTCAAGTTCTAAGTGTTCTTCATAAATTCCAAAAGTTCTAGTTTCATAAAATCAAGAATACTTCCAAGATTGCAAGTTTACTTCCAAGTTTTCTAAATCCATTCCAAGTAATCATCCAAGATCAAGAAACCTTTGTTACTTACAGTATGTTATCTTTCTAATACAAGGTAATAATCATATTCAAACTTTAATTCAATTTCTATAACTATAACAATCTTATTTCGAGTGGAAATCTTACTTGAAATTGTTTTCGTGTCATGATTCTGCTTCAAGAACTTTCAAGCCATCCAAGGATCCTTTGAAGCTAGATCCATTTTTTTTATTTCCAGTAGATTTATCCAAGGAACTTGAGGTAGTAATGATGTTCATAACATCATTCGATTCATACATATAAAGCTATCTTATTCGGAGGTTTAAACTTGTAATCACTAGAACATAGTTTAGTTAATTCTAAACTTGTTCACAAATAAAAGTTAATCCTTCTAACTTGACTTTTAAAATCAACTAAACACATGTTCTATATCTATATGATATGCTAACTTAATGATTTAAAACCTGGAAACACGAAAAACACCGTAAAATCGGATTTACACCGTGGGCTGTTTTGGGTTAGTTAATTAAAAACTATGATAAACTTTGATTTAAAAGTTATTATTCTGGGAAAATGATTTTTATTATGAACATGAAACTATATCCAAAAATTATGGTTAAACTCAAAGTGGAAAGATATTTTCTAAAATGGTCATCTAGACGTCGTTCTTTCGACTGAAATGACTACCTTTACAAAAATGACTTGTAACTTATTTTTCTGACTATAAACCTATACTTTTTCTATTTAGATTCATAAAATAGAGTTCAATATGAAACCATAGCAATTTGATTCACTCAAAACGGATTTAAAATGAAGAAGTTATGGGTAAAACAAGATTGGATAATTTTTCTCATTTTAGCTACGTGAAAATTGGTAACAAATCTATTCCAACCATAACTTAATCAACTTGTATTGTATATTATGTAATCTTTAGATACCATAGACACGTATACAATGTTTCGACCTATCATGTCGACACATCTATATATATTTCAGAACAACCATAGACACTCTATATGTGAATGTTGGAGTTAGCTATACAGGGTTGAGGTTGATTCCAAAATATATATAGTTTGAGTTGTGATCAATACTGAGATACGTATACACTGGGTCGTGGATTGATTCAAGATAATATTTATCAATTTATTTCTGTACATCTAACCGTGGACAACTAGTTGTAGGTTACTAACGAGGACAGCTGACTTAATAAACTTAAAACATCAAAATATATTAAAAGTGTTGTAAATATATTTTGAACATACTTTGATATATATGTATATATTGTTATAGGTTCGTGAATCAACCAGTGGCCAAGTCTTACTTCCCGACGAAGTAAAAATCTGTGAAAGTGAGTTATAGTCCCACTTTTAAAATCTAATATTTTTGGGATGAGAATACATGCAGGTTTTATAAATGATTTACAAAATAGACACAAGTACGTGAAACTATATTCTATGGTTGAATTATCGAAATTGAATATGCCCCTTTTTATTAAGTCTGGTAATCTAAGAATTAGGGAACAGACACCCTAATTGACGCGAATCCTAAGGATAGATCTATTGGGCCTAACAAACCCCATCCAAAGTACCGGATGCTTTAGTACTTCGAAATTTATATCATATCCGAAGGGTGTCCCGAAATGATGGGGATATTCTTATATATGCATCTTGTTAATGTCGGGTACCAGGTGTTCACCATATGAATGATTTTTATCTCTATGTATGGGATGTGTATTGAAATATGAAATCTTGTGGTCTATTGTTACGATTTGATATATATAGGTTAAACCTATAACTCACCAACATTTTTGTTGACATTTAAAGCATGTTTATTCTCAGGTGAATACTAAGAGCTTCCGCTGTTGCATACTAAAATAAGGACAAGATTTGGAGTCCATGTTTGTATGATATTGTGTAAAAACTGCATTCAAGAAACTGATTTCGATGTAACATATTTGTATTGTAAACCATTATGTAATGGTCGTGTGTAAACAGGATATTTTAGAATATCATTATTTGATAATCTACGTAAATCTTTTTAAACCTTTATTTATGAAATAAAGGTTATGGTTTGTTTTAAAAATGAATGCAGTCTTTGAAAAACGTCTCATATAGAGGTCAAAACCTCGCAACGAAATCAATTAATATGGAACGTTTTTAATCAATAAGAACGGGACATTTCAGCGCAGATGGATTGAAATGTTGAATGTTTACGACTTTGAGATTTGTTATCACCCGGAGAAGGCAAATGTGGTAGCCGACGCCTTGAGCAGAAAGGACAGAGAACCCATTCGAGTAAAATCTATGAATATAATGATTCACACTAACCTTACTACTCAAATAAAGGAGGCGCAACAAGGAGTTTTAAAAGAGGGAAAATTAAAGGATGAAATACCCAAGGGATTGGAGAAGCATCTTAATATTTGGGAAGATGGAATCCGGCATAGGGCTGAAAGGATTTGGGTACCAAAATTTGGAGATATGAGAGAAATGGTACTTAGAGAAGCTCATAAAACCAGATACTCAATACATCCTAGAACGGGGAAGATGTACAAGGATCTCAAGAAACATTTTTGGTGGCCGGGTATGAAAGCCGATGTTGCTAAATACGTAGGAGAATGTTTGACGTGTTCTAAGATCAAAGCTGAGCATCAGAAACCATCAGGTCTACTTCAACAACCCGAAATCCTGGAATGGAAATAGGAAAACATTACCATGGATTTCATCACTAAATTGCCAAGGACTGTCAGTGGTTTTGATACTATTTGGGTAATAGTTGATCGTCTCACCAAATCAGCACACTTCCTGCCAATAAGAGAAGATGACAAGATGGAGAAGTTAACACGATTGTATTTGAAGGAAGTCGTCTCCAGACATGGAATACCAATCTCTATTATCTCTGATAGGGATGGCAGATTTATTTCAAGATTCTGGCAGACATTACAGCAAGCATTATGAACTCGTCTAGACATGAGTACTGCTTATCATCCACAAACTGATAGGCAGAGCGAAAGGATGATACAAACGCTTCAAGACATGCTATGAGCATGTGTTATTGATTTCGGAAACAGTTGGGATCGACACCTTCCGTTAGCAGAATTTTCCTACAACAATAGCTACCATTCAAGCATTGAGATGGGGTCGTTTTAAGCACTCTATGGTAGAAAGTGCAGGTCTCCAATTTGTTGGAGTGAAGTGGGGGATAGACAGATTATAGGTCCAGAGGTAATACAAGAAACTACTAAAAAGATCATCCAAATTCAACAACGGTTGAAAACCGCCCAAAGTCGACAAAAGAGCTACGCGGACATTAAAAGAAAAGATATAGAATTTGAAATTGGAGAGATGGTCATGCTTAAAGTTGCACCTTGGAAAGGCGTTGTTCGATTTGGTAAATGAGAGAAATTAAACCCAAGGTATATTGGACCATTCAAGATTATTGATCGTGTCGGACCAGTAGCTTACCGACTTGAGTTACCTCAACAACTCGCGGCTGTACATAACACTTTCTATGTCTCGAATTTGAAGAAATGTTTTGCTAAAGAAGATCTCACTATTCCATTAGACGAAATCCTAATCAACGAAAAACTTCAATTCATCGAAGAACCCGTCGAAATAATAGATCGTGAGGTTAAAAGACTTAAGCAAAACAAAATACCAATTGTTAAGGTTCGATGGAATGCCCGTAGAGGACACGAGTTCACCTGGGAATGAGAAGATCAGATGAAGAAGAAATACCCGCACTTATTTCCAGAAGATACGTCAACACCTCCAACTGCTTAAAATTTCGGGACGAAATTTATTTAACGGGCAGGTACTGTAGTGACCCGAATTTTTCCATGTTTATATATATTAAATGAAATTGTTATTTAAATGATTAAGTGTTCCCAACATGTTAAGCAATCAAACTTGTTAAGACTTAATTAATTGAAATAGGTTTCATATAGACAATTGACCACCCAAGTTGACCGGTGATTCACGAACGTTAAAAACTTGTAAAAACTATATGATGACATATATATGGTTATATATATATATAGTTAACATGATATTATGATAAGTAAGTATCTCATTAGGTATTTTAACAATGAGTTATATACATAAAATTGAGTTTATTGAATTAAGAAACTCGAAACGATATATATAACGATTATCGTTATAACAACGTCTTACTAAATACATATGAATCATATTAAGATATTGATACACTATGTTTAATCATGATAAATGATAAGTAAACATGTCATTAAGTGTATTAACAATGAACTACATATGTAAAAACAAGACTACTAACTTAATGATTTCGAAACGAGACATATATGTAACGATTATTGTTGTAACAACATTTAACTGTATATATATATATTACTAAGATATATTAATATATCATAATATCATGATAATGTAATAATTTAACATCTCTTTAGATATAATAAACAATGGGTTAACATCATTTAACAAGATCGTTAACCTAAAGGTTTCAAAACAACATTTACATGTAACGACTAACGATGACTTAACGACTCAGTTAAAATGTATATACATGTAGTGTTTTAATATGTATTCATACACTTTTGAAAGACTTCAAGACACTTATCAAAATACTTCTACTTAACAAAAATTCTTACAATTACATCCTCGTTCAGTTTCATCAACAATTCTACTCGTATGCACCCGTATTCGTACTCGTACAATACACAGCTTTTAGATGTATGTACTATTGGTATATACACTCCAATGATTAGATCTTAGCAGCCCATGTGAGTCACCTAACACATGTGGGAACCATCATTTTCCAACTAGTATGAAATATCTCATAAAATTACAAAAATATTAGTAATCATTCATGACTTATTTACATGTAAACAAAATTACACATCTTTATATCTAATCCATATACCAACGACCAAAAACACCTACAAACACTTTCATTCTTCAATTTTCTTCATCTATTTGATCTCTCTCAAGTTCTATCTTCATGTTCTAAGTGTTCTTCATAAATTCTATAAGTTCTGGTTTCATAAAATCAAGAATACTTCCAAGTTTGCTAGCTTACTTCCAATCTTGTAAAGTGATCATCCAACCTCAAGAAATCTTTCTTATTTACAGTAAGATATCTTTCTAATGCAAGGTAATACTCATATTCAAACTTTGATTCAATTTCTATAACTATAACAATCTTATTTCGAGTGGAAATCTTACTTGAACTTGTTTTCGTGTCATGATTCTGCTTCAAGAACTTTCAAGTCATCCAAGGATCCTTTGATGCTATATCTATTTTTCTCATTTCCAGTAGATTTATCCACAAAACCTGAGGTAGTAACAATATTGTAACAATCCTATACAAATCATATCCTAGCTAACTTATATTGTATTATACATGTATTCTAATATATTATGTAATCTTAGGATACCATAGACACGTATGCAAATATTTTGACATATCATATCGACCCATGTATATATATTATTTGGAACAACCATAGACACTCTATATGCAGTAATGTTTGAGTTAGCTATACAGGGTTGAGGTTGATTCCAAAAATATATATACTTTGAGTTGTGATCTATCCTGAGATGTGTATACACTGGGTCGTGGATTGATTCAAGATAATATATATCAATTTATTTCTGTACATCTAACTATGGACAACTAGTTGTAGGTTACTAACGAGGACAGCTGACTTAATAAACTTAAAACATCAAAATGTATTAAAAATGTTGTAAATATATTTTGAACATACTTTGATATATATATATATATATATATATATATATATATATATATATATATATATATATATATATATATATATATATATATATTTGTTATAGGTTCGTGAATCGACCAGTGGCCAAGTCTTACTCCCGACGAAGTAAAAAATATGTGAAAGTGAGTTATAGTCCCACTTTTAAAATCTAATATTTTTGGGATGAGAATACATGCAGCTTTATAAATGTTTTACAAAATAGACACAAGTACATGAAACTACTTTCTATGGTTGAATGATCGAAGCCGAATATGCCCCTTTTTGCTTGGTAGCCTAAGAATTAGGTAACATCACTAATTTTGAGAATTAGTACACGCCTAATTGACGCGAATCCTAAAGATAGATCTATTGGACCTAACAAACCCCATCCAAAGTACTGGATGCTTTAGTACTTCGAATTCGTTTTTATCATGTCCGAAGGATTTCTCGGAATGATAGGGGATATTCTTATATGCATCTTGTTAATGTCGGTTACCAGGTGTTCACCATATGAATGATTTTTATCTCTATGCATGGGATGTATATTGAAATATGAAATCTTGTGGTCTATTATTATGATTTGATAATATATAGGTTAAACCTATAACTCACCAACATTTTTGTTGATGTTTTAAGCATGTTTATTCTCGGGTGATTATTAAGAGCTTCCGCTGTTGCATACTAAAATAAGGACAAGATTTGGAGTCCATGCTTGTATGATATTATGTAAAAACTGCATTCAAGAAACTTATTTTTGATGTAATGTATTCTTATTGTAAACCATTATGTAATGGTCGTGTGTAAACGGTATATTTTAGATTATAATTATTTGATAATCTACGTAATTCTTATTAAACCTTTATAGATAAAATAAAGGTTATGGTTGTTTTAAAAATGAATGCAGTCTTTGAAAAATGTCTCATATAGAGGTCAAAACCTCGTGACGAAATCAATTAATATGGAACGTTTATAATCAATATGAACGGGACATTTCAGTTTGCACGTATCCCGCGCTCAGTTATTATATGACCAAGAAATTTTCCTTCTTCTTCACCAAAACTGCACTTAGACGGGTTGAGCTTCATATTAATCTTTCTTAACGATGCAAACGTTTCTAATATGTCTTCCAACAGACCTTGCTCTGTTGTGCTCTTTATGATTAAGTCATCAACGTATGCTTCTAAATTCCTGCCAATCTGACCTTTGAAAGCTTCGTCTATTACCCGTTGGTATGTTACTCCGGCATTTTTTAAACCAAATGACATCTTGATATAGCAGTATATGCCCTTGCTTGTGTGAAAAGCAGTTTTATCCTCATCGTCTGCTGCCATCTGTATCTGATGGTACCCTTTGTACGCATCCAAAAAACATTTGTATCGGAAGCCAGCTAGTGACTCAACTTTCCAGTCTATTTCTGGTAGAGGATAATTGTCTTTGGGACATGCTTTATTGATATCCGTGAAGTGAACACACATGCGCCAAGACCCGTCAGGCTTTTTTACCAGTACAGGATTTGCTACCCATGTTTGGTACCTTACTTCTTGTAATATGTTTGCTTTGACCAACTTATCGACTTCTGCCTTCAACCATTCGCTTCTTTCTGGTGCCATGCCACGTTTCTTTTATCGCACTGGCGACAAACTTGGATTTGCATTAAGTTTATGCTCAGCAATTTCTCTTGGCACGCCCGTCATGTCTACTTCTTTCCATTAAAAGACATCCATATTAGAAGCTAATATGTTACGAAGCTTAAATTTTGTCTCATCGGACAATCCTCCGCCGATTTTAATTTTTTGTTCTGCATGTCGCGCATTTGTGATGATCATGCAGCTTCGAAACTGCTCTGCCTCACTTGGCTGTTTTTCTGCTTGTTCTACAGCCGCGATGCTTGCATCTTGTTTTTATGACCTTATCGTTTCAATTCCTAATGGTGTTGGGAACTTTATAAGACCATGCACTGTGGAAGGGATAGCTGCCAATTTTTGCAAAGTTGTGCGTCCTAAAAGCGCATTATATTTTGAGTAAGACCTTAAGACAGTAAATTCTACTGTTGTACTACTTACTAACTCCTTATCATCATCATCTACCAGCTCCAGTTCTAATTCAATAATCCTGATTGGCCATGCGGACTCCCCAGAAAATCCTGATAATGCGGTGCTAGGGGCCACTAGCTTGGCTCGCACAGCCCCTGGCAGCAAACGGAAACAATGTTCGTACATTATATCAACACTGCAACCGGTGTCTATATGCAGTCGCTTGATGATGTACCCGCAGCTTTTAACACGTCCGTTAATTTTGATGGGCACATCCGAGGGTTCTTGTGCTATGGTCGGGAATATGATGGGAGTGTTTTCCCATTCTTTAGATACTTCCAACTTGCGTCTCTGATTTGCTCGTCCGCTGGTTACCATATTTATGGTTTTATCCGTTTCCTTTCCCTCATTCTTCTTTTGCCACGGATATTCTTTTTCTCCTTTTGTCTTATCGATTGGTGCTCTTGTACTTTTCTTTAGGTGTTGCGATCTTCCTTTTTTGAGTTCAGCAACTATATTTTCAATTAAATGCCGACATTCGTTGGTTTCATGACCGTAATCATCATGAAAATCACAAAATTTGCTTTTGTCTCTATTCCCATACTTTGACAAAGGAACTGGGGGGTCGAAGCTTTTGCATACTGCCTCTATAGCCAAGATTTCTTTTGGTGTTTTTGTGAGATCTTTTATTAACGCAACATTCTCGGTGTGGCTGTTTTTAAACCCTTGACTTCCTCCCCCTTTGTTGTTATTGAATTTGTGATACTTATCATTATGATAGTTACCACTCCTGGGTTGCCCATTACCACCATAACGCCTGCCAGACTCTGACTCTCTTCCTTGCACTCGATAATAATTATCGTCGATGTCCATATTTGAAGAGGTGTTTCCGCGATTCTGTTTTATGTCTTCTTGTGCCCGCATGTAATCATGCGTTTCTTTTACAGCTTCTGCGAAAGTTTCTGGCACTCATCTACGTAGCCGCTGCCATAAAGATAGGTGTCTATCGGTATCTATATAATGTATAAAGCCGGACACCTTCTAGCTTTCTGGCAAGTCTTGTATTTTGGCCACCTCCTTGGTGTATCTGTCTATTATCTCTCCTAAGCTTTCTTTCGACTTCTGCTTAATGTCGTGGCATTCGACATGTGTTCTTTTGCGTGCGCGTAAGTTGTGAAAGTTTAATAAAAATCTTGAGCGCAAATCCGCAAAACCTGTAACGCTTTGGGCTGGCAAATTATTGAACCACTCCCTTGCTACTCCTTGCAGCACTATTGGTAGCATATGGCATGCTACTGCATCACCCCAGCTGTGTGTTCTTGCAGTTCCTTCAAATTTTTGCAAAAAGTCATCTGGATCTGATAACCCATCATAACTTCAGAGTGTTAGAGGCAACACAGGTGCGACTGTGAAGGGATTATTGGCAATATGAGGCACCAACTTTTTAGTTGTGGGGGCCAATTCAAGGCTTTGCTTAGCTTTTTGCCCTTGCATCACCACGAACCAATTGTTCATAAATTCTTGTACCCGTGCTGGCTCATTGAAAGCTGGTGCCAGGTGTGGTGGCGCGACTTGCTGTAATTGAAATATGAAGCTGTTTGATTGAGTTGTGACATAGTACGCCCCGCTATATTGGTTGCTTGCAACAGTATGGACTGGTTGCGAAGACGCATACGTCTTTGACCCTTGTTGTGGTGTCAGCATAATATATGAACCATCTGGATTTCTCAGACCCATCTGCCTGATTCTTTCCTGAGCCTTCTCGGTAGTAACCCTTTCAATCGGAGTTTCGGGTTCAACCGAGGTGATAATCGGTATGGTGCCCGCACAGGTAGTTTTAACTTTGAAACCTAGTGGAACAGTTTCGCTTGGAGAACCGAAGCTCGGAATTTTTGGCAGTAGATCCTCGAATGGTTTGAAGCTAGTTCCTGTTTCCAGTAAACTTCCATCGGGAGAGTGCCACCAACCCTTAGATGATTCATTCAGGACAGTTTCTGATGTAACCGGCCTTGTTCCAACATTTGATGTCGATGGAGGCTTTGATGCGCCTTTGGTTGGTGCTGGTGGCATCGACGGTGTATTCGTAACAATCGCCGTAGGTGTTTGAAACCCTGAACTTACTGGAGAGTCCAATCGCCCTTGATTTTTGGCACTCTTACTTCCTCTACCCATTCTTGCTGACAATTCAAAACTCTGAAAGTGACCGATTAATTAAACAAAGAAGTTTTACGGAAAAAAGATACGTATAAATTATACACAACATAAATTCCTATCTTGTTTGTTTCATATAACTGGCCCCACGGATGGCGCCAAATGATCAAGCATATTTTTACGAGGTCAATGTGAACTTATGCTTGAATGCATAATAGGGTTCAAGGACTAACAACATTCGGACCTCCGACACTTAGTCGTGGATAACCCACATCGGTATCGTTTCGATTCCGACAGGGTGGCCGATTTGAGAGTCCACCAACAACCTAGCATACGAGGTTGAGTGGCCTAAAGACATGAAGGTTTTATAGTTTGAGACATACCTGAAAGTCTTTAAGATCGTATGAAGCTTTGTTCGTACGACGAAGATTTGTATGCTGTGGTTTACGTATGAGTAAATGAATGAATGTGTATATTTGTTTTAGGGTTTATGAGCTATGTATTTATAGGCTCATGAATTAGGGTTTCGGTAGAATCTCTTCCCTAATTAAATGCAATCTTATCCCAAATAACTTTCGTTATTTAAGGAAAAGAATCCGAATTGATTATACCGTACATTCTTCTAGAATGTGCTGGACCCTTATGCAAGTATACGAAACTCGCATCAGATGGTATAGGCGCATACAGTGCGGCTATACCCGTGCCATATCTCTGACATGGCAATTTACGTGCGGTTTAGGGCTTTGGATGCGTAATCCGCATAGTCTTGCGGATGTGCGTATCATTAATTAACGAGGCCATTTTTCCTTCCATCACGCACCTCAATTAGATTTTTTGTCGATGGAAATGCTTGCCATTCCATTCAACATATGGAGTAACTATTGAAGTAAGACTAACTGCTTTGTTGTGATGTTTGAAAAACCAATCTTGTATTGAAGCGCGAAAAAATATTAATAACATGCAAATTGGTAGTTTGAGAGCATGTTTGGATAGAGCATTAATAGACTCTACAATGTTGCTAGTAAGGTATGCATACCTTTCATGATCAGCTTGATTTCTGGACCATTTGTTGAAACCAACGTCATGTAGATACTTGTAAGAAGCTTTTAATCTTCTTTGAAATACACTAACATGATCTTGAAAATCTGACAAAGGGTAAGCCTTAACCATTTTCTAATAGTACCATTCAAAATATTTGAATTTGTTGGACATCGTTTTTATATTCATGAATAGATGACGTGCGCAGAAAGAGTGAAAGGCTTCAGGAAACACATTTGAAATACCATGCGCTATTGAAGGAGCACGATCAGAAATAAAGGTAATCCCTGACATACGATTACTTATACCACAACTCTCTAAATGATCTCTTAGATTGCAAAAAACCATAACCAAACCTCGTTTGTTTCGCTTTCACCAATTCCATAAGCCAATGGAAAAATTCAGTTATTGGCATCCATTGCAACAACAACTAAATTTGTACTCAAGTATCCAACTTTCAAATGTGCACCATCAACGATGATAATCGGGCGAACATTTTGGACAAATGATCGAATCTTCACGCAAACAAATCAAATGAGATTGCTATTATTTTAAGAAATAACAATTTTAGGATGAATGATACTTACAACTGCGCCAAAAGACATGTAACACATAACGAATCTATTTTCGTTGTCAATCACCACATTTGTCATGATTGCTGGGTTATGAATCTTAATGTTATGAAGATAAATGGGAATCATTCGGAACGAGTCATCCATACTGCCACGGAGCATCTCTATTGCATGACACTTGGCTCTCCATGCTTGATTGTAAGAAATGCTCACCCGAAAATGGTTGCCAACATCATCACGTATATCTTTTGGTTTATAGTCTCGATTTGCAGCTTTGAACGATTCCATCAGAATACTTCCTAACACCTTTTTGGTTGCATGTTTATTATTTCCCATAATTTGGGTACGTGAGCATGTGTGTACGTCATGCAATTTTTGTTACGATGAAGTTGTCAGTGTGGTGTATTTTGTATGCACTACATTTCCACTCACAATTTGGCAACATGCATTTAACGGTGAATCGAGATTTGTCCGACTTTGCAGGCTTAATTTGGAAGTTTTCTTCAAGATATTTTGTGTATAGATGGTTTACAAAATCATCCTTGTTTAAAAAAGTTTGTCGAACTTTAATTAAATCGGATACCCTATAATTGGTTAGTAATTGGCTCGTAGATTCACTCTCTTAGTCATGCTCACTCAATAAAAGTAGCATATTCCAGAATACATCTTTTTTTTCTTCATCTTCTTCATCTTCATCTTCATCTTCATCTTCTCTGTCGTTTTCTTCCTCCGAATCACTAGACGCGACAACTGATTCAAAAGGGTGATCTGTTTTTTTAATTTTACATACGTTCTCAACTATATAGTTGAACAAATGAAACTCTTCTGTGTTTGGAGGTGGTATTTCAGGTCGTGCTTCTTCCAAATTGGGTGTCTAAAGGTTTGTTTAGGACTCGTTTGTAGGTAGGTTTTGTTGGACATTGTGTGTTGGTAGGTTTTGATGGACATTGTGTGTTGGTAGGATTTGCAGTGACTGTAAGTTTTCTAGGAGTTGATGCATTGTAACTTTGTCGACAATATAAATATCAATAGGAGCATTTGAGATTGCACGTTGTAGAAAATCACGAAAGTCTTCATAATCATCAGTAATATCAAAAACAAGATTATCGACAACATATCTCATTGAAACAGGTGCATTAGATGGCAAATTAATTTTTCTAAGAACATTTTTTAACAATATTCTTCGAGTAATTGATTTTTGTGGAGTAACTGGGAGTTTTAATTGTGTTCTAAAACAATCTAGAGGCAAATATGTAGGTAAGTTATTAATAAATTGAAAAGAACCACCACAACATATATGAATAACAAAGGTTTCATTATTACTACAACTCATTATTAAAAAAATAAGTGAAAAAATGGTTGAAAGTTACCTTAATGATGCTTGAAATGATATAATTTATGTGGAAATGAAGTGAAATGAAACTGATAATCTATAGTTCCAGGTAGAATGATTATATAGAAATAAAAGGTTGTCCGTAAAAGTACGAAAATCTAGCAAAATCTTATCCAGAAAATCAATGAAATCTTATCGGGATAAGACGCAAGACGCAAGGACGTAAGGCTGTTTATTGCGCTTAGGAGTAAACGCAATGACGCAAGAACGCAAGGACGCAAGAGCGCAAGGCCTCTTGCGCCTTGCGAGAGCAAATTTTCAAGTTTTTTTTTAAGAGCTGTCAGTCAACATGCTTAAAAAAAGGCATTTTGGTGATAATCCCTCCATTTATTATAGTATGTTCATCATAACGTAGCCCAATCCATTCAATGTTGGCCAATTATAATGAGGCAACAAACGTGATATACGGACTCAACTGTGAATGTGTGATAAAACCCAATTCTAGCAAAGATACCTTGGCCTACCCCATATTGAAAAACTAGAGTTTTTAGATGTTACGAGCCCAATACACTTTTACTTCAAATGATCCGGTTTCAATATTATTTAGAAGTTACGAGCCTGCGATCAGATTATACAAGCCCTATATATATATATATATATATATATATATATACAATTTACAAACCGTGAACATCACATCCTTTGTGTCATAATGACCCTGTTAATTACCATCCAAGTGGAATTTCTACACTTAATCATGATTAATTCAGTTAATTACACTAAAATTACACCTGTCCATGAATAATTCGTCATTTACAACCGTTCACAAAAAATATTCAGAAGAAACCCGCCCTAACCGTCTCTCTTCAAAATCGACAGGTGTAAACCCAATCCTTCTACCCGTCGAATACGGCCTCAAGCTGCCGGAATATAGGTCGCCAGTTACAATAATTAATCCGGTCGAATTTTTCCCACAAAACGGTATAACTTTTATATAAAACTACAAGTTTCCGATTGAAGGAGTAAGTATTCAGTATTGAATTTTTGTAATTTTTCAATCGTTATAATTCTTCAGAATATATAAATGACTATGTTTTAAATTTTATTATAAAAGATTATAGATTATAGATTGTGTAATCTGTCTGTCAATTCTTATGATTGTGAAAATCTTATACGTTGTTACATGATGTTCTATGGTTGTGGTGAAATTGTTTTTTGTAGATGTCATTCCATTATCTGTTTCGTAAAGGTAAATTTAAACATTATGTACTATTGATAATGCTAAAAACGAACATATATTTCATAGCATTATTCCTCAAGAAAGACAAGCTTTTAGTTGCAATTGTTCTATTTCCAAGTGATATTCGTTTAAATAATAAAAGGTGAAGACAAAAGACAGATTCGACGAATTGAAGACGCAAACGACCAAAAAGCTCAAAAGTACAAAAGACAATCAAAAAGGTTCCAATTATTGATAAGAAACGTCTCAAAATTACAAGAGTACAAGATTCAAAACGAAAATTACAAGATATTAAATTGTACTCAAAGACGTTCGAAAATCCGGAACCGGGACCAGAGTCAACTCTTAACGCTCGACGCAACGGACTAAAAATTACAAGTTAACTATGTATATAAATATAATATAATATATAATTAATTATATTAATTATATATATATTATATTTATAAATAAAAAACGTCGGCAGAGAAAGACTCCAAGGGACTGAGCTGTAATTTCATTCTCCGCGACTCGCGAAGTTTGAAGGCAAAAATGCCGCGAGTCGCGGAGCCTCAAAAGTCGACTTTTCCTATAAAAGCAACCGAATTCTGATCGCAAATCATCAATCTTTTTCTTCCTCATTCATACGTAAAATTATATATATATATTTATAATTTATATTTTAATTTTAATTATAATTCTAATAATAAGGGTATGTTAGCAAATGTTGTAAGGGTGTAAGTCGAAATTCTGTCCGTGTAACGCTACGCTATTTTTAATCATTGTAAGTTATGTTCAACCTTTTTATATTAATGTCTCGTAGCTAAGTTATTATTATGCTTATTTAAAACGAAGTAATCATGATGTTGGGCTAATTACTAAAATTGGGTAATTGGGCTTTGTACCATAATTGGGGTTTGGACAAAAGAACGACACTTGTGGAAATTAGACTATGGGCTATTAATGGGCTTTATATTTGTTTAACTAAATGATAGTTTGTTAATGTTAATATAAAGATTTACAATTGGGGCGTCCCTATAAATTACCATATACACTCAATCGGACACGATGGGCGGGGTATTTATATGTACGAATAATCGTTCATTTAACCGGACACGGGAATGGATTAATAGCCACTAGAATAATTAAAACAGGGGTGAAATTACATTCAAGGGTAATTGGTGTAATTGTTAACAAAGTAGTAAAACCTTGGTTTACACGCAGTCGATAACCTGGTGTATTCATTAAACAAAGTATTAAAACCTTGTTACAATTCGAATCCCCAATTAGTTGGAATATTTAACTTCGGGTATAAGAATAATTTGATGAGGACACTCGCACTTTATATTTATGACTGATGGACTGTTATGGACAAAAACCAGACGGACATATTAAATAATCCAGGACAAAGGACAATTAACCCATGGGCATAAAACTAAAATCAACACGTCGAACATCATGATTACGGAAGTTTAAATAAGCATAATTCTTTTATTTCATATTTAATTTCCTTTATTTTATATTTAATTGCACTTCTAATTATCGCACTTTTATTTATTGTTATTTAATCGCACTTTTAATTATCGTACTTTTTAATTATCGCAATTTTATTTTATCGCACTTTTATTATTCGCAATTTCATTATCGTTATTTACTTTACGCTTTAATTTAAGTCTTGTATTTATTTTATATTTTACATTAGGTTTTAACTGCGACTAAAGTTTTAAAATCGACAAACCGGTCATTAAACGGTAAAAACCCCCCTTTATAATAATAATATTACTTATATATATATTTGTATTTTTATAAAAGTAAACTAATATAGCGTTAAGCTTTGTTTAAAGATTTCCCTGTGGAACGAACCGGACTTACTAAAAACTACACTACTGTACGATTAGGTACACTGCCTATAAGTGTTGTAGCAAGGTTTAAGTATATCCATTCTATAAATAAATAAATATCTTGTGTAAAATTGTATCGTATTTAATAGTATTTACTGCTAAAATTAATAACTATTTTATATACTACCCCCTACGACATCAAGTATTTTTGGCGCCGCTGCCGGGGACACTCTTAAATGCCGGAAGCGCAACGCTAATATATAAAAAAAAAAAGATTTTTAGTTAACTTTTATTAAAATTCGTTTTTGTAAAAATACGTTTTAATTATTCAAAAATATAAAAAGAAAAACAAAAATATAAGTATTTTTAAGATTTTGTTAAATATTTAAGTTTTATAAGTTTCTTTATTTTTATTTTAGTTTATAAAAATATAAGTTTTATTTAAATATCTTTTATTTATATAAAAACAGAAAACAGAAAATAAATAAAAAATAAATAAAGAAAAACGCGTCGAATTTAGTAACCTGTCATCTGAATTTCTGAACCCCGCGACTCGCGGGGTTTTCTTTATAAATTACCGCAACTCGCGGAGTGACTCTGACACGCGACAGAACCCTAATTCAGCATTAATTACGGGTTATTTAATAATTATTATTATTATTAACCCTAATTATTATTATTATTATAATTAATTTTATTTTAACTTTTACTTTTTATTTAATTTATGTATTTAGTATTAATTAGTTTTATTAAATTGTAAAATTAGTAGTTTTATTAAATAAATAATATAAAAATAATATTTTTATAAAAATTGTACTTTTTACAACTTTTTGTATATTTTTATATTTTGTCCCTTTTTAATCGTTTTAGCGTAATATTTGTATTTTTAGCTCATATTTAATTTTAAACTTAGTTTTTGCTATAGTTATTTTTACTCATAGATTTTTAGGCTTTGCCGTAGAATTCCTTAAGTGCTTTTTCTTTAGACTAAGATTTAGGTACTTTAAAATTTTGCGACGCCTTTTTAAGTTTTAGTTTCTTTTTAAGTTATTTCCATTTGGGATTTAGTTTTTCCTGTAAGCTTTAATATTTTTAGACGACTTTTACCTATGTATCAATTATCATTCCAATTAGTAATTTCAATTTGCGATTATAATTTTAAGTTAGTTGTAGTAATAAGGTTAGGTTAGTCAAGTATTTTTAAGTTTTTATAAGTTTCTTTTATTTTTCCGTCACCTTTTATTTTTCAACCATTTTTCTTTTTCGACCTTTTTCGACGAACTCTTTTTCTTTCTTATTTCTCGCTATTCTAGTTTTACGACATAGATTTTTATTCTACTTCTTATCTAAATTTCTTAAAATTACGAAAATTTATTTTGAGTGGTTAAATTAATAGACATCAAAATTTTCTGGTTCGTAGTAATAGTTGGATTTGTACGTGGACCGGGTTATTGGAGCCAAACAGTCCTCAATTATATTGAGACCAAACGAATCCTGCCCCTCTGCTGCATCTTTTGGCTATTCGAAACGTGGGCAAAATCAGAAAAGTCTATTGATTGGATAACTTATTATAATTTTTCTTTCCTTTTTAAAACTAATAGGATATTCAGTGAATGCACCGAGCAAGACGTTCACCACCTTTTGTACGTTCACCACCTGTAACTAGATCAAGACATTTAGCAAATATTACCGCCGTTGATTTTTCTTTAGAATCGTCATCCAGTCGACCAAGTACTTCAGTTCAAATTTCCGATAATCCATTTTTTGAACCCGACCTCACAATTGAGAATCCAGAGAATATTCAGGAACGGTTCGTAGATCCTGAACCATTAAACTTTCCTCCGGAGCCACCAATCATTCAAACAGAGATTGTTGAGGAACGAACCATTAAATCAGAATCATCTAGTGATACCGATTCAACAAATTCAATTATGGAGAATCTGGAACCTTTAAGTATGGAAGACCGAATGAGAGCTAAACGCACTGGCCAAGGTCACGCAATTACTCATCCAGACATTAATGCACCAGATTATGAAATCAAAGGACAAATTCTACACATGGTGACTAATCAATGCCAATTTAGTGGTGCGCCTAAGGAAGATCCAAATGAACATCTACGTACCTTTAATAGGATCTGCACACTATTTAAAATCCGAGAAGTAGAGGATGAACAGATATATCTCATGTTATTTCCCTGGACTTTAAAGGGAGAAGCCAAAGATTGGTTGGAATCATTACCTGAAGGGGCGATCGATACATGGGACGTTTTAGTTGACAAATTTCTTAAACAATTCTTTCCTGCATCTAAAGCCGTAAGACTTCAAGCAGAAATTGTTACGTTCACACAGAAACCAAATGAAACTCTATATGAGGCATGGACAAGATATGGAAAGTTATTAAGAGGATGTCCGCAACATGGTTTAGACACCTGTCAAATATTACAAATATTCTACCAAGGATGCGACATCACTACAAGAAAAGACATAGATATAGCAGCTGGTGGTTCTATTATGAAGAAAACCGAAACTGATGCTTACAAAATTATTGATAATACTGCTTCCCACTCATATGAGTGGCACCAAGAAAAAGACATCGTTAGATCATCTAAAGCAGCTAGAGCCGATTCTAGCCATGACTTAGATTCCATTTCCGCAAAGATAGATGCTGTGGAAAGACGAATGGAAAAGATGACTAAGGATATTCACTCAATACGAATTAGTTGTGAGCAGTGTGGAGGACCACATTTGACAAAAGATTGTCTCAGTATTGAATTAACAATGGAACAAAGAGAGAATATTTCATACATAAACCAAAGGCCTGGAAATAATTATCAGAATAATTATCAACCGCCAAGACCAATTTACAATCAAAACCAGAATTATAACCGAAATATTCCATACAACAACCAACAAGGTCTTAGCAATCAACAAGTATCCAATAATACTTATAATCAGCAAAGACCTAATTTTCAAAACAAACTACCACAACAAACCGATGATAAAAAGCCGAATTTAGAAGATATGATGACAAAGCTAGTTGAAACTCAAACGCAATTTTTCACTTCTCAGAAACAAACCAATGAACAAAATGCTCAAGCATTTAGAAATCAACAAGCTTCTATTCAAAATCTGGAACAAGAAGTAAGTAACCTAGCAAGGTTAATAGGTGAAAGAAAACCGGGAAGTCTACCTAGTGATACAAATGCTAACCCCCGAAATGAAACAGCTAAAGCCATTACCACAAGAAGTGGTACAACACTTAAACCACCTGAAATACCTGTAACTTCTGATGAAGCCATTCCTACTCCACAAGAACCACAACCTGATCAAGATAAGGAAAAAGAACCGGTAGTTGAAAAGGTTAATGAAGATAACACAGTTAAGGATAAACCTTATGTTAAACCATACCAACCACCACTTCCTTACCCGAGTAAAATGAAGAAAGAGAAACTTGAAGCCGAGCAATCCAAATTCTTGGATATGTTTAAATAGATAAATGTAAATCTTCCTTTCATTGATGTGATTTCAGGAATGCCAAGATATGCTAAATTCTTGAAAGATCTAATCTCAAATAGAAAGAAAATGGAAGAACTCTCGGCTGTTACTATGAATGCTAATTGTTCAGCAGTGCTGTTGAATAAGATACCAGAAAAATTATCTGATCCAGGAAGTTTCACAATTCCATGTTTTCTGGGTAGTCTTAGTTCAATAGAAGCATTGGCAGACTTAGGTGCTAGTATAAATCTAATGCCGTATTCACTATACACTAAACTAGACCTTGGAGAATTGAAACCAACCAGAATAAGCATACAACTAGCCGATAGATCAATAAAATATCCTAGAGGGATAATGGAGAACATGCTAGTTAAAGTTGGTACTTTAGTATTTCCAGTAGATTTTGTTGTTCTGGACATGGAAGAAGATTCTCAAGTTCCTCTCATATTAGGAAGACCATTCTTAAACACGGCTAAAGCAATGATAGACGTGTTCGGTAAGAAACTGACCCTAAGTATAGAGGATGAGAGTGTTACCTTTTCAGTTGATAGAGCAATGCAACAACCACAATCTGCAGATGATACATGTTATTATATTCAAACTATAGATGCACATGCAGAATTATTAGAAGAATTTCCAGAATTACAAGGAACGGGAGAATGTTCTTTAGGAGAAGGTAATGAACCAATTGATGAAGCTGAAATGTTAGCTACACTTATAGCTAATGGATATGAACCAACAACAGAAGAAATTCAAATGCTAAAAGAAGAAGACAGATATCGATATAAATCATCGATAGAAGAACCTCCGAAATTAGAGTTAAAGCCACTTCCAAACCATTTGGAATACGCTTATTTACATGGTGAATCTGAATTACCTGTAATAATATCGTCTTCTCTTACTGAAAATGAGAAATCACAACTCATTTCTGTGTTGAAAGCTCATAAACCAGCCATTGCATGGAAGATTCATGATATTAAAGGAATAAGTCCTTCGTATTGCACACATAAAATCCTTATGGAAGAAGGTCATAAAACGTATGTGCAACGCCAACGAAGACTAAATCCTAATATGCAAGATGTAGTTAAGAAAGAGATTATTAAACTGCTAGATGCAGGTTTGATATATCCAATTTCTGATAGTCCATGGGTAAGCCCAGTTCAATGCGTGCCTAAGAAGGGTGGCATGACTGTCATTACAAATGAGAAAAATGAGCTTATTCCTACTAGGACTGTAACAGGATGGCGTGTATGTATTGATTATAGAAAATTAAATGACGCCACCAGAAAAGATCACTTTCCCTTACCTTTCATTGATCAAATGTTGGAAAGATTAGCCAGAAATAGCTACTATTGTTTTCTAGATGGATTTTCCGGATATTTTCAAATTCCAATAGCACCCGAGGACCAAGAGAAAACCACATTCACGTGCCCTTATGGTACTTTTGCTTACAAACGCATGCCATTTGGACTTTGTAACGCCCCTGCAACCTTTCAAAGGTGTATGATGGCGATTTTTCACGACATGATAGAAGAATGCATGGAAGTTTTCTTGGATGACTTTTCAGTCTTCGGTGATACATTTAAATCATGTCTAGTTAATCTGGAACGAATGCTAATTAGATGCGAAAAATCAAATCTAGTACTTAATTGGGAGAAATGCCATTTCATGGTTAAAGAAGGCATCGTTCTTGGACATAAAATTTCAAAAGAAGGAATTGAAGTGGATAGAGCTAAAGTAGATGTAATTGCTAAACTTCCACATCCCACCAATGTTAGAGGAGTTAGGAGTTTTCTAGGGCATGCCGGTTTTTACCGACGTTTCATAAAAGATTTTTCTAAAATTGCCACTCCTATGAATAAACTCCTAGAAAAGGATGCGCCATTCATCTTTTCATATGAGTGTATCAAATCTTTTAATATTCTTAAAGAGAAACTCACTAATGCACCGATCATGATAACACCAAATTGGAATCTACCATTTGAACTAATGTGCGATGCAAGTGATTTTGCAATGGGAGCCGTTTTAGGACAAAGGATTGAAAAACGATTTCAACCTATATATTATGCTAGTAAGACATTACAAGGAGCACAAACGAACTATACAACTACTGAAAAAGAACTCCTTGCTATTGTCTTTGCTTTTGACAAATTTCGATCATATCTCGTTCTAGCAAAAATGGTGGTCTATACCGACCATTCTGCTCTTAGATACCTATTTTCAAAACAAGATGCTAAACCAAGATTAATCCGTTGGATCTTACTCTTACAAGAGTTTGATATTGAAATCCGAGATAAAAGAGGAGCAGAAAATCTCGCCGCTGATCATCTTTCTCGTCTTGAAAATCCTGAGTTAGAAGTTCTAAATGAATCAGCCATACAAGACAACTTTCCTGATGAATATCTATTGAAGATAGATTATAAAGAAATCCCATGGTTTGCAGACTATGCAAACTACTTAGTTTGTGGATTCCTTGAAAAAGGATTATCGTACCAAAGACGAAAGAAATTCTTCAGTGATATAAAACACTATTTCTGGGAAGATCCACATCTGTTTAAAAGTTGTCCCGATGGAATAATACGCCGATGTGTATTTGGAGATGAAGCTAGTAAAATTTTAAACCATTGTCACACAGGACCAACAGGAGGGCATTATGGGCCTCAACTAACAGCAAGAAAAGTTTATGAAGCTGGATTCTATTGGCCTACAATTTACAAAGACGCACACCTTCTTTGCAAATCCTGTGATGCATGTCAAAGGGCCGGAAAAATAAGTCAACGTGATGAAATGCCACAAAATGTCATCCAAATATGTGAAGTATTTGACATTTGGGGTATTGACTTTATGGGTCCATTTCCAAAATCTAATAATAATCTATATATACTCGTAGCCATTGATTATGTATCTAAATGGGCGGAAGCACAAGCTCTCCCAACTAACGATGCACGAGTTGTAGTCAACTTTTTAAAACGTCTTTTTGCAAGGTTTGGAACACCGAAAGCTTTAATAAGTGATCGGGGTACTCATTTCTGTAATAATCAACTTGAGAAAGTTCTTAAAAGATATGGAGTAACTCATAAAATCTCCACCGCATATCATCCACAAACAAGTGAACAAGTTGAAAATACCAACCGAGCTTTAAAACGTATTCTAGAGAAAACCGTAGGATCAAATCCGAAGGAATGGTCCATTAAATTGGAGGATGCACTCTGGGCTTTTAGAACAGCCTACAAAACTCCAATTGGAACCACACCTTTTAGACTTGTTTATGGAAAAGCATGTCATCTTCCAGTAGAAATTGAACACAAAGCATTTTGGGCTTTGAAGACATGTAATCTTGATTTACATGAAGCTGGACGTCTATGATTAAGTCAACTAAACGAATTAGAAGAATTAAGACATGAAGCATACGAAAATTCGTTAATCTATAAAGAAAGAACGAAGAAATGGCATGATAAAAGAATCAGAAGTTCAAAAGAACTTAAAGAAGGGGACAGAGTTCTTCTTTTCAATTCACGATTCAAGCTATTTCCTGGAAAATTGAAATCAAGATGGTCTGGACCATTCATAGTCAAAAGAGTTTTCCCATACGGAACGATAGAATTAATAAATTCAAATGGGATGGAATTTAAAGTTAATGGTCACAGAGTTAAACATTACATACATAGTCCGATGGAAGTCGACAACGAAGTTAATCACAATTTCGACACCACAGCTAACTAAGTGTGGGGAGAATCAAGTCTTTAAAGGATAATATGTATTTATGTTAGAGTTAGATTGTCTGTTTTCGTGTAAATCTCGAAAATAGAACCCGAATGGTCTTTCCCTAGCAGACCCTAAAGAACTAGTCTTCTCCCCCCATTCTGAATTTTTATTTTTTTTAGGTTTTTACGAAATGAAGACTGCCTGTGAACTAAACCATGGTCTAATGCTACACGCTTTGATCACTAAAAGAAATAATGACATACTACCGAGTGAATTAGTATCAGTAATCAGAGAAAGAATGGACGGAGTTAGAAAAGAATCCAGATGCGAAGATAATAAGTTACAATTTGGTAAAGGAAAATCAAAATCCGCAGCGAAAAGAAGAGCACGACACCTAGAAAGATGTCACAAATGCGGAAAATGGTCACATGTAGGTAAATGTTCAAATAATCAAACCTATTCAAATACCGAATTTGTTACTTTATGCAGAGACGGACCGTTCATATGTTTAGAAAAAAAGACACTGAATGCTCGAGGTTACGCCTATGTAGCCATGGAAAACCAATTAAACCGACTATCTTATGAATGGGATAGATCATATAACTAAGAAATCTATCTCACAGGTATGTCTGTACAGTTTTTATTTTTATTTTTATTTTTAATCTTTTGATAATAAACGCTAATTTGTTCGCTAAAAAGTATTAAATTGGTATTGAATAAAATTAGGTTTGGCGACCGAAATTATTGATATCATTCAAAAATTTATTACATCACTGCGAAATTTAACGTTTATTCTTAAGGTATAAATATCTTTAAACAATCAACCCAAAATATTTCAAAAATTCGTCATGAGTTAAATTAGGTCTTGGAACCGAAATTACTTTACCGAAAAGAGGGGCGCATATTTTTGATAATATTTGATTGATTAAAGTGGGATAAAAAGACAAAAAGATTTTTAATTTTATTTTTTTTTTACCATGTTTTTAAAATTAATATTTAAATCTTAAATTAATATTGTAAACTTTGTAAAACAATATTTTTAAAAATTGTAAATATTTGAAAAATTAATATAAGTTTGGTGTGAATTTATAATATGAATTTTTAATTTTATGCATTTCAAATTTTAAGTTTGGTGTGAATTTTTAATATTAATTTTGAACTTTATATTTAAGTTGTGTGAATTTAAAAACAAAAATTTACTTTATCTCATTAAGTTAAGAATATGATTTTTAAAATTCGTCGTAAGTTGAAGACTAGGTCTTTGAACCGAAATTGCTTTACCCGAGAAAGGGACGAGAACTTTTATTATCATTATTTTTAATCTTATTGAATTAAAGTATGCCAAAAACATTGAAAAAACCCAAAAATCTTAGCTTTTAAAACAATGGCTACAAAAAGACAAATTTTAAAATTTTGTCGAGGGACGGACTAGGACATCGATCCGAAACGACCTCGTCCTAAATAACAAGGGAAACAAAATTTTAAAATTAAGTACTTAATTGTTTCAAAAGTTAATGATTAAAAAAAAAAAAACTCCGCGAGTCGCGGAGTTTGAAGTGCAATTCGCCGCGACTCGCGGGAGGACCGGATTACAGAAAAAAAAATAAGAGCTGCAACAGCTCAGTTTCACACTCCACAACTCAAAAATAACTGCGAACATACTCCACAAAAATCCGAAAAATACACCCCAAAATCACAATTTTTAACCGTTAATCACCAAATTTTTTGCTAAAATCATGTTGAGAAGGATGCTATCTAAGAATTACTCAAGAAAAACGAATGAAAGGGGTGAATCTTCATCCCAACCCCGCAATGCTCCTGCTGAGAATTTGGAACAACAGGAGGTGGATAACTACTACAAGCAGGATATACCTCATCCAGTCATGACCTTTTCTGATATGCACTTGGAAGAGTTGCACCCGAACCTGAGATTTGACAGACTTTGTATAGATTATCCAAAATATCAAAGGGGTTTGCATACTCTTCATTCTAAGGTTGTTGAGGTACCGAGGGTCATAGAATGGGGACCCTTAGAAGCTGTAGAATTGGCCGGGCCAATTAGGGAATTACTTGTACAGAGGTATGGTAATTCTTCTTTTAATGACTGGGTACGTTTATTCACCATGCATAGACCTGTATATAAAGTATGGTGTGAAGAATTGTTATGTAGTATAGAGTTGAATGATCGGGTAGCTAGTTTAACTGATCGTTCTTTTATTAGATTTTTGTTAGGCGGTTCGATGCGCCACATGTCTTTACTGGACATGGCTCAGGCTTTACGTATATATACGCCTGAGGAGTTAGCGTCTGCCGATTGTAGAGGATTGATACTAAACGGTAGAAAGATAGATGAAAATTTTGATGCACACGGTGTGTGGAGTCAAATGATAAGCCATCACCGTTTCAAAGGGGGAAATTACTCTTATTTGGATATAGATAGAGCCGAATTAAGAGTGATACATAGGTATTTAGCTAATTCGATTACACAAAGGGGTAAGAACAAGGAAAAAGTAAATGAACAGGATTTATTTTACCATATGTGTATTCGAGACCCACAAAGCGCTGTAAGTATACCGTATTGTGTGGGTTATTATTTATCAGCTATGGTTCGGGGGATGCGACCGCATAGCATAATAGGAGGTGGTATTTTTATTACTTTGATTGGTGAATATCTCGGTGTGGATATAAGTCGGGGGGGATTATTAGTAGAAGAACCAGAACCCCGCGATACTATAGGTTTAAATGTATACCATGGTGCGAAAGTTTTGAAGAGGCGAAATAACGCCGCAGTACGATACCATGGTAGACATCCACAGGTGGAGAGAAACCAACAGCAAGGTAATGTAGGAGGGGGGAATGAGATGCAAGAAATGCAAAGGTTTATAGCTTCTCAGGAATACGAAAATGCTAGACAGAGAGCATTTGAAGATTGGCAAGTTCATCAGAACCAAATCATAGCTCATTGCCAACATATAGGTAGAAACTATATTCCTACACCGAAACCCATCTTCCCTCCCTGGTCTATAGAGATGCAGCCACCGTATCCTACGTATGACCCTGCCGAAGCATTCTATAGCACCTATGGTTATGCCTGGAACCCCTATTGGTACCAGTATCATCCCTAGTATACTTATTTTTTTTTTATTTTGTAATTTGTAATTATTGATACGTTTAATACTTTTGTTTATATTGTAATCATTTTTATAATTATCTAACTTTTATTCTTAGATTTTAATAATTTTTGAATGTGGGGTAATATACCAAACTTCAAAAATATGTATATATGTTTGCAGTTTATCTTATGTACACAACAAGGTAAAACAACGCATTTTCAAAGACTGGCATTAAGTTCAGCAAAAGCAACTAATTTTGACGACAAGATGCAAAATATATGTGAAATAACAACAAGACGGAATGAACAAATGATGTGTACCATTTATCATTCAGCAAACAAACACCAATATATTTGGAAACTTTGGTAAAAATTTAATCATTTTCACACTAATCACCCTCAATAATTTAAATTGTTACTGATTTCTTGCAAATGAGGGCATTGCAAGATCTTAAGTGTGGGAAGGGGTTAAATTCTTTCGGATTTTAAAATTTTTATCTTAAACACTTGGTTACCATTAAAAATACTAGTAAAGCAGTAGTTGTATTAGAATCTAGTGCTCTCTGATAAAAAAGAACAGCCCTAGTCTTATATACTAACTACCCAATTCTAGTAAAATTTTTCAAAATTTTCAATTAAATGAACTCGAAATCATGTTTATACATATTTATGAACGATAAAACTAGGTTTTAACACCGAAATTATTGTTACCTCGGAAAGGACATAAATTGAGAAACAAACCAAAATGTTAAAATTCATTTAAAATAGAATAGAGGACGATAAAAAGGAAAATAAAAGCCAAGTGTGGGAAAATTTACCAAGTTATCTTAAACATATGTCACATATTTCTGTAACAAATAACTGAAAATACTTTTGCTTTGGACTAAACTAAACTGTTTTACCCGATAAAAGAAAAGAAGAGATGGATCTACATGATGAATCAATTACATCATTAAAAGGAAGTAAAGTCTTCCGAAAAAGAAACGCGCTTCTTGATCTAGGTCATGAAGTTGTCGTCCATACCAGCTGTAGGTTGACGAAAAATCTAGAAAAGTCATCACTAAAATCAGCAGGAAATCCACGGACCTCAGCATTAAACAGGGTCGCCAAGTGGTCAGATTTATCCTAACCATGAGAAGGATTTATCTCGTACAATGGGGGGGCACCATGCAAATTAGCTGGATAAGACTAATGAATCAGATCCCCAGAAAGGATAATCTCCTTAAAGATTAAAAATCAGCTTTTAAGACTGATATTACTCAATCCTTGAGATTGACCTTAAAGATTGAGAATTCAAACTCATGGAATTCAATGATATCTAAACTCGAGCTTGAACGAGAAAATATTTTGATCAAAATTACAAACCGATTTGTTTTCTAAAAACCCTATTTTCAATGCGTTCATTACCATTGAACGTAAAATCCTAGGAATTCACCTGGAATTCATTAGGTCACCTGAACTAAATCGGGTGTCAACCGTAAGAACGGTGGTTGCATAGCATGGTCAAAGACAGGACCTTGTGCCAGACTGAAAAATCATAAGGGTGAGCTTTACTATTGCTCTTACCAAGGATAGTAATTGCGTCCAACACGTTATAGACCATAATTAAAAGCATGTCAGGGGACATTGCCTTAACAGTTGCTTGTTCAACGCTTTCCTTTACAACCGGACGGTAGTTTACCGAAAGGTAATATACGGGACAAGTAAACTGGACGTGTTGCTTTCCAAATACAAGGTTAGCAAGTGGGTGACACAAAACCATAAGTTTTGAGCTAAAATTTTCAAATCTAAAACCTACCAAACCCACAAAAATATTTTGCAAACACCGGTAAAGGGTTATTCCGGAAAACTTATCTAGGGTAAAAACTAGATTTAATTTTCAAAAGATCAAATGTTTTCATAAAGATCCAATTTCCTTAATGGATCTAAATTTTTATAGTCATGTGGGACTGTAAACCATATCGTTACTACCATTGTTTATACCGCCGTATAGAAATCACTGATGTACAAAGTGTGAAGAATAAAGAAGTGATTCTAGTATTTCAAGACGATATTGCTTGAGGACAAGCAACGCTCAAGTGTGGGAATATTTGATAATGCTAAAAATGAACATATATTTCATAGCATTATTCCTCAAGAAAGACAAGCTTTTAGTTGCAATTGTTCTATTTACAAGTGATATTCGTTTAAATAATAAAAGGTGAAGACAAAAGACAGATTCGACGAATTGAAGACGCAAACGACCAAAAAGCTCAAAAGTACAAAAGACAATCAAAAAGGTTCCAATTATTGATAAAAAAACGTCTCGAAATTACAAGAGTACAAGATTCAAAACGCAAAGTACAAGATATTAAATTGTACGCAAGGACGTTCGAAAATCCGGAACCGGGTCCAGAGTCAACTCTTAACGCTCGACGCAACGGACTAAAAATTACAAGTTAACTATGTATATAAATATAATATAATATATAATTAATTATATTAATTATATATATATTATATTTATAAATAAAAAACGTCAGAAGAGAAAGACTCCAAGGGACTGAGCTGTAATTTCATTCTCCGCGACTCGCGGAGTTTGAAGGCAAAAATGCCGCGAGTCGCGGAGCCCCAAAATGAAAAACTGCCTATAAAGCCAACCGAATTCTGATCGTAAAAATCATCTTTTTCTTCCTCATTCATACGTAAAATTTATATTTATATTTATATTTTATATTTTAATTTTAATTATAATTCTAATAATAAGGGTATGTTAGCAAATGTTGTAAGGGTGTAAGTCGAAATTCTGTCCGTGTAACGCTACGCTATTTTTAATCATTGTAAGTTATGTTCAACCTTTTTACATTAATGTCTCGTAGCTAAGTTATTATTATGCTTATTTAAAACGAAGTAATCATGATGTTGGGCTAATTACTAAAATTGGGTAATTGGGCTTTGTACCATAATTGGGGTTTGGACAAAAGAACGACACTTGTGGAAATTAGACTATGGGCTATTAATGGGCTTTATATTTGTTTAACTAAATGATAGTTTGTTAATGTTAATATAAAGATTTACAATTGGGCGTCCCTATAAATTACCATATACACTCAATCGGACACGATGGGCGGGGTATTTATATGTACGAATAATCGTTCATTTAACCGGACACGGGAATGGATTAATAGCCACTAGAATAATTAAAACAGGGGTGAAATTACATTCAAGGGTAATTGGTGTAATTGCTAACAAAGTAGTAAAACCTTGGTTTACACGCAGTTGATAACCTGGTGTATTCATTAAACAAAGTATTAAAACCTTGTTACAATTCGAATCCCCAATTAGTTGGAATATTTAACTTCGGGTATAAGGATAATTTGACGAGGACACTCGCACTTTATATTTATGACTGATGGACTGTTATGGACAAAAACCAGACGGACATATTAAATAATCCAGGACAAAGGACAATTAACCCATGGGCATAAAACTTAAATCAACACGTCAAACATCATGATTACGGAAGTTTAAATAAGCATAATTCTTTTATAACATATTTAATTTCCTTTATTTTATATTTAATTGCACTTCTAATTATCGCACTTTTATTTATTGTTATTTAATCGCACTTTTAATTATCGTACTTTTTAATTATCGCAAGTTTATTTTATCGCACTTTTATTATTTGCAATTTCATTATCGTTATTTACTTTACGCTTTAAATTAAGTCTTTTATTTATTTAATATTTTACATTAGGTTTTAACTGCGACTAAAGTTTTAAAATCGACAAACCGGTCATTAAACGGTAAAAACCCCCTTTATAATAAAATTACTTAGATATATGTTTGTATTTTTATAAAAGTAAATTAATATAGCGTTAAGCTTTGTTTAAAGATTTCCCTGTGGAACGAACCGGACTTACTAAAAACTACACTACTTTACGATTAGGTACACTGCCTATAAGTGTTGTAGCAAGGTTTAAGTATATCCATTTGAAATGACTCGTTCATATACATTATAAACGATTCACAATAGTTGATTACATCGCGAGGTATTTTGACCTCTATATGATACATTTTACAAACATTGCATTCGTTTTTAAAAGACAAACTTTCTTTACAACGAAAGTTGACGGCATGCACACCATTTCATAATACATCCAACTATAATTGACATAATAATAATCTTGATGAACTCAATGACTCGAATGCAACGTCTTTCAAAATACACCATGAATGACTCCAAGTAATATCCTTAAAATGAGCTAATGCACAGCGGAAGATTTCTTTAATACCTGAGAATAAACATGCTTTAAAGTGTCAACCAAAAGGTTGGTGAGTTCATAGGTTTATCATAACAATCATTTCAATATATTAATAGACCACAAGATTTTCGTTTATAAATATACGTACACTCGCAAGTGTATAAAACCGTTCTGCTTATGTTGAGGCCTCAGTAACCAACCTTAACAATAATATAATAAGTCATCTTCGCAAAGATGGATACGTACACTCGCAAGTGTATAAATAATCCTCGAAGTACTAAACATCCGCCCACTAGCTCTTATGTCTAGTGCAGCCTACAGGATGGGGGTGTTAAGCCCGATAGATCTATCTTTAGGATTCGCGCCCACATGATCTTATAACATGTAACTAAATTACCTAGCACATCAATCCGCAGAATTATCATTTTTGATCACTTGTCTCTATTTCGTAAAGCATTTATAAAAGCAGCGCATGTATTCTCAGCCCAAAAATATATATTGCAAAAGCATTTAAAAAGGGAGCAAATGAAACTCACCATACTGTATTTCGTAGTAAAAATACATATAACATCATTTAACAAGTGCAAGGTTGGCCTCGGATTCACGAACGTATCAATATTGAGATTTAATATTGCAGGAAAGTACGTAGACGCAACGGAGATGATAAACACTAGATTGACCTCATGAGCATACCCATGAACCATACCCATCACCTCCATAGCTATAACCCATAATTTCCTTAGCTTCGACTCATTCAAAAAAACTATTTTGAAATCACTCGGACATCACTCCGTCGTAATATTTTATGTATACTAATAATATCTTGAAATAATACAGAGCAAATATATATATATATATATATATATATATATATATATATATATATATATATATATATATATATATATATATATATATATATATGTAAATCGATTGAGAGAGTTTAGAGAAATATATTTTCAAGTTTCTATGAAATAATGAAACCTATTGAATTCTATTTATAATAGATTTTTGAATTATTAAAGTGAATTATTAAAGTATAAATTATTAAAGTGAATTATTAAAGTATGAATTATTAAAGTGAATTATTAAAGTATGAATTATTAAAGTGAATTATTAAAGTATGAATTATTAAAGTGAATTATTAAAGTATGAATTATTAAAGTGAATTATTAAAGTTAAAGTAAAGTAAAAGTAAAGTAAAGGTAAAGTTAAAGTATAGTAAAAGTATAAAAACTATGTATGTATAATACGCGTATAAATATATATAATATTAATTTAAATCGTTATATATATTTAATGAAATAAAATATAAATATCATTATATTTATTATACTGGTTAAGTAATGAGTTGTCAAAAGTGATTCTAGATATTTATAAAAGTTATATATATTTTAATAATAAAGTTCTTTTTAAACTGAAAACGTTTTTGTACGTTTGAAAATAGATTAATAGAATATTATGGAAATCAATTCTCCACTAACTTTTGTCTAACTTTCGTAAATGACACTTTTTATTTTTATTTATAAATAGCTTTACAAATTATTCCAAATATCGTTAAAAGGAATAGATTTTCTCAATCATAGTGGACCTCTCAACAGAGACTTGTAATCATAATTCAATGTTTCTGATAATTCAAGCATTTAATATATTTTTTTTAATTTCGTCGATAATCATATTGAAACAAATACGTTCATGTAAAGCATTATACGTTTAAATACTTTTTTGACATTTTCAATTTATAATATATACACATATACATACATATTCATATATGTTCATTTAATGGTTCGTGAATCATTGGAATTTGGTCGAGGTTTAAATGAATGTATAAACATAGTTTAAAATTCTTGAGATTTAACTTAACAAACATTGCTTATCGTGTCAGAATAATATAAAGATAAAGTTTAAATTTAGTCGGAAATTTCTGGGTCGTCACAGTACCTACCCGTTAAAGAAATTTCGTCCCCGAAATTTGATAGAGGTCGTCATGACTAACAATGAGAATGTTATTATGACGATTATAAAGTTTTATCATGTCTAAGAAGTATGGATAAAATAATTCGATTACTCGAAGCGTATGAGGGAAGTTATCATAAATGAAGGAAATAAGATTATAGTGATTCGTCATATCTTTTGACGTCATCACATTCGATCTCCGAATTTAAAGAAAATCTTTGTAATCTATGTTGGATTTGATGCTTCGGTGATTAAGGAGATTATGATTCTCTTCGAATTAATACGATAATCCATCTTGATTTCTCTGTCGGGTATTTCACTATAAATCTACCTCCTTCGTTTCCTTACAACTCACACCTTCTATTCTTTCTCCCTCAACTCATATTTTAAAGTATTTGTCAATATGCTTCATCCAGTACTGATTCTCGATATACTCCTCACTTTCATATCTGTCATTCTTCTTTTTCATCTGCCTCCGGAAGAATCTATTTACTTCTACTATACTCTCGGTTTTATAGTGTTTTTAGTTCTTCCGTGTCTTTATATTGCTATATGCATCGATATATACGGTTTATAATTTTTGGGTGGTTGTTGGGTTTTATATCTTCCCTTATATTTCAAAGCCCCTGCTTTTGTCTTCTATAATCATTGACATCCACAGTTAATGCTCCCTTCTATTTGCTGCGATTTATACTCCAATTTCTATTTTGGAGTTTTGTCCTTTCGTTTCTTCTTCTTGCGATTAAGCAACGTTTGTAATGGTCCAGTATTCGCAGATATGAATTTCAGAATGAACATAGTTAATGTTCTAAGAAGGAAATGGTAATGGCACGATCTTGATTTGTTAATTTACCAGAATACCCTGAAAAGACCGAATCATCAAGAAAATATATTCTTGATATTTTTAGAGATTAAATAGAATACAAGAGTCGTGTAACATAGCACATGATGACGTTATGATCTGTGAATCATCATGTTCCATTTAGAAACTCAGCATGAATTACTGTAATATAATCACGTTGATCAAGTGTCATTATATTATACTAACTCATGCTTCAGTTCCCAACACTACTTCAAAACATTCATAATTTAAACTCGAAAGTTTATAGAATATAGAAACTAATAGTTTCTTATATGATGTAACACTGATAGCGCAAAGAGATAAATAACTTCAGATAAGATTAGTTGTGAAAATATCTTCAGAAATATCGCGGATATTTATAATGAAAGATATGATAATATCTTAGAATTTCTAATATTGATGGATGATGATGAAGATTTGTTTGTAAAGGTTTAGAATAAAGAGTAAGGTATTCGTTAATGACTTTAGCAGGTACTGAATCATTTGGATTCTTTGAAGGCAGATTTAGTCTTTGTGATTTGTCCACAGCCTCCTTCATAGTCTGTTCAATCCGTTTTCCAGTTCCAAACCTTCTCTTTTTCTCAGCTTTTCCACCTTACTATTCTTTGTCATCAAACTTTTTACTGTTAAGATCATTTACAGTTTTTGATGCTTCGTCAGCATTTCAAGAACTAGTTTGCAGTTCAAAATATTTTTCAGAACTTCACATTCAAAGTATGTAAGTCTAGGAGATAAACGTTTTACGTACACGTATAACTGTTGGCGTAGACATGCTGCGAGATTTCAAAATACTGGTTACTGTTTTTCGACGATTCATATGACAATTCTCGTTACAAGATGCGAATGAGTAAATGATGTGATTTCAATAAATATAATGATTTTTCGAAAAGTCAAAGATAATTGAAGTTGTTGGTAAGTTTATTGCTAAGGTGGCGAGATATGAAAGGTCCCCAGTAACGATGACGAAAGGGCAATGTATCTATCGAGGTTATAATAAGACTAATCCGACTGAAAAGTCGAAGTTGACTTACTGAAGCTGTGACAAAACTGTCTACTTTGAAAAGGAATTGAAAAGTCATTTTAGCTAATAAATGGCAAAGGGTCTGACACGGATACGCGTTGAACTATGACTTTGGCTTCGAGAGCTTTTTAGGTACATAAATGTGGGTAATATGTGGTTGGATCATCATCTCGATTGTTCATTGTTTGAAGTGTCTTCGAAAACTTCGGAGAGTTTGAACACAGTTTGTAATCATTAATATACATATGATGTTCTAACACCGTTTTGAAGTCAAAGTATAGCTTTGAAAGATGTAGGAATCTAAGAGTGATCTCTTCCGTTAAATCATGACTTGGATTTTGATTTGTCAAAATCAGAATGCGTAATCAAATTTGGGTGAGAATGGTTGCTTTGATTTCTATACAAGAATGTATATTGTTGTGAGATTTTGGGAGTATAGTTGATGATTTGCTTAATCAGATTCGAAAAATGTAATATATTAATTGTGAATTTATATATCTCTCGGGTATTACCTACCCGTTAAAAAAAATTCACAATTAATATTTTGTACAACAAAATTTTATTACAGTCTTTATGAAAATATATATGTGCATATTTTCTTCAGATGTAACATAGATTTAATGAGTTAGTATTAAATTAAACTCATTTGATTTACGGTTGAAACTAGAACTGAATAATCCCTAAAGACTTTAGAAATTACATAACTTTTACGGAGAATTTATTCAATAAAATTGAAATTATGAATTAATACTTCGTTATTTGTTGGTGTTTGTAACCCTTGCACCATATTCTCTAAAGCCACTACTCGAGCGCGAAGCGCGTTGACTTCTTCTGTTACACCGGGGTGATTGTCGGTTCGGACGAGTGGATAAATAAAATCTAGAATTTGATGTAGTATATAATCATGACGAGATACTCTGAAAATGAGAGAGCAAATGGTGTTTCAGACCGGTTCGCCGGTAAGTGCTTCAGGTTCATCGCCAAGAGGGCAATGTGGTGGATGGAAGGGATCACCTTCTTCTTGTCTCTAATTATTGAGGAGGCTACGAACCTATCCCCAATTCATCCAGAATAGATGATGGCTAATTGGTTGATCCATTCCGGTCACACTGCGTTCGGAGCTTGAGTGGGATTCCATATCGGAATTCGAGGGACTTGAACTAATGACGAATTCCATTTCGTTCGATTGAATAAAGGATTTTTCGATATGAAATGATTTTTCGGCTATCGGGTGGTATTCTAATTACATAGAATATCTATATATAGCGCAAAAGATTTCGTAGATTACGAAGGAATTTACGGAATATGTCAGGCAAAGTTTACAGTAACAGATACGTTAAGATATGAATTAGCAGATACGCTAAGATATGAATTTTGTCTATACACTATTCATGCAATCAATGCAATAAGATGTGTCTAGACTAAGAATGATAAGCAAGTAATTTCTGACAAGAATGATGAGAAAAACTTTTGACATGCAGACACGGTCGAAGTCCAGACTCACTAATGCATCCTAACGACTATCAGTTAGACACACTAATGCAGACCTGGTTCGCTAAGACCACCGCTCTGATACCAACTGAAATGACTCGTTCATATACATTATAAACGATTCACAATAGTTGATTACATCGCGAGGTATTTTGACCTCTATATGATACATTTTACAAACATTGCATTCGTTTTTAAAAGACAAACTTTCTTTACAACGAAAGTTGACGGCATGCACACCATTTCATAATACATCCAACTATAATTGACATAATAATAATCTTGATGAACTCAATGACTCGAATGCAACGTCTTTCAAAATACACCATGAATGACTCCAAGTAATATCCTTAAAATGAGCTAATGCACAGCGGAAGATTTCTTTAATACCTGAGAATAAACATGCTTTAAAGTATCAACCAAAAGGTTGGTGAGTTCATAGGTTTATCATAACAATCATTTCAATATATTAATAGACCACAAGATTTCCGTTTATAAATATATGTACACTCGCAAGTGTATAAAACCGTTCTGCTTATGTTGAGGCCTCAGTAACCAACCTTAACAATAATATAATAAGTCATCTTCGCAAAGATGGATACGTACACTCGCAAGTGTATAAATAATCCTCGAAGTACTAAACATCCGCCCACTAGCTCTTATGTCTAGTGCAGCCTACAGGATGGGGGTGTTAAGCCCGATAGATCTATCTTTAGGATTCGCGCCCACATGCTCTTATAACATGTAACTAAATTACCTAGCACATCAATCCGCAGAATTATCATTTTTGATCACTTGTCTCTATTTCGTAAAGCATTTATAAAAGCAGCGCATGTATTCTCAGCCCAAAAATATATATTGCAAAAGCATTTAAAAAGGGAGCAAATGAAACTCACCATACTGTATTTCGTAGTAAAAATACATATAACGTCATTTAACAAGTGCAAGGTTGGCCTCGGATTCACGAACGTATCAATATTGAGATTTAATATTGCAGGAAAGTACGTAGACGCAACGGAGATGATAAACACTAGATTGACCTCACGAGCATACCCATGAACCATACCCATCACCTCCATAGCTATAACCCATAATTTCCTTAGCTTCGACTCATTCAAAAAAACTATTTTGAAATCACTCGGACATCACTCCGTCGTAATATTTTATGTATACTAATAATATCTTGAAATAATACAGAGCAAATATATATATATATATATATATATATATATATGTAAATCGATTGAGAGAGTTTAGAGAAATATATTTTTAAGTTTCTATGAAATAATGAAACCTATTGAATTCTATTTATAATAGATTTTTGAATTATTAAAGTGAATTATTAAAGTATAAATTATTAAAGTGAATTATTAAAGTATGAATTATTAAAGTGAATTATTAAAGTATGAATTATTAAAGTGAATTATTAAAGTATGAATTATTAAAGTGAATTATTAAAGTATGAATTATTAAAGTGAATTATTAAAGTATGAATTATTAAAGTGAATTATTAAAGTTAAAGTAAAGTAAAAGTAAAGTAAAGGTAAAGTTAAAGTATAGTAAAAGTATAAAAACTATGTATGTATAATACGCGTATAAATATATATAATATTAATTTAAATCGTTATATATATTTAATGAAATAAAATATAAATATCATTATATTTATTATACTGGTTAAGTAATGAGTTGTCAAAAGTGATTCTAGATATTTATAAAAGTTATATATTTTAATAATAAAGTTCTTTTTAAACTGAAAACGTTTTTGTACGTTTGAAAATAGATTAATAGAATATTATGGAAACCAATTCTCCACTAACTTTTGTCTAACTTTCGTAAATGACACTTTTTGTTTTTATTTATAAATAGCTTTACAAATTATTCCGAATATCGTTAAAAGGAATAGATTTTCTCAATCATAGTGGACCTCTCAACAGAGACTTGTAATCATAATTCAATGTTTCTGATAATTCAAGCATTTAATATATTTTTTTTAATTTCTTCGATAATCATATTGAAACAAATACGTTCATGTAAAGCATTATACGTTTAAATACTTTTTTGACATTTTCAATTTATAATATATACACATATACATACATATTCATATATGTTCATTTAATGGTTCGTGAATCATTGGAATTTGGTCGAGGTTTAAATGAATGTATAAACATAGTTTAAAATTCTTGAGATTTAACTTAACAAACATTGCTTATCGTGTCAGAATAATATAAAGATAAAGTTTAAATTTAGTCGGAAATTTCTGGGTCGTCACACCATTCTATAAATAAATAAATATCTTGTGTAAAATTGTATCGTATTTAATAGTATTTCCTGCTAAAAATAATACTATTTTGTATACACCCCGCTGCACATCAAGTATTTTTAAAAAATAATATAACTGCCTATTTTGTTAGAACATTAATATAACTATTTTCTCTGTCCGTGTAACGCTACGCTATTTTTAATCATTGTAAGTTATGTTCAACCTTTTTATATTAATGTCTCGTAGCTAAGTTATTATTATGCTTATTTAAAACGAAGTAATCATGATGTTGGGCTAATTACTAAAATTGGGTAATTGGGCTTTGTACCATAATTGGGGTTTGGACAAAAGAACGACACTTGTGGAAATTAGACTATGGGCTATTAATGGGCTTTATATTTGTTTAACTAAATGATAGTTTGTTAATGTTAATATAAAGATTTACAATTGGGCGTCCCTATAAATTACCATATACACTCAATCGGACACGATGGGCGGGGTATTTATATGTACGAATAATCGTTCATTTAACCGGACACGGGAATGGATTAATAGCCACTAGAATAATTAAAACAGGGGTGAAATTACATTCAAGGGTAATTGGTGTAATTGTTAACAAAGTAGTAAAACCTTGGTTTACACACAGTCGATAACCTGGTGTATTCATTAAACAAAGTATTAAAACCTTGTTACAATTCGAATCCCCAATTAGTTGGAATATTTAACTTCGGGTATAAGAATAATTTGATGAGGACACTCGCACTTTATATTTATGACTGATGGACTGTTATGGACAAAAACCAGACGGACATATTAAATAATCCAGGACAAAGGACAATTAACCCATGGGCATAAAACTAAAATCAACACGTCGAACATCATGATTACGGAAGTTTAAATAAGCATAATTCTTTTATTTCATATTTAATTTCCTTTATTTTATATTTAATTGCACTTCTAATTATCGCACTTTTATTTATTGTTATTTAATCGCACTTTTAATTATCGTACTTTTTAATTATCGCAATTTTATTTTATCGCACTTTTATTATTCGCAATTTCATTATCGTTATTTACTTTACGCTTTAAATTAAGTCTTTTATTTATTTAATATTTTACATTAGGTTTTAACTGCGACTAAAGTTTTAAAATCGACAAACCGGTCATTAAACGGTAAAAACCCCCCTTTATATTAAAATTACTTAGATATATGTTTGTATTTTTATAAAAGTAAATTAATATAGCGTTAAGCTTTGTTTAAAGATTTCCCTGTGGAACGAACCGGACTTACTAAAAACTACACTACTTTACGATTAGGTACACTGCCTATAAGTGTTGTAGCAAGGTTTAAGTATATCCATTCTATAAATAAATAAATATCTTGTGTAAAATTGTATCGTATTTAATAGTATTTCGCACTAAAAATAATACTATTTTGTATACACCCCCTACGACGTCTTTTAGCAAGTATTTTTGGCGCCGCTGCCGGGGATTCTCTTAAACGCCGGAAGCGCAACGCTAATATAAAAAAAAAGATTTTTAGTTAACTTTTATTAAAATTCGTTTTTGTAAAAATACGTTTTAATTATTCAAAAATATAAAAAGAAAAACAAAAATATAAGTATTTTTAAGATTTTGTTAAATATTTAAGTTTTATAAGTTTCTTTATTTTTATTTTAGTTTATAAAAATATAAGTTTTATTTAAATATCTTTTATTTATATAAAAACAGAAAACAGAAAATAAATAAAAAAAATAAATAAAGAAAAACGCGTCGAATTTAGTAAGCTGTCATCTGAATTTCTGAACCCCGCGACTCGCGGGGTTTTCTTTATAAATTACCGCAACTCGCGGAGTGACTCTGACACGCGACAGAACCCTAATTCAGCATTAATTACGGGTTATTTAATAATTATTATTATTATTAACCCTAATTATTATTATTATTATAATTAATTTTATTTTAACTTTTACTTTTTATTTAATTTATGTATTTAGTATTAATTAGTTTTATTAAATTGTAAAATTAGTAGTTTTATTAAATAAATAATATAAAAATAATATTTTTTTAAAAATTGTACTTTTTACAACTTTTTGTATATTTTTATATTTTGTCCCTTTTTAATCGTTTTAGCGTAATATTTGTATTTTTAGCTCATATTTAATTTTAAACTTAGTTTTTGCTATAGTTATTTTTACTCCTAGATTTTTAGGCTTTGCCGTAGAATTCCTTAAGTGCTTTTTCTTTAGACTAAGATTTAGGTACTTTAAAATTTTGCGACGCCTTTTTAAGTTTTAGTTTCTTTTTAAGTTATTTCCATTTGGGATTTAGTTTTTCCTGTAAGCTTTAATATTTTTAGACGACTTTTACCTATGTATCAATTATCATTCCAATTAGTAATTTCAATTTGCGATTATAATTTTAAGTTAGTTGTAGTAATAAGGTTAGGTTAGTCAAGTATTTTTAAGTTTTTATAAGTTTCTTTTATTTTTTCGTCACCTTTTATTTTTCAACCATTTTTCTTTTTCGACCTTTTTCGACGAACTCTTTTTCTTTCTTATTTCTCGCTATTCTAGTTTTAGGACATAGATTTTTATTCTACTTCTTATCTAAATTTATTAAAATTACGAAAATTTATTTTGAGTGGTTAAATTAATAGACATCAAAATTTTCTGGTTCGTAGTAATAGTTGGATTTGTACGTGGACCGGGTTATTGGAGCCAAACAGTCCTCAATTATATTGAGACCAAACGAATCCTGCCCCTCTGCTGCATCTTTTGGCTATTCGAAACGTGGGCAAAATCAGAAAAGTCTATTGATTGGATAACTTATTATAATTTTTCTTTCCTTTTTAAAACTAATAGGATATTCAGTGAATGCACCGAGCAAGACGTTCACCACCTTTTGTACGTTCACCACCTGTAACTAGATCAAGACATTTAGCAAATATTACCGCCGTTGATTTTTCTTTAGAATCGTCATCCAGTCGACCAAGTACTTCAGTTCAAATTTCCGATAATCCATTTTTTTGAACCCGACCTCACAATTGAGAATCCAGAGAATATTCAGGAACGGTTCGTAGATCCTGAACCATTAAACTTTCCTCCGGAGCCACCAATCATTCAAACAGAGATTGTTGAGGAACGAACCATTAAATCAGAATCATCTAGTGATACCGATTCAACAAATTCAATTATGGAGAATCTGGAACCTTTAAGTATGGAAGACCGAATGAGAGCTAAACGCACTGGCCAAGGTCACGCAATTACTCATCCAGACATTAATGCACCAGATTATGAAATCAAAGGACAAATTCTACACATGGTGACTAATCAATGCCAATTTAGTGGTGCGCCTAAGGAAGATCCAAATGAACATCTACGTACCTTTAATAGGATCTGCACACTATTTAAAATCCGAGAAGTAGAGGATGAACAGATATATCTCATGTTATTTCCCTGGACTTTAAAGGGAGAAGCCAAAGATTGGTTGGAATCATTACCTGAAGGGGCGATCGATACATGGGACGTTTTAGTTGACAAATTTCTTAAACAATTCTTTCCTGCATCTAAAGCCGTAAGACTTCAAGCAGAAATTGTTACGTTCACACAGAAACCAAATGAAACTCTATATGAGGCGTGGACAAGATATGGAAAGTTATTAAGAGGATTTCCGCAACATGGTTTAGACACCTGTCAAATAGTACAAATATTCTACCAAGGATGCGACATCACTACAAGAAAAGACATAGATATAGCAGCTGGTGGTTCTATTATGAAGAAAATCGAAACTGATGCTTACAAAATTATTGATAATACTGCTTCCCACTCCATTGAGTGGCACCAAGAAAAAGACATCGTTAGATCATCTAAAGCAGCTAGAGCCGATTCTAGCCATGACTTAGATTCCATTTCCGCAAAGATAGATGCTGTGGAAAGACGAATGGAAAAGATGACTAAGGATATTCACTCAATACGAATTAGTTGTGAGCAGTGTGGAGGACCACATTTGACAAAAGATTGTCTCAGTATTGAATTAACAATGGAACAAAGAGAGAATATTTCATACATAAACCAAAGGCCTGGAAATAATTATCAGAATAATTATCAACCGCCAAGACCAATTTACAATCAAAACCAGAATTATAACCGAAATATTCCATACAACAACCAACAAGGTCTTAGCAATCAACAAGTATCCAATAATACTTATAATCAGCAAAGACCTAATTTTCAAAACAAACCACCACAACAAACCGATGATAAAAAGCCGAATTTAGAAGATATGATGACAAAGCTAGTTGAAACTCAAACGCAATTTTTCACTTCTCAGAAACAAACCAATGAACAAAATGCTCAAGCATTTAGAAATCAACAAGCTTCTATTCAAAATCTGGAACAAGAAGTAAGTAACCTAGCAAGGTTAATAGGTGAAAGAAAACTGGGAAGTCTACCTAGTGATACAAATGCTAACCCCCGAAATGAAACAGCTAAAGCCATTACCACAAGAAGTGGTACAACACTTAAACCACCTGAAATACCTGTAACTTCTGATGAAGCCATTCCTACTCCACAAGAACCACAACCTGATCAAGATAAGGAAAAAGAACCGGTAGTTGAAAAGGTTAATGAAGATAACACAGTTAAGGATAAACCTTATGTTAAACCATACAAACCACCACTTCCTTACCCGAGTAAAATGAAGAAAGAGAAACTTGAAGCCAAGCAATCCAAATTCTTGGATATGTTTAAACAGATAAATGTAAATCTTCCTTTCATTGATGTGATTTCAGGAATGCCAAGATATGCTAAATTCTTGAAAGATCTAATCTCAAATAGAAAGAAAATGGAAGAACTCTCGGCTGTTACTATGAATGCTAATTGTTCAGCAGTGCTGTTGAATAAGATACCAGAAAAATTATCTGATCCAGGAAGTTTCACAATTCCATGTTTTCTGGGTAGTCTTAGTTCAATAGAAGCATTGGCAGACTTAGGTGCTAGTATAAATCTAATGCCGTATTCACTATACACTAAACTAGACCTTGGAGAATTGAAACCAACCAGAATAAGCATACAACTAGCCGATAGATCAATAAAATATCCTAGAGGGATAATGGAAAACATGCTAGTTAAAGTTGGTACTTTAGTATTTCCAGTAGATTTTGTTGTTCTGGACATGGAAGAAGATTCTCAAGTTCCTCTCATATTAGGAAGACCATTCTTAAACACGGCTAAAGCAATGATAGACGTGTTCGGTAAGAAACTGACCCTAAGTATAGAGGACGAGAGTGTTACCTTTTCAGTTGATAGAGCAATGCAACAACCACAATCTGCAGATGATACATGTTATTATATTCAAACTATAGATGCACATGCAGAATTATTAGAAGAATTTCCAGAATTACAAGGAACAGGAGAATGTTCTTTAGGAGAAGGTAATGAACCAATTGATGAAGCTGAAATGTTAGCTACACTTATAGCTAATGGATATGAACCAACAACAGAAGAAATTCAAATGCTAAAAGAAGAAGACAGATATCGATACAAATCATCGATAGAAGAACCTCCGAAATTAGAGTTAAAGCCACTTCCAAACCATTTGGAATATGCTTATTTACATGGTGAATCTGAATTACCTGTAATAATATCGTCTTCTCTTACTGAAAATGAGAAATCACAACTCATTTCTGTGTTGAAAGCTCATAAACCAGCCATTGCATGGAAGATTCATGATATTAAAGGAATAAGTCCTTCGTATTGCACACATAAAATCCTTATGGAAGAAGGTCATAAAACGTATGTGCAACGCCAACGAAGACTAAATCCTAATATGCAAGATGTAGTTAAGAAAGAGATTATTAAACTGCTAGATGCAGGTTTAATTTATCCAATCTCTGATAGTCCATGGGTAAGCCCAGTTCAATGCGTGCCTAAGAAGGGTGGCATGACTGTCATTACAAATGAGAAAAATGAGCTTATTCCTACTAGGACTGTAACAGGATGGCGTGTATGTATTGATTATAGAAAATTAAATGACGCCACCAGAAAAGATCACTTTCCCTTACCTTTCATAGATCAAATGTTGGAAAGATTAGCCGGAAATAGTTACTATTGTTTTCTAGATAGATTTTCCGGATATTTTCAAATTCCAATAGCACCCGAGGACCAAGAGAAAACCACATTCACGTGCCCTTATGGTAATTTTGCTTACAAACGCATGCCATTTGGACTTTGTAACGCCCCTGCAACCTTTCAAAGGTGTATGATGGCGATTTTTCACGACATGATAGAAGAATGCATGGAAGTATTCATGGATGACTTTTCAGTCTTCGGTGATACATTTAAATCATGTCTAGTTAATCTGGAACGAATGCTAATTAGATGCGAAAAATCAAATCTAGTACTTAATTGGGAGAAATGCCATTTCATGGTTAAAGAAGGCATCGTTCTTGGACATAAAATTTCAAAAGAAGGAATTGAAGTGGATAGAGCTAAAGTAGATGTAATTGCTAAACTTCCACATCCCACCAATGTTAGAGGAGTTAGGAGTTTTCTAGGGCATGCCGGTTTTTACCGACGTTTCATAAAAGATTTTTCTAAAATTGCCACTCCTATGAATAAACTCCTAGAAAAGGATGCTCCATTCATCTTTTCAGATGAGTGTATCAAATCTTTTAATATTCTTAAAGAAAAACTCACTAATGCGCCGATCATGATAACACCAAATTGGAATCTACCATTTGAACTAATGCGCGATGCAAGTGATTTTGCAATGGGACCCGTTTTAGGACAAAGGATTGAAAAACGATTTCAACCTATATATTATGCTAGTAAGACATTACAAGGAGCACAAACGAACTATACAACTACTGAAAAAGAACTCCTTGCTATTGTCTTTGCTTTTGACAAATTTCGATCATATCTCGTTCTAGCAAAAACGGTGGTCTATACCAACCATTCTGCTCTTAGATACCTATTTTCAAAACAAGATGCTAAACCAAGATTAATCCGTTGGATCTTACTCTTACAAGAGTTTGATATTGAAATCCGAGATAAAAGAGGAGCAGAAAATCTCGCCGCTGATCATCTTTCTCGTCTTGAAAATCCTGAGTTAGAAGTTCTAAATGAATCAGCCATACAAGACAACTTTCCTGATGAATATCTATTGAAGATAGATTATAAAGAAATCCCATGGTTTGCAGACTATGCAAACTACTTAGTTTGTGGATTCCTTGAAAAAGGATTATCGTACCAAAAACGAACGAAATTCTTCAGTGATATAAAACACTATTTCTGGGAAGATCCACATTTGTTTAAAAGTTGTCCAGATAGAATAATACGCCGATGTGTATTTGGAGATGAAGCTAGTAAAATATTAAACCATTGTCACACAGGACCAACAGGAGGGCATTATGGGCCTCAACTAACAGCAAGAAAAGTTTATGAAGCTGGATTCTATTGGCCTACAATTTACAAAGACGCACACCTTCTTTGCAAATCCTGTGATGCATGTCAAAGGGCCAGAAAAATAAGTCAACGTGATGAAATGCCACAAAATGTCATCCAAGTATGTGAAGTATTTGACATTTGGGGTATTGACTTTATGGGTCCATTTTCGAAATCTCATAATAATCTATATATACTCGTAGCCATTGATTATGTATCTAAATGGGCGGAAGCACAAGCTCTCCCAACTAACGATGCACGAGTTGTAGTCAACTTTTTAAAACATCTTTTTGCAAGGTTTGGAACACCGAAAGCTTTAATAAGTGATCGGGGTACTCATTTCTGTAATAATCAACTTGAGAAAGTTCTTAAAAGATATGGAGTAACTCATAAAATCTCCACCGCATATCATCCACAAACAAGTGGACAAGTTGAAAATACCAACCGAGCTTTAAAACGTATTCTAGAGAAAACCGTAGGATCAAATCCGAAGGAATGGTCCATTAAATTGGAGGATGCACTCTGGGCTTTTAGAACAGCCTACAAAACTCCAATTGGAACCACACCTTTTAGACTTGTTTATGGAAAAGCATGTCATCTTCCAGTAGAAATTGAACACAAAGCATTTTGGGCTTTGAAGACATGTAATCTTGATTTACATGAAGCCGGACGTCTACGATTAAGTCAACTAAACGAATTAGAAGAATTAAGACATAAAGCATACGAAAATTCGTTAATCTATAAAGAAAGAACGAAGAAATGGCATGATAAAAGAATCAGAAGTTCAAAAGAATTTAAAGAAGGAGACAGAGTTCTTCTTTTCAATTCACGATTCAAGCTATTTCCTGGAAAATTGAAATCAAGATGGTCTGGACCATTCATAGTCAAAAGAGTTTTCCCATACGGAACGATAGAATTAATAAATTCAAATGGGATTGAATTTAAAGTTAATGGTCACAGAGTTAAACATTACATACATGGTCCGATGGAAGTCGACAACGAAGTTAATCACAATTTCGACACCACAGCTAACTAAGTGTGGGGAGAATCAAGTCTTTAAAGGATAATATGTATTTCTGATAGAGTTAGATTGTCTGTTTTCGTGTAGTTCTCGAAAATGGAACCCGAATGGTCTTTCCCTAGCAGACCCTAAAGAACTAGTCTTCTCCCCCCATTCTGAATTTTTATTTTTTTTAGGTTTTTACGAAATGAAGACTGCCTGTGAACTAAACCATGGTCTAATGCTACACGCTTTGATCACTAAAAGAAATAATGACATACTACCGAGTGAATTAGTATCAGTAATCAGAGAAAGAATGGACGGAGTTAGAAAAGAATCTAGATGCGAAGATAATAAGTTACAATTTGGTAAAGGAAAATCAAAATCCGCAGCGAAAAGAAGAGCACGACACCTAGAAAGATGTCACAAATGCGGAAAATAGTCACATGGAGGTAAATGTTCAAATAATCAAACCTATTCAAATACCGAATTTGTTACTTTATGCAGAGACGGACCGTTCATATGTTTAGAAGAAAAGACACTGAATGCTCGAGGTTACGCCTATGTAGCCATGGAAAACCAATTAAACCGACTATCTTATGAATGGGATAGATCATATAACTAAGAAATCTATTTCACAGGTATGTCTGTACAGTTTTTATTTTTATTTTTATTTTTTTTATTTTTAACCTTTTGATAATAAACGCTAATTTGTTCGCTAAAAAGTATTAAATTGGTATTGAATAAAATTAGGTTTGGCGACCGAAATTATTGATATCATTCAAAAATTTATTACATCACTGCGAAATTTAACGTTTATTCTTAAGGTATAAATATCTTTAATCAATCAACCTAAAATATTTTAAAAACTCGTCATGAGTTAAATTAGGTCTTGGAACCGAAATTACTTTACCGAAAAGAGGGGCGCATATTTTTGATAATATTTGATTGATTAAAGTGGGATAAAAAGCCAAAAAGATTTTTAATTTTATTTTTACCATGTTTTTAAAATTAATATTTAAATCTTAAATTAATATTGTAAACTTTGTAAAAAAAAAATATATATTTAAAATTGTAAATATTTGAAAAATTAATATAAGTTTGGTATGAATTTATAAATTTTTAAATTAAGTTTGGTGTGAATTTTTAATTTTTAAAATATGAATTTTTAATTTTATGCATTTCAAATTTTAAGTTTGGTTTGAAATTTTAATATTAATTTTGAATTTTATATTTAAGTTGTGTGAATTTAAAAACAAAAATTTACTTTATCTCATTAAGTTAAAAATATGATTTTTAAAATTCGTCGTAAGTTGAAGACTAGGTCGTTGAACCGAAATTGCTTTACCCAAGGGAGGGACGAGAACTTTTATTATCATTATTTTTAATCTTATTGAATTAAAGTATGCCAAAAACATTGAAAAAACCCAAAAATCTTAGCATTTAAAACAATCGCTACAAAAAGACAAATTTTAAAATTTTGTCGAGGGACAGACTAGGACATCGATCCGAAACGACCTCGTCCTAAATAACAAGGGAAACAAAATTTTAAAATTAAGTACTTAATTGTTTCAAAAGTTAATGATTATAAAAAAAAAAAAAAAAAAAAACTCCGCGGGTCGCGGAGTTTGAAGTGCAATTCGCCGCAACTCGCGGGAGGGTCGGAAATCAGAAAAAAAAATAAAGAGCTGCAAACTGATCAGTCCACACCCCCAACAGCAAAATAACTGCGAAAAACACTCCGCAAAAACACGAAAAAAAACCCCCAAAATCACAATTTTTAACCGTTAATCACCAAATCTTTTGCTAAAATTATGTTGAGAAGGATACTATCTAAGAATTACTCAAGAAAAACGGTAAATTTCTACACCTAAACACCATTTAATCCGAAATTTGGTGTTCTTGAGTCATTTTTTTCCCAATTTGATTTTGATGCTTTTTAGTGTAATTAGGCTTAAATTGTTTATGTATTATGCTTGTATAACCTAGATTGATGCTGTTTAACATGATTAGAAGCCTTAAACTTCAAATTTTGAGTAATCTAGGGTTTGTGTTCTTGAGCAATATTGGGGCTTTTTGATATAAACAGGTTGTGGCCGATTTTTGTCATGAATTGTTGCTAAATTGAGTAGTGTAACATGTCTAGGAAGTTAAATGATCCAAACTTTGAGCCTAAACATGATTTTGAGAATTAAAGTGGACTTTTTCAAGTCTAAAATTCATGAACTTGATTTTTGAAAGATAATGCCATTTGAGACTTGTTTAATTGCTAGTAATGATTATTTTGACATGTTATTTGAGTTGAATGCTTATGAACTTGGCAAACATTTTCGTATATGCTTATTTGAAAAAGTGTAGATTTGATGAAAATATGAAAATAAGCTTAAGTTTGATATAAATTGATCATGTCATTGTAATTATTTTGATTGATGATTTTGCTGACACTAATGCATATTTGGATGCACAAAAATTGTGTTTGATGTGTTTTGCAGAATGAAAGGGGTGAATCTTCATCCCAAGCCCGCAATGCTCCTGCTGAGAATTTGGAACAACAGGAGGTGGATAACTACTACAAGCAGGATATACCTCATCCAGTCATGACCTTTTCTGATATGCACTTGGAAGAGTTGCACCCGAACTTGAGATTTGACAGACTTTGGATAGATTATCCAAAATATCAAAGGGGTTTGCATACTCTTCATTCTAAGGTTGTTGAGGTACCGAGGGTCATAGAATGGGGACCCTTAGAAGCTGTAGAATTGGCCGGGCCAATTAGGGAATTACTTGTACAGAGGTATGGTAATTCTTCTTTTAATGACTGGGTACGTTTATTCACCATGCGTAGACCTGTATATAAAGTATGGTGTGAAGAATTGTTATGTAGTATAGAGTTGAATGATCGGGTAGCTAGTTTAACCGATCGTTCTTTTATTAGATTTTTGTTAGGCGGTTCGATGCGCCACATGTCTTTACTGGACATGGCTCAGGCTTTACGTATATATACGCCTGAGGAGTTAGCATCTGCCGATTGTAGAGGGTTGATACTAAACGGTAGAAAGATAGATGAAAATTTTGATACACACGGTGTGTGGAGTCAAATGACAAGCCATCACCATTTCAAAGGGGGAAATTACTCTTATTTGGATATAGATAGAGCCGAATTAAGAGTGATTCATAGGTTTTTAGCTAATTCGATTACACAAAGGGGTAAGAACAAGGAAAAAGTAAATGAACAGGATTTGTTTTACCATATGTGTATTCGAGACCCACAAAGCGCTGTAAGTATACCATATTGTGTGGGTTATTATTTATCAGCTATGGTTCGGGGGATGCGACCGCATAGCATAATAGGAGGTGGTATTTTTATTACTTTGATTGGTGAATATCTCGGTATGGATATAAGTCGGGGGGGATTATTAGTAGAAGAACCAGAACCCCGCGATACTATAGGTTTAAATGTATACCATGGTGTGAAAGTTTTGAAGAGGCGAAATAACGCCGCAGTACGATACCATGGTAGACATCCACAGGTGGAGAGAAACCAGCAGCAAGGTAATGTAGGAGGGGGGAATGAAATGCAAGAAATGCAAAGGTTTATAGCTTCTCAGGAATACGAAAATGCTAGACAGAGAGCATTTGAAGATTGGCAAGTTCATCAGAACCAAATCATAGCTCATTGCCAACATATAGGTAGAAACTATATTTCTACACCGAAACCCATCTTCCCTCCTTGGTCTATAGAGATGCAGCCACCGTATCCTACGTATGACCCTGCCGAAGCATTCTATAGCACCTATGGTTATGCCTGGAACCCCTATTGGTACCAGTATCATCCCTAGTATACTTATTTTTTTTTTATTTTGTAATTTGTAATTATTGATACGTTTAATACTTTTGTTTATATTGTAATCATTTTTATAATTATCTAACTTTTATTCTTAGATTTTAATAATTTTTGAATGTGGGGTAATATACCAAACTTCAAAAATATGTATATATGTTTGCAGTTTATCTTATGTACACAACATGGTAAAACAACGCATTTTCAAAGACTGGCATTAAGTTCAGTAAAAGCAACTAATTTTGACGACAAGATGCAAAATATATGTGAAATAACAACAAGACGGAATGAACAAATGATGTGCACCATTTATCATTCAGCAAACAAACGCCAATATATTTGGAAACTTTGGTAAAAATTTAATCATTTTCACACAAATCACCCTCAATAATTTAAATTGTTACTGATTTCTTGCAAATGAGGGCATTGCAAGATCTTAAGTGTGGGAAGGGGTTAAATTCTTTCGGATTTTAAAAATTTTAACTTTATACACTTGGTTACCATTAAAAATACTAGTAAAGCAGTAGTTGTATTAGAATCTAGTGCTCTCTGATAATAAAGAACAGCCCTGGTCTTATATACTGACTACCCAATTCTAGTAAAAATTTTCAAAATTTTCAATTAAATGAACTCAAAATCATGTTTATACATATCTATGAACGATAAAACTAGGTTTTAACACCGAAATTATTGTAACCTCGGAAAGGACATAAATTGAGAAACAAACCAAAATGTTAAAAATTCATTTAAAATGGAATAGAGGACGATAAAAAGGAAAATAAAAGCCAAGTGTGGGAAAATTTACCAAGTTATCTTAAACATATGTCACATATATCTGTAACAAATAACTGAAAATACTTTTGCTTTGGACTAAACTAAACTGTTTTACCCGATGAAAGAAAGGAAGAGATGGATCTACACGATGAATCAATTCCATCATTAAAAGGAAGTAAAGTCTTCCGAAAAAGACACGCGCTTCTTGATCTAGGTCATGAAGTTGTCGTCCAGACCAGCTGTAGGTTGACGAAAAATCTAGAAAAGTCATCACTAAAATCAGCAGGAAATCCACGGACCTCGGCATTAAACAGGGTCGCCAAGTGGTCAGATTTATCCTAACCATGAGAAGGATTTATCTCGTACAATGGGGGGGCACCATGCAAATTAGCTGGATAAGACTAATGAATCAGATCCCCAGAAAAGATAATCTCCTTAAAGATTAAAAATCAGCTTTTAAGACTGATATTACTCAATCCTAGAGATTGACCTTAAAGATTGAGAATTCAAACTCATGGAATTCAATGATATCTAAACTCGAGCTTGAACGAGAAAATATTTTGACCAAAATTACAATCCGATTTGTTTTCTAAAAACCCTATTTTCAGTGCGTTCATTACCATTGAACGTAAAATCCTAGGAATTCACCTGGAATTCATTAGGTCACCTGAACTAAATCGGGTGTCAACCGTAAGAACGGTGGTTGCATAGCATGGTCAAAGACAAGACCTTGTGCCAGACCGAAAAATCATAAGGGTGAGCTTTACTATTGCTCCTACCAAGGATAGTAATTGCGTCCAACACGTTATAGACCATAATTAAAAGCATGTCAGGGGACATTGCCTTAACAGTTGCTTGTTCAACGCTTTCCTTTACAACCGGACGGTAGTTTACCGAAAGGTAATATACGGGACAAGTAAACTGGACGTGTTGCTTTCCAAATACAAGGTTAGCAAGTGGGTGACACAAAACCATAAGTTTTGAGCTAAAATTTTCAAATCTAAAACCTACCAAACCCACAAAAATATTTTGCAAACACCGGTAAAGGGTTATTCCGGAAAACTTATCTAGGGTAAAAACTAGATTTAATTTTCAAAAGATCAAATGTTTTCATAAAGATCCAATTTCCTTAATGGATCTAAATTTTTATAGTCATGTGGGACTGTAAACCATATCGTTACTACCATTGTTTATACCGCCGTATAGAAATCACTGATGTACAAAGTGTGAAGAATAAAGAAGTGATTCTAGTATTTCAAGATGATATTGCTTGAGGACAAGCAACGCTCAAGTGTGGGAATATTTGATAATGCTAAAAACGAACATATATTTCATAGCATTATTCCTCAAGAAAGACAAGCTTTTAGTTGCAATTGTTCTATTTACAAGTGATATTCGTTTAAATAATAAAAGGTGAAGACAAAAGACAGATTCGACGAATTGAAGACGCAAACGACCAAAAAGCTCAAAAGTACAAAAGACAATCAAAAAGGTTCCAATTATTGATAAGAAACGTCTCGAAATTACAAGAGTACAAGATTCAAAACGCAAATTACAAGATATTAAATTGTACTCAAGGACGTTCGAAAATCCGGAACCGGGACCAGTCAACTCTTAACGCTCGACGCAACGGACTAAAAATTACAAGTTAACTATGTATATAAATATAATATAATATATAATTAATTATATTAATTATATATATATTATATTTATAAATAAAAAACGTCGGCAGAGAAAGACTCCAAGGGACTGAGCTGTAATTTCATTCTCCGCGACTCGCGGAGTTTGAAGGCAAAAATGCCGCGAGTCGCGGAGCCCCAAAAGTCGACTTTTCCTATAAAAGCAACCGAATTCTGATCGCAAATCATCAATCTTTTTCTTCCTCATTCATACGTAAAATTATATATATATATATTTATAATTTATATTTTAATTTTAATTATAATTCTAATAATAAGGGTATGTTAGCAAATGTTGTAAGGGTGTAAGTCGAAATTCTGTCCGTGTAACGCTACGCTATTTTTAATCATTGTAAGTTATGTTCAACCTTTTTATATTAATGTCTCGTAGCTAAGTTATTATTATGCTTATTTAAAACGAAGTAATCATGATGTTGGGCTAATTACTAAAATTGGGTAATTGGGCTTTGTACCATAATTGGGGTTTGGACAAAAGAACGACACTTGTGGAAATTAGACTATGGGCTATTAATGGGCTTTATATTTGTTTAACTAAATGATAGTTTGTTAATGTTAATATAAAGATTTACAATTGGGCGTCCCTATAAATTACCATATACACTCAATCGGACACGATGGGCGGGGTATTTATATGTACGAATAATCGCTCATTTAACCGGACACGGGAATGGATTAATAGCCACTAGAATAATTAAAACAGGGGTGAAATTACATTCAAGGGTAATTGGTGTAATTGTTAACAAAGTAGTAAAACCTTGGTTTACACGCAGTCGATAACCTGGTGTATTCATTAAACAAAGTATTAAAACCTTGTTACAATTCGAATCCCCAATTAGTTGGAATATTTAACTTCGGGTATAAGAATAATTTGATGAGGACACTCGCACTTTATATTTATGACTGATGGACTGTTATGGACAAAAACCAGACGGACATATTAAATAATCCAGGACAAAGGACAATTAACCCATGGGCATAAAACTAAAATCAACACGTCGAACATCATGATTACGGAAGTTTAAATAAGCATAATTCTTTTATTTCATATTTAATTTCCTTTATTTTATATTTAATTGCACTTCTAATTATCGCACTTTTATTTATTGTTATTTAATCGCACTTTTAATTATCGTACTTTTTAATTATCGCAATTTTATTTTATCGCACTTTTATTATTCGCAATTTCATTATCGTTATTTACTTTACGCTTTAAATTAAGTCTTTTATTTATTTAATATTTTACATTAGGTTTTAACTGCGACTAAAGTTTTAAAATCGACAAACCGGTCATTAAACGGTAAAAACCCCCCTTTATAATAAAATTACTTAGATATATGTTTGTATTTTTATAAAAGTAAATTAATATAGCGTTAAGCTTTGTTTAAAGATTTCCCTGTGGAACGAACCGGACTTACTAAAAACTACACTATTTTACGATTAGGTACACTGCCTATAAGTGTTGTAGCAAGGTTTAAGTATATCCATTCTATAAATAAATAAATATCTTGTGTAAAATTGTATCGTATTTAATAGTATTTCGCACTAAAAATAATACTATTTTGTATACACCCCCTACGACATCAACTATGCACTCCAACTGTTTGATGAAATGTTAATTTGGATTTTGTGTGCTTTTCTTAGATATTGATAATCAGGTATTTATGTTGCGCCATCATGAAGAGGATGAATTTGTTGTGGTGGAATACGAAATGAAATTAATAATATGGATGATGAGTATCATAGTATAGATACACTTCTGTTGCAAATTCAGGTGTTTGTTCTGTAGAATTATATTAGAAATTTGCTAATGCTTTATTTAAAGTAGTCAAATAATTCGTTTGCTGTTATAGTATATACGTATATTTCGAAGTAACTTTCGTGACCCTGTGCACTACAATGTGTTGTTGCAGTGAACCATGTCATTTTACGCTTGCTCAGATAGCTTTGACTTTTTATTAAGGGCCACTTTAATCATTTGTAATAGGCTAGGTTATCATCTGCACACACCTACTGTAGAAATAGTAGTAAGTCAGTGAAATATGGATTTGGTGTTCCTGCAAGTGTCAAAATGGGTGGCTTCAAACCCGTCATATTTTAAAACAAATACACAGTTAATTTTTACTAAATGGAAGTCGCCGCCATTTGATCATTCATCGTAAGGGTTTGAGATATCCTTAGTTCTACTTACAGTTTGTGTTATTGATTTTACAATTCGGAAACCTTTCTGCTAGATGGTGCGCGGACTATTTTACAAAAATTAGTAAATTAGGGTATCTTTATAAAATATTCAAATGAATCCAATATTATAAATGAAAAAAAGAATCAAGAATTGGAGTATAATATATATCTGATTTGTTCTTTGTAGGCTGAAAAAGATGTAAGCCTTTACTTGGAGAAGCTTATAAATGTAGAGAAAGATGGTGGTGGTCCTGAAAAGGATATTTTAATGACTTCTATTCAGGTATATTTTTTTGTTTGTTTTACTGATTTGGTTTGTTACTCATAAAGCTTAATTGTTGTGACAGTTTCAGTTACAAAAGTTATAATATTTCCCTTTAGACTTTAGTATTATTTACTTTTTGTATATGGAGACTATAACAGCGAATTGCTGCCCATAAACTAAATGTTTATTGATTTGCGTTGTGCAGAATGAAGCAGAGAAGGTGAAGTTCAGTTGGTTGATTCATGTAAATTATATAGTTCTGTCATCCATATTTTGTAACTCATGTTTTTTGTTATCTTTTTTGTTATAATTGTTTCACTCATTATGCATTGCTCTTTTGTGTTTGGTATATGGTGTTTTGGGTAATGTTATGTTGGTTGGGTATTTAACTGCTTTATTAGTGTTAATGTCATCTAGAAAAAGGCAAAAAGAAAGTTAAAAGTAGTCGTGGTTTGTCTGAGGACCCTTTGATTAGTGTTAATGTGGGTTTTGTTCTGTTCCTGTTTGCGCATACGGTTCTACTGGATGGTTCTGGTAAGTCATTTTCAACTTTAATGGATCCGGTTATGCCGGAGGGATTTTGTCATACTCTCTGTTTTTCCTGCCCTGCATGATTTTGAATTAATCGCCTATTGTTAATGAGGATGTTTTCACTTATGTTGCAACTGAAACTTATCAGCGAACAATAGTGTCTGGTGAGCGTTATGTTTTGGCTGGTAAATATTTTTTATTTCTTTTGTTATTTGTGTATTTGTTTCGTGTGGTACTTCTGTTAACCACCAGGTTTTGAGTATGGGTGGTAATGACGGGTCAACTGCAACTGAAATTGAAAGTGTATCTCCATCTGTTTCTGCCTATCGTTCTTTTGTTCTTGCTGATACTTCAACTACTACGAATAGTAACAACAACAACAAGATCTTTGATTATCGCTTTTCGAGAATCGACAGTCAACAGCTGGTATTAACTTTTGATTCATTTAAATTTTGAGTGCTAATCACTCTCTATTATATATTATATGTTTCCTACATTTGCAACTTCATGTTCTTTTATTGTTTGCAGCTGCAACAGTTACTCCTCCTCGTGCTTCTTTTCAGCAATCTATGCAGCTGGTATGTCAGTCTATTTACAATCAGTGCTCATCATTGCCTGAAACCTCCGTCGCCCTTTATCGCAAAGGTTTATAATTGTATTTTTTCTTGCTTAATCAGTTATTGGGTTTGTTAGTAGGTTGATGCCAAATATGGGTCAGCCCTTGAACAAATGCATGATAGATCATATTCCAATCATCTCATGATCCCTTTCAGTTCGCACACGTAAGAAAGACAACGTGTTCTATTATTCTTGCTTTGAGTCATTACATAACTAGGATAATATTATAGCGTTAGGAGATAGCCTAGAACAGAAAGTTTAAAAAAAAAGTAAGTTTGAGAGAGTATAAATATAAACACATAGTTCCTCGAATTTATTTGTACTAACATAATTCTTTATGTTTACATTTACATTCATTTCATAGACATAATGTTCTAATTGTAAATGGATATAGCTTGACTTCTGTGGTCAAAGTCTTTGAAGAAATTCCAACTATGCTGCCTTATAACGATAGGACTGGAATCAGTTAGATGTAGTTTGTTAGTTATTAGTTCGTTCATAAATAAGAGGATTGTTCATGTTATAATGGTTCACTCACATATAATTTCTTTATTTACTTGGTTTAATGTTGCCCATAATTTTTTATGACTGGAAGGTCATCGTCACTTTTCTTAGTCAAGTTTCACATTTGGCTCAGAGTTGGTACTATCTGGAAAAGTGTTGGTATTGGTATGTTAGAAGTTTCCGTTTATTCAGTTGGGATAGATTATTAAAGTGTTGCTGATATTGTTGTTGTTATTTGATGATTTGAAGATCAGTTTGACTATTAAAAGTTAAATTGTCATTACAGGAGCTATGGTTCCATGGGTTTTATACGTACTGATATTAGTAATGTTGTTGGTCTTGAAGTAAGGCAAATTAATAGTGGTTTTAAATTCATCATCCATTTCAAGTGGATTATTGGGATTGTTATATGTCTTTTCACTATTGTTCGTCAAAACTGAAAATATAGCTACTGGATTATTAGTTTTTAGATTTTATCTAAATGCAATTGTTGGGATTGGAAGACAAAGGTGTCAATTGAGAGTGGCAGATGGTATGGTGATGATAACATATATTCTGATAAAGGAAATGATGGAACTTTTGCAGGTCAATGTATGTTTATAAACGGTACGAAGGTTGATGACATAAATGGAAGTCAATCAGGAAGTTTATGCACCATTACCCTCTGTTAATTGCTTTAGATAGGCATGACATTGTTACAAGGATATTTTATATAAAAGTCAATCGGTTTATCGCTTTTTTGAAGGATAAAAAACTATTTGGGGATGTTAGAGCAGGTATAACTTCTTTCCTCTACATGTCGTTGCTGCAATTAATGGCATTGCAATTTCTCATTTCACTTCTTTACTTACTTTGTTGTCACAACCACAATTATATTAAAAATTATGTAATAATTTTAAAGGTTGTTTCATGGTCCAAAGTATCTTCACGGTTTATATGGAGCCCGACCCGTTTGGGGTCATACGGTGTCAAATTGGGTATTTTTTGCTCTTAACACGTCCATTATGTCAATTTAAGTGTATTTGCAAATTTTGGTGTTTTGAAAATTAGTTTTTGCCTTATTTTGGGTTAGGGTGGAAATGATGACCCTTTGGGTCATAACAACATCTTTTGATCTATATGAGTAATATAAACTAATTTATCTACCAGGGAATTGCTAGGATGTACTGAAAGTGGACACTCCAATTCAGGATCAAAAGGACAGGACAAATAAAAGAAGGTTCAGTTTGTAATAGCTGGATTTATAACTTATAAGTATGCAATTTTTAACTTATATACACTCAATGACATGCACACTGTACACCAATTATTATAAATACACTCAATGACATGCACATTGTACACCAATTTTTACTTATAAGTATGAATATTTAACTGTATCATTTCATGTTCTGTTTATACTGTTATGATGAAATGACTAAAGACGGCAAGATTTACATTTATCATCGTCGAAGAGCTATTGCAATGGTTAAATCGCACTTCGCTAAGGTTGAGTATGTATTTTATACAAAAGATGCAAATTAGTCCATTGATTTAGTTTTGAATATTCGTATCAGTTGTTTTGTTCATTTAATAACAATTCACTTCTGACCGTTTATAGTAACAACTTACATCTTTGAATAATATATTTTCTATTAGTTATGTTGTACATTGTCACAAAAACGTTAAAAACTATAATGCATGGATCAGGTTAGGGTAATTTCAATAATGAATGGTTTTCGTCATTGTAAGTGTATAATACAAGTAATCGGTACGTATAAGAACGTATTCGAAATACTATTTTTATGAGCTGTCGTGCAACGCATTGGCTCATAAATCGTTTTCAATTCATTTTCTTTCAATACAAATATTATCAACTCATTTTGAAATACAAGATCATAACTCATCATTCGTGACCATACTTTGTACAACATACTGAACTAGACTTGGGACTTTCACTTTGCTGAAGATCTTAATACAAAATTGTATTACTATGTTTTGACTAATTTAGTTTTGTTCTACTATCAATAACTCATTGTTGCATTCTAAGTCTAATGATTCATGGCGTTTACGAAACTCATTTTTACAATTTCTTTAGTTTCAATACATATACTACTAAAGTGTTTCGTCATTAAACTGCTAACAACAATAAACAATGTTGTACAAATGGTAACCATTATGAAACCTAATTTTTAAAGTTGCCGTGCAAAGCACGAGCTCTTAAAATCTTATATATATATATATATATATATATATATATATATATATATATATATATATATATATATATATATATATATATATAATACGTATAGATATGCCACGTGGCTTCCCACTAATTGCCCTCTAATTACTTTGTTAATTATCTCACATTCTGCCCTTTGTCCTTCTCCCATTAGTTCATTTTTTAAAACAACCAATCAAAAAACATCACTCTCTCTAACCCTATCTTTCTCACTTTTAATCCATAATCCATCGCAAAATGATCTTCAATTAGGGTTATCTAACCCTTTCTCTTTCAGTTTCATTTTTAAGTTCGTCTTCAGAAGGTCAATTAGGGTTACGAATTCCCAAATGAATAAACAAAACTAAATCGAAACTGATTCAATTGTTAACATGTTATATTTCGGATTTGAAACGCAAAGTCAGTTGAATCAGTTTTAGGGTTTATATTGATTGTTTTGTAACGTTTATGTAGAATCGATCTTCAACTTTTATGTAATCGAATCAAGGCCGCTGAAGAAATCTCTTTCCTCAAACACCATCATAAAGGTATCAACTTTCAATCTAGGTTATTTCAAATCGGAATATTCATTTACATTATTTATTCAGTTGATTCGTTTATGATATATTCCATAATATCATGATTCAATTTACGGAGTATAAATTGTTTAGGGTTCCGACATCAATATTCAAATAATAGGATTTGATGTTTTTTTTACATTTGTTGATATAGCAGATTAAGGTTTCTAAAACAGTACTATGATGATATGCTATTAACACAGCGACCGCTACAAGTTGCACCATCAGTTTCCTTGGTGGTGGATAATACCAAAAATAAGCCCTTATTTGGATTACTAGCAAAGACTGATTAATTTTATGTATTTGTTTGTATATTTGAATTTTTAAATTTAATCTGTTCCTACATTTCATTGAATTAAAATCTCAATTGTCTGATCCTTTTATGGCCTTTCAATTGCACTGTGTCTTTGATGCTTTTTATTGATTTGTGTTTGTTAAGCTCAGAATGGTGAATTTATAATTTATAATTTTATTTGATCCTTCTATGGCTTTTCAACTACACAGTGTCGTTGACTTATGAGGTTTTTGTTTCCATATCTTGCACATTTTGTAGTTGCATTCAATCGAGTTTTATGGATTGATCTTGACTCGGTTGCTTTGATCGTCATTTAAACTATGATTTATCATTGAACAAATTTTTCTATCTACCCAACATATGGGTTGGTATTTTCATTGTTTATCTATTGTTAATAGTTGTCCAGTCTCTTTCTCCGACTTTTTTTTCTTCATATTGTTTAACTTGAAAGTGTAATTTGTATGAAGTTTTCATGGGATCTGAAACATCGTATTTTTGCTTAAGTGATGAAATCAGTCTCACTTATATGTTTGGATCAAGAAAAAGAATAAGGAACTCGGTGCGAAGGAGCTACCATGGAAGGTTACACAAATGAGTTCCAATGTGGCACTTCAAGGTGGGTTCTTTTTTTCTTTTCTTTTCTTGTATAGTTGTATATAGTGTTTGTGAACATTCTTTCAGTTTCTGAATCCCAAAATAGACATGGGCAGCAGCAATGAACTCCTTGAATCTCTTAAAATTGACATGGGCAGCTGTCATTAAGTTTCACCAGTTATAAAGAAGGAAATATAATAAATAAAGAATCACCTTCAATAGATGGCACTAAAATTTGTTATAATACATTTGTTATAGTTGAAGTTTCCTTCAGTTCCTTTTTGACATGTTTAGGTCTAAATGACCCATTTTACTATAGCTGTGTACATGAGTTTTGAAGCCAGTTCCTGTTTTTCGTGTTTGGTCCAAATGACCAAAAGTAGTATAACTATGTACATGGGTCTAATAATAAGATATGTTCTTCATTTAACACAGGATACGTGTTTGAGTGTTGGTTAATAGCAGCTATTGCAGTCCCTTTCGTTATTGTGCTTGGGTCTAAATGACCACAGTATTATAGTGTGTGAATCAGGGAATTCATTTTGGTATCTCTTAGTATGTTCCAGCAGGTATTTTTTTTTCTTCTTTTTTTCTCTTATCTCTTTTATTGGGCTTTAGTGGGTAATGGGTCAAAACATGTCTTTTTTTGGTACGTAATGGGTCGTGCTGGTGTGGCTCCAAAACACTTCATGTTTGCAATTGTGATTATTAATAATTAGTTAGTCAATTATGGGTTCCAATGCATACAGTGTTTGTTTTTTGCAGGAAGTTCAGTTAATAAAAAAAGTCGGGCATGTTTCCTTCGACGTGATGGATTATCGTTTTTAAGGCTCTCTAAAAGTCACTCGAGCTTTTGGTGCTGATTTTCTCAAATAGGTAACTGAACAAAGTACATAATTTACTTTAAAAAATTGAGTTTGGAAGACTGGTTTTGCTAACCAAAATTCTAGAAACACGGATACAGTTTGGTTACATAAACAGGCCTATTTCGCCTCTAAGTTCAAATAATCATATTTTACATGGTAAAATCTAAAATTTGAGTTTATATACTTAAATCAAGTGTTGCTGAGTAACCTATTAAACTTAACTTGATGTTTCATTAAATTGTTATTCTTTGTAAATAAGCATCCTCCCATTTGACCTTTTATGTATTTATGTTGTTTGTCAATTCAGGAAGCTTGGTTGGGTGGATCATATGTACGTGCAACGTTAGATCGATTTCTACGCTTGGCAAAAGATGCTCTATTAAAACTTGATATCATAAAGGTTGTATTTAATTTTCTTGCCAATATCGGTTTCTACTTTTATTTTTTTAGGTAGGTATGTGCTATATATTTTTCTCACTAATTAAATGGAACAATCAGCAGTTTAACACAGTTTACAATTAACAGTTTATCTATATGATCTGATATAAAGGTGCAAAACGTGTGGGTTGGGTAAGTTTCGTGGGATCAGAACAGTTTGATGAGGATTGATAGAAGCAAATTAAAATATTTTAAGGCATAGTATGAAGAGTTTTTTTAATGAATTTTTAGATCTCGGACTACCTTACGGGACCCGCTCAAACATATTTAAGAAGATAGTACTGTTTCAACTTTTCAATTGTTTTACCGTTTATGTCATACTTTTCTTCAGGCAAGCAGTCAGCAGCGAAAATTGCAAGATCTACAAGGAGCTGATGGAAGTTGCATAAAAAAGAAAATTTTGATCGCTTATTTAAATTTCAGGTACTTTCCATTAATTAATTTTTTTTTCAAATAGAAATTGTGTCAATTCTGTTGCAAAGAATTGTTAAATGACATGCCTTTAAGAGATTACCGTGCAGGTTATAGATTTAAAATTTTTATTGACGAATGTAACAAAGACGTTCTATTGCGTATTTTTAATGTATAAAACATACAATCTGTACCAACATTAACGTATTAGTGTACTAATTTTTTAAGCCACCGTGCAACGCACGGGTTCTTAAAGCTAGTATATATATATATATATATATATATATATATATATATATATATATATATATATATATATAGTATATAGTATATATATATCACAAACATAAATTCGCCACGTGTCAGCTGTGTATTCATCCTCACAAAATACAATATTCTCAGAATTTTAAATTAAAAAATTGATTAATTTTGTATATGTGACGCGTGTCCTAGATTAATCACGCACGGATTAAATCCAACTATTTTTCTCTCTCTCCAAACCTTCAAACCGTCGCTCTCCTAAGCAAGGATTCACCCTTAGGGTTACCTTCGATTGCATACGCCACACATCAAATCTCATACAACAAGATCGAAAAATTAAATCGACGTTGTTACACTTACCGGTTACCGCAAGGTTTGCATACTGCTATCTCTGTACCTATAAATTAGTGTTTTATGGTTTGCATAGTAAGGTGTTTGATTTTATATATATATATATATTTTTTTTATTTTTTTTTGAAAAGCTGTTTTATTAATCACGAAGAGGGTACACGAGAGAGCAACCAATCGGTTGCATAATCACGAGATATTACAGAATACAAACCATAATCACGAAAAGCTGTTGCATTGTGGGCTTGAAATTGGGCGACTCAGTATTTGATCGGCAATTGTAGGTCAAATAAACAAGTCTGAAAATTATAATAAACAAAACTGAAAACCAAGCTTGTAATAATGTTTGATTCATTATCATTTTTTGTTCGTTATATAAAAGATGTGAATTAAATAATATATGTGACAACCCAAAGTAGTTTAAAGGTGGTTAATATGTTGTTCCTTTGATTTTTGGTTTTTATTGTTTTGAATGCCATTCTGGGTTTATATTATGTACGGATAAACATAATAATGTTTTGATAATCACTTGGGTTATAATTGTTTTTGCGCACTTTAATCTTTCTGTTTACATTTGTTATTTGTTGTGATGTATTTGGATAAGATGATCATGTAACTGGGTTACCGTGTTCTAATAAAGCTTTCTTTTGGTATTGTTGAACTACACATGAAGACAAGGTGTTTGAAGAAATGCTTCTATAGTTAAGTGTCGTGGTTGATTGATTTGGAATGCTCACCATTGGAATGCCACTTACTTTCACTGAGGTCATCGTTGAGGTAATGTTATTTTTTATGTATGTGTGTTTTGAAAGGGTATGTTTTATATTAATCTCATATATATGTGTTTGTTACATTCAGATTTTTTAGGCATTGTTCTCATCCTTTTGGTTTATATCCTGTAATCTCATTACTAATTAGGGGTTTTGCAATGGGTTATGTGTTTGTGTTGTGTATTTTTAATTTGTTGTTTCATTATGTTTAATAAAATAGTATAAAATTAAACCAACTGAGTTTCCCTATTTGGTAAGCTACTAATGTACACATACCTTCATTATATTGTTTGTAGTTGTTGTTAGATATTCTTGCATTATGTTTGGTAACTACCTACACGTATATTTTCCTTCGGGTTGATGTTCACCTTAAGTTGCTGCACACTCATGGTGTTTACTTAGAAGCCAAAGGTATGGATTTGTAGATAAGTTATCATAGTCATGTATATACTCTGTACCCATCTATCAAACTCAACACATAATCTTTCAAGTTTTCCAAGTCCTGCTCTAATATGACCACCGTGTCCGCTTACAATGCTACTCTATCACATGAAAATTTGATGAACACATGTGTTAGTATGTCGTGTGTTCTTTTAATTATGCTGTTATTGTTGCAGTTTGTCGTACCTCATCTGCTGAATCTTTGTTTTCTTCCGTAACTGCTCTTCAACAATATTATGAAGGAACTTACTTGCAGGTTTATTTCTTTAATAATGTGTCTGCTTTTTTCTTATATTTGTTGTATACTTTAGTATGGTATGTTGTTATGTGCCAAGTGTTTATGCAACCTTAAACTGCTTTTCACATTGAATTTTACTCTTTATTATGAGATTTGTTCATTTTTTATCCAACTTTTCTGATTATTTGAATGTCACATCTCACTGATTACGGTTATCATTTGCTGTAATTTCTACCCATTTATATGGAAATGGCTCAAGTCAAATAATACCTTAAACCTTTAAAGATACCACTTGAGACCAACCTTATAAAATTCGTAATCAAAGGACCGGCCTATAAGTATCGTCATCTTTTATAGATGATCTTATCGTCAGCTTATATCATTCTAATTCCGCCTAACTCAATCGAGTTACTATGCTTTTAATTATGCATATCCTTTAGGAGTTGGAGACCATTTTTATATATGTACTATGTATTCATGTAGCAGGGGCTAAGGAATAATTATTTTTTGGGTTTTGTAAGATGGTGTCCTTAGTATAATTGGCTATTGAATTAGTTCATGGTGCATTCGGGGCTGAATCTTTTGCTGGCCTTATTATAAATCTTATTTTGCACAATTTATTCTCTTATTTGTTATTAGGGACTGGCAACCATGCTATTATCCATTGTGTTACCTAAATTATTACCGTCATCTAACGATGCCAACAAATCTGCCAAGAAGCTGATGCAGGTCAAGTTGCAATCCTGTACATATCACTTATGTTACTCCGTATTAACACTTGGGTCAGGTGATATCCGGCCATGTGTCTGACATCACAAACAGTTATTATACCTCACCATATTAGGATCTATTCTACTACTTTATATTATCTTTCCAAATTAGAAATAGTTTGTGTTGTATCTACCCCTTAACTATTACTTTTATGCTGACTTCCTAAAAAGATTATTAGGTTGTTTATTGAGGAATGTTTTAGGACTTGGAATATAGCTTTATTGTATTGTTTACTCTTTTTTGTTGGAACTTTTTGGTTTATGCTATCATGAGAGGGGGCTTTTTATTTATCATGTTGTTGTCGAATTGTTAAGCTATCATCAGAACCTAATCCCAACACAAACGATCATCTTTAATTGATATCATATACAGGGCTCAGTAGTTATTTCTTTTTTAATAAGTGATTTAGAGGTGTTTTGTGCATCAACATTTATGGATTTAGATGACTTTCACCCGTTTTCACTCCTTTCTTTTAACTTATTTTTTCATTTTGGTGACCCGCATACACAACTGCCTGTATCAAAATACCTTATAAAACACCTTATTAAGCTCTTTTGCATGCACATTTGTATGTGTGCCTATTTTTGTCACCTAAGTTGCCAATATGTTCAGGGTGTTTAAATTTTTTATTTACATGATTACATATGCATATATTTTAACAATCCATCTATGATCTATTTTATATGAATTTCAACAAAATTCAAGTGTTAAAGTTGCACGACAAACACAAATGACAAAGTTAATGTGACTTAGGCTAAGCTATCTTTTATTTTCATCACAAATGACAAAGTTAAATAAAGGTACATATAGTTCCGTAAAATCTATAGCTTAAATACAACAAGTTTATTTTGCAGAAGCTAAGGTATGGTTTACGATCCAAGGGTTACAACGCATGAGCTCTTAAACAATTATCATGTCCTATTTAGTTTCGTTAATCTATGTGTTATGTCTAAAACAAAGTTTAAGTAATTCAACTCTTAGTGATGTGTTGTGTAAAAAAAAATAAAAAAATACTTGACGTATTCATCCACAAAAGTTCAGTGTAATATCGTTAATTGATATATCACTCTAAGATTCAAGATTGTTTGCGGAAGAGTCCCCGTGCAACGCACGGGCTCTTAAATCTAGTACGATTATACAATCTGCAATTTGATGTTAAAATCTGCAATCTGCAATCAAGAAGAACTTAAAAGTTGTGATGATGACGAAATTAAGTATAATAGTAATTTTTTTGATGTGAGATTTGTGATGGTTTGAATTCAAAGATGAATTATATTTACTAGTAAGCAGAGAGCTGAAAATAAACTAACACTCCGTATTTTTTTTTAAAGGATTAGGTGAACACTTCACTTGTGAATTACCGTTTAATAATAAGAATCTGCATGTTTTATTCCCATAAAGGTAGTGTATAATCGGTTTAAAGGATCATCATTTTCCAACTCACCCATAACACTAAAAAACGCAGGACGATCCCTCCATTTACCACTTTAGAGAATCTATGTTCTTGGTAATGTCTAAAGATCAATAATTTATACACAATTGTCCAATTTCAAAAGTTGATCTTGTTGCAGTGCGAAGTCGAATTAAACAAGGAACAAATGTTTGATCGAGCAGGATTGGTTCGTGTCTGATGAAGGCTCGCGATTGCGAAGCCTAAGCTTCACAATTCTCGCGATCGCGAGAAGTGGTCCAGGCCGCCAGAATTTTAACACGATTATGAGTCATCGTTTGTGTTTGATTCGTCTTAGTTTAGCACTATAAATACATTCTTATGTACCTCACTTTCCATAACTTACGTGCACAAAAATTAATAGTGAAAATATCTGGTTTGCGCATGTGGAGTAAACCCTGCTTTTCATGACCCGTCCTAATCCATCTGGACGAATACATTACATTTGGTTACATCGCGAGGTACTTGACCTCTATATGATACCTTTTACAAACATTGCATTCGTTTTTAAAAGATAAACTTTCATTTCATCGAAAGTTGACGGCATGCATACCAATTCATAATATATCCAACTATAATTGACTTAATAATCTTGATGAACTCAACGACTCGAATGCAACGTCTTTTGAAATATGTCATGAATGACTCCAAGTAATATCTCTAAAATGAGCAAATGCACAGCGGAAGATTTCTTTCATACCTGAGAATAAACATGCTTTCAAGTGTCAACCAAAAGGTTGGTGAGTTCATTAATTTATCATAATCAATCAATTCCATAATTTTAATAGACCACAAGATTCTCATTTCCATTTCTCATAAAAATTCATTCATATGGATTGAACACCTGGTAACCGACATTAACAAAATGCATCTAGAATATCCCCATATATTATCATCGAAGTACTAAAGCAGTTCAAATTCTCTGACTGGGGTTTGTCAAGGCTCATAGATCTATCTTTAGAATTCGCGTCAATTAGGGGCAATTATAATAAACCCTAATTCCTAGGTTACCAAGTTCAACAAGGGCGATATCCGGTATAACGATTCAACCATAGAATGTAGTTTTGATTACTTGTGTCTATTTCGTCAAACATTTATAAAAGCATCACATGTATTCTCAGTCCCAAAAATATATATTGCAAAAGCATTTAAAAAGGGAGCAAATGAAACTCACTATACGATATTTTGTAGTAAAAATATTCATACGACGAAACTGATCAATGCAGGGTTGGCCTTGGATTCACGAACATATATCATTAATATATATATTAACACATATATTTGTAATCGAACAAATTTATATATTATTAGAGACTTAATTGTTATTTTAATTAGGTTTTTCATTAAGAACCTTATTAATTATATTTAATAATATTTATTATAAAAGTATTAATATAGTTATGTTATGTGTAGTAAAAATAGTTTTATATAACTAATAGTTATTTGATAAAATAATATTGATAATAATAATAAATAGAAATTGTTTTATTTTACAATAATAATAGTTATTATGATAATAATATTGATAATATAAAAATAATAATCTTAATGTCAAAATAATAATAATGGTAGTAATAATAATAATAATAATAATAATAATAATAACAGTTTTAGAATACAATCTTTGAAGAAAACATGCTTCTAAAAAAATATACGCCGCTGCCCGGCTCGAACTTACGACCTCTAGTTCCAAACCAACACCCCTAACCAATCCGATCTATCTCTCTTTTTCTGAATTTATTATCACCCTAAATGTATTTAACCCGTTATCATTTCATGTGTCATCGTGTTCACTGTTTAACGTCTTCGTCATCGTCATATCATAACCAATTATCATAATTATCATTTTCATTATCATAACCGTATCATCTCATCATAATCATGATCATAGTCATAATGATATCACAATTAAAATCATATCACAATTACAATCATAACCGTGACCATCAACATTCTTTCATACATCGTCACTTCCGAATCATTTTCATTTTACAGCCCAACCATAAGCTGGACCTCGAACAGGAACACATCCCAAATTGAATTATTTGTTATCGACCCAATTTAATGGTTAGCCCAATAGCCGAATAGTTTAAGATTTTATGAAAAGTTACGATCCAAAAATTAGAAACCCTTAAGACATTCGGTTCACCAACAATTCCCACAAAAATCACTTCGAAACACTTTGGGTCATCCAAGTAATATAACCAAGACCCATATACCTATTGGCTTATTAAAATACCACGAATTTTGCAAATAAATCTCATTTTCAATATTGCTAGCCGTTAAATAAATGTTACACGTGATTTGAAGAAGTATTTGGAACCCCACGTTAGCTTGTATGCATATTATTTTCTTATATTTATTTGCATCTAGATACCATAATCATAGTAGTGGTTATAGTGGCACAATTACTTTAAGGAACCAACCTTGGTCCACAATAATTGCTAGAATGCAAGTGGGAGCTCAAATAATAAAAATATTTGATGGTAATGATTGACTCAAATCGTACTAGATCAGGGAGATAAAAACTGCAGTGTCACTTCATCTTCATCATTCTTTACGTTTTATCAACTCAAAACAGATACAGTGAAAATAGTTGCAGCACTTTATTACGATGGTGATGTTATTGGGTGGTAGTTTTGTGGTGACGGATCGAGCAGAGTCAACAGAAAATTTTAGTCAAAATGGTTAGAGTGGACTTGTTTTGGGTTCATGAAGGAAATATAGTGGAGAGAGAGAGAAGAGAGAGATGGTGAAGGAGAAGGTGTTGATCGAAGGTAATAGTGGTATTGGTTCGTTCTCGGTGATCGATCGTGTACGGGTGTGTGGTTAGGTTGATGGAAGGTGGCGTTGCAGATGGTGTTGCAATATAAAATACGGGCAACAATAAGATGTTCGTTCGAGTTTTAGTAGCACATACCTGGTTTGAGTTTGTTGGTCGATTAGTTGTACCCTGCAGCGGTTATAGTCGTCCAGTAGAAAGATAAAGGGTTTTCATGATGATTTGTTTTTCGAATAGAAACAGAAACGTGTGAGCAGGAGGTGGCGATACGGTTGTTCAAAAGTGATCAAATAAAGAAGATGATGGCGTGTGGTGTTGGTGATCAAACATCCTTGGTACACTGATATGGCAACATTAAACCACCATGTTTTCGGTTGATGTTTCCGGTCATTGAAAGCAATAATAAGAAAGTGGTTGATAAGGTTGAGTATAAGAAAGAACGATCAAAGGTGATGGTTGTTCTGGGTTTATATTTGGGTGTCGAGTAGAACAATTCTGGTTACATCGATAGATGTTGGTGATTGCGCTTATGAATCATCAGACTCCTCGTTTCCATGAAAGTTTGATTGCTCACTTTGAGTTTCTAGTTGATCTTGTGTTTTGGCAAGTTGATAGTTACCAGAATTGTTACCCAGAGTGACGATGCTTAGTTGTTTACACTTACTATTCTAAGATTAGAGAACCGAGTGATGATGAACGAGTGGTCTGAGGAAATTTGGACAGAGCAAATAGGTAGGAAGGTTGAGGGATTTTCTTTTAAGTGAGAACAGAATTTGAAAAGGAATGTTAAAATATTTTGGGGAATAAAATGTGGAAGTCTTGTACGTACATAATAAAAATAAAATAATAAACATGATCATATAATAATATCAAATGGGAGTCGCTATTTCCTCGCCTATCTATATGTATGTTTTCTATATATATAAATATAAAGAGAATTGGTGATCGAGGATTGAAACATACAGCTAACAAATATCGTAAGTTGATTCTCTAAGATGCAATAATGCTTAATAATAATAATAATATAATAATAATAATAATAATAATAATAATAATAACAACAATTAAACGTGAATGAAGTAGTTCAATATATCATTGTCTGTATGTACGCATATTATATAAAAAGAATCAGGGATAGTGGCAATGAATTCTAATCATATACAGTTTAACTTAATCATGTTACCAATCATAAATAGTAATCTCAATTAAGCAATCGAATATTTTGGAATATTATTGTCGACAGTTTTCACTGAGTGTTAAATCGTGTCCATTGCTAAACAGTTAACGTATAAAAGTGTTCCTAAAAATCTCAAATTTTTAGCTTAAATATATTTAATTATTTAAATCATTAATTGTTTGAAACCTGATAAAAAAGGTTTGTTAATCATTTGTTTTCTGTTTCAATTAATATGTACGGAGTACTAAAACTTAAACTAAAAAGGTAAAAATATTTTTGTCAAATCTATAATCTTCGTATTCGATTTACAGTTCAACTTTTATTTTAAACCTTCATAAACTCGTATTAGATCTATATGAACACTAACGAAAAATTAACCGAGTATTACAATTGTTTACTATTTATTTTTAATATACTTTATTTTTATACAGATATGTTTTAAATAATAAATATTATTTTCACATAATTAATTTCTAACAATTACATCATAAATTATATTTCAAATTATATATATATATTTATTTATTTAAATATATACATATCTATTTATAAATAGTTGTTCGTGAATCGTCGGGAATGGTCGAAGGTCAATTAAACATATGAAACAGTTTCAAATTTTTGAGAATCAACATTACAGACTTTTCTTATCGTGTCGAATTCATAATAAAATTAAGTTTAAATTTGGTCGGAAATTTTCGGGTCGTCACACTTCTCTGTGTATTAGAGTTGGAATATAACCACGTTAAATCCTAATGTCGTTTATCTTTATTTATCATTCTTATGCTTTATATTATCTGTTTATCATTCGTGGATTAGTGATTCGTTTAAATCACTTGTCTTGTTGGGTCCTAAATTCCTAACAAGTGGTATCAAAGCTATATGTTACGAGATCGGGCACGATGGTGAATTGAAAGCATGTATACGGTTGGTTGCTGATTCGGTTATTCATCTGGATTATTAAACGACGTGATCCAAGGTATTGTTTGCATCATGTATCGAGACCAAGTGACTCAGTTGGTCGGTGTAAACTTAGGATATGTCTATGTATCCAGAAGAATTTATCACATTTTGGGGAACAATTCTGAAAAGTTATTATGCAATCGAACGTGTCGATTGTATAATGATGGTGATTTTTATTCGCGAAGGTTTACGGAGTTAGGGGTCGGGTAGATGGGTTCATTGGGAGAGATTTTTGGGAGATCCGGATGTTAGATCTGGGTTCTTTTTCCTCGCCATTCCGTGCGAAAGATCAATTGAGCTATCAAAATTCGGAGGTTCATGAGCTGTTGTATGTCAAAATTCGTAATGGTTTCGTTAATCGTTGGATCATCTTGAAACTTAACTATATGTGCTAGACACGTAGTTCAAATCATATCAAAATTTGGTAGCGATCGGAATGTTTAATTTAGAGATATGTTTTTCCGAAGTTGCTGCTGTTTACGTAAAATTCTTTTAAGGTATGTTTGCGCAGATGTGGGAGAAAATTCATTGTAGGCTTGTCTACCGTTTGATTAATTTGATTTTTGGAATGGTGATACTTCACACACAGATCTAGGTGTGGTAAAAATTTGTTGATAGTTGGATTTTGAGATACGATTATTCGATTTTGGGCAGTTTCATGATGATTTTTCGGGTTTGATGACGCTAGTATGAGATGATTTTGCATCGAAAACTTTGGGCGATACGAGCTGTGTTTCGTGGATGTGGGTTTGTTATGGGAGCTCAGGAGGGTGGTTTTCTCTCGGGTTAGAGCGGTTGGGTAATGAACGAGACGTATTCGGGTTGAAAGTTGATAGTCATAGTTGTAGTGACCCGAACTTTTCCATGTTTATATATATTAATTGAGATTGATATTTACATGACTAAATGTTTCCAACGTGTTAAGCAATCAAACTTGTTAAGACTTGATTAAATGAAATAAGTTTCATATAGACAATTGATCTCCCAAGTAGACCTGCGATTCACGAACGTTACAAAATTGTAAAAACTACATGTTGTGGTATATATAGACATATATATATATGGTTGACATGAGATTATGATGAGTAAGTATCTCACTAAGTATATTAACAATGTGTGATACACATAAGAAATGAGATTACTAAGTTAAGAAACTCGAAATGATATATATAACGATTATCGCTATGATAACGTCTACTAAATATATATGTATCATATTAAGATATTGATACACTATATTTAATATGATAAAATGATATTTAAATATATCATTAAGTGTGTTAACAATGAACTAGATATGTAAAAACAAGACTACTAACTCAAGAATTACGAAACGAGACTTATATGTAACGATTATCGTTGTAACGATATTTTAATGTATATATCATATTAAGAGATATTCATACATCATAATATCATGATAATATAATAATTTAAAATCTCATTTGATATAATAAAAATTGGGTTAACAACATTAATTGAGATCGTTAACTTAAAGGTTTCAAAACAACACTTACATGTAACGACTAACGAAGACTTAACGACTTCATTAGAATGTATATACATGTTGTGTTTTGATATGTATTCTTACACTTTTGAAAGAATTCAAGACACATATCAAAGTACTTCTACTTAACAAAAATGCTTACAATTACATCCTCGTTCAGTTTCATCAACAATTCTACTCGTATGCACCCGTATTCGTACTCGTACAATACACAGCTTTTAGATGTATGTATTATTGGTATATACACTCCAATGATCAGCTCTTAGTAGCCCATGTGAGTCAGCTAACACATGTGGGAACCATCATTTGGTAACTAGCATGAAATATCTCATAAAATTACAAAAATATTAGTAATCATTCATGACTTATTTACATGAAAACAAAATTACATATCCTTTATATCTAATCCATATATCAACGACCAAAAACACCTACAAACACTTTCATTCTTCAATTTTCTTCATCTAATTGATCTCTCTCAAGTTCCATCTTCAAGTTCTAAGTGTTCTTCATAAATTCCATAAGTATGGTTTCATAAAAAAATCAAGAATACTTCCAAGTTTGCAAGTCTACTTCCAAGCTTTCTAATCCATTCCAAGTAATCATCTAAGATCAAGGAACCTTTATTATTTATAGTAGGTTATCTTTCTAATTCAAGGTAATATTCATATTCAAACTTTGATTCAATTTCTACAACTATAACAATCTTATTTCGAGTGAAAATCTTACTTGAACTGTTTTCGTGTCATGATTCTGCTTCAAGAACTTTCAAGCCATCCAAGGATCCTTTGAAGCTAGATCCATTTTTCTCATTTCCAGTAGTTTTATCCAGAAAACTTGAGGTAGTAATGATGTTCATAACATCATTCGATTCATACATATAAAGCTATCTTATTCGAAGGTTTAAACTTGTAATCACTAGAACATAGTTTAGTTAATTCTAAACTTGTTCGCAAATAAAAGTTAATCCTTCTAACTTGACTTTTAAAATCAACTAAACACATGTTCTATATTTATATGATATGCTAACTTAATGATTTAAAACCTGGAAACACAATGAACACCATAAAATCGGATATACGCCGTCGTAGTGAAACCGGGGGCTGTTTTGGTTTGGATAATTAAAAACTATGATAAACTTTGATTTAAAAGTTTTTATTCTGGGAAAATTATTTTTCATATGAACATGAAACTATATCCAAAAATCTTGGTTAAACTCAAAGTGAAAGTATGTTTTTCAAAATGGTCATCAAGATGTCGTTCTTTCGACGGAAATGACCACCTCTTTAGTAATTGACATGTAACTTAAATTTTTGACTATAAACCTATACTTTTTCTATTTGGATTCTTAAATTAGAGTTCAATATGAAACCATAACAATTTGATTCACTCAAAACGGATTTAAAATGAAGAAGTTATGGGTAAAACAAGATTGGATATTTTTGATCTTTTTAGCTACGGGAAATGTTTAACAAATCTATACAAATCATATCCTAGCTAACTTATATTGTATTATACATGTATTCTAATATATTATGTATTCTTGGGATACCATAGACACGTATGCAAATGTTTTGACATATCATATCGACCCATTATATATATTATTTGGAATAACCATAGACACTCTATATGCAGTAATGTTGGAGTTAGCTATATATAGGGTTGAGGTTGATTCCAAAAATATATATACTTTGAGTTGTGATTTAGCCTGAGACGTGTATACACTGGGTCATGGATTGATTCAAGATAATATATATATATCGATTTATTTTTGTACATCTAACTGTGGACAACTAGTTGTAGGTTACTAACGAGGACAGCTGACTGATAATACTAAAAATGAACATATATTTCATAGCATTATTCCTCAAGAAAGACAATCTTTTAGTTGCAATTGTTCTATTTACAAGTGATATTCGTTTAAATAATAAAAGGTGAAGACAAAAGACAGATTCGACGAATTGAAGACGCAAACGACCAAAAAGCTCAAAAGTACAAAAGACAATCAAAGAGGTTCCAATTATTGATAAGAAACGTCTCGAAATTACAAGAGTACAAGATTCAAAACGCAAAGTACAAGATATTAAATTGTACGCAAGGACGTTCGAAAATCCGGAATCGGGACCAGAGTCAACTCTCAACGCTCGACGCAACGGACTAAAAATTACAAGTCAACTATGCACATAAATATAATATAATATTTAAATAATTCTTATAATTATTTAATATATTATATTTATTTAAAACCGTCGGTAAACAAAGAGCCAAACTCCTCTGAGCTGTAAAAGCAAACTCCGCGACTCGCGGAGTTTGAAGGCCTAAAATGCCGCGAGTCGCGGAACCCCAATTTCAGAAACTCCCTATAAAGCTCGCGCATTCTGATCGTAAAATATCATCTTTTTCTTCTCCTCATTCATACGTAAAATATATATATATATATATATTTATAATTTAAATTTTAATTTTAATTATAATTCTAATAATAAGGGTATGTTAGCGAATGTTGTAAGGGTGTAAGTCGAAATTCTGTCCGTGTAACGCTACGCTATTTTTAATCATTGTAAGTTATGTTCAACCTTTTTACATTAATGTCTCGTAGCTAAGTTATTATTATGCTTATTTAAAACGAAGTAATCATGATGTTGGGCTAATTATTAAAATTGGGTAATTGGGCTTTGTACCATAATTGAGGTTTGGACAAAAGAACGACACTTGTGGAAATTAGACTATGAGCTATTAATGGGATTTATATTTGTTTAACTAAATGATAGTTTGTTAATGTTAATATAAAGATTTACAATTGGGCGTCCCTATAAATTACCATATACACTCAATCGGACACGATGGGCGGGGTATTTATATGTACGAATAATCGTTCATTTAACCGGACACGGGAATGGATTAATAGCCACTAGAATAATTAAAACAGGGGTGAAATTATGTACAAGGACACTTGGTATAATTGATAACAAAATATTAAAACCTTGGGTTACACTCAGTCGACATCCTGGTGTAATTATTAAACAAAGTATTAAAATCTTGTTACAGTTTAAGTCCCCAATTAGTTGGAATATTTAACTTCGGGTATAAGAATAATTTGACGAGGACACTCGCACTTTATATTTATGACTGATGGACTGTTATGGACAAAAACCAGACGGACATATTAAATAATCCAGGACAAAGGACAATTAACCCATGGGCATAAAACTAAAATCAACACGTCAAACATCATGATTACGGAAGTTTAAATAAGCATAATTCTTTTATTTCATATTTAATTTCCTTTATTTTATATTTAATTGCACTTCTAATTATCGCATTTTTATTGTTATTGTATTTAATTGCACTTTTAATTATCGTACTTTTTAATTATCGCAAGTTTATTTTATCGCACTTTTATTATTCGCAATTTCATTATCGTTATTTACTTTATGCTTTAATTTAAGTCTTGTATTTATTTTTAATATTTTACATTTGATTTTAACTGCGACTAAAGTTTTAAAATCGACAAACCGGTCATTAAACGGTAAAAACCCCCCTTTATAATAATATTACTTATATTTGTATTTTTATAAAAGTAAACTAATATAGCGTTAAGCTTTGTTTAAAAAGATTCCCCGTGGAACGAACCGGACTTACTAAAAACTACACTACTGTACGATTAGGTACACTGCCTATAAGTGTTGTAGCAAGGTTTAAGTATATCCATTCTATAAATAAATAAATATCTTGTGTAAAATTGTATCGTATTTAATAGTATTTTCTGTAAAAATATAAGCTATTTTATATACTACTCTGCTAAAACATCAAGTATTTTTGGCGCCGCTGCCGGGGAATCTCTTAAAAGCCGGAAGCGCAACGCTACATAAAAAAAAAAAAAAAAATTATGTATTTTTTTGTTAAATATTTAAGTTTTATAAAGTTTCTTTATTTTTATATAAGTTTTATTTAAGTATTTTGTTTTTATTTAAAAACATATAAAAATATATATATATATAAATCTAGTTTTAAGATTTTTATTTATAAAATTATAAAGTAATTCTATTTTTATTTAAGTTTTAAATATAAGTTTTTATTATACACATATTTTTTTTTATAAACAGAAAAAAATTAAAAACAGAAAATAAAAAAAAAATAAATAAATAAAGAAAAACGCGTTGAATTTAAATAACCTGTCAGTTGAAAACTGGAACCCCGCGACTCGCGGGGTTTGATGCTTTGAATACCGCAACTCGCGGAGTAAACCTGACACACTGACAGAAACCCTAATTCAGTATTAATTACGAGTAATTATTAATAATTATTATTTTAAACCCTAATTAATTATTATTATAATTAGTTTTATTATAATTAGTTTTACTTTTTATTTAATTTATGTATTTAGTATTAATTAGTTTTATTAAATTGTAAAATTAATAGTTTTAATAAATAAATAATATAAAAATAATATTTTTATAAAAATTGTAATTTTTACAACTTTTTGTATATTTTTATATTTTGTCCCTTTTTAATCGTTTTAGCATAATATTTGTATTTTTAGCTCATATTTAGTTTTAAACTTAGTTTTTGCCATAGTTATTTTTTACTTCTAGATTTTTAGGCTTTGCCGTAGAATTCCTTAAGTGCTTTTTCTTTAGAATAAGATTTAGGTGCTTTAGAATTTTGTGACGCCTTTTTAAGTTTTAGTTTCTTTTTAAGTTATTTCTATTTGGGATTTAGTTTTTCCTGTAAGCTTTAATATTTTTAGACACCTTTTACCTATGTATCAATTATCATTCCAATTAGTAATTTCAATTTGCGATTATAATTTTAAGTTAGTTGTAGTAATAAGGTTAGGTTAGTCAAGTATTTTTAAGTTTTTATAAGTTTCTTTAATTTTTCCGTCACCTTTTATTTTTCAACCATTTTTCTTTTTCGATCTTTTTCGACGAACTCTTTTTCTTTCTTATTTCTCGCTATTCTAGTTTTTAGGACATAGATTTTTATTCTACTTCTTATCTAATTTTCTTAAAATTACGAAAATTTATTTTAAGTGGTTAAATTGATAGACATCAAAATTTTCTGGTTCGTAGTAATAGTTGGATTTGTACGTGGACCGGGTTATTGGAGCCAAACAGTCCTCAATTATATTGAGACCAAACGAATCCTGCCCCTCTGCTGCATCTTTTGGCTATTCGAAACGTGGGCAAAATCAGAAAAGTCTATTGGTTGGATAACTTATTATAATTTTTCTTTCCTTTTAAAACTAATAGGATATTCAGTGAATGCACCGAGCAAGACGATCACCACCTTTTGTACGTTCACCACCTGTAACTAGATCAAGACATTTAGCAAATATAACCGCCGTTGATTTTTCTTTAGAATCGTCATCCAGTCAACCAAGTACTTCAGTTCAAATTTCCGATAATCCATTTTTTGAACCCGACCTCACAATTGAGAATCCGGAGAATATTCAGGAACGGTTCGTAGATCCTGAACCATTAAACTTTCCTCCGGAACCACCAATCATTCAAACAGAGATTGTTGAGGAACGAACCATTAAATCAGAATCCTCTAGTGATTCCGATTCAACAAATTCAATTATGGAGAATCTGGAACCTTTAAGTATGGAAGACCGAATGAGAGCTAAACGCACTGGCCAAGGTCACGCAATTACTCATCCAGACATTAATGCGCCAGATTATGAAATCAAAGGACAAATTCTACACATGGTGACTAATCAATGCCAATTTAGTGGTGCGCCGAAGGAAGATCCAAATGAACATCTACGTACCTTTAATAGAATCTGCACACTATTTAAAATCCGAGAAGTGGAGGATGAACAGATATATCTCATGTTATTTCCCTGGACTTTAAAGGGAGAAGCCAAAGATTGGTTGGAATCGTTACCTGAAGGGGCGATCGATACATGGGACGTTTTAGTTGAAAAATTTCTTAAACAATTCTTTCCTGCATCTAAAGCCGTAAGACTTCAAGCAGAAATTGTTACGTTCACACAAAAACCAAATGAAACTCTATATGAGGCGTGGACAAGATATGGAAAGTTATTAAGAGGATGTCCGCAACATGGTTTAGACACCTGTCAAATAGTACAAATATTCTACCAAGGATGCGACATCACTACAAGGAAAGACATAGATATAGCAGCTGGTGGTTCTATTATGAAGAAAACCGAAACTGATGCTTACAAAATTATTGATAACACTGCTTCCCACTCACATGAGTGGCACCAAGAAAAAGATATCGTTAGATCATCTAAAGCAGCTAGAGCCGATTCTAGCCATGACTTAGATTCCATTTCCGCAAAGATAGATGCTGTGGAGAGACGAATGGAAAAGATGACTAAAGATATTCACTCAATACGAATTAGTTGTGAGCAGTGTGGAGGACCACATTTGACAAAAGATTGTCTCAGTATTGAATTAACAATGGAACAAAGAGAGAATATTTCATACATAAACCAAAGGCCTGGAAATAATTATCAGAATAATTATCAACCGCCAAGACCGATTTACAATCAAAACCAGAGTTATAACCGAAATATTCCATACAACAACCAACAAGGTCCTAGCAATCAACAAGTATCCAATAATACTTACAATCAGCAAAGACCTAATTTTCAAAACAAACCACCACAACAAACCGATGATAAAAAGCTGAATTTAGAAGATATGATGACAAAGCTAGTTGAAACTCAAACGCAGTTTTTCACATCTCAAAAACAAACCAATGAACAAAATGCTCAAGCATTTAGAAATCAACAAGCTTCTATTCAAAATCTGGAACAAGAAGTGAGTAACCTAGCAAGGTTAATAGGTGAAAGAAAACCAGGAAGTCTACCTAGTGATACAAATGCTAACCCCCGGAATGAAACAGCTAAAGCCATTACCACAAGAAGTGTTACAACATTTAAACCACCTGAAATACCTGTAACTTCTGATGAAGCTATTCCTACTCTACAAGAACCACAACCTGATCAAGATAAGGAAAAAGAACCGGTAGTTGAAAAGGTTAATGAAGATAACACAGTTAAGGCTAAACCTTATGTTAAACCATACCAACCACCACTTCCTTACCCGAGTAAAATGAAGAAAGAGAAACTTGAAGCCGAGCAATCCAAATTCTTGGATATGTTTAAACAGATAAATGTAAATCTTCCTTTCATTGATGTGATTTCAGGAATGCCTAGATATGCTAAATTCTTGAAAGATCTAATTTCAAATAGAAAGAAAATGGAAGAACTCTCGGCTGTTACTATGAATGCTAATTGTTCAGCAGTGCTGTTGAATAAGATACCAGAAAAACTATCTGATCCAGGAAGTTTCACAATTCCATGTTTTCTGGGTAGTCTTAGTTCAATAGAAGCATTGGCAGACTTAGGTGCTAGTATAAATCTAATGCCATATTCACTATACACTAAACTAGACCTTGGAGAATTGAAACCAACCAGAATAAGCATACAACTAGCCGATAGATCAATAAAATATCCTAGAGGGATAATGGAGAACATGCTAGTTAAAGTTGGTACTTTAGTATTTCCAGTATATTTTGTTGTTCTGGACATGGAAGAAGATTCTCAAGTTCCTCTCATATTAGGAAGACCATTCTTAAACACGGCTAAAGCAATGATAGACGTGTTCGGTAAGAAATTGACCCTAAGTATAGAGGATGAGAGTGTTACCTTTTCAGTTGATAGAGCAATGCAACAACCACAATCTGCAGATGATACATGTTATTATATTCAAACTATAGATGCACATGCAGAATTATTAGAAGAATTTCCAGAATTACAAGGAACAGGAGAATGTTCTTTAGGAGAAGGTAATGAACCAATTGATGAAGTTGAAATGTTAGCTACACTTATAGCTAATGGATATGAACCAACAACAGAAGAAATTCAAATGCTAAAAGAAGAAGACAAATATCGATATAAATCATCGATAGAAGAACCTCCGAAATTAGAGTTAAAGCCACTTCCAAACCATTTGGAATACGCTTATTTACATGGTGAATCTGAATTACCTGTAATAATATCGTCTTCTCTTACTGAAAATGAGAAATCACAACTCATTTCTGTGTTGAAAGCTCATAAACCAGCCATTGCATGGAAGATTCATGATATTAAAGGAATAAGTCCTTCGTATTGCACACATAAAATCCTTATGGAAGAAGGTCATAAAACGTATGTGCAACGCCAACGAAGACTAAATCCTAATATGCAAGATGTAGTTAAGAAAGAGATTATTAAACTGCTAGATGCAGGTCTAATTTATCCAATCTCTGATAGTCCATGGGTAAGCCCAGTTCAATGCGTACCTAAGAAGGGTGGCATGACTGTCATTACAAATGAGAAAAATGAGCTTATTCCTACTAGGACTGTAACAGGATGGCGTGTATGTATTGATTATAGAAAATTAAATGACGCCACCAGAAAAGATCACTTTCCCTTACCTTTCATAGATCAAATGTTGGAAAGATTAGCCGGAAATAGTTACTATTGTTTTCTAGATGGATTTTCCGGATATTTTCAAATTCCAATAGCACCCGAGGACCAAGAGAAAACCACATTCACGTGCCCTTATGGTACTTTTGCTTACAAACGCATGCCATTTGGACTTTGCAACGCCCCTGTAACCTTTCAAAGGTGTATGATGGCAATTTTTCACGACATGATAGAAGAATGCATGGAAGTTTTCATGGATGACTTTTCAGTCTTCAGTGATACATTTGAATCATGTCTAGTTAATCTGGAACGAATGCTTATTAGATGCGAACAATCAAATCTAGTACTTAATTGGGAGAAATGCCATTTCATGGTTAAAGAAGGCATCGTTCTTGGACATAAAATTTCAAAAGAAGGAATTGAAGTGGATAGAGCTAAAGTAGATGTAATTGCTAAACTTCCACATCCCACCAATGTTGGAGGAGTTAGGAGTTTTCTAGGGCATGCCAGTTTTTACCGACGTTTCATAACAGATTTTTCAAAAATTGCCACTCCTATGAATAAACTCCTAGAAAAGGATGCGCCATTCATCTTTTCAGATGAGTGTATCAAATCTTTTAATATTCTTAAAGAAAAACTCACTAATGCGCCGATCATGATAACACCACATTGGAATCTACCATTTGAACTAATGTGCGATGCAAGTGATTTTGCAATGGGAGCCGTTTTAGGACAAAGGATTGAAAAACGATTTCAACCTATATATTATGCTAGTAAGACGTTACAAGGAGCACAAACGAACTATACAACTACTGAAAAAGAACTCATTGCTATTGTCTATGCTTTTGACAAATTTCGATCATATCTCGTTCTAGCAAAAACGGTGGTCTATACCGACCATTCTGCTCTTAGATACCTATTTTCGAAACAAGATGCTAAACCAAGATTAATCCGTTGGATCTTACTCTTACAAGAGTTTGATATTGAAATCCGAGATAAAAGAGGAGCAGAAAATCTCGCCGCTGATCATCTTTCTCGTCTTGAAAATCCCGAATTAGAAGTTCTAAATGAATCAGCCATACAAGACAACTTTCCTGATGAATATCTATTGAAGATAGATTATAAAGAAATCCCATGGTTTGCAGACTATGCAAACTACTTAGTTTGTGGATTCCTTGAAAAAGGATTATCGTACCAAAAATGAAAGAAATTCTTCAGTGATATAAAACACTATTTTTGGGAAGATCCACATTTGTTTAAAAGTTGTCCCGATGGAATAATACGCCGATGTGTATTTGGAGATGAAGCTAGTAAAATTTTAAACCATTGTCACACAGGACCAACAGGAGGGCATTATGGGCCTCAACTAACAGCAAGAAAAGTTTATGATGCTGGATTCTATTGGCCTACAATTTACAAAGACGCACACCTTCTTTGCAAATCCTGTGATGCTTGTCAAAGGGCCGGAAAAATAAGTCAACGTGATGAAATGCCACAAAATGTCATCCAAGTATGTGAAGTATTTGACATTTGGGGTATTGACTTTATGGGTCCATTTCCAAAATCTCATAATAATCTATATATACTCGTAGCCATTGATTATGTATCTAAATGGGCGGAAGCACAAGCTCTCCCAACTAACGATGCACGAGTTGTAGTCAACTTTTTAAAACGTCTTTTTGCAAGGTTTGGAACACCGAAAGCTTTAATAAATGATCGGGGTACTCATTTCTGTAATAATCAACTTGAGAAAGTTCTTAAAAGATATGGAGTAACTCATAAAATCTCCACCGCATATCATCCACAAACAAGTGGACAAGTTGAAAATACCAACCGAGCTTTAAAACGTATTCTAGAGAAAACCGTAGGATCAAATCCGAAGGAATGGTCCATTAAATTGGAGGATGCACTCTGGGCTTTTAGAACAGCCTACAAAACTCCAATTGGAACCACACCTTTTAGACTTGTTTATGGAAAAGCATGTCATCTTCCAGTAGAAATTGAACACAAAGCATTTTGGGCTTTGAAAACATGTAATCTTGATTTACATGAAGCTGGACGTCTACGATTAAGTCAACTAAACGAATTAGAAGAATTAAGACATGAAGCATACGAAAATTCGTTAATCTATAAGGAAAGAAAGAAGAAATGGCATGATAAAAGAATCAGAAGTTCAAAAGAATTTAAAGAAGGAGACAGAGTTCTTCTTTTCAATTCACGATTCAAGCTATTTCCTGGAAAATTGAAATCAAGATGGTCTGGACCATTCATAGTCAAAAGAGTTTTCCCATACGGAACGATAGAATTAATAAATTCAAATGGGATTGAATTTAAAGTTAATGGTCACAGAGTTAAACATTACATACATGGTCCGATGGAAGTCGACAACGAAGTTAATCACAATTTCGACACCACAGCTAACTAAGTGTGGGGAGAATCAAGTCTTTAAAGGATAATATGTATTTCTGTTAGAGTTAGATTGTCTGTTTTCGTGTAGTTCTCGAAAATGGAACCCGAATGGTCTTTCCCTAGCAGACCCTAAAGAACTAGTCTTCTTCCCCCATTCTGAATTTTTATTTTTTTTAGGTTTTTACAAAATGAAGACTGCCTGTGAACTAAACCATGGTCTAATGCTACACGCTTTGATCACTAAACGTAATAATGACATACTACCGAGTGAATTAGTATCAGTAATCAGAGAAAGAATGGACGGAGTTAGAAAAGAATCCAGATGCGAAGATAATAAGTTACAATTTGGTAAAGGAAAATCAAAATTCGCAGCAAAAAGAAGAGCACGACACCTAGAACGATGTCACAAATGCGGAAAATGGTCACATGGAGGTAAATGTTCAAATAATCAAACCTATTCAAATACCGAATTTGTTACTTTATACAGAGACGGACCGTTCATATGTTTAGAAGAAAAGACACTGAATGCTCGAGGTTACGCCTATGTAGCTATGGAAAACCAATTAAACCGACTATCTTATGAATGGGATAGATCATATAACTAAGAAATCTATTTCACAGGTATGTTTGTACAGTTTTATTTTATTTATTTTTATTTTTAAACCTTTTGATAATAAACGCTAATTTGTTCGCTATAAAGTATTAAATTGGTATTAAATAAAATTAGGTTTGGCGACCGAAATTATTGATATCATTCAAAAATTTATTACATCACTGCGAAATTTAACGTTTATTCTTAAGGTATAAATATCTTTAAACAATCAACCCAAAATATTTCAAAAATTCGTCATGAGTTAAATTAGGTTTTGGAACTGAAATTACTTTACCGAAAAGAGGGGCGCATATTTTTGATAATATTTGATTGATTAAAGTGGGATAAAAAGCCAAAAAGATTTTTAATTTTATTTTTACCATGTTTTTAAAATTAATATATAAATCTTAAATTAATATTGTAAACTTTGTAAAAAAACAATATTTTTAAAATTGTAAATATTTGAAAAATTAATATAAGTTTGGTGTGAATTTATAATATGAATTGTTAAATTAAGTTTGGTGTGAATTTTTAATTTTTAAAATATGAATTTTTAATTTTATGCATTTTAAATTTTAAGTTTGGTGTGAATTTTTAATATTAATTTTGAATTTTATATTTAAATTGTGTGAATTTAAAAACAAAAATTTACTTAATCTCATTAAGTTAAAAATATGATTTTAAAAATTCGTCGTAAGTTGAAGACTAGGTCGTTGAACCGAAATTGCTTTACCCGAGGGAGGGACGATAACTTTTATTATCATTATTTTTAATCTTATTGAATTAAAGTATGCCAAAAACATTAAAAAAACCCAAAAATCTTAGCTTTTAAAACAATCACTACAAAAAGATAAATTTTAAAATTTTGTCGAGGGACGGACTAGGACATCTAATCGAAACGACTTCGTCCTAAATAACAAGGGAAACAAAATTTTAAAATTAATTACTTAATTGTTTTATAAGTTAAAGATTATAAAAAAAAAAAAAGAAAACTCCGCGACTCGCGGAGTTTGAAGGGGAAATATCCGCGAGTCGCGGGAGGACCGAAATACAGAAAAAATAAAAAGAGCTGCAACTGATCAGTCCACACCTCAAACCAAAAAAATACTGCGAACATATACGCGAAAAAACCCCAAAAACACCCCCAAAATCACAATTTTTAACCGTTAATCACCAAATTTTTTACTAAAATCATGTTGAGAAGGATGCTATCTAGGAATTACTCAAGAAAAACGGTAAATTTCTACACCTAAACACCATTTAATCCGAAATTTGTGTTCTTGAGCAATTTTTTCCCAATTTGATTTTGATGCTTTTTAGTGTAATTAGGCTTAAATTGTTTATGTATTATGCTTGTATAACCTAGATTGATGCTATTTAACATGATTAGAAGCCTTAAACTTCAAATTTTGAGTAATCTAGGGTTTGTGTTCTTGAGCAAATTTGGGGCTTTTTGATATAAACAGGTTATGGCCGATTTTTGTCATGAATTGTTGCTAAATTAAGTAGTGTAACATGTTTAGGTAGTTAAATGATCCAAACTTTGAGCCTAAACATGATTTTGAGAATTAAAGTGGACTTTTTCAAGTCTAAAATTCATGAACTTGATTTTTGAAAGATAATGCCATTTGAAACTTGTTTAATTGCTAGTAATGATTATTTTGACATGTTATTTGAGTTGAATGCTTATGAACTTGGCGAACATTTTCGTATATGCTTATTTGAAAAAGTGTAGATTTGATGAAAATATGAAAATAAGCTTAAGTTTGATATAAATTGATCATGTCATTGTAATTATTTTGATTGACAATTTTGCTGACACTAATGCATATTTGGATGCACAAAAATTGTGTTTGATGTGTTTTGCAGACTGAAAGGGGTGAATCTTCATCCCAAGCTCGCAATGCTTCTGCTGAGAATGTGGAACAACAGGAGGTGGATAACTACTACAAGCAGGATATACCTCATCCGGTCATGACATTTTCTGATATGCACTTGGAAGAGTTGCACCCGAACCTGAGATTTGACAGACTTTGGATAGATTATCCAAAATACCAAAGGGGTTTGCATACTCTTCATTCTAAGGTTGTTGAGGTACCGAGGGTCATAGAATGGGGACCCTTAGAAGCTGTAGAATTGGCCAGGCCAATTAGGGAATTACTTGTACAGAGGTATGGTAATTCTACTTTTAATGACTGGCTACGTTTATTCACCATGCGTAGACCTGTATATAAAGTATGGTGTGAAGAATTGTTGTGTAGTATAGAGTTGAATGATCGGGTAGCTAGTTTAACCGATCGTTCTTTTATTAGATTTTTGTTAAGCGGTTCGATGCGCCACATGTCTTTACTAGACATGGCTCAGGCTTTACATATATATACGCCTGAGGAGTTAGCATCTGCCGATTGTAGAGGGTTGATACTAAACGGTAGAAAGATAGATGAAAATTTTGATACACACGGTGTGTGGAGTCAAATGACAAGCCATCACCGTTTCAAAGGGGGAAATTACTCTTATTTGGATATAGATAGAGCCGAATTAAGAGTGATTCATAGGTTTTTAGCTAATTCGATTACACAAAGGGGTAAGAACAAGGAAAAGGTAAATGAACAGGATTTGTTTTACCATATGTGTATTCGAGACCCACAAAGTGCTGTAAGTATACCATATTGTGTGGGTTATTATTTATCAGCTATGGTTAGGGGGATGAGACCGCATAGCATAATAGGAGGTGGTATTTTTATTACTTTGATTGCTGAATATCTCGGTGTGGATATAAGTCGGGGGGGATTATTAGTCGAAGAACCAGAACCCCGCGATACTATAGGTTTAAATGTATACCATGGTGCGAAAGTTTTGAAAAGGCGAAATAACGCCGCAGTACCATACCATGGTAGACATCCACAGGTTGAGAGAAACCAACAGCAAGATAATGTAGGAGGGGGAAATGAGATGCAAGAAATGCAAAGGTTTATAGCTTCACAGGAGTACGAAAATGCTAGACAGAGAGCATTTGAAGATTGGCAAGTTCATCAGAACCAAATCATAGCTCATTGCCAACATATAGGTAGAAACTATATTCCTACACCGAAACCCATCTTCCCTCCCTGGACTATAGAGATGCAACCACCGTATCCTACGTATAACCCTGCCGAAGCATTCTATAGCACCTATGGTTATGCTTGGAACCCCTATTAGTATCAATATCATCCATAGTCTACTTATTTTTATTTATTTTGTAATTTGTATTGTTGATACGTTTAATACTTATGTTAATATTGTAATAGTTGTTATAATTTTCTAACTTTTATTCTTAGATTTTATTAATTTTTGAATGTGGGGTAATATACCAAACTTCAAAAATATGTATATATGTTTGCAGTTTATCTTATGTACACAACAGGGTAAAACAACGCATTTTCAAAGACTGGCATTAAGTTCAGCAAAAGCAACTAATTTTGACGACAAGATGCAAAATATATGTGAAATAACAACAAGACGGAATGAACAAATGATGTGCACCATTTATCATTCAGCAAACAAACGCCAATATATTTGGAAACTTTGGTAAAAATTTAATCATTTTCACACAAATCACCCTCAATAATTTAAATTATTACTGATTTCTTGCAAATGAGGGCATTGCAAGATCTTAAGTGTGGGAAGGGGTTAAATTCTTTCGGATTTTAAAATTTTTTACTTTATACACTTGGTTACCATTAAAAATACTAGTAAAGCAGTAGTTGTATTAGAATCTAGTGCTCTCTGATAAAAAAGAACAGCCCTAGTCTTATATACTGACTACCCAATTCTAGTAAAATTTTTTAAAATTTTCAATTAAATGAACTCAAAATCATGTTTATACATATTTATGAACGATAAAACTAGGTTTTAACACCGAAATTATTGTTACCTCGGAAAGGACATAAATTGAGAAACAAACCAAAATGTTAAAATTCATTTAAAATGGAATAGAGAACGATAAAAAGGAAAATAAAAGCCAAGTGTGGGAAAATTTACCAAGTTATTTTAAACATATGTCACATATATCTGTAACAAATAACTGAAAACACTTTTGCTTTGGACTAAACTAAACTGTTTTACCCGATGAAAGAAAAGAAGAGATGGATCTACACGATGAATCAATTCCATCATTAAAAGGAAGTAAAGTCTTCCGAAAAAGACACGCGCTTCTTGATTTAGGTCATGAAGTTGTCATCCAGACCAGCTGTAGGTTGACGAAAAATCTAGAAAAGTCATCACTAAAATCAGCAGGAAATCCACGGACCTCAGCATTAAACAGGGTCGCCAAGTGGTCAGATTTATCCTAACCATGAGAAGAATTTATCTTGTAAAATGGGGGGGCACCATGCAAATTAGCTGGATAAGACTAATGAATCAGATCCCCAGAAAGGATAATCTCCTTAAAGATTAAAAATCAGCTTTTAAGACTGATATTACTCAATCCTAGAGATTGACCTTAAAGATTGAGAATTACAAACTCATGGAATTCAATGATATCTAAACTCGAGCTTGAACGAGAAAATATTTTGATCAAAATTACAAACCGATTTGTTTTCTGAAAACCCTATTTTCAATGCGTTCATTACCATTGAACGTAAAATCCTAGGAATTCACCTGGAATTCATTAGGTCACCTGAACCAAATCGGGTGTCAACCGTAAGAACGGTGGTTGCATAGTGGTCAAAGACAGGACCTTGTGCCATACCGAAAAATTATAAGGGTGAGCTTTACTATTGCTCCTACCAAGGATAGTAATTGCGTCCGACACGTTATAGACCATAATTAAAAGCATGTCAGGGGACATTGCCTTAACAGTTGCTTGTTCAACGCTTTCCTTTACAACCGGATGGTAGTTTACCGAAAGGTAATATACGGGACAAGTAAACTGGACGTGTTGCTTTCCAAATACAAGGTTAGCAAGTGGGTGACACAAAACCATAAGTTTTGAGCTAAAATTTTCAAATCTGAAACCCATCAAACCCACAAAAATATTTTGCAAACACCGGTAAAGGGTTATTCCGGAAAACTTATCTAGGGTAAAAACTAAATTTAATTTTCAAAAGATCAAATGTTTTCATAAAGATCCAATTTCCTTAATGGATCTAAATTTTTATAGTCATGTGGTACTGTAAACCATATCGTTACTACCATTGTTTATACCACCGTATAGAAATCACTGATGTACAAAGTGTGAGAATAAAGAAGTGATTCTAGTATTTCAAGACGATATTGCTTGAGGACAAGCAACGCTTAAGTGTGGGAATATTTGATAATGCTAAAAACGAACATATATTTCATAGCATTATTCCTCAAGAAAGACAAGCTTTTAGTTGCAATTGTTCTATTTACAAGTGATATTCGTTTAAATAATAAAAGGTGAAGACAAAAGACAGATTCGACGAATTGAAGACGCAAACGACCAAAAAGCTCAAAAGTACAAAAGACAATCAAAGAGGTTCCAATTATTGATAAGAAACGTCTCGAAATTACAAGAGTACAAGATTCAAAACGCAAAGTACAAGATATTAAATTGTACGCAAGGACGTTCGAAAATCCGGAACCGGGACCAGAGTCAACTCTCAACGCTCGACGCAACGGACTAAAAATTACAAGTCAACTATGCACATAAATATAATATAATATTTAAATAATTCTTATAATTATTTAATATATTATATTTATTTAAAACCGTCGGTAAACAAAGAGCCAAACTACTCTGAGCTGTAAAAGCAAACTCCGCGACTTGCGGAGTTTGAAGGCCTAAAATGCCGCGAGTCGCAGAACCCCAATTTCAGAAACTCCCTATAAAGCTCGCGCATTCTGATCGTAAAATATCATCTTTTTCTTCTCCTCATTCATACGTAAAATATATATATATATTTATAATTTATATTTTAATTTTAATTATAATTCTAATAATAAGGGTATGTTAGCGAATGTTGTAAGGGTGTAAGTCGAAATTCTGTCCGTGTAACGCTACGCTATTTTTAATCATTGTAAGTTATGTTCAACCTTTTTACATTAATGTCTCGTAGCTAAGTTATTATTATGCTTATTTAAAACGAAGTAATCATGATGTTGGGCTAATTATTAAAATTGGGTAATTGGGCTTTGTACCATAATTGGGGTTTGGACAAAAGAACGACACTTGTGGAAATTAGACTATGAGCTATTAATGGGCTTTATATTTATTTAACTAAATGATAGTTTGTTAATGTTAATATAAAGATTTACAATTGGCCGTCCCTATAAATTACCATATACACTCAATCGGACACGATGGGCGGGGTATTTATATGTACGAATAATCGTTCATTTAACCGGACATGGGAATGGATTAATAGCCACTAGAATAATTAAAACAGGGGTGAAATTATGTACAAGGACACTTGGTATAATTGATAACAAAATATTAAAACCTTGGGTTACACTCAGTCGACATCCTGGTGTAATTATTAAAAAAAATATTAAAATCTTGTTACAGTTTAAGTCCCCAATTAGTTGGAATATTTAACTTCGGGTATAAGAATAATTTGACGAGGACACTCGCACTTTATATTTATGACTGATGGACTGTTATGGACAAAAACCAGACGGACATATTAAATAATCCAGGACAAAGGACAATTAACCCATGGGCATAAAACTAAAATCAACATGTCAAATATCATGATTACGGAAGTTTAAATAAGCATAATTCTTTTATTTCATATTTAATTTCCTTTATTTTATATTTAATTGCACTTCTAATTATCGCATTTTTATTGTTATTGTATTTAATTGCACTTTTAATTATCGTACTTTTTAATTATCGCAAGTTTATTTTATCGCACTTTTATTATTCGCAATTTCATTATCGTTATTTACTTTATGCTTTAATTTAAGTCTTGTATTTATTTTTAATATTTTACATTTGGTTTTAACTGCGACTAAAGTTTTAAAATCGACAAACCGGTCATTAAACGGTAAAAACCCCCTTTATAATAATAATATTACTTATATTTGTATTTTTATAAAAGTAAACTAATATAGCGTTAAGCTTTGTTTAAAAAGATTCCCCGTGGAACGAACCGGACTTACTAAAAACTACACTACTGTACGATTAGGTACACTGCCTATAAGTGTTGTAGCAAGGTTTAAGTATATCCATTCTATAAATAAATAAATATCTTGTGTAAAATTGTATCGTATTTAATAGTATTTTCTGTAAAAATATAAGCTATTTTATATACTACTCTGCTAAAACATCACTGACTTAATACACTCAAATCTTTAAAACATAATAAAAATGTTTGTAATTATATTTTGATCATACTTTGATATATATGTACATATTTGTATAGGTTCATGAATTGATCCGTGGCCAAGTCTTATTTCCGAGGAAGGAAATATCTCGAAAGTGAGTTATAGTCCCACTTTTAAAATCTAATATTTTTGGGATGAGAATACATGCAGGTTTTATAAATGATTTACAAAATAGACACAAGTACGTGAAACTACATTCTATGGTTGAATTATCAAAATCGAATATGCCCCTTTTTATTAAGTCTGGTAATCTAAGAATTAGGGAACAGACACCCTAATTGACGCAAATCCTAAAGATAGATCTATTGGGCCTAACAAACCCCATTCAAAGTACCAGATGCTTTAGTACTTCAAAATTTATATCATATCCGAAGGGTGTCCCGGAATGATGGGGATATTCTTATATATGCATCTTGTTAATGTCGGTTACCAGGTGTTCACCATATGAATGATTTTTATCTCTATGTATGGGATGTGTATTGAAATATGAAATTTTGTGGTCTATTGTTATGATTTGATATGTATAGGTTAAACCTATAACTCACCAACATTTTTGTTGACGTTTAAAGCATGTTTATTCTCAGGTGAATACTAAGATCTTCCGCTGTTGCATACTAAAATAAGGACAAGATTTGGAGTCCATGTTTGTATGATATTGTGTAAAAACTGCATTCAAGAAACATATGTCGATGTAATATATTTCTATTGTAAACCATTATGTAATGGTCGTGTGTAAACAGTATATTCTAGATTATCATTATTTGATAATCTACGTAATGTTTTAAAACCTTTATTGATAAAATAAAGGTTATGGTTGTTTTAAAAATGAATGCAGTATTTGAAAAACGTCTCATATAGAGGTCAAAACCTCGCAACGAAATCAATTAATATGGAACGTTTATAATCAATATAAACGGGACATTTTAGTTGGTATCCGAGCGTTGGTCTTAGAGAACCAGAAAATTTGCATTAGTGTGTCTTATCGAGTTTGTTAGGATGCATTAGTGAGTCTGGACTTAGACCGTGTTTTCTTTAAAAATGATTGCTTAACATTTTTGTTGGAAACTATATATTATTAACATGTAAATATTATGTGATATATTAATCTTTTAACATGTTTGATATTGTGTGATAGATGTCTACCTCTAGCACAAATCCCATTGACTCATCTAATAATAACGAAGATTCGAATATATATTGGCAAGATTCACAAGTTCCCGAAGAACCGGAAGAAGAGGAAACGGAACCGGAAGAAGAGGAACCGGAAGAAGAGGAACCAGAAGAAGAGGAACCGGAAGAAGAAGAAGAGGTTCCGGAGGGGGGAATAGTAGGAACCACAGAAAACTGGTCAAATAAAAGAAAATCCTCAACCAATGGACCAATGTTAATAATGGTCAATGGTGTTTTCGCTATGGAAGCAAAATATTGGGAAAATTACCAATTTTCCGATGAATCTGATCCTGATGAGGATTCCGATGATGTTATAGAAATTACCCCGACCCAATTTAATGAGGCAAAAGAAAATAATAAGGGAAAAGGCATCAAAATAGAGAAATCTAATTTCGACCCCGATGAACTTTATATGTACCGTCAACACCCGTATTTTCAATATCGTGACAATAACCCGAGAACCTCTAAACCACCAGGTTTTTCTAAACCAATGTGGAAAACGATGACTCGTATTAGAGGAACATCATATATCCCTAGAAGATTAGGAAAAAGAACCAAGTCCGAAGAAGAAGAAACCAGTGGTTCAGATTAGAGGAGTGTGAGCATGTTGTGTAATAAATGTATTGTAGTGTACTTGTACTTTTATGTTCTATGTAAAAATTGCTTGTATTGTTTGTTATTACGAATCTAATCCTTGTCTATTTTACAGTATAAAAACAAAATGGACGTTAAGGGTAGACAACCGAATATTTTAGAAGACCTACCAGAGGATATGATTGAGGAAATCTTCTTTAGAGTCGGTCAGAATTCATCAGCACATTTAGTTATGGCAAAATTAACTTGTCAAACATTTGAAAGACTTTCCAGAAATGCCTTAGTTTATAAAAGGCTTTCCTTTGATAGGTGGGGTATATCACATTGGGGAGACTTTAAGTTACGCCGTGTTTTCTTTAAAGCGTTAAATGCGAGGAACCCAAATGCAATTTTACGCTACGGGTTAAGAACCTATTTTGAATCAACATATCCCAACATAGGATTTCGTGAATTAGAAAGAGCTTCTAACATGCAACATAAAGAAGCATGTTATGCTTACGGGTTAGTGATGTTCGCTTCTTACCAAAGTGAGAAAAAGAACATAGGATTGCTGCTTTTAAATAAAACTTTCCCACAAGTGACGGATTCAGTAGTTGGGGTGAGAAACAAGGTTTTTAGATTATTACGGGGCTGTTGGACATTACGAAACCCTCGTCCTTTTGACGACATTACAACATGCTGCCTAGCCAATGGTCATAACGGTTATTTTCCACAAGACCAAGGATGGGAAGTCGTCTTAGTAAAAACAGAATGCATGACTTGTTTCTAGACTTATGAATTACGTGTCTTTATTTTCTTTGCTGAACAACTTGCGTATTAACTAGATTTATCTTCAAAACTGTCCTGTATCATAGTGTACTATATTTCATGTTATATGTAATATAGCGAAGTTGTAAGTTTGAAGAATATTTGTATGTGATATATTATTATAATCAGTTTTTCATATGGAATTGTAGTAGTTGAATTGTATATTAGCTACTAAGTATGAACTTAACGGGTAGGTAGTACCCGAATTTAAACTTATAAAATGCTAATATGAAGAAAAAGCTTTTATAAATGAGTTCATATTATGCTACGAGATACTATTGACTACTCTTAATATTCTGTATGATTAACTTGTTTCATTTGACTATTTTGAAGGAAATGGCACCGACTACTCGACACACCTTGAATATGAGCGAAGACGAATTTCGTGCCTTTCTTGCTTCAAACATAGCCGCAGTACAGGCCGCGCTACATACCAACAATAACTCTGAATCTAGCAATACAGCTAACGGCGCAAGAAATCGTGTAGGATGCTCCTACAAGGAATTCACTGCCTGCAAACCTTCAGAATTTGATGGGATCGAAGGACCAATCGGATTGAAATGGTGGACCGAGAAAGTTGAATCGGTGTTTACCATAAGTAAGTGTTCTGAAGGAGACAAAGTGAAGTACGCTACGCATACTTTCACAGGTATTGCGTTAACATGGTGGAATACCTATCTAGAGCAAGTGGGACAAGATGCTGATTACGCGCTACCGTGGTCAGCATTCAAGCACTTGATGAACGAGAGGTACCGTCCCAGAACCGAGGTCAATAAGCTCAAGTCAGAACTTAGAGGGCTACGAACACAGGGATTCGATATTACTTCATACGAAAAACAATTCACAGAATTGTGCCTATTGTGTTCGAGAGCGTTCGAAGATGAGGAAGAGAAGATCGACGCGTTTGTGAAAGGGTAACCGGAGAGAATCCAAGAAGATATAAGTTCACACGAGCCTGCCTCTATACAAAAGGCATGTAGAATGGCTCACAAACTAGTGAACCAGATTGAGGGAAGAATTAAAGAACAGGCCGCTGAAGAGGCCAACTTGAAGCTAGTCAAAAGAAAGTGGGAGGAAAACGGTGATAAGAGTCACCAAAACAACAACAACTATCCCAACAATCGCAACATCAATCGCAACTACAACAAATGGCACAACAACAACAACAACAACAACTACAACAATCATCCCAACAACAATAACAACCGCAACAACAATAACAATCAGAAGCAGCTATGCCAAAGGTGTGAAAAGTATCACTCGGGGTTCTGCACCAAATTTTGCAACAAGTGTAAAAGAAATGGTCATAGCACGGCGAAGTGTGAGGTCTACGGACCAGGGGTTAACAGAACGAAAGGAACAAATGGTGTCGGAACGAGTAATGGTGGAGCAAGTAGTGTCGAAGCAAGTTATGCCAATGTAGTTTATTATAAATGTGGAAAACCGGGCCACAATATTAGAAATTGCCCGAACCAGGAGAACACGAATGGACAAGGCCGCGGAAGAGTTTTCAATATTAATGCGGCAGAGGTACAGGAAGACCCGGAGCTTGTTACGGGTACGTTTCTTATTGACAATAAATCTGCTTACGTTTTATTTGATTCGGGTGCGGATAGAAGCTATATGAGTAGAGATTTTTGTGCTAAATTAATTTGTCCATTGACACCATTGGATAGTAAATGTTTACTCGAATTAGCAAACGGTAAATTAATTTCAGCAGATTATATATGCCGGAATCGAGAAATTAAACTGGGTAGCGAAATATTTCAGATTGATTTGATACCAGTAGAGTTAGGGAGTTTTGATGTAATAGTTGGCATGGACTGGATGAAGGAGATGAAAGCAGAGATCGTATGTTACAAAAATGCAATTCGCATTGTACGAGAAGAAGGAGAACCCTTAATGGTGTACGGAGAAAAGGGCAACACGAAGCTACATCTTATTAGTAATTTGAAGGCACAAAAACTAATAAGAAAAGGTTGCTATGCTGTTCTAGCACACGTCGAGAAAGTACAAACTGAAGAAAAGAGCATCAATGATGTTCCCGTCGCAAAAGAATTTCCCGATGTATTTTCGAAAGAATTACCGGGACTACCTCCATATCGATATGTTGAATTTCAAATAGATTTTGTACCAGGAGCTGCACCAATAGCTCGTGCTCCTTACAGACTCGCACCCAGCGAGATGAAATAACTGCAAAGCCAACTGCAAGAACTATTAGAACGTGGTTTCATTCGACCAAGCACATCACCATGGGGAGCTCCTGTTTTGTTTGTCAAGAAGAAGGATGGTACATTTAGGTTGTGTATTGACTACAGAGAGTTGAATAAACTTACCATCAAAAACCATTATTCACTGCCGAGAATTGACGACTTATTTGATCAACTACAAGGCTCGTCGGTTTATTCGAAAATCGATTTATGTTCTGGATATCATCAAATGCGAGTAAAGGAGGATGATATTCCAAAAACTGGTTTTAGGACGCGTTATGGTCATTACGAGTTTATGGTTATGCCGTTTGGATTGACTAACGCACCAGCTGTGTTCATGGACCTTATGAACCGAGTGGGTGGGTCATATCTTGACAAGTTTGTCATTGTTTTCATCGATGACATACTTATTTTCTCAAAGAATGATCAAGAGCACGAATAACATTTGAGAAAAGTGCTAGAAGTATTGAGGAAAGAAAAACTGTATGCTAAGTTTTCAAAGTGTGCATTTTGGTTGGAAGAAGTTCAATTCCTCGGTCACATAGTGAACAAAGAAGGTATCCAGGTGGACCCGGCAAAGATCGAAACTATTGAAAAGTTGGAAACCCCAAAAACTCCGAAGCATATACGTCATTTTTTAGGATTGGCTGGTTACTACAGAAGATTCATCCAAGATTTCTCCAAAATAGCAAAACCCTTGACTGCATTAACGCATAAAGGGAAGAAATTTGAATGGAAGGATGAACAAGAGAAGGCGTTTCAGTTATTGAAGAAAAAGCTAACTACAGCACCTATATTGTCATTGCCTGAAGGGAATGATGATTTTGTGATTTATTGTGACGCATCAAAGCAAGGTCTCGGTTGTGTATTAATGCAATGAACGAAGGTGATTGCTTATGCGTCTAGACAATTGAAGATCCAGGAGCAAAATTATACAACTCACGATTTGGAATTGGGTGATGTGGTTTTTGCATTAAAGACTTGGAGGCATTATTTATATGGAGTCAAAAGTATTATATATACCGACCACAAAAGTCTCCAACATATATTTAATCAGAAGCAACTGAATATGAGACAACGCAGGTGGATTGAACTATTGAATGATTATGATTTTGAGATTCGATACCACCCGGGGAAGGCGAATGTGGTAGCCGACGCGTTGAGTAGAAAGGACAGAGAACCTATACGGGTAAAAGCTATGAATATAATTATTCGTACTAACCTTACTACTCAAATAAAGGAGGCGCAACAGGGGGTTGTAAAAGAAGGAAAGTTGAAGAATGAGATACCCAAAGATTCAGAGAAACATCTTAATATTCGGGAAGACGAAACCCGATATAGGGCTGATAGAATTTGGGTACCAAAGTTTGGAGATGTGAGAGAAATGGTACTTAAAGAAGCACATAAAACCAGATATTCAATACATCCCGAAGCGGGGAAGATGTATAAAGATCTCAAGAAACACTTTTGGTGGCCGGGTATGAAAGCCGATATTGCTAAATATGTAGGAGAATGTTTGACGTGTTCTAAGGTCAAAGCTGAACATCAGAAACCATCAGGTCTACTACAACAACCTGAAATCCCGGAATGGAAATGGGAAAACATTACCATGGATTTCATTACTAAATTGCCAAGGACTGCAAGTGGTTATGATACTATTTGGGTAATAGTTGATCGTCTCACCAAGTCAGCACACTTCCTGCCAATGAGAGAAGATGACAAAATGGAGAAGTTGGCACGATTGTATTTGAAGGAGGTTGTCTCCATACATGGAATACCCGTCTCTATTATCTCTGATAGAGATGGTAGATTTGTTTCAAGGTTCTGGCAGACGTTGCAACAAGCATTGGGGACTCATCTAGACATGAGTACTACCTATCATCCACAAACTGATGGGCAGAGCGAAAGGACGATACAAATGCTTGAAGACATGCTACGAGCATGTGTTATTGATTTTGAAAACAGTTGGGATCGACACCTACCGTTAGCAGAATTTTCCTACAACAACAGTTATCATTCTAGTATTGAGATGGCGCCGTTTGAGGCACTTTATGGTAGAAAGTGTAGGTCTCCGATTTGTTGGAATGAAGTGGGGGATAGACAGATTACGGGTCCAGAGATAATACAAGAAACTACCCAGAAAATCATCCAAATTCAAAAACAATTGAAAACCGCCCAGAGTCGACAAAAGAGCTACGCGGACAGTAAAAGAAAAGATATAGAGTTTGAAATTGGAGAAATGATCATGCTTAAGGTTTCACCTTGGAAAGGCGTTGTTCGATTTGGTAAACGGGGGAAACTAAATCCAAGGTACATTGGATCATTCAAGATTATAGATCGTGTCGGACCAGTAGCTTACCAACTGGAGCTACCTCAACAACTCGTGGCTGTACATAACACTTTCCACGTCTCAAATTTGAAGAAATGTTTTTCTAAAGAAGATCTCACTATTCCGTTGGACGAAATCCAAATCAATGAAAAACTTCAATTCATTGAAGAACCCGTGGAAATAATGGATCGTGAGGTTAAGAGACTTAAGCAAAACAAGATACCGATTGTTAAGGTTCGATGGAATACTCGTAGAGGACCCGAGTTCACCTGGGAGCGTGAAGATCAGATGAAGAAGAAATACCCGCATCTATTTCCAGAAGATTCATCAACACCTTCAACAGCTTAAAATTTTGGGACGAAATTTATTTAACGGGTAGGTACTGTAGTGACCTGAACTTTTCCATGTTTATATATATTAATTGAGATTGATATTTACATGACTAAATGTTTCCAACATGTTAAGCAATCAACTTGTTAAGACTTGATTAAATGAAATAAGTTTCATATAGACAATTGATCACCCAAGTTGACCGGCGATTCACGAACGTTACAAAATTGTAAAAACTACATGTTGTGGTATATATAGACATATACATATATATATATATACATATATATATATATATATATATATATATATATATATATATATATATATATATATATATATATATATATATATATATATATATATATGGTTGACATGAGATTATGATGAGTAAGTATCTCACTAAGTATATTAACAATGTGTGATATACATAAGAAATGAGATACTAAGTTAAGAAACTCGAAATGATATATATAACGATTATCGTTATGATAACGTCTACTAAATATATATGTATCATATTAAGATATTGATACACTATATTTAACATGATAAAATGATATTTAAATATATCATTAAGTGTGTTAACAATGAACTACATATGTAAAAACAAGACTACTAACTCAAGAATTACGAAACGAGACTTATATGTAACGATTATCGTTGTAACGATATTTTAATGTATATATCATATTAAGAGATATTTATACATCATAATATCATGATAATATAATAATTTAATATCTCATTTGATGTAATAAACATTAGGTTAACAACATTAATTTAGATCGTTAACTTAAAGGTTTTAAAACAACACTTACATGTAACGACTAACGAAGACTTAACGACTCCATTAGAATGTATATACATATTGTGTTTTGATATGTATTCTTACACTTTTGAAAGACTTAAAGACACATATCAAAGTACTTATACATAACAAAAATTCTTACAATTACATCCTCGTTCAGTTTCATCAACAATTCTACTCGTATGCACCCGTATTTGTACTCGTACAATACACAGCTTTTAGATGTATGTACTATTGGTATATACACTCCAATGATCAGCTCTTAACAGCCCATGTGAGTCACCTAACATATTTGGGAACCATCATTTGGCAACTAGCATGAAATATCTCATAAAATTACAAAAATATTAGTAATCATTCATGACTTATTTACATGAAAACAAAATTACATATCCTTTATATCTAATCCATATACCAACGATCAAAAACACCTACAAATACTTTCATTCTTTAATTTTCTTCATCTAATTGATCTCTCTCAAGTTCCATCTTCAAGTTCTAAGTGTTCTTCATAAATTCCATAAGTATAGTTTCATATAAAAATCAAGAATACTTCCAAGTTTGCAAGTCTACTTCCAAGCTTTCTCATCCATTCCAAGTAATCATCTAAGATCAAGGAACCTTTGTTATTTACAGTAGGCTATCTTTCTAATTCAAGGTAATATTTATATTCAAACTTTGATTCAATTTCTACAACTATAACAATCTTATTTCGAGTGAAAATCTTACTTGAACTGTTTTCGTATCATGATTCTGCTTCAAGAACTTTCAAGCCATCCAAGGATCCTTTGAAGCTAGATCCATTTTTCTCATTTCCAGTAGTTTTATCCAGAAAACTTGAGGTAGTAATGATGTTCATAATATCATTCGATTCATACATATAAAGCTATCTTATTTGAAGGTTTAAACTTGTAATCACTAGAACATAGTTTAGTTAATTCTAAACTTGTTCACAAACAAAAGTTAATCCTTCTAACTTGACTTTTAAAATCAACTAAACACATATTCTATATCTATATGATATGCTAACTTAATGATTTAAAACCTGGAAACACGATGAACATCATAAAATCGGATATACGCCGTCGTAGTGAAACCGGGGGCTGTTTTGGTTTGGATAATTAAAAACTATGATAAACTTTGATTTAAAAGTTGTTCTTATGGGAAAATGATTTTTCATATGAACATGAAACTATATCCAAAAATCTTGGTTAAACTCAAAGTGAAAGTATGTTTTTCAAAATGGTCATCAAGATGTCGTTCTTTCGACGGAAATGACTACCTCTTTAGTAATTGAAATTTAACTTAAATTTTTGACTATAAACCTATACTTTTTCTGTTTGGATTCTTATATTAGAGTTCAATATGAAACCATAGCAATTTGATTCACTCAAAACGGATTTAAAATGAAGAAGTTATGGGTAAAACAAGATTGGATATTTTTGATCTTTTTAGCGACGGGAAATGTTTAACAAATCTATACAAATCATATCCTAGATAACTTATATTGTATTATACATATATTCTAATATATTATATAATCTTGAGATACCATAGACACGTATGCAAATGTTTTGACATATCATATCGACCCATGTATATATATTATTTGGAACAACCATAGACACTCTATATGCAGTAATGTTGGAGTTAGCTATACAGGGTTGAGGTTGATTCCAAAAATATATATACTTTGAGTTGATTTAGCCCGAGACGTGTATACACTAGGTCGTGGATTGATTCAAGATAATATATATCGATTTATTTCTGTACATCTAACTGTGGACAACTAGTTGTAGGTTACTAACGAGGACAGCTGACTTAATACACTCAAATCTTTAAAACATAATAAAAATGGTTGTAATTATATTTTAATCATACTTTGATATATATGTACATATTTGTATAGGTTCTTGAATCGATCCGTGGCCAAGTCTTATTTCCGAGGAAGGAAATATATGTGAAAGTGAGTTATAGTCCCACTTTTAAAATCTAATATTTTTGGGATGAGAATACATGCAGGTTTTATAAATGATTTACAAAATAGACACAAGTACGTGAAACTACATTCTATGGTTGAATTATCGAAATCGAATATGCCCCTTTTTATTAAGTCTGGTAATCTAAGAATTAGGGAACAGACACCCTAATTGACGCGAATCCTAAAGATAGATCTATTGGGCCTAACAAACCCCATCCAAAGTACCGGATGCTTTAGTACTTCGAAATTTATATCATATCCGAAGGGTGTCCCGGAATGATGGGGATATTCTTATATATACATCTTGTTAATGTCGGTTACCAGGTGTTCACCATATGAATGATTTTTATCTCTATGTATGGGATGTATATTGAAATATGAAATCTTGTGGTCTATTGTTACAATTTGATATATATAAGTTAAACCTATAACTCACCAACATTTTTGTTGACGTATAAAGCATGTTTATTCTCAGGTGAATATTAAGAGCTTCCGATGTTGCATACTAAAATAAGGACAAGATTTGGAGTCCATGTTTGTATGATATTATGTAAAAACTGCATTCAAGAAACATATGTCGATGTAATATATTTCTATTGTAAACCATTATGTAATGGTCGTGTGTAAACAGTTTATTTTAGATTATCATTATTTGATAATCTACATAATGCTTTTGAAACCTTTATTGATAAAATAAAGGTTATGGTTGTTTTAAAAATGAATGCAGTCTTTGAAAAACGTCTCATATAGAGGTCAAAACCTCGCAACGAAATCAATTAATATGGAACGTTTATAATCAATATGAACGGGACATTTCAATAGTTTTTGTGGAAGTTTGGTGCTTGCGTGGTTTGAAACAGGTTGACAAAATAATTGGTCGAATATTTCAAGATGCTTGGAATATGGGTAGAACATGAGCTTTTTAGGATTGTAGAGGGTGTCCGAAACTCGGTGTGAGTTTGGTAACTAACGGAAGTTATCGAGCTATTGTGAGTTAGTCGACTAGTGGAGTTGTGTAGAAGATTATGCGACGTTGTTCTCCAATGTTCTCAGATTGGTGTGACGATTCTGGTTAACACTATGGCTTCGAATACTTGTGTTACTCTCAAATTACAAAGTAATATATGAAAGGACCCGTTCATATACATTATAAACGATTCACAATAGTTGATTACATCGCGAGGTATTTGACCTCTATATGATACATTTTACAAACATTGCATTCATTTCTAAAAGACAAACTTTCATTACAACGAAAGTTGACGGCATGCATACCATATCATAATACATCCAACTATAATTGACTTAATAATAATCTTGATGAATTTCAACGACTCGAAAGCAACGTCTTTCAAAATATGCCATGACTGACTCCAAGTAATATCTCTAAAATGATCAAATGCACAGCGAAAGATTTCTTTAACACCTGAGAATAAACATGCTTTAAAGTGTTAACCAAAAGATTGGTGAGTTCATTAGTTTATCATAATCATTCATTTTCATCATTTTAATAGACCACGAGAATTTCATTTCCAGTTCTCATAAATATACGTCCCATGCGTAGAGACAAAAATCATTTATATGGTGAACACCTGGTAACCGACATTAACAAGATGCATATAAGAATATCCCCTATCATTCCGGGAAATCCTTTGGACATGATAAAAACAACATCGAAGTACTAAAGCATCCGGTACTTTGGATGGGGTTCGTTAGGCTCAATAGATCTATCTTTAGGATTCGCGTCAATTAGTAGATCGCTTTACTAATTCTTAGGTTACCAAGCAGAAGGGGCATATTCGGCTTCGATCATTCACCCATATAATGTAGTTAAAATTACTTGTGTCTATTTCGTAAAACATTTATAAAAATTGCGCATGTATTCTCAGCCCAAAAATATAAAGGGTAAAAAGGCAAATGAAACTCACCATACTGTATTTCGTAGTAAAAATACATATAACATCATTGAACAAGTTCAAGGTTGGCCTCAGATTCACGAACCTAAATTAAGTATATATATATTTATATGTTGGTCAATATTTGTCTTAACAAATTAGGTCAAGTCATAGTGTACCACAATCCTAATGCTCGAGACTAATATGCAAAAGTTAACAAAAGTTAATTTGACTCAAAATGATTTCCAAAATCTATACATGATTAATATATAGTTTAAATATCGTCGTTTTATATTTTTAAATATCTTTAAAAGATTTATTAGAGTAAATAATATAATTCATTTATTAATAAATAAAACTTTATAAAAAAATATACTTTTATATATCTTAAGTAATAAAATTTATAAAGTTCATTTAATATCATAAAGATAATATGATAGGTATTATTAAATAAATTTTATTACACGTTGTAAAAATATGTTTGTATCACATATGTATTTGATAAGATAATATATATAATAATAGTAAGTAAAAGTTGCATTATTTTGTAATAATAATTATTATTATTCTATTAATTAAAACATCAATATTTGTAATTACTAAAATAAAATGATAATTCTAATTATGATAACATTAATATTTATGATACTTTTTAATATTATCTTTTAAAATAATAATTCAATTCTATTTAAAATGATAATAATAATGATATTTTATAGTAACAATGACATTTCTATTAAAATGGTAATTTTTGTTAAAATGATAGTTTTAATATAACGATACTTTTAATAATAATAGTAATGATAAAAATAATAAGAACGATAATTTTATCTAATTTCATATCCTACAATATTTTAATTCATCATGATACTCATACTCATTGTTTCCTAATTGATTCATTTAATAACTTTTAACCGTCTTTTATATCGCGTTCATATTAATGATAATAATAGTAATTAGGTGTTAATAATATTAGTTTCTAGTTATAATAGTACTAATGGTAATAAAGATTACGATGATAATACTAATTATAACTTTAACGATAATAACGATAGTAATAATAATAAAATAACAATTTTTTTTAATGATAATACTTTTTATTGATAGTGATAATAATAATAATAATAATAATAATAATAATAATAATAATAATAACAATAATAATTAAATAAAAATTATAACGACTATAATAACAACGATAATAATAATCATTTTTAATAATAATACAAAGATTCAATTGACTATAACTTCTAATCCGTTCATCGAAACCATTCGATATCTAAATGAAAAGTTCTTAATTTTTCGCTAGCTTTCCAACGACATGCATATCTTATACCTTATCTCAACCGCATATGTAACTAATTCAGGATTCAACATAACCTAACTAATGGCAATATCAAAAGTACAAGCATGCATAATCCTATATACTCGAGCACTAGTCAGGGGTACACTATTAGTATGTAAAAGTTAAATTATGAGTACTCACGTATCAATATTGAGATTCAATATTGCAGGAAAGGTACGTAGATGCAACGGAGATGATAAACACTAGATTGACTTCATGAGCTTACCCATGAACCATACCCATCACCTCCATAGCTATAACCCATAATTTCCTTAGTCCTATCTCACTCATAAAACTCATTTTTAAATTAATTAATCAACACTCTGTCGTAGTATTTTAGGTATAAATACTAATAATATCGCTCCTAATAATACTAATACTAATAATAATAAGATTAATATTCATAATCTTAATATTAATAATAATAATAATAATAATAATAATAATATTAATAATTATAAATATAAGTATAGAGAGATCGAGAGATTGAAAATGAAATGAAAACTGAACCCGAAATCGTGAAATTTAAAGGATATAAACCCACCTACCACCTCATGCGATCGTATGAGGTTTGTAAGAGGGACTCATGTGATCGCATGAGCCTCTCTTTCATCTCATTTTCGTTCAACAAAGTGTGTCTGCCGACACTTTATTTTTTACTTACATTACATCATACGTAAAATTATATATTATTTAATATATATTATATTTAATCTTTAGAATTAATTAAATATTATATTATATTTACGTGCGTAGTAAAAATGTAATTTTTACTAAAATGACTCATACGTTGTCACTCGACTCATGTACCACTTTCGGTTTTTCGAGCGCACTTTCGTACGTTTAGAAAACTAGCCTTTTACGTTACGCGACGTGTACCTTTAATAATAATTTGACTTATTTATCAAAAATTTACTTTATGAAAATGTATCTTATAAAATTTGAGCGTCGTGGTCATTTGCTTCTATAAATCTGTGACTCGTTTTTTACCAAAATATATTATTTTAAATTGGGACATTTTATAACTAAGTTAAAATATATATATTTTTATTTAGAATCGTAAATTTGTACATAATAAATATATTTGAATTATTTTAACTAATGATATAATATTTTTAGTCTTTCAAAACCAAATATATTTCAAAGTTCGTTTTATATAATTAAACTCGTTTTATATAATAGTAGTTATTTTGCCAATAATGTTTTTAATATGAAAACTAAATAGTCGGTTTATCGAGGGACACGAGTTAATCAAAGTAAGTACACTTTTGAAATTTCAACAGAAATAATTACTAACTTTTGACTAACTCTCGTTACTGACATTTTTGTAAATCACTTTTACCAAATATTCCGAATGCCGTTAAAAAGGAAAGGTTTTCTAAATCAAAGTGGACCTCTTAACAGAGACTCGTAATCATAATTCAATGTAACTGTTAAATCAATCATTTGATATTATCTTCTAATTCCATCGCTAATCATATTGAAACAAATACGTTCATATAAAGTATTATACGTTTAATATTTTGTTAACATTCTCAAACTGTTATATATACATATACCTATACATATTCATATCCAACTAAATAATGGTTCGTGAATCGTCGTAATTTGGTCGAGGTTAAATGAATGTATGAACACAGTTTAAAATTCTTGAGATTCAACTTACAATCTTTGCTTATCGTGTCGGGAATATATAAAGATTAAAGTTTAAATTTGTTGAAACTTTCCGGGTTGTCACAGTACCTACCCGTTAAAGAAATTTCGTCCCGAAATTTGATCGTGGTCGTCATGGCTAATCATAAAAATGTTTTCATGACGAATGTGAGTTGGTATATAGAGTTTTATCACCATTTAGTAATATAGATAAAATGATTCGATTACTCAAAGAGTACGAGTGAAGCTATTACCAAAAGAGTGAAATGAGTAGGTATAGATTCGTCATATCTTTTAACGCAGATAGGATTGATTTCCAAGTTCAAGAGATTTGGAGAAAATCTTCGTAACAGGATTTGATTAAGGAAATTAGGATCCTCTTTAAATGCGATCATTCATTTTGATTGCTCTGTCGGATATTTTACTATAAATCCTCTCCCTTCATTTCCTTACAACTCACAACTTCTCTTCTTTCTCCCTCAGCTCATACTTTAAAGTATTTGTCAATATGCTCCATCCAGTTCTGATTCTTGATATACTCCTTACCTTCATATCTGTCATTCTTCTTTTTCATCTGCCGCCGGAAGAATCTATTTACTTCTACTATACACTTGGTTTTATAGTGTTTTTAGTTCTCCCGTGTCTTTATATTGCCATACACATCGATATATATGGTTTATAATTTCTAGTTTGTCGTTGAACTTTATATCTTCCCTTGTATTTCAAAGTCTCTGCTTCTGTCTTCTATAATCACTGTCATCCACATTTAATGCTCTCTTTTATTTGCTGTGATTTATACCCCAATTTCTATTTCGGAGTTTTGTCCTTTCGTTTCTTCTTCTTGCGATTAAGCACCGCTTGTAATGGTTCAGAATTCACAGATATAAATTTCAGAATGAACATTGTTAATGTTCTAAGAAGGAAATGATAATGGCAAGATCTTAATTTTTTAAATTACCATAATACCCTAGAAAAGATCGAATCATCAAGAATTTTTTTTTTTTAATATTTTAGATATTAAATAGAATATAAGAGTCGTGTAACATGGCACATGATGATGTTATGATCTGTGAATCATCACATTCCATTTAGAAACTCATCATGAATTACTGTAATATAATCACGTTGATCAAGTGTCATTATATTATACTAACTCATGCTTCAGCTCCCAACACTACTTCAAAAATATTCCTATGTTAAACTTGAATGTTTCAGAATTTAGAAACTAAAAAAGTTTCTTTTATGATGTAATACAGATAGCACGAAGAGGTAAATGATTTCAGATAAGAATACTTATGAAAATATCTTCAGAAATATGGAGGATATTTATAATGAAAGATACGATGATATCTTCGAATTTCTAATATCAGAGGATGATGAAGAATATTGTCCGCAGGGGTTTAGAGTCAGGAGCAAGGTGATGCGTTGAAACAGTACCTTTATTTTATGAACGGATTTGAGTTATTTTGTTACACGAATTGTTTTATTGTATATATGGTGTTTTAATGAATTCAGGTTGATTTCACACATATAGGCAACTAGTCATATCCGCGTAGTTTAGTTTGTTAGTAAATCCGGTTCGTTCCACAGGGAGACAGTGTTAAATAGTTTTTAATAGTCTTTGAAGTTAAACTTATTTAAAAGGGGTTTTGGATTAGGAATTTATAATACTACATAATAATAATAATAAAATATAACTTAATCTTAATTTAATTATATTACTTATTAATTTATACGAATACATTATTTATAATTATTAACTTAAAAGTGAATTAATTGAAATTATACTAATTGTGATCTAAATAAGTTTATTACTAAATGATAATTAATAAAATAATAACTTTTAATAAAACTAATTGATTAGAATTTTGTTTTGAGCAATAAATTATAATACAAATTTATTTAAATTAACTGAATAATAAAAATGAATTATAGGAAATTATAATAATTAAACTAATTATAAATTAATTACTTTAGAATAATAATAAAAGATTTAATTTAAAACCTTGACATTTAAATAAATTCGGAACAGTGCTGATATTACACGTACGCGTTTCGCGTACAACTATACGCGTTCCGCGTATAATTTTGAAGGTACGCGTTTCGTGTGATGTATACACGATACGCGTATGATATATCTGATGTGACAAATAGTTCTGGTACAAATTCGAGTATTTTGATGTATATTTTTATTTTTAGTGAATAATAATAATACGTAAATAATAATAATAATAAGTATTTTACAATATATAAATAAATGGGAGTGTTTACTTAAATGTGTCACCTATAGATCCATGGATTGTTTTGAGTTTAAGCCCTATTAAAACGTTTTAGTATAAAACTTTATATTTTTCTTTCGAATAAATATAAAGTTATGACTAACTAAATTCAATCTAATTTTCATCGGATCTTATTTTAGATAGTTACTATTCCCCAAGTATTTAAATTTAGACCCAACCCAGTTTTGACTTTCGCCAAAACCCAAATCATAACGGTTTCCCTTTTTACAATTTCACTATTATATGACTAGTGATATTACCCAAACCACTGAACTTTATTTCTAATTTAGTGTTAGTAAATTATTCATAAGTTCGTCTAGATCACTTTTAATGTTGAAGCTTAATTTATATAGATAAAAATAACTTTCGTTATTTGAATCTAATAAATTAAGTGACATGGGTTAAATATCCAAGTACATAATAATGGTTCTTTTAATTAGGCACAATATTAAAAATACTTAAGTTACATTTTAATTTTTACAAATGATAACAATCCATTTCACTAGGGGCTCTACATCTAAGCAAACACTAGGGAAATTAGCTACTCATTATACTAGGGTAAACATGAAAATATAAATATACAAACATAATAATAACGATAAAAATTGATAACGATAATTTTAATAGGATATACTTACGAAAATCTTCACTTTCATTTACTTTAAACGGTAGAAAATTACAATAACAACACCCCTTTGCACTCGTACAATAATACCCTTAATCACGAACAATACACCCTTAAAACCAAGGTTGTAAAAGACGCGAGTCGGGGACGCATCGGCCAAGCTTAAAAAACGACGTGTCGGACGCAACGGTGATGCAACGGCGACGCAACGGGCTTTGACTAACGTTGACTTTTTAAAATAGTTCTATTAAATATATATTTATATATAATATTATATAGATCAAATCTTTAAATATAAACTATATTTACAATAAACATGAAAAGTTAACAATTATTTACAATATTACAAAAAAAAAATGACCGACTTTGACCGACTCAGACCGACTTTGACCGACTTTTTCCGAATCAGACCGACTTTTTCCGACTTTGACTGACTTTTTACCTTTGACCGACTTTTTTGCAACGACGCGTCGGTCTTGCCTAAAAAACGACGCGTCGACCAACGCGTCGGCTGACTCGGCCGACTTTTGCAACACTGCTTAAAACTGAAACTATCCTAAAAATTGAATCTTAAAACTGAAATTAATACGGAGTACTTGAAAGAAAAATAAACTACAGTAGCTAAAAATAATGATTGATGTTGTTGTATATGGATTTGTGTACTGTGTAAATTGTGTTCTCTATCTCTTCTCTCTTGCAAGTACTCCGTATTATATCATCTGAGAAATTGAAGGTAGTAGGTGAGTTGAGTGTATATTCTCTTTTGCATCTGTAAAGTTGAAAAATTTGTAGTATTAAATCCAAAAGCAGCCGTCCCATTTTCATTTCAGATCTGAATCTGGTCTCGAGATTACGCGTTTCGCGTAAGATGTTACACGTTCCGCGTAGGAGCAAATTATTACGCGTTTCGCGTACTTACCTACGCGATCCGCGTAAGAGTAAACGGCAGTTTTTTTTAATTTTTATTATTTCGCTTGTTCTCTGTTGATCCCGTGTTGACGTGTATCGATTTGGACTTTCATTTGAACTCTTTTTCCTTGATCATCTTGAACTTGCATATCACTCCACTTGTGTTCTTTGAACTTGAATAAACGTTTCTTGATATATATTTGATTTAAATTCATCATTTATCGAATTTCTTCTAACTTTAAGCTCGTGTTTACTTTTGTCGTTTTTCTCGTGAATTATGCATTTGAATGTCTTCGTTTCGATAAAAGCCGATGAAATATAAATGATATTGCGTCGAAATATATGTATGTTTAAAGCAATATCAAAATACCTCACACTTGAATGTTGCTTGTCCTCAAGCAATTACATCTTTTAAATAAAATAGGAACATTACATATTTTTCCATATCGAACATTAAATCACACAACACACGCTACACGAAATAAAAACACACGCTATATGGAATAAGATGGAAACACTACACAATATTTATCGGATCACACGCACACCACACGAAATGAACTTCTGGCAACAGAAACAAAGTTGAAACTCGTGATTAAGGTTTAAAAAAAATTTGGATCCTTAGGGAAAATTGGACCTTATGAAAACGTTTTATGATTTTATAAAATGGCATGCTAGTTTTTATACTAGACACGTTTTCCAGTTTTAACCTCAAATTCCGGTTGAGGGTAACTGAAAATCGTAGTCTCAGTCGGCGATTAGCAAGCTATCCGCCCCCATAATTGAAGTATCATGGAACTTGAAACCGAATGTCTTAAAAATGGTTTAACACAATATAATTCATAAAATAGCACAAGTTTTAGAATAAAATTATATCGTGTCCAAATATCATCGGTGAACCATGAGTTTGCACACCTCAATTTGTTTTGGCATATGTATGTTGACCGCGTCAAACATAGATGCGGTTGATCTTTACGGAGATCATCCATCTGGGGATTAGATTCATTAGTCTTAAAAGCTAATTTGCAATGTACCCCCCAGTGTACGAGATAGATCCATCTCATGGTTAGGATAAGTCTGACCACCAAAAACCCTGTTTGATGCTGAGGTGAGGTGGATTTCCAGCCGATGATTGAGATGACTTTTCAAGATTTTTCGTCAACCTACAGCTGTTCTGGACTACATCTTTTAACATAAGTTAGCAAGTGTGTCATTTTGGAAGACTTTACTTCCTTAAGGGATGGACTTGATTCATCATTTATTACTCGTATCAATGGGATATTCAGGTTTATACATTCCAAAGCAATGATATCTACAATAAACTTCATAGAAACATGTGATAAATAGTTCTAAACATATGGGGTTTATGAATTCTGTTATACTTGGTTTTCTTTTATATATTTTAATCAAATAAACTTATGTATTTTTAATGTATGGAGACAATAATTTTGTTTTTTGACACCTAATATTTAATTGCTCGTTATTACCTTAAAAATTGATTAGTTATATTTGTTTAAAAATTGTAAAAATTTTCATAAAAACCACTAAATTATAAGTTCTCGAGAATTTATATACTCCCACCCCACACTTAAGATTATGTAATGCCCTCATTACATAAAATTAGATTAAATGTATAAATTTGAGAGGAAAAAAGTGTAAAGTGTTTAGAACTTCCTTTGTTAAGCAATTGGAGATTGTAAAATGCTTATTGTATCAACATATCCAATCCTTTTTATCACAATAATACTTTCGTGTTTCGCTATGTCGAATCTCATCATCGTAAGTACCTGTCAACAAATATGTCAGTCACAAACGAGATGTGGTTGTACTTTAGTAGTACAAAAATTTTACCCCACACTAAAAGTTTTTGTATATATATAAATATATAAAAGTAAAAGTAAATTAACACACCATAAAAATTATTTTACACAAACAAATTCAAAATAAATTGTTCTAAAACTAAAAAGAAAACTAGAAAAATGACCACGCACGGCCTCCCTGATCTTCCTGTTCCCGTTGCTGTTGCTACCGCTGTTCATTTAGGCGTTGTTCCTCGTAAAAACGCCTATAGGCTTCCTGACTTGTGGCTAGGGCAGCGTTGGGGTCATAAGGTAGAGGTAGAGGGTCACCGTGTGCTCGTCATTGGGGGTATGAAGGAAAGGCTGAGGGTGTGTAAGCCTGTGGGTTAGCTGCGTATAAATATGCCTGATGATGCGCCCACTCTAACTGTGCTCCCTGGCCCCTCTGATCGTAGCGGATGTTTTCTAGAATATTTCCCTGATCTAATTGGGTTGCCCTTACATCCCCTAACTGTCGAGATAAACTAGTGTATTGGTTTTCTGATCTCTGTCCCCATGTTTCATATGAGTTTCTTACGTCTAAACTCAATGAATCAAACGAATTTTGTAGCATATCGAAATCAGAAATACCTGCACTAGATGAACTAGCCTAATCTGGCTGTCTGCGTCACCTCCTAGTTTCCCTCGCGGGTTCCTCATCCTCCTCCATAGGAGCGAAAGCAACAACTTCTTATCGTCTTAAAATAATAACCCCGCCCCTCACGTGTATAGCCTTTACCATCCTATACACCTTCAATCCTAAACTTTTAACAGCTTGATCTACCAGTTGGATTGGAGGTTCTGATTCACTCGGGTCGAGTCCAAACCAGTTTCCTAGACACGTGATGTAGTGACCCCCCGACATGTCACTTGTCCCTCTAGCCCCTTTACCAACATGGGCCAAAAAGTAAGCAACTCCATAGGGTATACTAACAAATGTATCCCTATCTCTGATCGTATCTAAATACCAAAGGTCGATATAATTAATTTTATCCGTATTACTAAATGACCTTTGGTTCATTGTGTTCGCTATAAATTTATGAATTATTCTAAAGTGAACATCGGTGATCTTTAGGTATGATTCTTGGCCTGGCTCATATGTATTCCTTCGAGTAAAAGATTGTCAGACTCTCGAAGAATCATAATTTCCTGCATATCTAGCCCCTATAAAAATATACTCCCTAAAACCGGGAGTCAACATTTCCTCAACGGTGTAAATCCCTAATGCGTCAGTCACGTTGCTTAGGGACATACTTCTATCTACCCTACCCAGTCAAAATTGTAAAAAATTAAGGTCATTGGTAGTTTCTGGGTGTAAACTCATTCTAACGGTAGAATAGAACTCTAAACATCATTCTCTATATACAGGGCTAATTAAATTAAACAACCTCTCAAAATCATTAAAAACCAAAGTCATTTCAAATTCGTTTGTGAAACTTTGGTTTAAAATTCCCCTTATTTGTTCATCTAAGTTGACTGGGTGTCCTAAGGGAGCCCAATCCACAACGTATACTGGAGAGATGTTTCTATTGACCAGAGAAAGTAAGTCCTTAACCTTTTGTAATCGGTTAGGTAAATCATAACGAAATCTCAGGTTCGGGTGCAGGTTCTGAAGTTGTTGTTCCATTTCCGGTGTTACTTGTTCTTCCGCTTACTGTTGGTTTACAGCTCTCATTCTAAATAATCCCTGCATAACATTTTAAAACAGGAGAATCGTCCTAATTGGGTATGTTAATGTTAGCAAAGAATTCATCCTTGACATACAAGCTTGTTTCAACACCACAGGAACCAATATTTCAACAACAGTCTACTTCTAAAAATTAAAACAAACAACAAAAAATTCATAATCATAATCATAAATCAAGTTTCAAAAACAAAGTTTAATTCACAAGTGTAAACACGCAATGAGCTAAGCATATATAATCCAATTCAATCATATTGCGTATATTCCAGCTCCTAATCATCATTACAATCCATACTTGATTTATGACAATTGCAAAAAATTATGAAATTTAGACGAAAATTAAAATCACAAAATCAATCAATCAAACTTATATTCAAAGATTCTACTACTATCAAAACATCTAAAAACATCTAATTAGATCCAAAATAACACAATTCAATAGCAATTCCTCAATTTCCCCAATTTACATAAACCCTATCTTTTCAAAAATTAATTAAACATCAAATTTTTATGCTAATCGGGTTTAATAACATACTACCAACATAGCCATAGCAATAATCAAGCAAAATTTAACAATAACAAGCTCTAAATTCGGATTAAAGCTAAACAAATAAATAATGAAAAATTTGAAGAACAAGTGGTAAAATGGGTTTAGGACCCTTACCAATCTCGGCATGTTGAAAGGTGGAAGAATTGGGGAAGATTTGGAGTGTTAATTTAGTTTTTGGGTGTGATTTTTTTTTTTTGGGGTTTTTGCTTCTTCCTCTCGTTCACAGCAAAAAAAAAAAATAAGAGAGTGTGAAGGTGAAGCTACTGGTCGACTGATATCCTCTCTGGTTTTACACTTTACGCGTTTCGCGTAGCATTACGAGTTCCGCGTAGCTTTTAATTCTACGCGTTCCGTGTGGATAGTCACACGTTTCGCGTAAGCTTTAGGACCCCTTTTTTTCAACTTTATAAGTAATTAAAATTTTAAAATATCTTTTATAAATTTATATTTGTTGTTACGAAAATTTCGGTTGTTATACCTAGTCTTTATTCGTTTATAAATTTTAAAATTCAATTTATAAAATTTAATGCTTTGAAAGTTAAAGTTTTTAATATTTTTCAAAAACAACTTAAAAACAACTTAAAAACAAAACACTCTATTTTTTTGTTTTCTAAATTTTTCAACTTTTTAATTAAAAGATTAACGCTTTAAAAATTTAGAACAAGTACATGAAAAATAAAAATTACGTGAATTTAAAATACACTCTATTTTTTTATATATATAATTATATACTTTCGAACCAACTAATTTTTAAACTTAAAACTTTGTTTCCTATCAACTAGGTAGAGACAATCTCAGTTGTTACACCTATCATTACCCACGACAAAAGTTTACAAGTTATATATCTTTACGGTTATTGATAAAAAAAAGTATATTTTTAATAGTTTTAATTTTTCTTTTGTTTTTGTGGTTTACTATTTAAAAGATATATTATGAATCCAACAATAAATTTCGTGCAATTTGAAGAACAACAATTCAGTTGTTACACTTAACATTATCGTTTTCAATGAAAACAGGTTGAACTCAAGGTTTATCAATTTTAAATGGTAGACCCTTTTTAATTAAAACACAACAAACAAATACAAACTAAACACACCAAAACATAAACACACAAAAATTCACAAATACACAAAAATGCACAAAAACACAATTGGCGAGAAAAAGAATTAGATTGTGAAACCGCGTCGACTTGCCTCATAGTGGAGTCGTACCATTTCGCCCCCCATGGCTTCGTAGGCGTAACCTCGTTGGTTTTAGAGGTTTTCCTTTGAACATTTAAAAGGCTCTTCTCGGCATAAGGTTACGTACTCGTAATTAGAGTCCGTCTGGTTCTTTGGGCAATTTCCGTAATGAGCTGGTTTTTCACATTTTACACACTTGCCCAAATGACGCGCTCGACGTTTCTTAGCTTATTTTGATTTTCCTTTGGCATAATTTTTCTCGTTAAGTTTTTGCCTTATTTCTTTACTCGCCTGATCGCATCTATTCTTTATATCTAATACCACATCCTTTGGTAAAATTTTATCGCACATCAAAAGGAAATGGTTGTAGACATATTGATTGCGCATCTTGAAAATAAACAATAAATAAAAATGAAAAGAAAAAATAAAAAGGTAGAATGGAGGGAGACGACTAGTTCTTTAGTGTCTGCTAGGGAAAGACCGAACAAACCCCACTCTTAAAGATGAAAATAAAGTTCGAGAATGGAGTTGAAAACCTTAAAGTTACCCTGAATTTACTTGTCCTTAGGGTAGAAGGTGATCTCGTCTCTTTCCGTAGTATTGATTCCTTCAAAGTATAATTTGAGTCGATGACCGTTCACTTTGAAAGTTCCACCGTCTTTGCTATATAATTCTGCATATCTAGATGGAAAAACTTGTTTTATTATATATGGCCCAGTCCATCGGGATCTAAGTTTCTCAGGTGAAAACTTAAAACGTGATTGGAATACTAATACTTTATCCCCTTATTCAAATTCTTTCTTTTCTTTTAACCTTGCATCGTGCCATCTTTTAGTTTTCTCCTTGTATGTTTTAGAGTTTTCATACGCTTATAGTCTTAATTCATCTAATTCATTTAGTTGCAAGAATCAGTTTTCTCCGGCTTTCACAAGGTCGGTATTACATTCTCTCAGAGCCCAATATGCCTTGTGTTCAACTTCAACAGGTAGATGACACGCCTTACCATAAATTAATCGGAAAGGTGTAGTACCAACGGGTGTTTTAAATGCGGTTCTAAATGCCCAAAGCGCATCATCTAGCTTTCGATGCCAGATTTTTGGATTATTTTTCACGGTTCTTTCTAAAATTCGTTTAAGACCTCGATTCGTGTTTTCAACTTGACCACTCATTTGAGGGTGGTAAGAAGTTCAGAAATGATGATTAACTCCGTACTTTTTAAGCTCTTTCTCGAGTAATTGATTTGTAAAATGAGTTCCACGATCACTGATTAATGCTTTTGAAATCCCAAAACGTGAGAAAAGGTTTTTAAGAAAGCTGACAACAACTCGAGCATCGTTAGTGAGTAGGGCTTTTACTTCAGCCCATTTAGAAACGTAATCGACTGCTACGAGAATGTATTTGCATTTGTTAGAGGCGGGGAATGGACCCATGAAGTCAGTACCCCAAATTTCGAATACTTCGCATACTAGGATGCTTTGTTGTGGCATTTCGTCTCTCTTAGAGATATTTCCAGATCTTTGACAAGCATCACAAGTTTTTACCATATTGTGTGCATCTTTAAAAATTGTAGGTCAGTAAAAACCTGAGTCAAAAACCTTTTTAGCTGTATAGCTTGGTCCGAAATGTCCACCAGCCGGTCCTTCATGACAGTGCTCTAGAATTTGTTGCGCTTCTTTGTCGTATACACATCGACGAATAACTTGGTCAGCCCCTATACGAAAGAGATTAGGGTTTTCCCAGAAGTAAAACTTCAGGTCAGCAAAGAATTTCTTCTTTTGCTGATAAGTTTTATTTTTAACAAGAATTCCTGCGACTAGATAATTGGCAAAGTCCACAAGCCATGGAATTTCTTCTTCCGTTTCAATTCTCATAAGGAACTCGTCCAAAAAAGTATCGTGAATAACAGATTCGTCGAGTGTTTCTAAGTCAGGATTTTCAAGACGGGATAAGTGATCTGCAGCGAGATTTTCAGCACCTTTTTTTATCCTTAATTTCAATGTCGAATTCTTGTAGGAGAAGAATCCAACGAATTTGCCTAGGTTTAGCATATTGCTTTTTGAATAAGTACTTTAGGGCTGAATGATCGGTATAAACAATTGTTTTAGACAACACTAGGTAAGATGTAAACTTATCAAAAGCAAACATAATTGCAAGGAGTTATTTTTCGGTAGTTGTATAGTTGAATTGTGCTCCTGTTAGTGTTTTACTTGCATAATATATTGGTTGAAATTTGTTATCTTGGCGTTGTCCTAAAACGGCTCCAGTGCGAAATCACTAGCATCACACATTAGTTCAAATGGTTTGGACCAATCGGGAGATACTATGATAGGTGCATTCGTAAGTTTATCTTTTAGAATGGAGAAAGCTTGTAAGCATTCGTCATTAATATTGAATGTACTATCTTTCTCGAGAAGTTTAGTAATGGGTCGAGCGATTTTGGAAAAGTCCTTTATGAATCGTCGATAAAATCCCGCATGACCTAAGAAACTACGAATTCCTTTAACGTTAGTTGGAGGAGGAAGCTTTGAGATTACATCGATCTTAGCTTTGTCTACTTCCATTTCATCTCGAGAAATCTTGTGTCCTAAAACAATGCCTTCCTTTACCATGAAGTGGTATTTTTCCCAATTTAAAACAAGATTTGATTCCTCGCAACGAATTAACATTCGCTCGAGGTTGGAAAGGCATGAATCGAAGGAGTCTCCAAAAACAGAGAAATCGTCCATAAAGACTTCCATACTTCCTTCTATCATGTCATGAAAGATTGCCATCATACACCTTTGAAAGGTGCCTGGCGCGTTGCATAATCCGATTGGCATTCGTCGGTATGCGAATGTACCAAATGGACAAGTAAATGTTGTCATGTCTTGGTCTTTTGGATCAATGGGAATTTGAAAATAACCGGAGAATCCATCAAGGAAACAATAGTACTCTTTTCCCGCTAAACGTTCTAGCATTTGGTCAATATAAGGAAGTGAGAAATGATCTTTCCTTGTGGCGTCGTTTAAACGACGGTAGTCTATACAGACTCTCCAGCCAGTTACTGTTCTTGTAGGAACGAGTTCATTTTTATCATTAAGAATAACAGTTGTACCCCCTTTCTTAGGTACCACTTGAACAGGACTAACCCAAGGACTATCGGATATAGGGTATATTAACCCGACATCAAGTAACTTGATAACCTCCTTTTTGACAACTTCTTTCATGTTAGGGTTTAACCTTCGTTGTCTTTGTACCACGGGTTTAAAATCTTCTTCCATTAGAATCTTATGAGTACAATAAGCGGGGTTAATCCCCGGAATATCGGTTGTTTTCCAAGCAATTGCTTTCTTGTGAGTTTTTAGAACGGACATTAACCTACTCTTTTCGTTATCGGAGAGTTTTGAAGAGATTATAACAGGTAATTGTGATGTACCTTGGAGATAAGCATATTCCAAATGTTCCGGGAGTCCTTTAAGTTCCAAGGTTGGCGGTTCATCCAAGGAAGATTTTATTCAGAACCTGTTACCATCGGTAATTTCTTCAAAGGGTTCATCTTCCTTGGGGATTTCTTCCTCACAGCAATCTTCATCGTTGACTACTTTCAACAATTCGTCAAGTTCAAGCTCTACATCAAATTCATCACTTTCACTCATTGGGGTGAAGTTCGAGGTGTCTATATTTAGTAATTCTTGCAATTCTTTTTCAACACAACAATCAACAATGTCTACCTTATAACATTCGTCATCGGGGGAGATAGGTTGTTTCATAGCTTTATCTATGTTTAAGGTAACTCTATATTGTCCCACACCTAGACTAAGTTTTTTATCTTTAACACGCACAATTGCGTCGGCGGTATTTAGAAATGGTCGCCCTAGAATTAGGGGAACCTTACTATCTTCTTCCATTTCAAGGACAACGAAATCGGCAGGAAAGATTAAATGATTAACTTTAACCGGTAGGTTTTCGGCAATAACAATAGGATAGTTAAAAGTTCTATCTGCTAGGCGTATACACATCCTAGTTGGTTTTAGATCACCTAGGTTTAGTTTTAGGTACAAGGAGTGTGGCATAAGATTGATACTTGCGCCTAAGTCAGCTAATGCATCGTACATTACTGAATCTCCCATCAGACATGAATAATGAAACTACCAGGATCTCTGAGTTTCGGTGGCATCTTTTGCTTTTGCAAAATTGCTGAGCATTCCTCATTGAGGAATGTGGTTGAAACCTCTTCATATTTACCTTTATCGGCAATGAGATCCTTGATAAACCTTCCATAATTTGGCATACCCCTAAGAACTTCCGCGAGTGGCATGTTAATGCTAATTTGCTTGATCATATCTGCAAATTTTTGATATTGGCTCACGAGGTTGTCTTTCTTTAATGCCTTCGGGTATGGAATAGGTGCCTTGTGCACCTTTACAGGTGTTTCTTCACTTTTCTTCGATATGATCTCTGGTGGATCATTTTTCTCTTGTTCTTTCTTAACATGCTCATCTATATCAACAGGTTCTTGTAAACTAGAAGAAGACAAAGAAACTTCTGAGGTCTTACTATTTCTGGGTTAACAGTTAAACCACTTCTAGTAGTTATAGCATTTACATGCTCATTCCTTGTTTGATTATTGTTGGGATTCACTTGAGTATTTGAGGGGAGAGCGCCTGGTGGCCTCTCTGATAGTAACTGTGAGATCCTTCCAACATCTCTTTCTAAATTCTGAATCGTAGCTTGTTGATTTCGAATTTGCTAAGTTTGAAGTTCCGCAGTTTGCTCATGCTTAACCATAAAATCTTTCAAGAGATCTTCTAAACCGGATTTCTTCTCGGGTTGTGGTTGTATAAGTGCTTGTGGTTGTGGTTGTGGTTGATTGTGTTGGAAATTATTTTGATAAATTCGTTGAGGTTGATTTCGGTTATTTAAGTGATTGTAACCTGGTGGTGGATTTCTTTGATTTTGATTTTGATTTTGGAAATTCCGGTTATTTTGGTAACCTGGATTTCCTCTTTGATAGTTATTATTATTTAAACCTGAAGGTCCTCCTATTTGATAGCTATTAATTGGAGGATATTTTCGGTTATTTGCTTCTATCGCTGGAAAATCGTTGAAATTCATTTCACCTTTTCGCAAGTAACCTAGGAAATTTGCTTGCTCTTCCATCGTTGCTTGATCACAATCTCTGGTAAGATGGGGACCTTGGCATAGTTCACATCCTTCCCTGATATCATGCATTTCCTTGGTTACTTTCTCAATTTACCATGCTTGATTTGCCATTTGAGCTTTTAAAGAAGCAATTTCATCATTGCTTTCGATATTAGCAACGGTTGATGATCTAGAGAATTCTATCTCTTGATGCCAATTATGAGAGTGTGCTGCTATATCGGCAATGATTGTGTGAGCGTCTTCCGGTGTTTTCTTCATGATCGAACCTCCAGCTGCAACATCGATATCCTTTCGAGTAGCCACATTGACTCCTTTATAGAATATTTTGACTTTTTGGAATGTATTCAACCCGTGTTGAGGACATACCCTAAGCATTTTATTAAATCGGGTTCAAGCTTCATAAAGAGTCTCATTAGGCTTTTATTTAAAATGATTTATATCACCTTGTAATTTTGCTGCTTTTGAAGCAGGGAAGAATTCTGACAAAAATTTGTCCATCATATCATTCCAATCTTCGATATAACCTTCTGGTAACGAGTCTAACCAATCTCTTGCATCATCCTTTAGGGACCATGGAAAGATTTTCAAACATGCGACTTCATCGGAGACATCCTTGATTTTGAATAGCTTGCAAATGCTTACTAACTGACGAAGATGCTCGTTAGCATCCTCATTTGGAGCTCCACCGAATTGGCATGTATTAGTCACCATGTGAAGGAATTGACCTTTTATTTCAAAGCCGTCAGTCATCGTAGGTTGAATAATTGCGTGGCCTTGACCTGTTCTTGTCGCCTTCATTAATGCTTCCATCGTTTGATTTGTAACAGCCATCTCTTCTTCTTCCGTAATAACTGGCTTTATGATTGGTTGAATATCTGGTTCAGAGTTAGAATCTAATGAAAGTGATTCTAAATCCTCGGCGAGAGACTCTACTTCTTGAGATCTTAAACGTTCGTGAAATTCTCTTTCGGGTTCAGGATATGGAGGAGTTAATTCAGTGTTGGAGGAACGTAAATTCATGCATTAATTTTTATTATGAATTCATAACACTAAAAGCTTTTCTAGTTTTGAATTCCTATAAAAGGATCGAATAACCTAAAGTATATTAAAAAATTTTAAAAAAACCGCTCCCCGGCAGCGGCGCCAAAAAGTTGATGCGTTGAAACAGTACCTTTATTTTATGAACGGATTTGAGTTATTTTGTTACACGAATTGTTTTATTGTAAATATGGTGTTTTAATGAATTCAGGTTGATTTCACACATATAGGCAACTAGTCATATCCGCGTAGTTTAGTTTGTTGGTAAATTCAGTTCGTTCCACAGGGAGACAGTGTTAAATAGTTTTTAATAGTCTTTGAAGTTAAACTTATTTAAAAGGGCTTTTGGATTAGGAATTTATAATACTACATAATAATAATAAAATATAACTTAATCTTAATTTAATTATATTACTTATTAATTTATACGAATACATTATTTATAATTATTAACTTAAAAGTGAATTAATTGAAATTATACTAATTGTGATCTAAATAAGTTTATTACTAAATGATAATTAATAAAATAATAACTTTTAATAAAACTAATTGATTAGAATTTTGTTTTGAGCAATAAATTATAATACAAATTTATTTAAATTAACTAAATAATAAAAATGAATTATAGGAAATTATAATAATTAAACTAATTATAAATTAATTACTTTAGAATAATAATAAAAGATTTAATTTAAAACCTTGACATTTAAATAAATTCGGAACAGTGCTGATATTACACGTACGCGTTTCGTGTGATGTATACACGATACGCGTATGATATATCCGATGTGACAAACAGTTCTGGTACAAATTCGAGTATTTTGATGTATATTTTTATTTTTAGTGAATAATAATAATACGTAAATAATAATAATAATAAGTATTTTACAATATATAAATAAATGGGAGTGTTTACTTAAATGTGTCACCTATATATCCGTAGATTGTTTTGAGTTTAAGCCCTATTAAAACGTTTTAGTATAAAACTTTATATTTTTCTTTTGAATAAATATAAAGTTATGACTAACTAAATTCAATCTAATTTTCATCGGATCTTATTTTAGATAGTTACTATTCCCCAAGTATTTAAATTGAGACCCAACCCAGTTTTGACTTTCGCCAAAATCCAAATCATAACGGTTTCCCTTTTTACAATTTCACTATTATATGACTAGTGATATTACCCAAACCACCGAACTTTATTTCTAATTTAGTGTTAGTAAATTATTCATAAGTTCGTCTAGATCACTTTTAATGTTGAAGCTTAATTTATATAGATAAAAATAATTTTCGTTATTTGAATCTAATAAATTAAGTGACAAGGGTTAAATATCCAAGTACATAATAATGGTTCTTTTAATTAGGCACAATATTAAAAATACTTAAGTTACATTTTAATTTTTACAAATGATAACAATCCATTTCACTAGGGGCTCTACATCTAAGCAAACACTAGGGAAATTAGCTACTCATTATACTAGAGTAAACATGAAAATATAAATATACAAACATAATAATAACGATAAAAATTGATAACGATAATTTTAATAGGATATACTTACGAAAATCTTCTCTTTCATTTACTTTAAACGGTAGAAAATTACAATAACAACACCCCTTTGCACTCATACAATAATACCCTTAATCACGAACAATACACCCTTAAAACTGAAACTATCCTAAAAATTGAATCTTAAAACTGAAATTAATACGGAGTACTTGAAAGAAAAATAAACTACAGTAGCTAAAAATAATTGATTGATGTTGTTGTATATGGATTTGTGTACTGTGTAAATTGTGTTCTCTATCTCTTCTCTCTTGCAAGTACTCCGTATTATATCATCTGAGAAATTGAAGGTAGTAGGTGAGTTGAGTGTATATTCTCTTTTGCATCTGTAAAGTTGAAAAAGTTGTAGTATTAAATCCAAAAGCAACCGTCCCATTTTCATTTCAGATCTGAATCTGGTCTCGAGATTACGCGTTTCGAGTAAGATGTTACACGTTCCGCGTAGGAGCAAATTATTACGCATTTCGCGTACTTACCTACGCGATCCGCGTAAGAGTAAACGACATTTTTTTTAATTTTTATTATTTCGCTTGTTCTCTGTTGATCCCGTGTTGACGTGTATCGATTTGGGCTTTCATTTGAACTCTTTTTCTTTGATCATCTTGAACTTGCATATCACTCCACTTGTGTTCTTTGAACTTGAATAAATGTTTCTTGATATATATTTGATTTAAATTCATCATTTATCGAATTTCTTCTAACTTTAAGATCGTGTTTACTTTTGTAGTTTTTCTCGTGAATTATGCATTTGAATGTCTTCGTTTCGGTAAAAGCCGATGAAATATAAATGATATTGCGTCGAAATATATGTATGTTTAAAGCAATATCACAAGGTATTCGTTAATGACTTTAGCAGGTACTGAATCATTTGGATCCTTTGAAGTCAGGTTCAGTCTTTGTGATTTGTCCACAGCCTCCTTCATACTTTGCTCAATCCGTTTTCCAGTTTCAAAACTTCTATTTTTCTACGCTTTGCCAGCATACTATTCATCATCATCAAACTTTTTTTACTGTTAAGGTCATTTTATAGTTTTTGCTGCTTCATCAACATTTCGAGAACTATTCCGCAGTTCAGGGTGTTTTTCAGAAACTTCACATTCAAGTATGTAAGTCCAGGAGATAGACGTTACATTTACACATATAACTGTTGGCGTAGACATGCTGTGAGATTTCAAAATACTGATTGCTAATTTCCGATGATTCGTACAGCAATTCTCGTTACAAGGTGAGAATGCGTAAATGATGAGGTTTCGATAAATATAATGATTCTTCGGAATGCCCAAGATTAGTGAAGTTGTTGGTAAGTTTATTGCTAATGTGGTGGAATATGAAAGGTTCTCCGGTAACAAAAGGGTAATCACATATATCAAAATTATGATAAGGCTACTCCGAATGAAAAATCGAAGTTGTCTTGCTGGAGCTGTGATATAATTTGCTACTGTGTAAAGGAATTGCAAGGTTATTTTTGCTAATAAATGCCAAAAGATCTGACACAGATATGTGTTGAATTATGACTTTAGTTTCGAGAGCTTTTTAAGTACATAACTGTGGGTAATATGTTATTGGATCATCATCTCGATTGCTCATTATTTGAAGTGTCTTCAGAGATTTTCGAAGGGTTTGAACATAGATTGTAATCGTTTGTATACATTTGATGTTCTAACACAGTTTTGAAGTCAAAGTATAGCTTTGAAAGATGTAGGAATCTAAAAGTGATGGTACCGGTTATATCTCGAATTGAATTCGGAGATTTCAAAATCAGAATATGTAATTGGGTTTGAATGAGTATGGTTGTTTTGATTTCTATGAAAGAATGCATATTATTGTGAAAGTAGGAAGTATAGTTGATAATTTGCTTAATCTGATTCGAAGAATGTAGCATATTAATTGTGAATATATATATATATATATATATATATATATATATATATATATATATATATATTATATATATATATATATCTCGGGAATTACCTACCCGTTAAAAAAATTTCACAATTAATATTTTGTACATAAGAATTTTATTACAGTCTTTATGAAAATATATATGTATATATTCTCCTCAGATGTAACATAGATTTTAATGAGTTAATACTAAATTAAACTCATTCGATTTACGGTTGGAACTAGAATTGAATAATCCCTTGAAGGCTTTAGAGATTACATAAGTATTTCTTCAATAATATTGAAATTATGAATCAATACTTCGTTATTTGTTGAGATGTGATGTTGGTTTTCGTTAAATTCTTGTGAACTTCACAAAGTACAAATGATGTTATCTGAAAAATTTCGGTTACATCAATGATGAAGTGTAAAATCAAATATATACTTGATTTATTAGGAATTGGAATTTGTTAAATTGAGACAGAGATTGTAGTTAACGATGGTTAAGTCGCGGGCGAGGGACGTACATTATTGCATATTTGTAATATGAATTAACCGAGTAGTTAAGATTCACACACAATAGCTTAGCACGGAAAGATTTATTTTTATTTCAAAATATATATATATATATATATATATATATATATATATATATATAATTTCTTCAGAGGGAATGAGTTAATTCTTCATAACTTGTTGATACAATATACGCGTTATTGATTCATAATGATGTCCACAGTGATTCTTGAACTGACGGAGTTTGTGATGTTATAGGTGTTGTTGATTCTGATGTTGACTGTACTGACGATGCTGGTGACCTTGACGGTATTGTTGATGCTGTTGGTAAAACAAGTTTAACTTGTTAATCACACACCATTTTTTGTCAGGGTTTCTACTCTTCCTTCTATCATTTTGGTTTGCTTAACTGATTTATGGTTAGGGCTAGATTAGATAATCTCTAAGACTTTAGAGATTATATAATTGCCGCGGAATGTTTCTCCAATGAAGTTATGAATTAATACTTCGTCAGTTATTGTTGTTGGTACTCCTTGGTATCTATGGTGCGTATGACACTGATGCTCGTGGGACAGATTGTGAAGTTGAGGTTTACGATGCGGTTGTGGTTAGAGGTGGTAATGGTACTTTTAGCGTTGATGATGGTGGTACAGGTTATGCTGCTGGTGCTGCTGCTGGTGTTTGTAATCTCTGCACCATATTCTCCAAAGCCACTACGCGAGCGCGAAGCTCGTTGACTTCTTCTATTACACCGGGGTGATTGTCGGTTCGGACGAGCGGATAAATAAAATCTAAAATTTGATGTAATATATAATTGTGACGAGATACTCTGGAAATGAGAGAGAAAATGGTGTTTCAGACAAGTTCGCCGGTAAGTGCTTCAGGTTCTTCGTCAAGAGGGCAATGTAGTGGATGGAAATGATCGCCTTCTTCTTGTCTCCAACGATTGAGGAGGCTACGAACCCATCCCCAATTCATCCAGAATAGGTGATGACTGATTGGTTGATCCATTCCAGTCACACTGCTTTCGGAGCTTGAGTGAGATTCCATTTCGGAATCCGAGTGACTTGAACTGATGACAAATTCCATTTCGTACGCTTGGATAAAGGATTTTTCGATATAAAATGATTTTTCAGGCTATCGGGTGGTATTCTATTTTCATAGGATATATATATATATATATATATATATATATATATATATATATATATATATATATATATATATATATATATATATATATATATATATATATATATATATATATATATATAGATCAAAAGATTTCATAGATTACGGAGGAATTTGCGGGATATGTCAGGCAAATTTTAAAGTAACAGATACAATAAAATATGATTTAGCAGATACGCTAAGATATGAATTTTGTCTATACATTACTCATGTATTTAATGTAGCAAGACGTGTCTAGACTAAAAATGATAAGCAGATAATTTCCTAAGGATGATAAGCAGATGATTTCCGACTAGAAATGATAAACAAAACTTTTGACATACAGACACGGTCGAAGTCCAGACTCACTAATGCATCCTAACGACTTATCAGTTAGACACACTAATGCAGACCTGGTTCGCTAAGACCACCGCTCTGATACCAACTGAAAAGACCCGTTCATATACATTTTAAACGATTCACAATAGTTGATTACATCGTGAGGTATTTGACCTCTATATGATACATTTTACAAACATTGCATTCGTTTCTAAAAGACAAACTTTCTTTACAACGAAAGTTGACGGCATGCATACCATTTCATAATACATCCAACTATAATTGACTTAATAATAATCTTGATGAATTTCAATGACTCGAATGTAACGTCTTTCAAAATATGCCATGACTGACTCCAAGTAATATCTCTAAAATGAGCAAATGCACAGCGGAAGATTTCTTTAACACCTGAGAATAAACATGCTTTAAAGTGTTAATCAAAAGGTTGGTGAGTTCATTAGTTTATCATAATCATTCATTTTCATCATTTTAATAGACTACAAGAATTTCATTTCCAGTTCTCATAAATATACGTCCCATGCATAGAGACAAAAATCATTTATATGGTGAACACCTAGTAACCGACATTAACAAGATACATATAAGAATATCCCCTATCATTCCGGGAAATCCTTCGGACATGATAAAAACAACATCGAAGTACTAAAGCATCCGGTACTTTGGATGGGGTTCGTTAGGCCCAATAGATCTATCTTTAGGATTCGCGTCAATTAGTAGATCGATTTACTAATTCTTAGGTTACCAAGCAGAAGGGGCATATTCGGCTGCGATCATTCACCCATATAATGTAGTTTCAATTACTTGTGTCTATTTCGTAAAACATTTATAAAAATTGCGCATGTATTCTCAGCCCAAAAATATAAAGGGTAAAAAGGCAAATGAAACTCATCATACTGTATTTCGTAGTAAAAATACATATAACATCATTGAACAAGTGCAAGGTTGGCCTCAGATTCACGAACCTAAATTAAGTATATATATATATATATATATATATATATATATATATATATATATATATATATATATATATGTTGGTCAATATTTGTCTTAACAAATTAGGTCAAGTCATAGTGTACCACAATCCTAATGCTCGAGACTAATATGCAAAAGTTAACAAAAGTTAATTTGACTCAAAATGATTTTCAAAATCTATACATGATTAATATATAGTTTAAATATCGTCGTTTTATATTTTTAAATATCTTTAAAAGATTTATTAGAGTAAATAATATAATTCATTTATTAATAAATAAAACTTTATAAAAAAATATACTTTTATATATCTTAAGTAATAAAATTTATAAAGTTCATTTAATATCATAAAGATAATATGATAGGTATTATTAAAGAAATTTTATTACACGTAGTAAAAATATGTTTGTATCACATATGTATTTGATAAGATAATATATATAATAATAGTAAGTAAAAGTTGCATTATTTTGTAATAATAATAATTATTATTCTATTAATTAAACATCAATATTTGTAATTACTAAAATAAAATGATAATTCTAATTATGATAACATTAATATTTATGATACTTTTTAATATTATCTTTTAAAATAATAATTCTATTTAAAATGATAATAATAATGATAGTTTTAATATAATGATACTTTTAATAATAATAGTAATGATAAAAATAATAAGAACGATAATTTTATCTAATTTCATATCCTACAATATTTTAATTTCATCATTATACTCATACTCATTGTTTCCTAATTGATTCATATTACGATGATAATACTAATTATAACTTTAACGATAATAACGATAGTAATAATAATAAAATAACAATTTTTTTTTTAATGATAATATTTTTATTGATAGTGATAATAATAATAATAATAATAATAATAATAATAATAATAATAATAATTAAATAAAAATTATAACGACGATAATAACGATGATAATAATAATCATTTTTAATAATAATACAAAGATTTAATTGACTATAACTTCTAATCCGTTCATCGAAACCATTCGATATCTAAATGAAAAGTTCTTAATTTTTCGCTAGCTTTCCGACGACATGCATATCTTATACCTTATCTCAACCGCATATGTAACTAATTCAGGATTCAACATAACCTAACTAATGGCAATATCAAAAGTACAAGCATGCATAATTCTATATACTCGAGCACTAGTCAGGGGTACACTATTAGTATGTAAAAGTTAAATTATGAGTACTCACGTATCAATATTGAGATTCAATATTGCAGGAAAGGTACGTAGATGCAACGGAGATGATAAACACTAGATTGACTTCACGAGCATACCCTTGAACCATACCCATCACCTCCATAGCTATAACCCATAATTTCCTTAGTCCTATCCCACTCATAAAACTCATTTTTAAATTAATTAATCAACACTCCGTCGTAGTATTTTAGGTATAAATACTAATAATATCGCTCCTAATAATACTAATACTAATACTAATAATAATAAGATTAATATTCATAATCTTAATATTAATAATAATAATAATAATAATAATAATAATAATAATAATATTAATAATTATAAATATAAGTATAGAGAGATCGAGAGATTGAAAATGAAATGAAAACTGAACGCGAAATCGTGAAATTTAAAGGATATAAACCCACCTACCACCTCATGCGATTGCATGAGGTTTGTGAGAGGGACTCATGCGATCGCATGAGCCTCTCTTTCATCTCATTTTCGTTCAACAAAGTGTGTCTGCCGACACTTTATTTTTTACTTACATTACATCATACGTAAAATTATATATTATTTAATATATATTATATTTAATCTTTAGAATTAATTAAATATTATATTATATTTACGTGCGTAGTAAAAATGTAATTTTTACTAAAATGACTCATACGTTGTCATTCGACTCATGTACCACTTTCGGTTTTTTGAGCGCACTTTCGTACGTTTAGAAAACTAGCCTTTTACGTTACGCGACGTGTACCTTTAATAATAATTTGACTTATTTATCAAAAATTTACTTTATGAAAAAGTATCTTATAAAATTTGAGCGTCGTGGTCATTTGCTTCTATAAATCAGTGACTCGTTGTTTACCAAAATATATTATTTTAAATTGGGACATTTTATGACTAAGTTAAAATATATATATTTTTATTTAGAATCGTAAATTTGTACATAATAAATATATTTGAATTATTTTAACTAATGATATAATATTTTTAGTCTTTCAAAACCAAATATATTTCAAAGTTCATTTTATATAATTTAACTCGCTTTATATAATAGTAGTTATTTTACCAATAATGTTTTTAATATGAAAACTAAATAGTCGGTTTATCGAGGGACACGAGTTAATCAAAGTAAGTAAACTTTTGAAATTTCAACAGAAATGATTACTAACTTTTGACTAACTCTCGTTACTGACATTTTTGTAAATCACTTTTACCAAATATTCCGAATGCCGTTAAAAAGGAAAGGTTTTCTAAATCAAAGTGGACCTCTTAACAGAGACTCGTAATCATAATTCAATGTAACTGTTAAATCAATCATTTGATATTATCTTCTAATTCCATCTCTAATCATATTGAAACAAATACGTTCATATAAAGTATTATACGTTTAATATTTTGTTAACATTCTCAAACTGTTATATATACATATACCTATACATATTCATATCCAACTAAATAATGGTTCGTGAATCGTCGTAATTTGGTCGAGGTTAAATGAATGTATGAACACAGTTTAAAATTCTTGAGATTCAACTTACAAACTTTGCTTAACGTGTCGGGAATATATAAAGATTAAAGTTTAAATTTGGTCGGAAATTTCCGGGTTGTCACAATATGTAACTGACTGGTGGTACGAACCAAGATTCTACTTGTGTAGTCGTGGTTTAATTCTTACTCATATAGTGAGAGTGTGCATGGGTTGAGAAGATGAGGTTTGTGAAATTCATAGTGCTATGAGGTCAATGTACCAACGAGAAAATGGATTCTTGAAAAAGGTGGTAGATTTCAAGGTGGTGTTTGCGTTCTCACTAGAATGTTTTTGATGAATGATCTACAAAGGCGTCAGTTGAGGATTTCTTATTGTTGGTAAAGGAAATCATATATAGATGGGGATATTATGTACGAGTGATCTTCGACATGTGGGTTCGGGATTGGACGTGTCTAGATCAATGGGTGAGGCATTATTGTCTCATGAAAGAATCCTATAATTGAAGTGCCGAAACTCGAATGTATCTTCTAGTGTAAGAAGATGGTCTTCTAACAAGATGGTGGCAAATTAAACCGAGATGCCCTAAGCAAATAAATATGAGAGTGGATTTTTGCTCAGCTGGTGATTTTTTGTTGTCGAAAGACTTCATTCCATTGTAGGTTAGCGATGGGAATGTAGCGTGATTCGGGTGTCTCATCTGGTGGTATCAAAAGTATTTGTTAAATCGGCTTTTCTAGTGCTATTGTGGTTTTGAATGAACATAGTTAGCGGGTTTGGCGAAGATTATTTAAAGTCTCCTTCGAGTGGGAGATTGTTGGAATGTGAAGTTGAATTAAACAAGGAACAAACGCGAGCTATGTTGATCGAGCAAGATTGGTTTCTGTCTGATGAAGGCTCGCGATCGCGAAGCTTTTGCTTCACCATTCTCGCGATCGCGAGAAGTGGTCTGGGCAGCCAGGATTGTAACACGATTAGGAGTCTTCGTTTGTGTTTGATTCTTCTTAGTTTAGCAGTATAAATACATCCCTATGTACCTCTCATCTATGTGCTCGAAAATTAAACGTGAAAATATCCGTTTTTGCCCGTGGAGTAAACCATTCTTCGTATTTTGGAGTTGGGACATAGCCACGTTGAATCCCTGCATTTTTATCTTTATTTATAGTTCTTATGCTTTATATTATTCGTTTATCGTTCGTGAATTAATGACTGATTTAAATAACTTATCTTGTTGGCTCCTAAATTTCTAACACATCTCACAACCTTTAATTCTTTAGGCCTCTATGTACCATGCGCTAAGAAAAAGGGTACACATTTAGTGCAGATGTTTCACTTTTTCCCCCAAAAATACTAGCGATATATTCAACCAAGGAACTTGTAGATGATCTAGGGATCTTAGAACAAACGTATAACTAGGATTAGATAGGAAAAACACTAATCTAGGTCGATACGAATACGATTACGCTTTGGGATCGAATAAAACCAACGAATTGTTGATGAAATCGACGCCTTAGTGTTTGTATTCGGTTGGGGTATTGTTAAGGATGATAACTGGAGTGAATGAGTCGGATAGGAGGGGTAGGGTTCGTTAACTAATCAAGAAACCCGACACCTCTATTTATATATTCCTGCAGTGACCCTCGGTCGATGGTCTCTGACCATCGGCCGATGGTCCTTGTCCCTCGACCGATGGTACCTTCCATCGGTCGATGGTCTGAGTTTCCAACCAAACAACTCGTAACCATCCTACACCATTGGTTAAACACGATAAACAGTAATAACGATAACCAATATTCATACATCACTAAAATGTAACACACATAAACGATAGAACAATTACAAAGTATAGAACTTGGGGTTACATGCACCAACAAACCCCCTTAAGACCTAGTTCAATTCAAAACTCTACAGTCATCTGATTCATTTGTGAGGATCTATAACCATGTTATTCAAATAACACAGCTTTGCAACTGTTACATGATGTTGTGCCTGCACTTTATTCTCCCGTTGATATAACATGCGATTGTAGTACAAAGTAAAGATATCAGCCTCGGTACAATTTCGTAGCCAAATCAAATCCAACACACGAATGCTATCAACATCATTTTCGGTCTTCTTTTCCAAAACAAACACAGCTTTCTCTAAAAGATCATCATAGTACCACCATCTGAATCTCTGACTCCAATTCTGTGGCAATCTTCTCAATGGAACTTTCTTCATTGTCTTTGCTCGCTTATACTTGACAATTATTTGAGATTCACCTGTTCTAGGATTAACCTTATAGCTAATCCTCAGAAACTGCGGTCAAAAACCTTCCCAATTCTTTGACCTGAAAGCATTTCGAACTTTCTTCACCAAAATAGAAGATTTGTCATTCATACCACAATATAACATTCTCAGCCGGGCAATCTACATCAGTTCAAAATGCGGTAACGACTTGAGTTCATGTCCATGTTTGATATAATCAACACCAAACTCTCTCTTAAATTTAAACATGTTGAATTCCTCAATTTCGCACCCATTATCAGATTAATCATCTTTAAGTACTTTGGCTTAAGCTTCGGTTTTTCACATTACTTTCTAATTCTCATCACAACTTTCCATTCAGCTTCTAAAACCTCAACTTTTTCTTTATGATACTTAACAGGCAAAAATCCTTCTGGTAAAACTTCAGTCTTTTTCCTTTTCTTTCTGTTCAACAATTCATCATTTGTCTTAAACAATTTATCAAAACCAGAAAGATCTTCATTCTTATCATTTTTATAATTTGGAAACTCTTCATGAGTTACATCTTCAACCAGATCATCAACATCTCTATCACTAAATCCTTCAATGATCTCTGGACTAAAAGAATCTTCCTCAGATTAAGGATCATCGGATGATGCGTCAGCAGTTTCTTTCTCTTCTTGCTCTAGAGGTCGTTTCTTAATATTTTCTGTACTTAACACATGAGAAGTAGTTTGTTGAACATTTGAAATTTCCACCAACTGACTCTGTGGTGGTGGTTGATAGAAAGAAGTAAGAACCGGTGTGCAGAACTCTGTGAGCATTACATGAGATATAAGCTGTTTGCAGTGGAGTATGAACCATTGAGGAAGAAGTACCAACGGAAGAATGTGGTGCGGTTCCAAGACGTTTCCTCTTAGCTTCAATCTGAACATCCTTTTCCATGAGCTTAGAGGTAAAAGCTATCAATGTCAATGGGCGACTTGAGGTGGTAGCCCTGTTTTTTAATTTGTTCAATAATTGGATCCCATTGTTCTGGAAGTCCATCCTTCAAAAATATTATAGCTTTAGCATTGGTAACCTCAATTCCATAATCATTGAGCTCAGATATATGAAAACGATATCTAGATAAAGTCTGCTCGAGGGTTTCAGAAGGAAGAGTATCAAACACTCTCCACTCATTCTTCAACGGCATACCTCTCGTTGCACGGTAAGTTTTAGTACCCTCAATAGCCGATTGAAGAGCAAGCCAAAGTGTATAAGACGTCTTATTTCTAGCCTTGAATTGATGAACGATGTCCTTAGATAAGGCCTGAGTCAGCTGTTCATAACACTTGCACTCTAAATTATACTGTTCACGTTCAGCAGGGTCAAACTATGATGTTTCTTTAGTTTCACCATCTGTTCCTATTGGCCAAACATACTCAGCTTCGATAAACTTCCATAGTCTGAAGTCAATCCCATTCAAGTAAATCATAAACATGCTTTTCTAGTCCATAAAGTCCTTTAGATTTTCAAGTTTAGACACTTTGTTTGAGGTGCCCGATTCATTCTCAGAAAGTAAAAGTTTTTGAACCCCAGGTGCTAAAACATAAGCACATTCAGTAGCACCAGTTTGATTAGCCTCAGACATTTTAATGAGTTAAGTGTGAATTGATTAAGTTTAAGTTTCTGTATAAAAAGACTGACGGCCGACGGTCATTTACGATCGGTCGATGGTCTAGTACGGTCGACCGATGGTCGGTGTCTAACGTCCGATGGTGTATTGTGATGATCAGTTGGTGTTATTAGAGACCTTCGGTCGATGGTATGAGATGAACGGTCGAGGGTCTAGAGACAAACGGTCTAAGGTTATGACAAACTGCTCTAAGGTATGACAAATACTCCCTCGGTTGTAGGTGAGACTATCGGGTGTAGGAGATGAGACAGTCGGGGGATGGTGTGACTCACTCGGTCGATGGTCGAAGACGATCGACCGAAGGTAGTTCTTCTGCAATCTGGGCAAAAAAACTAGGGTTTCTATGGGGATTTCGATCTAGATGCAATTTTTGACACGAAAAACACAAGCCCTTACGTTCAAAACTATACAAATACACAGGAGACCCTAAAATAACACAAAAACTCAAGAGAAACACGTAAAAATTCTAACTTTTGATCAAAAAACCCGTTTTAAGACAAAACCCTAAAACCAAAAACAAACATTCGACTCAAAAACGTTTGATTCAACAAGCTACAGCTCTGATACCACTTTGTAGACGATCTTGGGATCTTAGAACAAACGTATAACTAGGATTAGAGGCAGAAAAAACTAATCTAGGTCGAGACGAATACGATTACGCTTTGGGATCAAAGAAAACCCACGAATTTTTGATGAAATCGATGCCTAAGGGTTTGTATTCGGTTGGGGTATTGTTAGGGAAGATAACATGAGTGAATGAGTCGGCTAGGAGGTGTAGGGTTCGTAAACTAATAGAGAAACCCGACACCTATATTTATATATTCCTGTAGTGACCCTCGGTCGATGGTCTCTAACCATCGTCCGATGGTCCTTGTCCCTCGACCGATGGTGCCTTCCATCATTCGATGGTCTGAGTTGTCAACCAAACAACTCGTAACCATCCTACGGCATTGGTTAAACACGATAAACAGTAATAATGATAACCAATATTCATACATGACTGAAATGTAACAAACATAAACGATAGAACAAGTACAAAGTATAGAACTGGGGATTACATGCACCAACAGAACTTTCACAAACAAGCATGAAAGAACCTTACAAAAGATATTAAATAATTCAACACCCAGCTCGCCTTGCAACTAGAAAGCACAAAATGCAACAACCTCAACAAACAGACCCGGAACAAAGATACTATCTACTCGGGAGTGGACCCAAAACCAAAACAGCAAATACAACCCCAACCGCAACAAACAAACGCGCAACTACAAAAGCTAAATAAAAACCACCACATAACACACAAAAGAAGGCGAATAACAACAAACAAAATAACATAAGCAAATCCAATTTACACTAAGCAATTAAATGACCTCGAATTTTTCCGCCGCGAGTGACACTTTCTTACTTCTCATCCCCAATTTTAAAAGTACCTTTAAGACCGATTGTAGTGCAGTGTGATCGGATCAAAATAGCCACCATCACGCCTCCATCGCGCCCCTGTGCGGCGTGATGGAGCTCAAAAATGTTAGGCGCAATGGGTTGATCACGGAGAAAGTATCTGACGTTCGAAGGTGTTGATTGGTGGGGATACCTGCACACTGCACACATGACCGTTACTAGCTTGTATCAGTTGCCCAATTTTTAAAATAAAATGAATTTTAATTTTATAAATAATAAATTTTACACACCTCTATAAATAACACCCTCATTTATATATTTTTCACACAACACTTTCACTTCTATCACAAAACACTCTCTATAATATTTAAAATTTCTTAAAAAATATCTCAAAATTCCGATCATAATGAGCCCGGTTCCGGTAATCTCTACAACTTCGGGTCTCCAAATATGCCCGGGTCGAGCTCACATTCGCCTCAAAACATTCGGGGTAATCGGCCATTTGGCAATATCCCGCAACAAAATCATCTTAATGATTTTAATAATGCGTCTTTTTTTCTCGGTTTCTACAACAACAACAATATCAACAACAATACATTTCACAATTTCAACAACCATTTCAATCTTAATCTCAACAACCATTTCATCAACCATATCAACAACGATTACCATCACAATTTTCTCATTACTCGCAACCCAGTGTTATACCATTTCAACTTCCAAATACGCAACCATGGACACAAACATAACAAACTTTTACACCTTTAGATAATGAAGAAGTAGAAGAAATTCGTGGTGGAAGTCAACAACCACAAGTTCGGGTACGTACAAGTCATAAACGAAAAGGAAAAGAAGTTGCAAAAGAACCACAACATAAAAAATTGTGGACTCCACCCGAAGAAATTTGGTTGGCGTCATATTGGATTGATTGTTCGGAAGATGGTGTTCATGGTAACTCACAAAGAGGTTTGGCATTTTGGGGTAGAGTTCGTAATAAGTTTAACAATATCGATTCCGGTTATTTACGAAATGACGATCAATTAAGTGGGAAATGGCGTCATATGGATAAGGCGTGTAAAGATTTTACTGCCTTATATAATGAAGAAGAACGTAACCCAAGGTGTGGCGGTTGAAACAAAGAAGACGTGTATAATTTAACGGTGCAAAAATGGCAACAACGGGCAGCAAAGTCGTGGGCTTACAAGGATGTTTGGGAATTCTTGAAGAGGAAGGTGAAGTGGTATACACCACCTACAGTTGGTGGAAGTGGTGTGTGTAAAAGAAGAGGTTCGCAACTTGAGCTCGAAGATGAAGACGATGATGTGGTTGGCGAAAACCAAACAATCAATCTCGACGAAGATCGGTTAACCAACCTCCAGGAGCTATTTGGAGACGATACGATTCAATGTCCAATGGGAAGAGAACGATCAAAGAAGGCTGCTAAAAAATCCAGTTCATCTGATTGCGGGTACTTCATCACGTGGTACGAACTCTTCCAACTCTTCAAGATTCGATGAGTTGGCTTCGCAATGGTCCAAGAAAAAGGACAAATAAGTGGAGAGGCGAAACAGTGTTATGGATGCAACTGTAGAGGAAGAACGAACACGATTGGCAATGGAAGTCATAAAATTTTTAAACTTAATTAGCCAATATCGCCGATCCGAAAGAAAGGAAATCTGCTTTAAGGTTCAAGAAAAAGATGGCCGAGAAATACAAAGATTATATCGAGCTTTCAAGTGACGACGAGTAATTTATATTTTATTATAAACGTACATTTTAAGTTCTAGGATTTTAATAAAGTAATTGTATTAGGATCTTTAAACTATCGTAATTTTAATTTTTAGGACTTTAATAAATTGTAATGGTTTATTTTTTTTATTAATTTAAGTGTGTTTTTATAAATTTTTATTATTTAAGTATGTAATATTTTTAAAAAAACAAACAAGTTAAAAAAAATAAATCAAATTAAAAAGAAAAATAAATTAAAATAGTGGAACCAATTTAACTGATCATGCATATATTTTTCATAGGGTCAATATGCCTGTTCAACATGTTTAAGGGAAGGGGGGGGGGTAAGGATCTTAGAACTTAGCTCTCCGGTCCGGCTAGCATGAATAACCCTGGCCGACATGATGATTCCGGTGGGGTGGCTAAGTGGTTAAGTCCACCTTTGATAACGTTCGTTGATCAGAAGGCCCCAGATAAGGTTGTAGGTGCCAGTTTATGAAGAACTAACCTGTAAACCTTAGAAGTTGAGAGTCGATGATCGTTACTACGTGTTGTAGGCTGTGTTGTGTTATTTTGTGAAGACGACTAGGGTATATATAGGAAAACCCTAATTCTAGAATCGTCCAAGATAATGATGATCCATTCCATAACAAACTCCCCGAATCTCGGATATAATTTTGGAAAAGATATTCAGGCTTGATGGCCAAGCAACCGCCATTCCGGGAACAAGGGTATTCGATACGCTACCGCATACCGCAAACCGCATATAAAGTATACGCTTACACACACTAGTGATTGCCCGCATACATATAGAATGCGCATGCGGGTTGCGGTATCATTATGTCCCCCCAGTTTGATGTTATGTGACGCAAGACATATGATATCAAACTATTAAGCGAAAAATAAAAAATTAAAAAGAAAAAAGAAAACGTCCAGCATTAAATTTTCCGCGTGCGGATCGAGGTCATTAAATGCATGTCCCTGTCGCAGAAGCCCATTCGGCTGACAAGACATAAAGTGACAGTGAGCAGGCGCGTGTAGGCCACTCACTCAACATTGGGTAGAGCAAACAATGACCCCTACGCGTGCAAAAAACGTCGACCGTCGATTTTTTACACGTGTATGTCCACGATGCAACCGTTTCACCCCACTACACTCACACCACACTATAAATAGACGTGATTCACCCTAATATCTATTTTTCTGCCCAAAGCTTCTCCGATACGCTGCTAAATCAACTCTGATCAAATCCCATATATTCCGGCAAACTACAAAAGGTTAGTTACTCTTCGATTACTTTTAGAAAATGACAAAGGCAAATGAGACTTTTGTAGATAGCGTAGTATCGATAATAGAGCAGAGACATAGATTCTTTAGTTAAATAATACCCACCGTTAAAACAGTACAATCCGGTGCCACCTCTTCCTAACCAACGTGACCATAAACCACCGGAGAAGAAGGTAGCCATATACGAACATGCGTTTAAGCATGGCAATTTTAGGGTTCCACCGTCGGACTTTTTTCTAGGCGTACTAGATCACTTCCGTGTAGGATTAGGGCAATTACACCCATATGCCATAGGAAAGATAGTGATGTTTGAGATGTGGTGCGTTGCGCTAAACAAGGTACCATTAATTAAGGTGTTCACAATACTTTGTTTTATCCCGCTTACCAAATTCTGTCAGCAGAGTTGGAACCGCAAAGGTCGTGCATATTGGCTCGGTGGCCAAAATTTCTTTTGGTGTCTTAGACAGGCTTTTGAGCAGCCCATAGTTCTGATTATTAATGTCGCGCTGATTATTGTTTCGATAATTACCACTTGCTCGTCCTTTATCATTCATTATAGGGCCACCGCTAGAATACCTTCCGCGAGAATTGCTTCCGCAGCTTTGATCACGTGACCGATCATCATCGTCTTTCCTTTCGTTGCGCGAACTTGCGGTGGGAATATCATTATCTTCGCCACTCTGTATATAATCGTGGCATTCTTTAAGTGCTTCAGTATAAGTTGTCGGCACCGTATGGCGCAGACGCTTGACCAACGTTGGGTGACGTTCTGAACTTATACCATGTATGAGCCCAGAAATTTGCTGCTCTGGCTTAAGATCTCGTATGAGCAAGCACTCATTAGTATATCTCGCGAGAAAATCACCCAAAGATTCCTTGGATTTCTGTACAATATCATGACATTCGATGTGAGTGCGGTTGCGCGGTCTCTGATTTTGATACTGCAGCAAGAACTTCGTCCGCAGATCCATGAAACCGGATATGCTGCCTACTGGGAGTTTATTAAACCATTCGCGAGCAATGCCTTGCAGCGTCATGGGAAATATCTGACACGCAACCGGATCCACCCACCCTTGGGTGCGCATTGCGCCTTCGAAACGCTGCAGGAAGTCATCGGGATCAGTCAAGCCATTGTAAGTACCTAGCGTGTGAGGTATCTTTGGTGCTGATGGAAACGGATATGCAGTTATATGCGGAAGAAACTTATCAAAAGTGGTTGGTAGCTCAAAGGGTGGTTTAACAGGGTCCCCTTTTAGCCCCGCGAAGAAACGCTTCATCATATCCTGAACAAAGTCAGGTTGTGAAAATAAGTGACATGTCAGGAGGTGCAGCCTGCATAAATTCACCTGCAAGGTTCGCCTGTCCCTGAATATTTTGCCAAAGTTGTACCTGTGTCTGCGGGTATAACCAAGGCTGTTGCATTGGAAAAGAAGGAAGACCTGACGGCGCAAAGTATACAGGTAGTTGCAAAGGAACCGAAACCTGTGGCGCAGATGTCTGTGAGGCCTGAGGGTATGCCATTAACAACCCAACTGTATGCACCGTGCTTTGCTGTTCTGCAGTTATTGGCGTCCAATGAGAGTTTGCGTCTGGAATGACACCGAACCCCCAACTATTAAGTAATGCCTGCGCATCCGCGGGGGTCAGAAACTGCGAAACTGGACGCGGCTGTTGCCAAGGTTGCAATGGTGTAAATGATGAATGTTGCTGACCACTCTGCGTCTGCAGAGGGATTGAAACCGTGGTACTGTAAATAGGCACCTGGCCGCAACATACTACATGCGGACCCATAGTTTCACCTCTAGCACCTATAAAGATGACTCTTGGATCCACTGCGGAAAAGTCCAGCTGCGTGGTTGTGAATGGCGAGTTTGCCCTTGGTGGTGTAATTCCATCCGGGAATATCGGCTTATACCTTTGAAAAGGCTCGCCGGACACTGGTGGAAGGTAAGGCGTGTATCCCGCCCCCGTAGTCGTAGCCTGCGTCTGCTGATTACCAGACGGTGTGTTCTGATTATCCGTTTGAGTACGTTCCGATGATCCCTCGGAAGCCATAATACTGTAAAAGAAACAAAAAATTCGAAAATTCTGTGAATAATGAGCCTTATGATTCAAAACTTTTTAAAAGAAAAAACAATTAAACACGTCTTGAATTAATTCGGCTCTTAATGAAAGCACCACTTGATCATGCATATATATTCCATAGGGTCAATATGCCTGTTCAACATGTTGAGGAAGGGGGGGGGGGTAAGGATCTTAGAACTTAGCTCTCCGGTCCGGCTACCATGAATAATCCTGGCCGACATGATGATGCTGGCGGGGTGGCTAAGTGGTTAAGTCCACCTTTGATAACGTTCGTTGATCAGAAGACCCCCGATAAGGTTGTATGTGCCAGTTTATGAAGAACTAACATGTAAACCTTAGAAGTTGAGAGCCGATGATCGTTACTACGTGTTGTAGGCTGTGTTGTGTTATTTTGTGAAGATGACTAGGGTATATATAGGAAAACCCTAATTCTAGAATCGTCCAAGATAATGATGATCCATTCCATAACAAACTCCCCGAATCTCGGATATAATTATGGAAAAGATATTTAGGCTTGATGGTCAAGCAACCGCCATTCCGGGAACAAGGGCATTCGATACGCTACCGCATATAAAGTATACGCGTACACACACTAGTGATTGCCCGCATACGTATAGAAAACGCATGGGGGTTGCGGTATCATTATTAACTCATCACGCAACCATCACGCCCACCACTACAAACTCCATCTCGCCATCACCTTTGTCAAATCAGCATTATACCCCACAAAAATACTCTATCACGCCCCATCACCCCGTCACCACTACAAATGGCCTAACTTGTTGAAAACAAACCGACTAACCCTTACCAGTTTCCATTAGAGAAGGCAAAGGTTTCACATTATGATATAATACTCCGTAACTAGATATAAAGAAGTAATGGCACTACTTCGAGAAAGTGATAAACGTAATTATATATGGTAGGTATTTATTTTATGTTATACAATATATATATATATATATATATATATATAGGGGTAGGATCAAAAGGGACGGGGGGAGCGGGGGGAAGCAAAAACTTTTTTTTTCTTCGTTTTTTGAAAAAACTTTGTTCACGAACATTATAGATGAGATGAAAATATGAACATTTAGTAGAGACACTTTGTGATAAATGTTTTTATTTTGGCGGGAAAACGCTCGAAAAAGTAATATATAACAATTATCGTGTTTTTCGAGCGTATGTTGAGGTTTTAGGTATTGGGGTTTAGATATTAGGGTTTATAGGGTTTAGATATCAGGGTTTAGAAATTTAGGGTTTAGGGTTTAGATTTAGGGTTTAGATTTAAGATTTAGATTGAGTTTTTAACACGAACGGTTTGGAGTTTAGGGTTTAGGGTTTAGGATTTGGTGTTTTGGGTTTATGGAATAAACCCAAAACACCAAACCCTAAACCCTAAACTCTAAATCGGGCTAAATTTTACTTCACAAAACATGAAAAAAAAAAACGTTCATATTCTTCACGAACAATATTATCTTGAATGTTATTTTTGTCGATCGTTTTTCCGCCTAAATAATGACATTCATCACGAAGTGTCTCTTTTAAATGTTCATATTTTCGTGTGATCTTGATGCCGGAAAAAAAAATTCCAAAAAAACGAAAAAAATAAAAAAAATTGTTTTCCCCCGCTTCCCCCCGCTTGGTTACTTCCCCATTGATCCTGCCCATATATATATATATATATATATATATATATATATATATATATATATATATATATATATATATATATATATATATATATATATGGAGCCTCATGATAAACCTCTAGCTAGGTTTTATGCTCAAACTGATACAAAGCTGCTCGCACTGCATCTATTTACTTATACGATGTTTAAACTATTAATTGATACTATGCATCTACATTGAAGTGCGCGTCTTGCCGGGGATGGAGAAATTTAATTAAAAAACGTCAAAATTTGTTTAAACGTATATATGTCGAGCCCCTTTCGAACAACTGAAACTAACGGATCAAAAACTTCCATGGTGGAGGGTGAACGCATTGATGATGTGCTAATCAACTTCGCGGTAGATTTTATAGATATGTTGCTCTAGAAGAATGAATTAAACCAAAAATAATAAGAGGATTTTTTAGAACTTCACAAGATGAACCTTGGAAGCCCAACTTTGTAACCAAGTTTCTTGACATCATCTTGAACCTGTTGTCTGAATTCTCTAAAGCTGAATCTTTTATAAACTGAATTTTCGACGCAACTTTGTATCATTGTATCGTATGACGGACAAAAGAAATAAGCAGTCGAAAACCTCTCGGTGTGTTTATTAGCAACAACTCTATGTTCAACACTCTTATAAACATCATTGCTCCACGCCTAGAACAAATTAAAGAATAACTTAATATTAAACACGATACTATACAAATATTTATATTAATCCCTCCGATCCAATTTAATAGTCTCAAACAAGACACTTTAAAAAAGGGAGATGATTCTCTCACACACTTTTTTGATCCTCACACACACTTTAAGTATTATTAGAAGAACAAAATGTTAAAATAGGTGTGTGAGGATCAAAAAAGTGTGTGTGAGAATCATCCCCCTTTAAAAAATATCAAATTATTACAATGTACTTTACAGTTTTACTCGTTACATTTTTTTCGTTTTGCATGCATAAAGTAAGACATAAAAGAATTTTATGATGATATTTCTTTATATTTTTGGAGGTGAACTAATAATTTCAGATGGCTTAAAAAGAAAAGCAAGACTAATAAATTGGAACAGGAGTAATATATATGTATAGTACACAGTTAAAATATATCCTAACCTGAAATAGATCTCCAATGTTAATGATTAGAGCATCATTATTTGGTTTAACAGAAATCCATTTTCCATCTTTTACTAATTGCAATCCTCCAACTTGATCTTGGTGCAATATGGTGAGAAAATCACTATCAGTGTGTTGCATTAATCCAAAAACTTGTGAAAATTTCGGACAAGGTGGATATCGATTCATACGGAGGTAGCAAGTGCTAGGTAAACAATTATCCTTGAAAAAGTCGGATTTGTGGCCGAGCTGTTCGGCCAAAATCTCGGCTAAAGTTTCTGCGAGATCAGAAACCGTCGTCGCAAACTGGTCCATTGTGATGCTGATCCATCAATATATACATAACATTTTTAAACAAAGAATACAATTAGTTCCTTATTCCTTTAGCATAATGTCAAATTGTATAAGGATTTAAATAATGAAAAACTTGAATACGTATCTTGTATAATTATGATTACTTGCACTTATTTTGTTTCTTTGAACTAAATTTCCTACTCTACGAATGAACCCTAGCTACTTTTTTTAAAGGCAACTCACATGCACTACCACAAATTGATCCATGATTGTGTACAATTGTCCATCACAGGACTTGAACCCTTTAATTCATGGTTGAATTGAATGGGACTCGTTGATAGTGTTAGCTAGGACAATGGCACTTTAGCATGGTACGAATTGAACCCTACTAAATTGAAGCAAGAGAGTACTAGTTCAGAAACTACAGCCCATCCACATGCATAAAAGATTTTGAAATTGATTCAATTGACAGCCATAACATGACCATGCATGCAAGCATATACATATACTCGGAAACATTCAATAAATTCTTGCAGTATGTAGTTGTACTACCTGAAAAGATAAGTGTAAAGATATTGTTGTGTGTAATTGCCAGAAAGAAAGCTAGTACAGTCTCTTCTTAATGGGTAAGGATTCTAGGACATAGATTACACCCACAAGTCCAGTGGTCACATGTAATACACATTTACATTTACATATATACTAACCGCCACCCCTTTACATATATACTAACCGCCACCCCAATTCCCGTCGTTTAGCCCCAAACACCAAACAAAATTTGTAAAAACGACACCCCAAAAAGAAAACCAAACACCCCTCCAACTTTGAGCAATTTTCAAGTTCAACCCTCAAAACAGGGGTGCAAAATGTAAACTTATTATTTAAATTAAAAAATCTTAAACACATTTCACCTACATTTTCAACGGGCGATATCTTTCCGCTCGACTCGCGTCAATTTTTTTTGAACCCACCGTTCAACTCAAAAAAATGTTACGATCACAACGGGACTAACTATACCCGAAACGGACACTTCTAAAAAAAACGCTCAATACCTCGGACTATATTCAACACATATACACACCTACAATACGTTCCGTTAACTATGAATACGCAACCAAAACTCCACGCGGCAACGTGCGGGCCCACTTTACTAGTTGTACACAAAAGGGATATTCAATTATTATGTAAAATGATCACCGGGAAAAAACTTTTTCCAAATATGTAGGAAAGTATCTATATTCACCAATCAATAATTTATTGAATACAACTTGTATTGGGAAAAAGATGTGGATCGGCGAGAATACCCTAATCCCGTGGCCATTTTCCACCCGACAAGGAATAGCTCCGAGCAACTCCCATACCCCGGACCCCAACTATGTGACAGACTGACCTCTAAAGGGATCGAACCTGCGTCTTTATTGAGCAATGATACAATGTTTTGAATACAACTTCCAAATGGTAGCCCGTAAGGCTTTGCGAGTGTGGGTACCGTTGATCCAAGATACAATGGTTTGAATACAACTTGTATATTGTCTTAAATTTCTTTTTTGGATGACAAATTTACATTTACCTACTCATTAACATGAGTATATATAGTAATTCATCGATATATTCAATTGTCACATCTCAAGACTTTCTCAATTTAATGGCTGAAAGGGTAACCTCCATGCCGTTAGACTAATAGTGGTAGAGATATTGACAGCTAAAATCTATAGAGCCATATATACCGGTCGGACGTACATATGAAACAACTCGATGGACATATAAACATGCATATCTAACTCGTCGGACTCTAAGTTTAACTATATTTTGTCTCCCTAAACTCATTTATGAAATGAAACACGCCTAAACCCAACCCTAGGATTTCGAGCAACTAGGAAAGGAAAAACAAGAAATCCGGAAAAGAGCTCGATGTGTTATATGTAGTGACCCGAACTTTTCCATGTTTATATATATTAATTGAGATTGATATTTACATGATTAAATGTTTCCAACATGTTAAGCAATCAAACTTGTTAAGACTTGATTAATTGAAATATGTTTCATATAGACAATTGACCACCCAAGTTGACCGGTGATTCACGAACGTTAAAACTTGTAAAAACTATATGATGACATATATATGGATATATATATAGTTAACATGATACTATGATAAGTAAACATATCATTAAGTATATTAACAATGAACTACATATGTAAAAACAAGACTACTAACTTAATGATTTTTGAACGAGACATATATGTAACGATTATCGTTGTAAAGACATTTAATGTATATATATCATATTAAGAGATATTCATACATGATAATATCATGATAATATAATAATTTAAAATCTCATTTGATATTATAAACATTGGGTTAACAACATTTAACAAGATCGTTAACCTAAAGGTTTCAAAACAACACTTACATGTAACGACTAACGATGACTTAACGACTCAGTTAAAATGTATATACATGTAGTGTTTTAATATGTATTTATACACTTTTTAAAGACTTCAATACACTTATCAAAATACTTCTACTTAACAAAAATGCTTACAATTACATCCTCGTTCAGTTTCATCAACAATTCTACTCGTATGCACCCGTATTCGTACTCGTACAATACACAGCTTTTAGATGTATGTACTATTGGTATATACACTCCAATGATCATCTCTTAGCAGCCCATGTGAGTCACCTAACACATGTGGGAACCATCATTTGGCAACTAGCATGAAATATCTCATAAAATTACAAAAATATGAGTAATCATTCATGACTTATTTACATGAAAACAAAATTACATATCCTTTATATCTAATCCATACACCAACGACCAAAAACACCTACAAACACTTTCATTCTTCAATTTTCTTCATCTAATTGATCTCTCTCAAGTTCTATCTTCAAGTTCTAAGTGTTCTTCATAAATTCCAAAAGTTCTAGTTTCATAAAATCAAGAATACTTTCAAGTTTGCTAGCTCACTTCCAATCTTGTAAGGTGATCATCCAACCTCAAGAAATCTTTGTTTCTTACAGTAGGTTATCATTCTAATACAAGGTAATAATCATATTCAAACTTTGGTTCAATTTCTATAACTATAACAATCTTATTTCAAGTGATGATCTTACTTGAACTTGTTTTCGTGTCATGATTCTGCTTCAAGAACTTCGAGCCATCTAAGGATCCGTTGAAGCTAGATCCATTTTTCTCTTTTCCAGTAGGTTTATCCAAGGAACTTAAGGTAGTAATGATGTTCATAACATCATTCGATTCATACATATAAAGCTATCTTATTCGAAGGTTTAAACTTGTAATCACTAGAACATAGTTTAGTTAATTCTAAACTTGTTCGCAAATAAAAGTTAATCCTTCTAACTTGACTTTTAAAATCAACTAAACACATGTTCTATATCTATATGATATGCTAACTTAATGATTTAAAACCTGGAAACACGAAAAACACCGTAAAACCGGATTTACGCCGTCGTAGTAACACCGCGGGCTGTTTTGGGTTAGTTAATTAAAAACTATGATAAACTTTGATTTAAAAGTTGTTATTTTGAGAAAATGATTTTTATTATGAACATGAAACTATATCCAAAAATTATGGTTAAACTCAAAGTGGAAGTATGTTTTCTAAAATGGTCATCTAGACGTCGTTCTTTCGACTGAAATGACTACCTTTACAAAAACGACTTGTAACTTACTTTTCCGACTATAAACCTATACTTTTTCTGTTTAGATTCATAAAATAGAGTTCAATATGAAACCATAGCAATTTGATTCACTCAAAACGGATTTAAAATGAAGAAGTTATGGGTAAAACAAGATTGGATAATTTTTCTCATTTTAGCTACGTGAAAATTGGTAACAAATCTATTCCAACCATAACTTAATCAACTTGTATTGTATATTATGTAATCTTGAGATACCATAGACACGTATGCAATGTTTCGACCTATCATGTCGACACATCTATATATATTTCGGAACAACCATAGACACTCTATATGTGAATGTTGGAGTTAGCTATACAGGGTTGAGGTTGATTCCAAAATATATATAGTTTGAGTTGTGATCAATACTGAGATACGTATACACTGGGTCGTGGATTGATTCAAGATAATATTTATCGATTTATTTCTGTACATCTAACTGTGGACAACTAGTTGTAGGTTACTAACGAGGACAGCTGACTTAATAAACTTAAAACATCAAAATATATTAAAAGTGTTGTAAATATATTTTGAACATACTTTGATATATATGTATATATTGTTATAGGTTCGTGAATCAACCAGTGGCCAAGTCTTACTTCCCGATGAAGTAAAAATCTGTGAAAGTGAGTTATAGTCCCACTTTTAAAATCTAATATTTTTGGGATGAGAATACATGCAGGTTTTATAAATGATTTACAAAATAGACACAAGTAAGTGAAACTACATTCTATGGTTGAATTATCGAAATCGAATATGCCCCTATTTATTAAGTCTGGTAATCTAAGAATTAGGGAACAGACACCCTAATTGACGCGAATCCTAAAGATAGATCTATTGGGCTTAACAAACCCCATCCAAAGTACCGGATGCTTTAGTACTTCGAAATTTATATCATATCCGAAGGGTGTCCCGGAATGATGGGGATATTCTTATATATGCATCTTGTTAATGTCGGTTACCAGGTGTTCACCATATGAATGATTTTTATCTCTATGTATGGGATGTGTATTGAAATATGAAATCTTGTGGTCTATTATTATGATTTGATATATATATAGGTTAAACCTATAACTCACCAACATTTTTGTTGACGTTTTAAGCATGTTTATTCTCAGGTGATTATTAAGAGCTTCCGCTGTCGCATACTTAAATAAGGACGAGATTTGGAGTCCATGCTTGTATGATATTGTGTAAAAACTGCATTCAAGAAACTTATTTTGTTGTAACATATTTGTATTGTAAACCATTATGTAATGGTCGTGTGTAAACAGGATATTTTAGATTATCATTATTTGATAATCTACGTAAAGCTTTTTAAACCTTTATTGATGAAATAAAGGTTATGGTTTGTTTTAAAATGAATGCAGTCTTTGAAAAACGTCTCATATAGAGGTCAAAACCTCGCAACGAAATCAATTAATATGGAACGTTTTTAATCAATAAGAACGGGACATTTCAGTTGGTATCCGAGCGTTGGTCTTAGAGAACCAGAATTTTGCATTAGTGTGTCTTATCGAGTTTGTTAGGATGCATTAGTGAGTCTGGACTTCGACCGTGTTTACTTGAAAAATGATTGCTTAACAAATTTTGTTGGAAACTATATATTTTTAACATGTGAATATTATTTGATATATTAATCTCTTAACGCGTTTGATATTATGTGATAGATGTCTACCTCTAGAACAAGTCCCATTGACTCACCTAATAATATTGAAGAGTCAAATGTAAATTGGAATGATTCGTGGACTGATTCACAAGTTCCCGAAGAGGAACCGGAAGAAGAGTCGGAACCGGAAGAAGAATCGGAACCGGAAGAAGAATCGGAACCGGATGAAGAAATAGAACCGGTGGGGGAAATAATAAAACGGTTAAGTAAAAGAAAATCCTCAACCAACCGACCAAGGTTAATTATGGTCAATGGTGTTTCCGCCAAGGAAGCAAAATATTGGGAGTTTTACCAATTCTCCGATGAATCGGATTCCGACGAGAATTCCGATGATGTTATAGAAATTACCCCAACTGAATTTAAAAAGGCAAAAGAAAATAATAAGGGAAAGGGCATAAAAATAGAGAAATATAATTCCAACCCCGATGAACTTTATATGTATCGTCAACCCCCGAAGTCCTTAAGTTGTAACAATGACCCGGGAACCTCTAAACCACCAGGTTTTTCTAAACCAATGTGGATCACGACGGCTCGTATTAGGGGAACATCATATATCCCTAGAAACTTGGCAAAACGAACCAAAACCGAAGAAGAAGAAACAAGCGAGTCGGAATAAGATAGTTGTATTCGTGTGGTGTAATATATGTAATATAGTGTGCTTATGCTTTATGATATATGTAAAAATTGCTTGTATTAATAAGTATTTTTTTTATGAATCTAACTCTTGTCTATTTTACAGTATAAAAACACAAAATGGATAGACAACCCAATATTTTAAGAGACCTACCCGGAGACATGATTGATGAAATCTTGTCTAGAGTCGGTCAGAATTCTTCGGCACAACTATTTAAGGCGAGATCAGTTTGTAAGACATTCGAAGAACGTTCCAAGAATGCCTTGGTTTATAAAAGGCTTTCGTTCGGAAGATGGGGGATATCACATTGGGAAATCCATAAGTTACGATGTGTTTACTTTGACGCATATATTGCGGGGAACCCAAATGCTATTTTACGCAATGGGTTAAGAAATTATTTTGACTCAATATATCCGAATATTGGACTTCGTGATTTAGAAAAAGCGGCTAACATGCAACATAAAGAAGCATGTTATGCTTACGGATTAGTAATGTTCGCTTCTCACCAAAGTGAGAACAAGAACATCGGGCTACAACTATTAAACAAAACGTTCCCACAAGTGACGGAGTCGGTAATTGGGGTAAGAAATGAGGTTTTTAGATTGTTACGGGACTGTTGGACATTACGTAACCCTCGTCCCTTTAACGACGTTACAACACGCTGTCTTATCAACGGCCATAACGGTTATGTTCCACAAGACCAAGGATGGGAAGTAGTCCTAGTAAAACCAGAATGCATGACTTGTTTCTGGACGTATGAATAACGTGTCTTTATTACCTTTGCTGAACGACTTGTGTACTAGCTAGAATTATCTTCACAACTATCTTGTATCAAAGTTATTGTGTTCTATATTTCATGCTTTATGTAAAATAAGCGGTATTGTAAGTTTGTAAAATATTGTATAAAAGTTTGAACGCGAAATATTATTATAATCAGTTTTTCATATAGAATTGTAGTAGTTGAATTGTATATTAGCTACTAAGTATGAACTTAACGGGTAGGTACTACCCGAATTTAAACTTATAAAATGCTAATATAAAGAAAAAGCTTTTATAAATGAGTTCATATTATGCTACGAAATACTATTAACTACTCTTAATATTCTGTATGATTAACTTGTTCCATTTGACTATTTTGAAGGAAATGGCACCGACTACTCGACACACCGTGAATATGAATGAAGAGGAATTCCGTACTTTTCTAGCTTCAAACATAGCCGCAGTACAGGCTGCGCTACATACCAACAATAACATTGGATCTAGCAGTACAGGAAATCGTGTAGGATGCACCTACAAAGAATTCACTGCCTGCAAACTTTTGGAATTTGATGGAACCGAAGGACCGATCGGATTGAAACGGTGGACCGAGAAGGTCGAATCGGTGTTTGCCATAAGTAAGTGTACTGAAGAGGACAAAGTGAAGTACGCTACGCATACCTTCACAGGTTCTGCATTAACATGGTGGAATACCTATCTAGAGCAAGTGGGACAAGACGATGCGTACGCACTACCGTGGTCAGCATTCAAGCACTTGATGAACGAGAAGTACCGTCCCAGAACCGAGGTCAATAAGCTCAAGACAGAACTTAGAGGGTTACGAACCCAAGGATTTGATATTACCACGTACGAAAGACGATTCACAGAATTGTGCCTATTGTGTCCGGGAGCATTCGAAGATGAGGAAGAGAAGATCGACGCGTTTGTGAAAGGATTACCGGAAAGAATCCAAGAAGATATAAGTTCACACGAGCCCGCCTCCATACAACAGGCATGTAGAATGGCTCACAAACTAGTGAACCAGATTGAAGAAAGAATTAAAGAACAGACTGCTGAAGAGGCCAATGTGAAGCAAGTCAAAAGAAAGTGGGAGGAAAACGGTGATAAGAATCACCAATACAACAACAACAATAATCGCAACAATTATCCCAACAATCGCAACATCAATCGCAACTACAACAAACGGCCCAACAACAACAACAACAACAACAATAGCAACTACAACAATCATCCGAACAACAATAATAACCGCAACAACAACAATAATCAGAAGCAGCTATGCCAAAGGTGTGAAAAGTATCACTCGGGGTTCTGCACCAAATTTTGCAACAAGTGTAAAAGAAATGGTCATAGCGCGGCGAAGTGTGAGGTCTACGGACCAGGGGTTAATAGAACGAAAGGAACAAATGGTGTCGGAACGAGTAATGGCGGAGCAAGTAGTGTCGGAGCAAGTTATGCCAACGTAGTTTGTTATAAATGTGGAAAACCGGGCCACATTATTAGAAATTGCCCGAACCAAGAGAACACGAATGGACAAGGCCGCGGAAGAGTTTTCAATATTAATGCGGCAGAGGCACAAGAAGACCCGGAGCTTGTTACGGGTACGTTTCTTATTGACAATAAATCTGCTTACGTTTTATTTGATTCGGGTGCGGATAGAAGCTATATGAGTAGAGATTTTTGTGCTAAATTAAGTTGTCCATTGACGCCTTTGGATAGTAAATTTTTACTCGAATTAGCAAATGGTAAATTAATTTCAGCAGATAATATATGTCGGAATCGAGAAATTAAACTGGTTAGCGAAACATTTAAGATTGATTTGATACCAGTAGAGTTAGGGAGTTTTGATGTGATAATCGGTATGGACTGGTTGAAAGAAGTGAAAGCAGAGATCGTTTGTTACAAAAATGCAATTCGCATTATACGAGAAAAAGGAAAACCCTTAATGGTGTACGGAGAAAAGGGCAACACGAAGCTACATCTTATTAGTAATTTGAAGGCACAAAAACTAATAAGAAAAGGTTGCTATGCTGTTCTAGCACACGTCGAGAAAGTACAAACTGAAGAAAAGAGCATCAATGATGTTCCCGTCGCAAAAGAATTTCCTGATGTATTTCCAAAAGAATTACCGGGATTACCCCCACATCGATCCGTTGAATTTCAAATAGATCTTGTACCAGGAGCTGCACCAATAGCTCGTGCTCCTTACAGACTCACACCCAGCGAGATGAAAGAACTACAAAGCCAATTACAAGAACTTTTAGAGCGTGGTTTCATTCGACCAAGCACATCACCGTGGGGAGCTCCTGTTTTGTTTGTCAAGAAGAAAGATGGTACATTCAGGTTGTGTATCGACTACCGAGAGTTGAACAAACTTACCATCAAGAACCGCTACCCACTACCGAGAATCGATGACTTATTTGATCAACTACAAGGCTCGTCTGTTTATTCAAATATTGACTTACGTTCCGGGTATCATCAAATGCGGGTGAAAGAAGATGATATTCCAAAGACTGCTTTCAGAACACGTTACGGTCATTACGAGTTTATGGTCATGCCGTTTGGTTTAACTAATGCACCAGCTGTGTTCATGGACCTTATGAACCGAGTGTGTGGACCATACCTTGACAAGTTTGTCATTGTTTTCATTGATGACATACTTATTTACTCAAAGAATGACCAAGAACACGGTGAACATTTGAGAAAGGTGTTAGAAGTATTGAGGAAGGAAGAATTGTACGCTAAGTTTTCAAAGTGTGCATTTTGGTTGGAAGAAGTTCAATTCCTCGGTCACATAGTGAACAAAGAAGGTATTAAGGTGGATCCGGCAAAGATAGAAACTGTTGAAAAGTGGGAAACCCCGAAAACTCCGAAACACATACGCCAGTTTTTAGGACTAGCTGGTTACTACAGAAGGTTCATCCAAGACTTTTCCAGAATAGCAAAACCCTTGACTGCATTAACGCATAAAGGGAAGAAATTTGAATGGAAGGATGAACAAGAGAAAGCGTTTCAGTTATTGAAGAAAAAGCTAACTACGGCACCTATATTGTCATTGCCTGACGGGAATGATGATTTTGTGATTTATTGTGACGCATCAAAGCAAGGTCTCGGTTGTGTATTAATGCAACGAATGAAGGTGATTGCTTATGCGTCTAGACAATTGAAGATTCACGAGCAAAATTATACGACGCATGATTTGGAATTAGGCGCGGTTGTTTTTGCATTAAAGACTTGGAGGCACTACTTATATGGGGTCAAAAGTATTATATATACCGACCACAAAAGTCTTCAACACATATTTAATCAGAAACAACTGAATATGAGGCAGCGTAGGTGGATTGAATTATTGAATTATTACGACTTTGAGATTCGTTACCACCCGGGGAAGGCAAATGTGGTAGCCGATGCCTTGAGCAGGAAGGACAGAGAACCCATTCGAGTAAAATCTATGAATATAATGATTCATAATAACATTACTACTCAAATAAAGGAGGCGCAACAAGGAGTTTTAAAAGAGGGAAATTTAAAGGATGAAATACCCAAAGGATCGGAGAAGCATCTTAATATTCGGGAAGACGGAACCCGGTATAGGGCTGAAAGGATTTGGGTACCAAAATTTGGAGATATGAGAGAAATGGTACTTAGAGAAGCTCATAAAACCAGATACTCAATACATCCTGGAACGGGGAAGATGTACAAGAATCTCAAGAAACATTTTTGGTGGCCGGGTATGAAAGCCGATGTTGCTAAATACGTAGGAGAATGTTTGACATGTTCTAAGGTCAAAGCTGAGCATCAGAAACCATCAGGTCTACTTCAACAACCCGAAATCCCAGAATGGAAATGGGAAAACATTACCATGGATTTCATCACTAAATTGCCAAGGACTGCAAGTGGTTTTGATACTATTTGGGTAATAGTTGATCGTCTCACCAAATCAGCACACTTCCTGCCAATAAGAGAAGATGACAAGATGGAGAAGTTAGCACGACTGTATTTGAAGGAAGTCGTCTCCAGACATGGAATACCAATCTCTATTATCTCTGATAGGGATGGCAGATTTATTTCAAGATTCTGGCAGACATTACAGCAAGCATTAGGAACTCGTCTAGACATGAGTACTGCCTATCATCCACAAACTGATGGGCAGAGCGAAAGGACGATACAAACGCTTGAAGACATGCTACGAGCATGTGTTATTGATTTCGGAAACAGTTGGGATCGACATCTACCGTTAGCAGAATTTTCCTACAACAACAGCTACCATTCAAGCATTGAGATGGCGCCGTTTGAAGCACTTTATGGTAGAAAGTGCAGGTCTCCTATTTGTTGGAGTGAAGTGGGGGATAGACAGATTACGGGTCCGGAGATTATACAAGAAACTACCGAGAAGATCATCCAAATTCAACAACGGTTGAAAATCGCCCAAAGTCGACAAAAGAGCTACGCTGACATTAAAAGAAAAGATATAGAATTTGAAATTGGAGAGATGGTCATGCTTAAAGTTGCACCTTGGAAAGGCGTTGTTCGATTTGGTAAACGAGGGAAATTAAATCCAAGGTATATTGGACCATTCAAGATTATTGATCGTGTCGGACCAGTAGCTTACCGACTAGAGTTACCTCAACAACTCGCGGCTGTACATAACACTTTCCACGTCTCGAATTTGAAGAAATGTTTTGCTAAAGAAGATCTCACTATTCCGTTAGATGAAATCCAAATCAACGAAAAACTTCAATTCATCGAAGAACCCGTCGAAATAATGGATCGTGAGGTTAAAAGACTTAAGCAAAACAAGATACCAATTGTTAAGGTTCGATGGAATGCTCGTAGAGGACCCGAGTTCACCTGGGAGCGTGAAGATCAGATGAAGAAGAAATACCCGCATCTATTTCCAGAAGATTCGTCAACACCTTCAACAGCTTAAAATTTCGGGACGAAATTTATTTAACGGGTAGGTACTGTAGTGACCCGAACTTTTCCATGTTTATATATATTAATTGAGATTGATATTTACATGATTAAATGTTTCCAACATGTTAAGCAATCAAACTTGTTAAGACTTGATTAATTGAAATATGTTTCATATAGACAATTGACCATCCAAATTGACCGGTGATTCACGAACGTTAAAACTTGTAAAAACTATATGATGACATATATATGGATATATATATATAGTTAACATGATACTATGATAAGTAAACATATCATTAAGTATATTAACAATGAACTACATATGTAAAAACAAGACTACTAACTTAATGATTTTTAAACGAGACATATATGTAACGATTATCGTTGTAAAGACATTTAATGTATATATATCATATTAAGAGATATTCATACATGATAATATCATGATAATATAATAATTTAAAATCTCATTTGATATTATAAACATTGGGTTAACAACATTTAACAAGATCGTTAACCTAAAGGTTTCAAAACAACACTTACATGTAACGACTAACGATGACTTAACGACTCAGTTAAAATGTATATACATGTAGTGTTTTAATATGTATTTATACACTTTTTAAAGACTTCAATACACTTATCAAAATACTTCTACTTAACAAAAATGCTTACAATTACATCCTCGTTCAGTTTCATCAACAATTCTACTCGTATGCACCCGTATTCGTACTCGTACAATACACAGCTTTTAGATGTATGTACTATTGGTATATACACTCCAATGATCATCTCTTAGCAGCCCATGTGAGTCACCTAACACATGTGGGAACCATCATTTGGCAACTAGCATGAAATATCTCATAAAATTACAAAAATATGAGTAATCATTCATGACTTATTTACATGAAAACAAAATTACATATCCTTTATATCTAATCCATACACCAACGACCAAAAACACCTACAAACACTTTCATTCTTCAATTTTCTTCATCTAATTGATCTCTCTCAAGTTCTATCTTCAAGTTCTAAGTGTTCTTCATAAATTCCAAAAGTTCTAGTTTCATAAAATCAAGAATACTTTCAAGTTTGCTAGCTCACTTCCAATCTTGTAAGGTGATCATCCAACCTCAAGAAATCTTTGTTTCTTACAGTAGGTTATCATTCTAATACAAGGTAATAATCATATTCAAACTTTGGTTCAATTTCTATAACTATAACAATCTTATTTCAAGTGATGATCTTACTTGAACTTGTTTTCGTGTCATGATTCTGCTTCAAGAACTTCGAGCCATCTAAGGATCCGTTGAAGCTAGATCCATTTTTCTCTTTTCCAGTAGGTTTATCCAAGGAACTTAAGGTAGTAATGATGTTCATAACATCATTCGATTCATACATATAAAGCTATCTTATTCGAAGGTTTAAACTTGTAATCACTAGAACATAGTTTAGTTAATTCTAAACTTGTTCGCAAATAAAAGTTAATCCTTCTAACTTGAATTTTAAAATCAACTAAACACATGTTCTATATCTATATGATATGCTAACTTAATGATTTAAAACCTGGAAACACGAAAAACACCGTAAAACCGGATTTACGCCGTCGTAGTAACACCGCGGGCTGTTTTGGGTTAGTTAATTAAAAACTATGATAAACTTTGATTTAAAAGTTGTTATTTTGAGAAAATGATTTTTATTATGAACATGAAACTATATCCAAAAATTATGGTTAAACTCAAAGTGGAAGTATGTTTTCTAAAATGGTCATCTAGACGTCGTTCTTTCGACTAAAATGACTACCTTTACAAAAACGACTTGTAACTTACTTTTCCGACTATAAACCTATACTTTTTCTGTTTAGATTCATAAAATAGAGTTCAATATGAAACCATAGCAATTTGATTCACTCAAAACGGATTTAAAATGAAGAAGTTATGGGTAAAACAAGATTGAATAATTTTTCTCATTTTAGCTACGTGAAAATTGGCAACAAATCTATTCCAACCATAACTTAATCAACTTGTATTGTATATTATGTAATCTTGAGATACCATAGACACGTATACAATGTTTCGACCTATCATGTCGACACATCTATATATATTTCGGAACAACCATAGACACTCTATATGTAAATGTTGGAGTTAGCTATACAGGGTTGAGGTTGATTCCAAAATATATATAGTTTGAGTTGTGATCAATACTGAGATACGTATACACTGGGTCGTGGATTGATTCAAGATAATATTTATCGATTTATTTCTGTACATCTAACTGTGGACAACTAGTTGTAGGTTACTAACGAGGACAGCTGACTTAATAAACTTAAAACATCAAAATATATTAAAAGTGTTGTAAATATATTTTGAACATACTTTGATATATATGTATATATTGTTATAGGTTCGTGAATCAACCAGTGGCCAAGTCTTACTTCCCGATGAAGTAAAAATCTGTGAAAGTGAGTTATAGTCCCACTTTTAAAATCTAATATTTTTGGGATGAGAATACATGCAGGTTTTATAAATGATTTACAAAATAGACACAAGTAAGTGAAACTACATTCTATGGTTGAATTATCGAAATCGAATATGCCCCTTTTTATTAAGTCTGGTAATCTAAGAATTAGGGAACAGACACCCTAATTGACGCGAATCCTAAAGATAGATCTATTGGGCTTAACAAATCCCATCCAAAGTACCGGATGCTTTAGTACTTCGAAATTTATATCATATCCGAAGGGTGTCCCGGAATGATGGGGATATTCTTATATATGCATCTTGTTAATGTCGGTTACCAGGTGTTCACCATATGAATGATTTTTATCTCTATGTATGGGATGTGTATTGAAATATGAAATCTTGTGGTCTATTATTATGATTTGATATATATATAGGTTAAACCTATAACTCACCAATATTTTTGTTGACGTTTTAAGCATGTTTATTCTCAGGTGATTATTAAGAGCTTCCGCTGTCGCATACTTAAATAAGGACGAGATTTGGAGTCCATGCTTGTATGATATTGTGTAAAAACTGCATTCAAGAAACTTATTTTGTTGTAACATATTTGTATTGTAAACCATTATGTAATGGTCGTGTGTAAACAGGATATTTTAGATTATCATTATTTGATAATCTACGTAAAGCTTTTTAAACCTTTATTGATGAAATAAAGGTTATGGTTTGTTTTAAAATGAATGCAGTCTTTGAAAAACGTCTCATATAGAGGTCAAAACCTCGCAACGAAATCAATTAATATGGAACGTTTTTAATCAATAAGAACGGGACATTTCATTATAAGCTTAAGTGTAGAACTCAATCTGAAAAGCTAGTTCAAGAGAGAATGAGAACCTAAACTCATAAGTTATCTACCTGTCACATACTTAACCAAAGTGGGATCATAACATATCCATAAGTACATCTCTCCTTGATTTAATCCCGCATTGTTCTTGTTGCTTTTCATGTGGGAAGTAAATTATGACAGCTATTGTGTGCAATTTTAGATGCTAACATATGAAACCCTTTGTGATTAACGTTAAGTCTAATCCCAATAAAGTAGCCGAAATACATCAAATCAAAATGATATTAGGTAAGACTTGATTAACCCAGTTTTGATTTTTATATTTGATAACAATAATAATAATACAAACTGTATCTTAAATCATCGAATTGATCATCAACTTCAGATTGACGAGAATTTCTCTTTCTTTCAAATTTCAACGATGTGGGACATCATCAACCGTCTGATTTTAACTCTGCACTTTCTTATATTTATTTCTTTAAAACTGTTAGTTGCAAAAGATAACTATAATAAAAAATTAGACTCCATGATTCAGCGTTGGTCAAAAGATTAACGGCTGTCTATATGTTCACTATGCCCAAACACTACCAGCAAATCGTTTATTCCGGATGGCACTTTTTCGGACGATTTTTGTCGTTCGAAAAAACCTACTACACGACAAGAAAATTGCTTTTCTGTACCAGGTTTTCCTGAAATCTTGACTGACTTTCCCGGACGACAAGATGTCTTCCGGAATGGTAAAATTATTTATTTTTTTAATTTTCCTGAAAAAATTGGCTCCAAAAAGGTTGAAATTTCGCGCGTTTACTTTTCCGGACGACATGTCGTCCGGAAATGTTGTCCACAATCATCATATTTAAAAGTCTAAGTGGGACCCACGATCGTCCGGGGATATTGAGGTTTCTATATTCTCATTCTTTTCCGCTATAATAATTTGATATTGGGGTTTTATCTTATATACCCTTACTAAACACTAAAATTAAGTATATACCCAACTAAACACCATAATATCATATTTCCCCAATTTAAACGTTAAATCTCTCAAATTTGTTCATTTTCTAATTTGATATAAATTAATACTTATAAATATATAATTAATAAAGCTTTTTACTATTGTAACATTTTCTTAATAAATTAAAAAAATCAAAAATTAAACAGTACTTCTATTGAACTCTTCCCCCTCTTTAGTCAATACGTATAGCAACATCACTTGTATTCAACCACACCATCATTGGAATTTTCAACAGTTAATTGTATTTAATATTTAATCTAATTAAACCTGAATCTAGACAAATTAAGAAACGAGTTCAACGTCGGAGTTCAACATCGTTTCCAATCAAACGCCTCGCCGGAGACGTACATTAAAATCACAGATCGTACGCCGAGTGTAAACGATCATTACCTAAATTCACGGCTGTAATAATTCAAGGTGTTTGTGGTGTTGTTATGAATATTCAATTTATGAATATGATGTTTGACACTGGATTTACAAAAAAATCATAGCGTTAATCCAAGCGTATGTAAATGAAGTTTAGACTGTTCCTTTTTTTTTTTTTTTTTTTTTTTTTAATTGTTGAAAATTAAATACTATTAATTGTTGGGATTCTAATAATGGTGTGGTTGAATTCATGTGATTTTGCTCTACGTATTGAAGAACCAGAGAGGAAGAGTTCGGTAGAGGTACTGTTTAATTTTTAGATTTGTTAATTTATAAAGAAAAAGGGTAGAATAGTAAGAAGCTTTATTAATTATATATTTATAAGTATTATTAATTATAATTAAATTAGAAAATGGGTAAAGTTGAGAGATTTAAAGTTTAAATTGGAGAAATATCATATGATGGTGTTAGTCGGGAATATACGTGATTTTAGTGTTTAGGAATGTTATATATGATAAAAACTTCTTTGATATTTTCTATTTAGAATTAAAGCACGAGTTGGTGAATTAGAAAACTTTTACGCGTTTCTTGTCAAAGTGTCAATTCTCATCAATATAGATCTAATTTCTTAAATGATATAAATTCAAAAATGTCAAAGTGTCAATTCTCATCAATATAGATCTAATTTCCTAAATGATATAAATTCAAAAAGTTACACTATAACGAGCATACATATTAAATTAAATAGATGTATAAAACACAAATACACACATACACACACACACATATATATATAGTTAAAAGTTCAAATATATATATATATATATATATATATATATATATATATATATATATATATATATATATATATATATATATATATATATATATATATATATATATATTTAATCAAGAGGGAAGCACTTTTTTGAGGGGAAGTGGAGGGAAGTAATTTTTTTTCGTTTTTTGAAAAAACTTTGTTCACGAACATTATATATTAGATAAAAATATGAACATTTAAAAAAGACACTTTATGATGAATGTCATTATTTTGACGGAAAAACGCTCAAAGAAAAAAATAAAAACATTCAATGCATTGAATGTTTTCCTGCTGAGTTTTTTTTAAGGGGTTAGAAATTAGGGTTTAGAAATTCAGGGGTTATAAATTAGGGTTTAGCTATTAAGGTTTAGAAATTAGGGTTTAGGGTTTAAAAAATTAAAGTTTAGATTGAATATTTTAACAAGAACGGTTTAGAGTTTAGGGTTTAGGGTTTTGGGTTGAAGGTTTACGGAGTAAACCAGAAAACTCAAAACCCTAAACCCTAAACTCATATTAAGTATCTACAGATAAAAAACACATAGTTTAAGAAATTTCATAATTACATTTAACTTTTGTCACACTTTACTTTTTGTTCAATTTACACTTTTACATTTATCTTACTTTTTGTTTTATATGCATAAAGCAAATGTATTAAAAAGTTTATTTGATTATTTTTATTTACTTTTCAAGTAGACTATCAGATTTGAACATTGAAAAGAAAAGAAAATTAATTGGACGGAGGAGGGAGTAATATATTAATGTAAATAATGGTATTTTTGAAATTGGTTTTAACTTCTATAAATCTCTATCAAACATGTACATTAATTTTATTGGACACTACAAGCTTTTGAAGCTTTTGATAAATCTATTAAAATTAAGGGTTTTATAATGAGATTTCTTAAGAACCGTCGTTAAGTCATGAAATTTTAAAATAACCACTACGTAACTTTTTTTATACCTATTAGTAACAAATCCAAGTAATTGTTAATAAAATTTAAAATTAAAAACTAAATATAATGTTTAAAATATCATCACACCTTAATTACGTTCACGAACCTCCACCTTGATTATGACATTTAATTCTCAAAATGTCTAACTTAACAATCATCCATCATTTTCTAAAAAACTATTAGAGCAAGATTGATTAACTGGCACTTGCTATCAACAACTATCTCATTGTTATTTTCAATTTTCATTTTTCACATTTAAATTAATATATTAAAGGGCCCTTTCGTTCTTTGAGATCATGGTTCAAGTTTTCGCGTGAACATTAATGAACATTATGTGTATAGAGTTGTAATCACTTGCATCCATAAATTTGTTTGAAAACAAAGGAATCAATGAGAACGCGACATGTGGTGCGAAAATCACATGTGATTGAAAAAAAAAATTCGAAATTTTTTTTTTTATTTTTTTTCGAAATTTTTTTTTTCAAATTTTTTTTTTTAAAAAATCATATGTGATTATGCATGTCAATCACATGTGATTGTAAACCCAATCACATGTGATTATGCATGACAAATCCAATCACATGTGATTGTGCAGGTAATCACATGTGATTGTAAAAAAAAAAATGTAAAATTTTTTTTTTTTTAAATTTCAAAAAAAAATTTTAAAATTTTTTTTTTCAAAAAAAAATTTTTGAATTTTTTTTTCAATTTTCGTGACATATGTCGCGCTCTCATTGGTCCCTTGAATCTCAAGTTAATTTATGGACTCAAATGAATATTCATCTATATCATATCAATAAAAAATATAAAATTTATATATGGCACTAGAAAACATATATACCTGAGACTAGTGAGACCACCCATGTTGGAGATATCAGTTAATGGTACGTGAAAAGCTTCTGACCACGCAAGCTGCTTTAAACTAGTTGCTGACGGAGTTCCCCACCGATAACTACCCGCCGGAAACTTAACGTCAAGACGGTTATTCGCCTTATCATAAAATGTCTTCTTAAACACTTTTATTTGTTCACATCTCATCTTTTCAATAATATCATATGAAACACCATGGTTTATAACTTGGAAAAATCCCCATTTTTGTGACGCCTCTGCTATCTCTCGTTTACAATCGTCACTTTCTCGCTCTCCTTGATTTAATCGACTAAGATCGATCATTGGTAGGTCCCACTCTTCTACATCATTAGAAATTTCAGTAGTGTTTATGTTTAGTTTTTCTTGATTATCAAATAAATTCTTGTATACTTCTTCAAATGGTGGGTCCGATTCTTCCATTTCGACAAAATTCTAGTGCTCGAAAGCCGATATAGGAGATATTTTTAGATGAATTTATGAAGCAAAAGGAGATAGAAGTGAATTAGATAAATAGTAATTAAGAAATGGTTTAAGGAAGAAAGGAGCAAGGCTTATTAAGGACAATGGAAATTTGTTTGGTAATGTTTCTTGTTGTTTCGTCTTCGATGAAAACGTTATTGATTTGTTGTATATATATATATATATATAGAGAGAAGATTGATATGGAAGACACTGGGGACAAAGGTGATGCATGTCATATGCGGTTGGTGGTTAATATAGAGAGATGTATTCAATTTAGAAGTTGCCGACCATGATATATATACGAAACTTAACAAATTTGTAGATTTTAAATTCGTATAAACATTACCTTTATTATTATTTTTATCATTGATCAAGCATAATTCTAAACAAAAAAATAAACTTGAGTGCGGAGAGTAAAAATCTTTTTGTAGAGAGTTGGTTTGATTGATTAGTTGGTCAACCTGTAAGACTCAGAGTTGAGATCTTTGGGCTTATGCCATATGCGTTGAACGTCGCTCAAAGGTTTATATGTTTACGCTATACGGCTTAACGTATCAACTGCCTAATTGTCGCGACCAATTGCATTATAATCGGCCAGCATCATCGACAATCCCAGTGTAATCAATTTTCTGGATAGATAAACCATGCTTGATGAGTTTACCGTGATCAACTAAATCACCTGATCTCGATACATGTTTTAAAACTAATCCTAAACCCTTCCTTTGTTCACCCGACGATAACCTAATCATCAACCTATCGGAAACCATGCTTACAGTTCGCCATGTTCTCGATCTTCAAACCTTGAAGTCAAGATACCACTTGTTAGATATTATGGACCTCAAACAAGACATGGATTGATGACCAATTACAAATCCATCGAAAATAAACGAATAACACAAGCATAAACTATAAATAAAGTAATACAACACAAGAATTTTGCATGACTATATCTCAACTCCAATTGCATGAAGAAAGGTTTAGACTTTTCAATTGGTATCAGAATGAAAGAGAATCATCTCACAGAATCAATTTCAAGAAAATTCATGCTCGATAAATCCTGGAATCATCCACAAGCTCTGTTCTTCACCTAGTCAACGAAAGGTTAACCAATTCAGTCGATCGGAAGATGCGAAGCTTTACAGTTGAAATTGATCACATATTCGAGCTCATAATCGTTAGTTTAAGCTTCGACGACCATTAGATCTCAATTACAACCACACGTATCGTGAATTTCATGCTCAAAGTTCAGAAACTGTTAAATTAAAAAAATCAAATCATAAGATTCGGGTTGTTTAAGGTCTTGTAAATCATCAACGAAGATAGGATTTTGATTTCAAGAAAATTTCGTTTATTTATCATTAACTTAAACATCATAAAACTCAATTAAGATCTTAATTTTTTTTTTTGCATAAGCTTAGTGTTCTATAACATTTTACGAATTAAAGGTTGATTCAAAACATGAAATTGATTGAAATAGGATTTAAGATGTTGCATAAATGAATTAGACTCAAATTTGGGATCAATTTGGACAAAATAGAAGATTGAGATTTTTTCTATTTATCTCTGTCTTCAACAGGTTCTTCGAAAATCATCTCATTCGCAAATAACTTCATCCGAAAAGGTCTTGAGATTTCATTTGTGAGACCATGTTAAAGTTGAATCGATCGTGCGAACAGGCTAAGGTTGAATCGATGTTGCGAACATGTTAAAGTTGAATCGATCGTGCGAACATGTGTAAACATCTTTAAGTGTATGTTATCTGCTTCTTGAGTTCATTTCTAAAATGTTCCTAAAACAGGCTAAGGATTGATTTTTATTATCCTTGTGATCATCAAACCAGGTTAGCATGCTTGAATCATTGTTTGAATCTTTGTGTAATTGGGTTTTGTGTGTAAATGTGTTTTGTGCATAAATTAGCTTGAATCTTGTTTTTGTGATGTTTGTATTGTTTGTTGCTTGCTCAATGATCTATATATGTTGTATGGGCTTCGTGATCAAGCGATTTTCCAGAATATTCACAAATAGTGATTTTTAGGTTGAAACCCGTCCAAACAGCTGTTGTTGCTGTTCTTCGTCACACGTGCGTGTGAGCTTTCACTAGTACAATTGGGGACGGTCAACCGTACGGTGAACCGTGCGAGTGAGTCGATACTTGAACTATTGAATAGAATAGTTGACTTGTACGATTGAGCTGTGACTCATACGAGTCACTGGTCACTCATGTGGTTAAACATACAGATATGTGGTTGTTATGTCAAATGTTTGGTCATGGATCAAACGTACGAGTGAAGTGTCAACCGCACGATTGAGATTTCTCAAACGTGCGAGTGAGTGTCACTCGTTCGGTTGACAGATTAGTTTGTTTAAGTGCTTAAGTGTATATTCAGGTGAAAAGAATAAAGAGAAAGCTCAGTAGTCAGAATCTGAGTCGTGCTGGTAATTGGTGAGTGGGTCTATCTCCGATTAGAGTTTAAGTAGCAAGTCATGCTACTGTGATTTACTCTGATTACCCTGTGTAGTGTAGTGATTGTCATGCTAGTTGGATAATTGCATGCTCTGTGAATTGTATGTTGTATATGTGCGTTGTGTGTGACACTATCCGGGCCCGTGGAGGCTGGAGATTGGTGACTCGTAATCGGACCTGTGGAGGTAGAGTCCGTATGAGGTCAACCGTTCCTGTGGAGGTTGGGTTCCAATCTGCTGTTTGTGCATTGATTCAGTATAAAGGACCATCGCTAGACACTAGCTTGATCAGCTAAGGTCGTGTGCCCGTACAACCCGATGATCCTCGTATTGTCTTTGTTTGTATGCTTGATGGAGGTAGGCATGATTTTTGATGATGTATGATTGATGCCTAAGCTTAGTCTGTTAGATTAGAATCCATTCACTTAGCGGTACGCTAACCCCCACACTCCTCTCCTGCGGGTTCAGGTACTGCTGTTAGGATCAGGTGGTGATGTTGAAGACATGTTTGAACCTACAAACTCGGATGTTGACTTTGTATTAATAAGTTGGATTTCTAAGTAACATCGTTTTGTTAAAGGTTGTTTAATAATGTGGTTAATGTAATGATTGTAATTACTATGGTGTTTTGTTAATTAAAGTCTTCCGTTGTGTTATAAATAAAAATGTTCGATGTTACAATTCTCAATAATTTCCAAACTTTAAACAACATCAACATATTATTATGTTTAAAAAGTCAAGAGATCTTCTAAAAATAAGATGTTCTCAACAATTCAATAGTTCAACAACTCAACAACTATTCAACATCAGAACAAGAAGGCGTCAAGGATTATGAGAATTTTCAAAAGAAGAGTTCTCAACATATCAAGTTCCCCACACAAATTTAACAAATGTTCCTCTGCAATTAACCGCATCAAAGGGAAGATTATTTCACACTAAATGTTGTAAAGAGACCCAAGCAAAAATCACATCAAAGTGGGAAATTGTTAAGTTTAAATAATTGATGTGATTTGTAGTAGAATTATGGAGTATAAATAATGTATTGTATAGTTTGTAGATAATCTTTGCACCATTTCACGCCTACCCCTAAAACAGTTTTTTTTTTTTAAAAATAGTAAATTTAATCAAGATTGTTGTAAAAATAGAAAAACATTCTTTTTTTTTTTTTTTTTACAGAAATGGTAAAATCGAAGTTTGAAACTTCGATTTTGCCAAATCCGAAGTTTCAAACTTCGATTTTTGTTGAGATGTCAGTCGAAACCCTAAACCGAAGTTTGGAACTTCGATTTTGCAGATAAACAGTAAAACCGAAGTTTCAAACTTCAGTTTTGCAGTCTGCTTCAACAGTCTCAACAATGGACTGAAACCTGCAACCCTAGTCTCAATTATGGACTGAAACCTGCAACCCTATTATTTCAAAATCTGATATATCATCTTTTTACATTTATTTATATCACCTTTATCATCAACTCAAACACAAACATCACCAAGAACATAATTCAAACATATTAAAGTCAGTTTCAAACACCAACAATACAATTCAAACAAATCAAAATCAGTTTCATACATAAACAATTACAAAAATGTCTATAATACGTCCATTTATGGTTCATTTTGTTTGGGGAGGACAAATTTCATTCCAAAATGGTTGGCTTACTGGTGATAACATAACAATTAGAAGGAGTTTTGTGTTGAACACCAAGGTTAACTGTATGCAGTTAAACCAAATGGCGTATAATTATGTAGGAGCGAATCAAAGAACACACACGTTGAAAATGTTCTTGCAGGTTCTATTTAATGGAAATGATTGAAAAATGAACTTATAGACGATAATACTTTGGAAACAATATATTATTATTCTCAGAATGATCCAAGTTACGAGGCTCAAATTGAAATTCAGTTTGAGGAAGTTTTTCCAACCACACAAAGTTTGGGTTTTATGGATCTTATTCAAACTTTGGAAGGTGGTCCATCAACATCTCAGTACCATTCAACAGTTGTTGAAGATGAACAAGAACGAAGAGATGAAGAAAAAAATGTAGTAGACTCAGATGATGGTATGTCAACTGCAACCGACGGTACAGTTTCTGATTATAGCGTTGAAGAGAATGTTTCTGGTGACGAAGGTAGAGAAGAGGAAGTGGAACCAATTTCGGAGACTGCCCCAGTTTCACGTTTCGGGTTTGTTAATCAAGGTGAGGCTAGTAATAGTTTTCCATTCGATGATGACCAAGAAGCTTCATGGGTTTTTTATGATAAGGAGATTGGTATTATTTCAAAAGGAATGGTGTTCCAGAACAAAGCCGAACTTATGTATGCTGTTCGAAAATGGATATACACCATAATAGAGAAATAGTTGTTACACAAAGCAAGCCGGGTTATTGGCAAACACATTGTAGAACAACTAGCTCAAATTACAAGGGTCCACAAGAAAGATACCATTGTTGCTGGAGTGTAAGTGGTTCGTGTCACAATCGATCAAAGGTATGGAAAATTACAAAATGGAAAGATGAACACACGTGTTATGGACACGTATCGGAAAACAACAATCGTTGTTTAACCTCTATCTTAATTGTTAGTGAAATTGAGCATCAAATATGTTTAAACGTTGCTTTTCCTGTTGCCAACATCCAAGCCCAAATAAAAAATACATGGCATGTGGATGTCCGTTACGCTAAAACATGGAATGCTAGACGTATTGCAATCGAACAATTGTTTGGAACTTGGGAAATTAATTTTATTCAACTACCAAATTATTTGAATGAATTAGTTTCTACCAATCCAGACACAATTGTTGTGTTTGAAAATGGACCTGAAATCGAAGAAGGTTTCGACACATTCAAATTTGTGTTTTGGGCATTTGTCCAGCCATTAAAGCATATAAATTATGTATTCTGATCATTTGCATCGATGGCACCCATTTGAAAGGTAGTTATAGGGGTAAGCTGTTAACAGCGGTTGGGAAAAATGCTAACAATCAAATTATACCCGTTGCATTTGCACTAGTTGATGAAGAAAGTAACTAAAGTTGGGTTTAGTTTTTGAAAATGCTCCAAGAAAATGTTGTTGAAAACGGAAAGTTGTGTGTCATCTCTGATCGACACCCAGGTATCCTACATGCAATGGGTGCTCAACCGTACGGTTGAGAACATAGGTACTATTTGCGCCACATTCGTAGCAACTTATTGAGCAAATATACTAAAGTAAAATCGCTCAAACACTTGTGTTGGAAAGTTGGTTCAACAACCAATCAAATATTGTACAAGAATTCCCTCAGAGCCATCAAACAAGCTAGTATTGAGGCTTGACAATATTTGCATGATGCTGATTTAGGCAAGTGGACTGTGTATAAGGACAAAGAGAGGAGTCGTTGGGGTAACACAAGGACAAATATTGCTGAGTCCCTCAACAATGTGTTACGTCATGCCTGTATGATGCCGATCAAAGCGTGTATTGAATATACATTTGATTACACCAGACAACACTCCTACGATCAAAGTCGAGATGCAAGGCAATCTAATTCACCACTCTCCAAGAACATGTTTAACATCTTTAACGAACGGGCAAAAAGAGCTCAAAGATACAAAATAACATGTTATAACGAACAACAAGGTGTGTTCAAGGTTCAATCAACTTATCAAAGAAGTGCTGAAGGTGGCACCGATTACACAGTGGAGTTTAAACAGAAAAGGTGTTCATGTGAAATTTGGCAACACCAAAGATTACCTTGCTCTCATGCCATTTCCGTGTGTATCCATCTAAACAAGGATATAAATAAATGCATTAGTAAAAAGTACACAAATCCTAGATAGAGAGAGCAATATAGCCATCATTTTAATCTACTAAGAGACGCAAGCTACTGGGCACATATAGAATGGAACATTATGGCCGATCCATCAAGATTGATTAAGCACAGGGGGAGGAAGAAATCAAAACGTATTAAGAACCAGATGGATGAACGTGAAAAGCAAAAACCAAAGTGTGGTATATGCAGGGCTGAAGGTCACAACAGGAATACATGTCCAACTACTAGATTGCCATAGGTTTTCAGTAGTAATTTGTTGTACTATATTTGTTGTAATCGTTAATTATGTTTGTGAATAAAAAAGTGTTGTTGAAATAATGAAATTGCATGTTACTAATCTATTACAAGTAACTCTAATTTATAAAAGGTCTAGTAGGTGCATAATAGTATTCACCATGACTATCATACATCGTATCGAACTCAAGTGCGTCTTCATAAACTCCAAATAAAACATACAACTCAATATTTTCTGAAAGTATACACGCTTTCCCTACTAATGTATACCATTCTTCATCATAGCACATTGCTTCGGGTTCAGCAACTCTTGATTTGTAGTAGTATATGTCCATTGAAGTTGGATTCTTTGGTAGCTTTTCTCGAAGAAACTCATTCAACTTCTCCATATTAAAGCCCCGAACATCTACGTTATCAAACGTCATTTTATGCCCTTTAGAGAGTTCCGTTTTGCCATCATTCCATTCAAAATCACAACCATGATACACGTCAATTGATACGTATTTCGGATCCATTTTTGTTATGTTTTTATGAAACAATCAAAATTCACTTTTATAAGCGTACATCTACAAATAATCTGAAGTTTTAAAGTTCGGTTTCAGACCTTTCAGAAAAAGCATGCAAAACCAATGTTTGAAACTTCGATTTGTCAGGTACTAGACTGTTACCTTTTATGTAACGACCCTACTTTTTCGTTATCTTTTACCGTTAATTATTTAACGACCGTTAATTGTTATTCGTTCCACGTCATTTCTATGATCTATATTATTATTTTAGTAATAATATATTAATTATTATGTGTTATATGAATATTTATATTCATATTTTAAGTTATACGTTTCTACGTGTCGCGGATTTCTATCCGGCGAATCTTTTCAGTTTTCAAACCAACGGTCAAGCTTTAGGGATTTTTAAGTCCTAATTATTTTAAATATGATATTTTAATGTCATATGTTTATATTTAGTGTTTATACATTTTATTCGTCGCGTATTTGTCATCTCTCCGAAAAATCAATCGCGTAGTAGCGTTTTCGCGTTTCGGGATTCGATCGAGCGTTCGGGACATAAGGATTTCATCATTTATCATTGTGGGCCATGTGGGGCCCACCCCATTCAGTTTTTGGCCGAATCCATGGGGAGGGGGTATACTCCCTTGATTTTTCCATTTCTCATTCATGTTTTCATTTTACACTTTCCATTTTCTAAACCTAGCTTTTATCACTTTATTTCTCTCCCTCCTTTCTCCATTAGAGCCGTCGCCACCACCACCATAATCCACCATCATCTTCATCAAATAATACTTGGATCAAGAAATCATTCACATATTCGGATTCTACGCGTTCTTCTCTACACATCTACATCTCTTGATTTTTGATTAGGGTATAAACCCTAACCCTAACTTTTAAATTTTCTTATATTTTTCTGTTTTTGAATATTATATTAATAGTATGATGTTTATATGTTATTGTATTGTTGATTGTATGCGTAGAAATGCTCGTTAATTTATGTTTTCGGTTTGATTATTTTGGGACAGCAGCTTGTTTGATCTTTTTTGTAAACTTAACTGTTATAAAAGTGAAATTAAAGTATCTAGATGAGTTCCTCTCATCAATACATTAATTTTAGACTCCGGATTCATGTCATTTCGATTCTCGGAGCTCTAGTTATGATTAAAATGGTGTTATATTGAGATTAAAATATAAAAACGAATTGTACCAGGTGTGGTCTGACTTTGTGACCATTTTTAGAGTCTTTAGGGTGTACTAGTGTGTTAGGATTAATGATGGAATGAACATTCATGTTCGGGTCATCGAAATCCGAGCCACGGATCACCCGTTATGACTAAAACACGTTTTTGAGCGGATTAAAGATCCAAACTGATTAAGGGCTGAAACTCACGACTTGTTTGCTGTTGTTGGGGGGTTCTTGAGCACATTAATGTGTCGGGTGGGTCGGTTAGGCGAAGATATATATAAGACTCGCCGAAAACTGATTCCCGGGACTCAAGTTATGACCCGATGAACTTTTAATTAAAACTTATGGTTATTAAATAAGACTTATGATATAAATAATGAAATTCATTATTAAAAATTACTTATGATATAAAAAGTAATTATTTTAATTTAAGACTTATGATATATATTTATTATATCATTTAATTATTACTTATGATTTAATTAACAATTTAATTAAACTTATGATTAATAATACTTTTATTATTAATGGAAAATACTTATGATAAGTATTAAACTTATATTATGAGATTATTATTATAAGACTTATAATAAGGATTAATTAATTATTTAATTATCATAAGACTTAGTTATTATTTAATTATAATTTAATTATTAAATACTTATGATTTTATAATTATAATTAAACTTATGATATGATTAATAATCCATTATTAATTAATAATACTTATGATAAGATTTAAAATTTATTATTAATTAATAATACTTATGTTATGACTACTATTTAATTAATTAATTAAATACTTATGTTATATTAATTATATCATCTAAACTTATGTTAACTTTAATAATTCATTTTAATTTAATTAAACTTATGTTATAACATAATCATACATATTTGACTTTAAATAACATTATAACTTATATTATTATTACAACTTACACTTTTAAAATTAATGTTGACTATGTTTGACCAAGGTTGACTTTTGAGTTGACTTTCGGTTGACTTTGACTTTCAGTTGACTTTTGTTGACTTTCAAAATAAGGAAACTTTCCTAAATTAAAACTTTCTAAAAATAGAAACTTTCTAAATTTGGAAACTTTCCAAAAATAGAAACTTTTCTAAAATAGAAACTTTCCAGATATAGAAACTTTCTAAAAATAGAAACTTTCTAAAAATAGAAACTTTCTAAAAATAGAAACTTTCTAAAAATAGAAACTTTCCTAAAATAGAAACTTTTCAAGAATGGAAACCTGCTAAAAATAGAAACTTTCTAAAAATAGAAAGTGTGTGTCCGTACGCTGTTCTGATCAAACCGAAGCATATTGAGTGTTGTTCTATGTTTACTTGCAACAAGTACAATAGCTATCATACTAAGACTTGACCTAAGTTAGTTATTTATATCGACCTGCTTTATTTATAGGTCGGCGTTGTGATCATTCCTGATCACTTTACTTCGTTTGTTGTTCGCATTTTTGTGTGGTTACTTCATTTGCTTTAAAGTGAGTTATAGTCCCATTTTTCTATTTTAAATCTTTTGGGATGAGAATACATGCATTTTATTTTTACATATTGGACACATGTGGAAGTTGGTTTAAATTATTCATTGTGAGTCGAACAAAAATATTCCCTAATCTGGTAATTGTAATCACTGGTTTCTACTGGTGAACGCGAATCCTACGGATAGATCTATCGGGTTTGACAACCCCATTTCGAGCTAGTCGCGCTAGCAATTTATAATCGGAATGTTTAGTACTTCGTATTTAGTTGAAGATACACTTGTTCGGTGTATATTATTTATTGTGTTTGGCAAGGGTAAATAAATGGTTAAGTGGTTACCAGGTGGCTCACGGGAAAATAGAATAATATTTTTATATGTTTTCTAGCATATAATTTTGTGGTCCAAAAAGGGATTTTTATGTTTTCAAACATAAATTTTTATGGTTTAAATTAAATATTGTTTGCAATATTAAACCTATAATTCACTCAACATTTTTGTTGACAGTTACTTGCATGTTTTATTCTCAGGTTCATGATTGATTGCTTCCGCTGTGCTTAGAGAGTCTGCATATTTATGATGGCAGCTTTTGTTAAACAATAACTTGCATACTATTTTGATACATTTAATAGTGGATGTTGTTGACTTTGTTTTGATCAACTTTTGATTAAGTAATAATGTATGGTTTTTCTAAACTTACATATTTTGGTAGATTTCCTTTATAGGAAATCATTTTTAAACAAAGAATGCAAGGTTATTTATTAAATTCATATAGAGTTATGATCAAGCTGTGGGACCAAGTGACAGAGCCGTTAAGTGTTTTGACGGGGCCATCACAGTTGGTATCAGAGTTTTGGTTGTAGGAAATTAGGCTGCATTGATGTCGTTACCCGAGTCAATAGGGTGCATTAGTGAGTCTAGTCTACAGCCCGACCTATTATATATTATTATATGTGATTATTTGTATCTTATTGGCATGTATATTGTTATCATACATACATCTCTATTATGTTCTGAATCCGGGAGGAACTCCCATTCTGACTTAAACGTATTCTCCGACTCATGCGAACTTATCCTTATAAGAACACCTCGGATAGTGAAACCGAGGGATGTAATTCTTGACTTCTGAAATTCTCGACATTCCTATGTCATCTATTATGGTTATGTGTTTGATGTTTGAGCTATGTTACGCGAGATGTCATTCTTGACTTCTAAATGCTCGGCATTTCAATGTCAGCTATTATGTTTAGGTATATAACATTCTTGTTATATTACGTGCCTTTGTGCCGTTGTGCCGTTGTGCTTTGGTTTTTGAACCAAAAAACGTCATTCTTGACTTTTAGAGATTCTTGGTACCTCGAAGACATTTTTTATGTCATCGTTACTCCTATTCATTACTTTTGATATTTTTGTCTCTTGTGATATCCTTAGCACATCGTTTAAGAAATCGTTTTAGAGAAATTGTGTGGAAATTCGAGGTTGATCGTGTGTCCTGACCTCATGTAGTGCTATTGGAATGGAACTATGAATTAGTGAAATATAATGGCGTCAGGCCAACGTGATTATATTACGTTAATTCATAAAGAAGTCCCAATATTGTGACATGAGGAATAGAAAGCGAGTCAAAGAAAATTTTTACGCTACTCATTTAGAAATTCCGATGTATTACATAGGTAGGGAAAATACTCATTATCTTATTTGTTGATATACGAGAAGCTCGTTTTAACCAGATTATCTATCTCATGCCCTATCCTTCATAACTCGCTTGTTAGCAACAGCTTCGCTCGGGAACAGTTTTGGCCCAAGGACTTATGTCCTGATCATAGTTAAAACAACATTTAACTCATTAGTTTCATGACCTCGTAACATTTGTTGGTCAAATGTCGCACGATGATTCAAGTCCTTTACTCGATCTTCCACGAATCTACTTCAACTTGTAACCTCTGAAATACAGATACTCTGTTTATCATCGGGAGTTTTACACATTTCTTTAATTGGGTGGATCTCACGAGATTTATGGGCAAATAGAAGTAATGAAATATTTTGTCATGTATACAATTTATAAAATCATATATGTATGTATGGATTCAAATGAATAAATTTACCTTACCTATTTTGGCTAGTATATACCAAATCATACCTTCAAAATTATTTTAAAACCACTCATTTACTGAGCTGTTTGATTAAGTCAATTTGTTTTATAAAAAAATGGTACACGTTGTACATACTTCTAAATTTACTAAGAACTTCGTTCCGTTTATGTTGTCACATCAAACGTTTAAAGCTTTTTCAAAACTCCTTTGATTGATTTTATCAAATTTTCGCATTACTCTACAGAGTGTTTGGATCACAGTTCTTCTCATCCTCCATTTAAGGATGAAACTTACCATTAAGTTCATTGATAAAAACTCTTGCACCACTTTGGATGCCGGTTTATAAAATTTGTTGGAAAGTCTTTGCGCTCATAAAATTTTCCCTCTTATGGTTGGACATGGCCGAAATGCGGATCGATAAATCAATTTTCTGGGGTACACTCGGTGGTCATCCTATTGTAGAAAAGGCGCTAGGTGGGTTTCTACCCCAACTGTGGTATAGTGGGTATCATGGATATATATTACACTAGACCGTTTGAGGAGTTTCTACTCTCAAAATTCGTTGTTAACCGCAACACCCTCGTAAACATCAATCCTAGGATTCAATACTTTAAGGTACACGAAATTATTTTTGGAGATTCATCTCACCTGGAGTCGACCATTCTTTAAAACCCATGATTGGCGTTCTTTTCATCCGCACATAAATTTAAGAAGATGGATGAATCCTAGATTTCCTCGCTCATTGTACAAGGAAGTTCACTCTCGTTGAAATATCACACCTTTCGTACGTCTTCCTATCGAAAATGTAATGAAAATTTTCTTTGAAGTCCATGATCCTCATTATCTCCTTTGAGAGAATTGCCTTAAATACCTATGCCACCGATGTGACAACTCCATATATTTCTTCCTTCATTGTTGCAACTACATTTCATTCGTCCCAGTTCATCCCCTTGGGGAGCTCCTGTTTTGTTTGTTAAGAAGAAAGGTGGTTCATTCCGATGGTGTATTGATTATCGCGAGTTGAACAAGCTTACAGTTAAGGACTGTTACCCTCTTCCGAGAATATATGATCTATTCGATCATCTTCAAGGTTCGTCCATTTATTATAAAATCGATCTTCGTTCTGGATTATCATCAACTGCGTGTTAAAGAGTCTGATATTCTGAAAACCTCTTTTCGCACCCGTTATGGTCACTACAAATTCCTTGTTATGCCGTTCGGATTGACAAACGCACCTGCTGTGTTCATGGACCTCATGAACCGTGTGTGTAGACCCTATCTGGACAAGTTCGTTATTATTTTCATCGACGACATCCTTATTTATTCCAAGAGTGATGAAGAGCACGAAGAACATTTGAAGTTAGTGCTTGATCTGTTGAGGAAAGAAGAGTTGTACGCTAAGTTCTCTAAGTGTGCTTTCTGGTTGAGAGAAGTTCAATTCCTTGGACATGTTGTTAGTAAACAGGGAATACAAGTTGATCCTGCTAATATTGAGGCAATTGAGAAGTGGGAAATTCCGAAGACTCCTACTCAGATTCGTCAGTTTCTAGGATTAGCAGGCTATTATAGAAGGTTCATTCAAGATTTTTCACTAGTAGCGAAACCTCTGACTGCTTTAACGCATAAGGGGAAGAAGTACAAGTGGAAGAGTGAACAAGAGTCTGCTTTCCAAACTTTGAAGAAGAAGTAAACTTCTGCACTGATATTATCACTACCTGAGGGTAGTGATGATCTTGTTATCTATTGTGATGCTTCGTGTCAAGACTTTGGTTGTGTTTTGATGCAACGAAAGAAAGTCATTGTTTACGCGTCACGTCAGTTGAAGAATTATGAACAGAATTATACAACCCATGATGTAGAATTGGGATCTGTTGTGTTCGCACTCAAGAATTGGAGACATTACTTATATGGGGTCAAAAGTACTGTGTACACTGATCACAAAAGTCTTTAACATATCCTTGATCAGAAACAGTTGAATATGAGGCAACGAAGATGGATTGAGACATTGAATGATTATGATTGTGAACTTTTATATCATCCGGGGAAGGCTAATGTTGTGGCCGATACGTTAAGTCGTAAAGAGAGGACTGAACCTCATAGGTTTAGGGCCTTAAATATGACCATTCGAACAAACCTCGCAAAGCAGATTCTTGAGGCACAACAAGAAGCCTTGAAGGAGGAGAATTTTGTAACGGGAAGGTCTGAGGCTTGAGTAAACAGTTAGAGGTACGAACCGATGGTACTCGGGATTTTACGGGACGCCTTTGGATTCTGAAGTTTGGTGATCTGCGACAACTTGTTTTAGATGAGGCTCATAAGTTTAGGTACTCTATTCATTCCTGGTTCAGGAAAGATGTATCATGATCTTAAGGAGTTGTATTGGCGGCCTCATTTGAAGGCTGATGTGGCTACGTATGTGGCTAAGTGTTTGACCTGTGCTAAGGTTAAAGTCGAACATCAGAACCGTCAGGACTTTTGGTGCAACCTGAAATTCCCGAGTGGAAGTGGGAAGGTATTACGATGGACTTTATTATGAAGTTACCGAGAGTTGTGGGTGGTTATGATACCATTTGGGTGATTCTTGACCGACTCACTAAGTCAACTCATTTCTTCCCTATTAAGGAAACAGATTCGATGGAGAAGCTTACTCGTTTGTATTTGAAGGAGATTGTTTCTAGACATGGAGTTCCTGTATCGATTATTTCAGACCGAGACAGTCGATTTACATCGAGGTTTTGGAAATCCTTACAGGAAGTTTTGGGAACAAAATTGGATATGAGCACCACTTATCATCCACAGACGGATGGTCAGAGTGAAAGGACCATCCAAACATTGGAAGACATGTTACGAGCGTGCGTAATTGATTTTGGTAATGAGTGGGATAGATATTTGCCACTGGCTGAATTTTCTTATAATAACAGCTATCATGCAAGTATTAAGGCCTCACCGTTTGAAGCTTTGTATGGTAGAAAGTGTAGGTCTCCTATCTGTTGGAATGAGGTTGGGGATGCTCAACTCACAGGCCCAGAAATTATTCATGAGACTACAGAGAAGATCGTACAGATTAAAGAGAGATTGAAAACCACCAGGAGTCGGCAAAAGAGTTACGCCGATGTTAGAAGGAAGGATTTAGAATTTCAGGTCGGTGACCTTGTTATGTTGAAGGTATCACCTTGGAAGGGTGTGGTACGTTTTGGTAAAAGGGGAAAGTTGAATCCTCGATGTGTTGGACCATTTGAAATTACATAGAGAGTTGGACCCGTGGCTTATCGTTTAAAATTGCCACAAGAACTCAATACTGTTTATGACGTTTTTCATGTATCGAATTTGAAGAAGTGTTTGGCCGAGGCCGATGAAACTATTCCTCTTGAGGAGCTTCATGTTGATAAACAACTCCACTTTATTGAGGAACATGTTGAAATTATGGATCGAGAGGTTAAGACTCTCAAGCAGGGTAGAATTCCTATAGTCCGAGTTAGATGGAATGCCAGACGCGGACCCGAGTTCACTTGGGAATGTGAAGATCTGATGAGGCTGAAGTACCCGCATTTGTTCTCAGATGCCGAGTCAACCCCTGCACCTGCTTAAATTTCGGGACGAAATTTCCGTAACGGGAAGGTACTGTAACGACCCTACTTTTTTCGTTATCTTTTACCGTTAATTATTTAACGACTGTTAATTGTTATTCGTTCCACGTCATTTCTATGATCTATATTATTATTTTAGTAATAATATATTAATTATTATGTGTTATATGAATATTTATATTCATATTTTAAGTTATACGTTTCTACGTGTCGCGGATTTCTATCCGGCGAATCTTTTCGGTTTTCAAACCAACGGTCAAGCTTTATGGATTTTTAAGTCCTAATTATTTTAAATATGATATTTTAATGTCATATGTTTATATTTAGTGTTTATACATTTTATTCGTCGCGTATTTGTTATCTCTCCGAAAAATCAATCGCGTAGTAGCGTTTTCGCGTTTCGGGCTTCGATCGAGCGTTCGGGACATAAGGATTTCATCATTTATCATTGTGGGCCATGTGGGGCCCACCCCATTCAGGTTTTGGCCGAATCCATGGGGAGGGGGGTATACTCCCTTGATTTTTCCATTTCTCATTCATGTTTTCATTTTACACTTCCCATTTTCTAAACCTAGCTTTTATCACTTTATTTCTCTCCCTCCTTTCTCCATTAGAGCCATCTCCACCACCACCATAATCCACCATCATCTTCATCAAATAATACTTGGATCAAGAAATCATTCACATATTCGGATTCTACGCGTTCTTCTCTACACATCTACATCTCTTGATTTTTGATTAGGGTATAAACCCTAACCCTAACTTTTAAATTTTCTTATATCTTTCTGTTTTTGAATATTATATTAATAGTATGATGTTTATATGTTATTGTATTGTTGATTGTATGCGTAGAAATGCTCGTTAATTTATGTTTTCGGTTTGATTGTTTTGGGACAGCAGCTTGTTTGATCTTTTCTGTAAACCTAACTGTTATAAAAGTGAAATTAAAGTATCTAGATGAGTTCCTCTCATCAAGACATTAATTTTAGACTCCGGATTCATGTCATTTCTATTCTCGGAGCTCTAGTTATGATTAAAATGGTGTTATATTGAGATTAAAATATAAAAACGAATTGTACCAGGTGTGGTCTGACTTTGTGAGCATTTTTAGAGTCTTTAGGGTATACTAGTGTGTTAGGATTGATGATGAAATGAACATTCATGTTCGGGTCATCGAAATCCGAGCCACGGATCACCCGTTATGACTAAAACACGTTTTTGAGCGGATTAAAGATCCAAACTGATTAAGGGCTGAAACTCACAACTTGTTTGCTGTTATTGGGGTGTTCTTGAGCACATTAATGTGTCGGGTGGGTCGGTTAGGCGAAGATATATATAAGACTCGCCGAAAACTGATTCCCGGGACTCAAGTTATGACCCGATGAACTTTTAATTAAAACTTATGGTTATTAAATAAGACTTATGATATAAATAATGAAATTCATTATTAAAAAATTACTTATGATATAAAAAGTAATTATTTTAATTTAAGACTTATGATATATATTTATTATATCATTTAATTATTACTTATGATTTAATTAACAATTTAATTAAACTTATGATTAATAATACTTTTATTATTAATGGAAAATACTTATGATAAGTATTAAACTTATATTATGAGATTATTATTATAAGACTTATAATAAGGATTAATTAATTATTTAATTATCATAAGACTTAGTTATTATTTAATTATAATTTAATTATTAAATACTTATGATTTAATGATTATAATTAAACTTATGATATGATTAATAATTCATTATTAATTAATAATACTTATGATATGATTTAAATTTTATTATTAATTAATAATACTTATGTTATGACTACTATTTAATTAATTAATTAAATACTTATGTTATATTAATTATATCATCTAAACTTATGTTAACTTTAATAATTCATTTTAATTTAATTAAACTTATGTTATAACATAATCATACATATTTGACTTTAAATAACATTATAACTTATATTATTATTACAATTTACACTTTTAAAATTAATGTTGACTATGTTTGACCAAGGTTGACTTTTGAGTTGACTTTCAGTTGACTTTGACTTTCAGTTGACTTTTGTTAACTTTCTAAATAAGGAAACTTTCTTAACTTAAAACTTTCTAAAAATAGAAACTTTCTAAATTTGGAAACTTTCCAAAAATAGAAACTTTTCTAAAATAGAAACTTTCCAGATATAGAAACTTTCTAAAAATAGAAACTTTCTAAAAATAGAAACTTTCTAAAAATAGAAACTTTCCTAAAATAGAAACTTTCCAAGAATGGAAACCTACTAAAAATAGAAAGTGTGTGTCCGTACGCTGTTCTGATCAAACCGAAGCATATTGAGTGTTGTTCTATGTTTACTTGCAACAAGTACAATAGCTATCATACTAAGACTTGACCTAAGTTAGTTATTTATATCGACCTGCTTTATTTATAGGTCGGCGTTGTGATCATTCCTGATCACTTTACTTCGTTTGCTATTCGCATTTTTGTGTGGTTACTTCATTTGCTTTAAGGTGAGTTATAGTCCCATTTTTCTATTTTAAATCTTTTGGGATGAGAATACATGCATTTTATTTTTACATATTGGACACATGTGGAAGTTGGTTTAAATTATTCATTGTGAGTCGAACAAAAATATTCCCTAATCTGGTAATTGTAATCACTGGTTTCTACTGGTGAACGCGAATCCTACGGATAGATCTATCGGGTTTGACAACCCCATTTCGAGCTAGTCGCGCTAGCAATTTATAATCGGAATGTTTAGTACTTCGTATTTAGTTGAAGATACACTTGTTCGGTGTATATTATTTATTGTGTTTGGCAAGGGTAAATAAATGGTTAAGTGGTTACCAGGTGGCTCACGGGAAAATGGAATAATATTTTTATATGTTTTCTAGCATATAATTTTGTGGTCCAAAAAGGGGTTTTTATGTTTTCAAACATAAATTTTTATGGTTTAAATTAAATATTGTTTGCAATATTAAACCTATAATTCACTCAACATTTTTGTTGACAGTTACTCGCATTTTTTATTCTCAGGTTCATGATTGATTGCTTCCGCTGTGCTTAGAGAGTCTGCATATTTATGATGACAGCTTTTGTTAAACAATAACTTGCATACTATTTTGATACATTTAATAGTGGATGTTGTTGACTTTGTTTTGGTCAACTTTTGATTAAGTAATAATGTATGGTTTTTCTAAACTTACATATTTTGGTAGATTTCCTTTATAGGAAATCATTTTTAAACAAAGAATGCAAGGTTATTTATTAAATTCATATAGAGTTATGATCAAGCTGTGGGACCAAGTGACGGAGCCGTTAAGTGTTTTGACAGGGCCATCACATTTTACTGGTACCTTTTACTGTTCGGCAGCTTTTACTGAAACCGGATTTTGAAATGCCAGTTTTCAATTATAAACGACTCTATATAAACCGGCATCTATTAGAAGAAACGGATGTATCACTCTCTTCTCCAAACCTCAATTTTAAATTTGTAAACATGGCACCAATTCTTGTTCAGATTAATGTCTATTGGATTGGTCAGTTTACACCACAATTCAAGTTTTACTATGGGTACAAATATAAGTACTTTCAAAATGTGGATGTTAGTCAGATGACAATTTTAAAGGTGTTTAAGTGGCTCAAAGAAAACACTACGGTAGAACACTCGGGCATGATGTTTTGGAATGAAGCTAAAGAAAATTCGAACATCTTTGCGAGGAAGATGAATGGAATTTAATCAAAAACAAAGCAATTGTGAAAAACCAACCTCTTCCATTACATCTAATTTAATTATGTGTTAAATTTCTATGTGTTGTTTTTAATTATGTATTTTTATTTTCAAAAATATGTAACCTGTTTTTTATATTAATAAAAGTTTTGTTCAAAAAAATTGTATTTGCATATTACTACTATTAATATTTTATTGTTTGTAATGTTATTATTGATTTTAAGGTAATAGTAGCGTATATAACTGTAAAATAACTATCAAATCTAAGCGTTACTAAGTGAATTAGGGTGTAAAATAGAGCATACCTAAAACCGAAGTTTGAAACTTCGGATTTGATCAAAACCGAAGTTCCAAACTTCGGTTTAGGGTTTTGACTGACATCTCAACCAAAACCGAAGTTTGAAAATTCGGATTTGGCAAAACTGAAGTTTCAAACTTCGGTTTTACCATTTCTGTAAACAAAAAAATGTTTTTCTATTTTTGCAACAAACTTGACTAAATTTACTATTTAAAAAAAATTCCCTAAAACATAAATCACACCCAGTGGTAACAAACTATCCCAACAGCTTGTAACCAACTCTTAGCCATTGATGATGAAAGAGAACTTAGACAAGATGAACTGATTAGATCTACTGGTCATTGTTTATCATCATCATCAGCAGCATTACACACAATCAATATACAGATTATACATACACAGATCATATAACATTCATATCACAATCACTTATTCATCCATACAAGCAATTAAATGAATTGATTGAGATTTATACTTTTCACTTTCTTTTGGAGGCAATAATAATAATAGTTGTCCTTTTTTGGGATCAAGTAGCATATACAATTTTTTTACCATTAAATTATAAATTACACTAATTAAGTACAAGTACAAAAATTTTAGGAAGCCGACGACCCTCCAAATCATCTTTTGCAAAAAATTATAGTGGGCTATAATGATATGGGACGTCCCCATTCCTTCGAAAGTAATCATATTCTTTTGTTAGCCATTCAAAATAGTATCCCCGTGAGTACGGTTCTCGTTCCAAGGCACATTATAAGTGATAATAATTTTATGTTGTGTAATTGGTGTTTCGAGAATGAAGAATTCACTATAAGAAAAATGAGCTTTAGTGACGAGATTTATTGGTCAAATTCGTCACTAAATTGAGTTAGTGACCAAAATAGGATGGTCACTTATAGTCACTATAGATCCATCACAAAACATTAATGGAGACCAAAATACTAAAATTGATCACTATAGTGACCATTTGTTTGGTCACTAATATCGTACAGTAACCAAAATTTAATAATGAATTTTTTAATGGTAACTAAATCCCATTATTAGTGAGCAAATAATAAGTCATCACTTAAAGATTGTCACAATTGACCATTTTTCTTGTAGTGGTCGGTTGATCATTATTGGTTCATTGTTCTTGGGCTCATACCATTTGGTTCGAGTTGTTTTTATAATGGAATATTATGTGGACGATCTCTTCTTCTCTTGTCTAATTTACTTCTGATTGGTTCTAGGGCTTGGGGATCAATGCTTCTAATTTTTGGAGGCTTATGAGTCCCACAACCATTTGGTCTATATGGTTGTCACAAAATAGAGCCGTGTTTGATGGAGATTTTTCATGTTGGAGGCATGTCATGAATTGCATCGAGTTGAAGGTTTCTTTATTGGGCTACCAACGATAAATTGTGCTATGCGCATTAATATTACATATGGGATAGTAACCCCTTGACTTTTAATTCGTTATAGAATATTCACCGTTCGTAAAATGTTTGTATTATGTTTTGTCTTATTTATTCTTACAGGGCAGGTGCCTTTCTATGTAACTTTGTCTCGATCATCATTTCGATGATTCACGGTTCTTTAATTTATTCTTCATTTTTAGGGGAAATAAATCTTTCGCCACTATGTGTTAATTGTCTTTAATTTTAGACAAAATTACGCTAGTCGTCCTTGAACTTGTATTTAAATCACTCACGTCGTCCTTATACTTTTTTTTAGCTTGGGTCGTGATAGTGTACCCCATCCTCGGCGTACACCCGAAGATACTACTTCGAAGATAATGCTCCACGAAGCAAATACCAAGCTTTGGCTCATGCTCGAAGGAAATATTACTTAACGAAGCTAAGTCCAGCAACAAAGCTAAGTCATACTACGAAGTTAAGGCTCTCTTTAGAATGCCTTGGGAACTAACGCTACAGTGCCTCGAGACCTGATGGCGTAAAGCAGGCCATGCCTTGCTACCTTCGGTTGCTACAGTGCCCGAAGGCAATGGATAACAAAGACATCTTAGGTGCCAATACCGAAGGACTGCAACTAAGTCACATGACTGCCTAGGGAGGAGAGATATAGAAAATATTCTTCCCAAACAGTATACGGCGCCACCAAGGCAAATGAGGAATGCATCTATATGACTTTCCTTGAGCACTGTAGCGCCACCAACCCATTTAGGGAAAGTTTACCAACATCTCCATAATCGTCTTGGAAGTTGATCAAGACTTCGAAACCAAGGACAAGCTCTCCAACAACACTATAAAAAGAGATGCTTATCCCAGTATCAAAGCATCTCATGAATCACTCATACTCTCAAGTCACACTTGGAAAAACACATACAACACCTTAAGTTGTGCCTTCGTATCTTTGTGGCGTAAAGTACGATGCCCTCGTACTACCTTCGGGGAATCGCCAACAATAACACAAACATCACAGATGTACTACACACAATACGTTATCTCTCGGGGGCGTAAAGCAGGCCATGCCTTGCTACCTTCGGGGAATATCCAACGAAGAGCATAAAACCCCTCCACTTGTAGTGATCCAAACTTTTCCATGATTATATATTATATGAGATTAATATTTACATGAATAAATGTTTCCAATATGTTAAGCAATCAAACTTATTAAGACTTGATTAATTGAAACGAATTTAGTGTTAACGTTTGACCACCCAGTTTGTCCGATGATTCACGAACGTGATAACATGTATATGACATGATATTATATATATGAACATATTTATATGTTTAACATGATGAAATGATAATTAAGTATTTCATTATGTATATTAACAATGAACCTTATACATAAAACAAGACTACTAACTTAAGAAATTCAAAACGATATCTCTACGTAACGATTATCGTTGTAATAACGTCCTAATATTTATATATCATATTAAGATATATTAGTACATCATGTTATCTTGATAATGTAACAATTTAACATTTCATTAGATATAATAACAATGGAATTAATTACATTTAACGAAATCGTTAACTTAAAGGTTCCGAAACAACATGTACATGTAACGACTAACGATGACTTAACGACTCAGTTAAAATGTATATACATGTAGTATATTAAGATGTATCATTACACTTTTGAAAGACTTCATGACATATATCAAAGTACTTCTACTTAACAAAAATACTTACAATTGCATTCTCATTCATTTTTATCAACAATTCTACTCGTATGCACCCGTATTCATACTCGTACAATACACAGCTCTTAGATGTATATACTATTGGTATATACACTTCAATGATCAGCTCTTAGCAGCCCTCATTTAGTCAACAAATATATGGAACCATTATTTGGCAACTAGCATGAATTATTACACTAAAAATCAAACTACAACTTGCTTAAAAGGATACCATGGTTCACGATTTTGAGCACACACACATACACTTTCATTTTTCAATTTTCTTTCATCCATTTGATCTCTCTCTATTTCTATGATGATGTTCTAAGTGTTCTTCATCATATTCATCAAAATCTACATTAATCTAGCGCATAAATCCAACCTTTGATCTACCTACAAAACAACTACTCAAGAACACTTCAAGAACACTTTCAAGTTTACTAGTTTACTTCCAAGCTTTCTAATCCATTCCAATCAATCATCTAAGATCAAGAAACTTTTGTTATATACAGTAGGTTATCTTTCTAATTCAAGGTAATATTCATATTCAAGCTTTGATTCAATTTCTATAACTATAACTATCTTAATTCAAGTAGTAATCTTACTTGAACTTGTTTTCGTGTCATGATCATTCTACTTCAAGAACTTCCAAGCCATCCAAGATCCTTTGAAGCTCTAGATCATTTCTTGTCATTTCCAGTAGGTTTACCTACTAAATTTGAGGTAGTAATGATGTTCATAACATCATTCGATTCATATATATATATATATATATATATATATATATATATATATATATATATATATATATATATATATATATATATATAACTATCTTATTTGAAGATTTAAACTTGTAATCACTAGAACATAGTTAAGTTAATTCTAAACTTGTTCGCAAACAAAGTTAATCCTTCTAACTTAAATTTTAAAATTAACTAAACACATGTTCTATATCTATATGATATGCTAAATTAATGATTTACAACCTGGAAACACCAAGAACACCGTAAAACCGGACATACGCCGTTGTAATAAAATCGGGGGCTGTTTTGGGTTGGAAAAATAAAAACTATCTTAATCTTTGAATTTGAAGTTTGTTTTCTGAAAAAATGATATTTCATATGAACATGAAACTATATCCAAAAATCATGGTTAAACTCAAAGTGGAAGTATGTTTTTCAAAATGGTCATCAAGATGTCCTTCTTTCGACGGAAATGACTACCTCTTTCAAAAACGACTTGTAACCTGTATTTCCAACTAAAAACTTATATTTTTTCTGTTTAGTTTCATAAATTTCAGTTCATTATGAAACCATAGCAACTTGATTCACTCGAAACGGATTTATAACGAAGAAATTACGGGTAAAACAAAATTGGTTAGATTTACTAGTTTAGCTACGAAAATTTTATAACAAATCTATACTAACCATAACTTAACTAACTTATATTGTATTATACATGTAATCTAACATATATTATGTAATCTTGATAGACCATATACATGTATACAATGTTTTGACATATCATATCGACATCATATATATATATTATTTGGAATAACCATAGACACTCTATATGCGGTAATGCTCGAGTTAGCTATACAGGGTTGAGGTTGATTCCAAAATAATATATATACTTTGAGTTTTGATCGAGTCTGAGACCTGTATACACTGGGTCGTGGATTGATTCAAGATAATATATATTGATTTATTTCTGTACTACTAACTGTGGACAACTAATTGTGGACTACTAACGTTGGACTGTTAACTTAACAAATTTAAATCGTTAAAACGTAATAAATTATGTTGCGAATATATTGTGATGACTCGAAAATTTCCGACCAAATTTAAACTTGAATCTTTATATGTTCCGACACAATAAGCAAAGTTTGTTAACTTAAATCTCAAGAATTTTAAACTGTGTTCATACATTCATTTAACCTAGACCAAACTCCAATGATTCACGAACCATTATATGAACGGATATGATTACATATGTATATGTGTATATATTATAACTTGAAAACCTTAACAAAGTATTAGACGTATAATACTTTACATGAACGTAATTGTTTTAAAATATATTTAAAATAATTATTGACGGAATTAAAAGATAATATCAAATGATTGAATTATCAGATACATTGAATTATGATTACGAGTCTCTGTTGAGAGGTCCACTATGATTTGAGAAATCTAGTCTTTTTAACCATATTCGGAAAATGGTAAATAAGTGATCTTCGAGTAAGGACAAGGTGTCAAGTAGCGAGAGCAAGTCAGATTGGTGGAAATTTCTGTTAAATTCCAATACATGCCTTACAATAATTGCCTCGTGACTTTTGATAAGATAAATTAATTAACCTTCATATTAGGTATTGTGAAAGTGAAATTAGGGAACATAGATAAATTAGAAAATAGGTATTGACAAGTTAAATAGATCGACATTTTACATTAAGATGATTCCTTACGTTTGATTTTTCCTTTAGACTTAATCCTATGAGTCATGATTAAACTAGAAGTTAAAACATTGAAACCTGATATGATTCATATATGATTTTACGTTCATAAACGAAAACGTCATTTCGATATAATAGACTTTTTAAGAACGTCTTATGATATAACAACTTCTACTATTATAACATTTGTGATAAAATGATTTGGAATATAAAGTAATTGGAATATTAAAATGTCTTTGTAACATTTTTTTATATAAATAAAGTATATCAATTTTAAAATTTAAAAATACAAATGTTACGAAATAATATTTCTTATTACTTAAACGATTTCAAGATATATAAATTTGAATATTATTAGTTTTGAAAAACTATATATTATATATTGTCCCAAATTTATATTTCGAAATGAAAATATAAAAATATATATATTTTAACTTAGTCATAAAACGTCCTGATTTAAAATAATATATTTTGATAAATAACGAGTCACTGATTTATAGAAGCAAATGACCACAACGCTCAATTTTATAAATTACATTTTTTATATGGTAATTTATTGATGAGTAAGTCAAATTATTAATAAGGGTACACGTCGCGTAACATAAAAGGCTAGTTTTCTTACCGTACGAAACGTCCTTCGAAAAACCGAAAGCGGGACATAGGTCGAGTAGAACGAAAATTATAAATTAACTATGCACGTAAATATTATATAATATATAATTAATTATATAGATTAAATATTAATTTATATATAATAATAATTAATAAGTCGGCAGGAAAATTTAACGCATTTATGGAGCATGGAGCATGATTGATGAAAAACACTATAAAGTAACTTGTTCGCTCGCTGCATTTCACAAACGCACACAATTCATAAATCTATGTATGTAATCTCTTACTCCTTACATATTAATTATTTCTATTATTAAGATTAATATTATTATTATTATTATTATTAAGATTAATATTATTATTAATCGTACTATTATTATTAGTATTATTAGTATTATTATACATAAAATATTACGACGAGGTCATGAGTGCATCATTTTCAAAACGGATTTTACGAGCGGGGCAGAGCTAAGGAAATTATGGGTTATAGCTATGGAGGTTATGGGGATGATTCGGGGTATGCTCGTGAGGTCAATCTAGTGTTTATCGTCTCCGTTGCGTTTACGTACCTTTCCTGCAATATTGAATCTCAATATTGATACGTGAGCACTCATAACTTAACTTTTATATATTACTAGTGTATCCCTGACTAGTGCTCGAGTATATAGGATTATGCATGCTTGTATTTTTGATATTGTCGTTAGATAGGTTATGTTGAATCCTGAATTAGTTACATATGCGGTTGAGATAAGGTATAAGATATACATGTCGTTGAAAAGCTAGCGAAAAATTAAGAACTTTTCATTTAGGTATCGTATGGTTTCGATGAACGGATTAGAAGTTATAGTCAATTGAATTTTTGTATTATTATTAAAAATGATTATTATTATCGTCATTATTATCGTCGTTATAATTATTATCTAATTATTATTATTATTATTATTATTATTATTATTATTATTATTATTATTATTATTAATAAAAAGTATTATCATTAAAAATTGTTATTTTTAATATTATTACTATCGTTATTATCGTTAAAGTTATAATTAGTATTATTATTGTTATTATCATAGTTATTAGTATTATCATTAATATTATCATAATTGTAAGAACCAGTTTTCCTCAGTTGTTTGGGACGCCGTCCAGAAGGATGGGACGCCGTCCCAGTGTGAAGGTCTGGACACCGTCCAGACTCTTTGGACGCCGTCCAAATGGTCTGGTGGGCCAGCTGGCTTGTTTTAGATATTTAAATGGGTATTTTGGTTTTTTCACTTGTTGAACGAATTTAAGGCCACTAGATCAGATTGGAGTAAGTCATTACTCCATTTTCAACCACCACCTCCTATCCACTTGAATTCTAGAGAGAGAGAAAGGTTTTAGTGTGAGAAAGCTCAATCCAAAGAGGAAGAAGCTAGTTTCGGGCCAAAGTGCGTGTTTTAAAGTTGTTCATCTACTTCCTAGCTATGTTGTGATAGTGGTGGCAAGTCCTAAAGCTAATTTTATCATTTTAAGTTGTTATGGGTTAGGGTTTGGGCTATAGATGAACATAAAACCCATATTTGATGATTTTGGGTGTTCTTGGGTAAGATTGAGTCATGAAGACTCAATTGTAACTAACCTAGGGTTTCAATGTGTAAATTGGTACTTGTGAGTCTTAAATTGGTTAGTTAACTACTAGCACACCTAGATGTGATGTAAGTGAGTATTTGGTGACCAAATGGGTGTGTGAACCTTGAAATGGGTCTTTGATGACCTAAGTTGTCTAAGTGTGTGTGTGTAAATGCGATAACCTTGTGTTAATGAATGATTTAAGACCCAAAACTTGCTAGTGTTAGAGTTTTGGCAAAGATGACCTAAGGATTAGGGTTAAAGGTGCTAACGGGTAAAAATTGGCACCATGGGTCAAAATGACACTAGAATGGTGAGTAAGTAGGTTGACCAACTTGATTGTATAATTGATTATATGTATAACGTATAAGTACATCGCGTTGAAGGTCGCGAGCTTGATAATCTCACCAAAGACATGGAGGTGAGTGGAATAATTATGCGTACATGTATATGGCGTATTTATTTGTGAATATTATGGTATGAACCACGTGCCGGTAGTACCATAACGTGTATGTGACGGGTATTATGATGTGAACCACGTGCCGATAGCATCAAGTGTGAACCACGTGCCGGTAGCACTATAAAATGAGGCGTGAACCACGTGCCGGTAGCTCCAAAGTGTGAACCACGTGCCGGTAGCACTATAAAATGAGGCTTGAACCACGTGCCGGTAGCGCCAAAGTGTGAACCACGTGCCGGTAGCACTATAAAAGAGTGAGACTCAAATGCGTATAGTGTGAACCACGTGCCGGTAGCACCATAGCGTTATGGTTAACCATATTATGTTGTTGAACGTTGGATAAGGATGCTATATATATATATATATATATATATATATATATATATATATATATATATATATATATATATATATATATATATATATATATTTTATCGAGTATATGCTAATGTGGTGTTGTGTTAGTGTACGAGTTGTTAGCATTATGAGTATGACGGCATGCTATTGAGTTATATTTTCGTAAGAGGTATTTGGTGGGTGCGATTGCAAGTAGATGGGTTATATATATGTATGTAAAATTGTTGCACTCACTAAGCTTTAGCTTACCCTCTTGTTGTTTACCTTTTTAGGCCCCGGCGTGGACAAAGGCAAAGGTATTCGGTTGGATTAGTGGTCTCCCGCTTATTTTGATAGGGGATGCTTTTGGGTTAGCTTTTGGAAGTTCGGCCAAGATGTGGGTAGTTTAACCCCAAACACCATGCTCTAGGTGTCATTTGGAATTTAAACTCTTGTGGTTGAAACTTGTATTTTGAACGAAATTCGTAAATCGGGACATTGTGGGCCCGGTGTTGTAAAACTTGTTTTGATGATGGAAATCTCTTAGTTTTACTTATTATAACATGTTGTGAAAAGGTTTTCGTTTGAAAGTATCAGGAAGCAGGATTTCCGCTCGTGTAATTTGGAACCCGAGATCAGAACCTGACAGTTCATTGGGACGCCGTCCCAATTGTTTGGACGCCGTCTAAGTCTTCAGTACTGGACGCCGTCCTTTTTAGGTGTGTTTTTGGTATAACGAGGTTGGGTCGTTACAAGTGGTATCAGAGCATGGTCTAAGAGATTTAGGGGACTTGAGATAGGTGCCTAGACTTAGACTTTATTGTGTGCGCTTTATGCGGGACTTGTAGGAATTTGGGTCGGAACGGGAATTGTTAGTGCTAGTGTTTATGTGAGTTAACCTTGCACTAATTGTTTTGTGTTTTGCAATCATCAAGCGAGATAGACGTTGTACTAGCGAGTTAATGCGACGTGATCATGTAACAATGATTAGCTACCATTGTTACGGGTTCATATCGTGTTAAACAAGCGATGTACGACGATTGTTGAGCAAGATGGGGCGGTGTGGCGTTCATGTATATTGTGTCATGTCTTTTCGTTCGTTAATTAATTTACTTCGTTTTATAGAATGAAGATGAGAAATGGACATGATACCAATGAAGGAGGCACGAGCGAGGATGTTGAACTCACGGCCAAGGTTGAGGCCATCTTTAAAAGGCTAAAAACGGAATTTCTTGACGATGTCTGAAAGGTTTTTCAAGAATCGGTTGATGGGCAGGTAACCGAAATGATTAATGAGCGAATGAATGCCGCGATCGAGGAGGCATTAGAAGCTAGAAACATTCATCCTCGTGGCGAAGGGGGTGATGGTAACGGTGGGAATGGAAGGCGGGACTTCCATTACAAAAATTTCAAGGATACTCAACCCCTGATGTTTAATGGGGTACGAGATCCGTTTAAAAGCACATGTTGGATTTCCGATATCGAGGGAGCTTTCCGTACCGCGGAATGTCCTCCCGAGAAGAAGGCGAGGTATGGTTCTAGCATGTTACGAGAAGAGGCGAAGTGGTGGTGGGATGATAAAATCCAATTATATGGTGAAGAGCAATGCATGAGCTTGACGTAGGAGGAGTTTAAGAAGGAATTCTTCAAAGAATATCGAACTTCTTCCGACCTTGATAGAATCCGGGACGAGTCGCACAAGTTGCAACAAGGTTCAATGGACTTGGTTACTCTCAAGTCTACCTTCTTGGCAAAGACTCGTTTTTGTCTGGAATATGTTGGTGACGATCACAAGTTGATGAAAGATTTCTATCGTACCTTGAATGATGAATTGAAGGGTAAGATTAGTCGGGGAATGGCTTAGTCTTTTGAAGAGTTATTCGATTTGGCTCGGCCTTTCGAGCCGGAAGTTCCAAGGAAAAGTGATTTCTCTTTTTCTAAGAGGAAATTTGAGGGGTCAAGTCATTCGAACTTTTCCAACAAAAAAAATAAGAAAGGCTCTGAAAGTGTTAATAGTGTAAATAAGGGTGCTTTCGGGGGTTTCGGACCCACGTGTTTCAATTGTAAACAAAAAGGAGACATGGCTGGTGATTGTACCAATGCCCCGAACAAATTTACTTGCTATAATTGTGGTAAAGAAGGGCACAAGAGGCCGGAATGTCCCGATTTGAATAATGATCATGTTAAGCGGTTAGAGAAGGCGGCGGGTACGGCTAGGGGGCGAAACTATTTGATGACTAATGAGGAGGCCAAGCAATCCAACGAAGTTGTCTCAGGTACTTTCATGGTTAACTCTAATCCGGCAAGGATTCTATTTGATAGCGGTGCAAATTTGTCATTTGTGTCTCCAAAATTTGTGCCTAAACTTGATAGACCGTTAGCTAAGTTAAGTCGTCCGGTAGAAGTCGAAATAGCGGATGGCAAGACGGTGCTAGTGGTTGATGTGTGTAAAAATTGTAATGTTGTGTTTGGTGCCGAAAACTTTCAAATCGATCTCATCCCGATGACTTTGGGTATTTTGATATCGTTGTTGGTATGGATTGGCTCGATCATAATAGAGCCGATATTGTATGCCATGAAAAATCTATTCGAGTGAAGACCCCTAGTGGGGGAGAGTTAATTATTCATGGCGATAAGCGAAGAAGACTTGTGTCGATATGCACTTTTGCAGGGGCACGTCGTTTTCTTGTTAGTGGTGGCATGACTTTTTTTACCCATGTTGTTGATACTCGTGATGAGCCACCACCCATTCATGAAATTCCAGTGGTGAATGAATTTGAAGACGTTTTTCTGGATGAGTTACCGGGTGTTTTGGCGGAAAGACAAGTAGAATTTCTCATTGAGTTAGTTCCGGGGGCTACCCCCATTGCTAAAACTCCTTATCGTTTAGCGCCAACGGATATGCAAGAGTTGTTAAATCAAACCAAAGAGTTGCTTGAGAAGGGTTTCATTCGACTGAGTACTTCGCCATGGGGCGCTCCGGTTTTATTTGTGAAGAAGAAGGATGGTAGTATGCGGATGTGCATCGATTATCGGGAGTTGAATAAAGTGACGATCAAGAATCGTTATCCATTACCTCGGATTGACGATTTGTTCGACCAACTCCAAGGTGCAACGTATTTCTCTAAAATCGACCTACGGTCCGGCTATCACCAAATGCGGGTCCGTGAGGAAGATATCGAGAAAACGGCTTTTCGAACGCGTTATGGGCATTTTGAGTTTGTGGTTATGCCTTTTGGTCTTACGAATGCACCGGCGGCATTCATGGATCTTATGAACCGAGTGTGCCAACCTATGTTGGACAAGTCGGTAATTGTGTTCATTGACGACATACTTGTCTATTCGAATAGTATGAACGAACATGAACAATCATTTGCGGGGTGTGTTGAATACGTTACGGAAGGAGAAGTTGTATGCTAAATTCTCTAAATGTGAATTTTGGCTAAGGGAAGTTCATTCCTTGGCCACATTGTGAACAAGGATGGTATTCAAGTATATCCGGGGAAGATAGAGACGGTGAAGAGTCGGGGCGACCGACTACGCCTACAAAAATCCGAAGTTTCCTCGGATTGGTCGGTTATTATCGTCGGTTTATCCAAGACTTTTCCAAGATTGCTTCTCCATTGACGAAGTTAACAAGAAAGAATGCGAGATTTAATTGGGAGAACGAGCAAGAAATTGCTTTTCAATTATTAAAAGAGAAGTTGTGTCAAGCTCCGGTGTTAGTGTTGCCGGAGGGGGTGGAAGACATGACGGTTTATTGTGATGCTTCTTTAAATGGGCTCGGGTGTGTTCTAATGCAAAGGTGTAAAGTCATTTCTTATGCCTCTCGACAATTAAAGGAACACGAAATGAGATATCCGACTCATGATCTTGAGTTGGCGGCAGTTGTTCATGCGTTGAAAATTTGGCGCCATTACTTGTATGGTGTCAAGTGTACGATTTATTCGGATCACAAGAGCTTGAAACACCTTTTCGATCAACGAGATTTGAATTATCGTCAACGTAGATGGATGGATGTGGTGAAAGACTATGATTGTGAAATACTTTATCATCCGGGTAAGGCGAATGTGGTCGCGGATGCGTTAAGTCGGAAGAGTCAACATCCGGCGATACTAGTAGGATCGTTACGCATGATTATTACTAACGATTTTCTTGAAAAGCTTGGCGAGACTCAAATTGAAGCTTTTGTTAACAATAAGCATGAGGAACGAATCGTAGGACAAACGGAGTCTATTACCTTAGGTCCACATGGTTTGTTATCCTTTCAAGGACGAGTGTGGGTGCCTAAAATGGGTGATCATCGACGAGTGCTACTTGATGAAGCACATAAGTCAAAGTATTCTATTCATCCGGGCGCGACGAAAATGTATCTTGATTTGAGGAAAGAGTATTGGTGGCCGGGAATGAAACATGATGTTGTTAAGTATGTTGAACAATGCGTCACGTGTTTGCAAGTGAAAGCTGAACACCAAAAGTCGTATGGTAAGTTACAACCGTTAGAAATCCCGAAGTGGAAATGGGAGCACATTACCATGGATTTCATTACAAAATTACCAAAGACGGCGAGAACCCAATTTGACTCGATTTGGGTAATAGTTGATCGATTGACGAAAAGTGCCTTGTTTCTTCCCATTCGAGAAGCTATATCGTCGGAGACATTGGCTAAGTTATTTATCAAGGAAGTGATATCGAGGCATGGAGTTCCTATATCTATTATTTCGGATCGAGATACCCGCTTCACATCTCGGTTTTGGAATAAATTTCATGAAGATATAGGCACACAATTGAAATTGAGCACGGCGTATCATCCTCAAACGGACGGTCAAACCAAACGTATGAATCAAACCTTGGAGGATATGTTACGAGCGTGCATTATTGATTTCGGGGGTAGTTGGGATGAACACTTACCATTGGTGGAATTCTTGTACAATAATAGTTATCATACTAGTATCGGGATGCCACCTTACGAGATGCTTTATGGGCGAAGGTGCCGAACTCCGATTTGTTGGGGTGAAGTGGGTCAAAGAGAAATCGGGAGTACCGATTTGGTTTTAGAGACGAATAGCAAGATTGATATGATTCAGACTCGCTTGAAAGCGGCTCAAGATACACAAAAATCGTATGCTGACAAACGTAGGCGATTGATTTAGTTCTAAGAAGGTGACATGGTGATGCTTAAGGTTTCGCCATGGAAAGGTATTATTCGGTTTCGAAAACGGGGAAAGTTAGCTCCTCGGTTTATTGGGCCATTTAAGATTTTAGCTCATGTTGGTGAAGTCGCGTATCGTTTGGAATTACCCGAAGAGCTTGCGGGGATCCATAATACATTTCATGTTTCCCATCTCTGTAAGTGTCTTGCGGATGATTCATCTTGGGTACCTTTAGACGAGATTGAGTTAAACAATAAGTTAGAGTATGTTGAGGAGCCGATTGCTATACTCGATGAGAAGGTCAAGCGGTTGAGAAATAAAGAAGTGAGAACTTATAAAGTTTGATGGCACTGTAGTAAAGGTTCCGAGTTCACTTGGGAGCCCGAAGAGTTTGTGTTGGTGTATCTTCCCTCTTGTCATGCGGCTTGGATTGTGAGGATGCAATCCGGTTCAAGTGGGGGAGAGTTGTAAGAACCAGTTTTCCTCAGTTGTTTGGGACGCCGTCCAGAAGGATGGGACGCCGGCCCAGTGTGAAGGGCTGGACGCCGTCCAGACTCTTTGGACGCCGTCCAAATGGTCTGGCGGGCCAGCTGGATTGTTTTAGATATTTAAATGGGTATTTTGGTCTTTTCACTTGTTGAACGAATTTAAGGCCACTAGATCAGATTGGAGTAAGTCATTACTCCATTTTCAACCACCACCTCCTATCCACTTGAATTCTAGAGATATAGAAAGGTTTTAGTGTGAGAAAGCTCAATCCAAAGAGGAAGAAGCTAGTTTCGGGCCAAAGTGCGTGTTTTAAAGTTGTTCATCTACTTCCTAGCTATGTTGTGATAGTGGTGGTAAGTCCTAAACCTAATTTTATCATTTTAAGTTGTTATGGGTTAGGGTTTGGGCTATAGATGAACATAAAACCCATATTTGATGATTTTGGGTGTTCTTGGGTAAGATTGAGTCATGAAGACTCAATTGTAACAAACCTAGGGTTTCAATGTGTAAATTGGTACTTGTGAGTCTTAAATTGGTTAGTTAACTACTAGCACACCTAGATGTGATGTAAGTGAGTATTTGGTGACCAAATGGGTGTGTGAACCTTGAAATGGGTCTTTGATGACCTAAGTTGTCTAAGTGTGTGTGTGTAAATGCGATAACCTTGTGTTAATGAAAGATTTAAGACCCAAAACTTGCTAGTGTTAGAGTTTTGGCAAAGATGACCTAAGGATTAGGGTTAAAGGTGCTAATGGGTCGAAATTGGCACCATGGGTCAAAATGACACTAGAATGGTGAGTAAGTTGGTTGACCAACTTGATTGTATAATTGATTATATGCATAACGTATAGGTATGTCGCGTTGAAGGTTGCGAGCTTGATAATCTCACCAAAGACGTTAAGGTGAGTGGAATAATTATGTGTACATGTATATGGCGTATTTATTTGTGAATGTTATGGTATGAACCACGTGCCGGTAGTACCATAACGTGTATGTGACGGGTATTATGATGTGAACCACGTGACGGTAGCATCAAGTGTGAACCACGTGCTGGTAGCACTATAAAATGAGGCGTGAACCACGTGCCGGTAGCGCCAAAGTGTGAACCACGTGCCGGTAGAACTATAAAATGAGGCGTGAACCACGTGCCGGTAGCGCCAAAGTGTGAACCACGTGCCGGTAGCACTATAAAAGAGTGAGACTCAAATGCGTATGGTGTGAACCACGTGCCGGTAGCACCATAGCATTATGGTTAACCATATTATGTTGTTGAACGTTGGATAAGCATGCTATATATATGTATATATATATTGTATTGAGTATATGCTAATGTGGTGTTGTGTTAGTGTACGAGTTGTTAGCATTATGAGTATGACGGCATGCTATTGAGTTATATTTTCGTAAGAGGTATTTGGTGGGTGCGATTGCAAGTAGATGGGTTATATATATGTATTTTTGGGACTGAGAATACATGCGCTATTTTTATAACTGTTTTACGAAATAGACACAAGTAATTGAAACTACATTATATGGTTGAATGGATCGAAGCCGAATATGCCCCTTTTAGCTTGGTAGCCAAAGAATTAGGGAACATCACTAATTTTAAGAATTAGTGTACCCCTAATTGACGCGAATCCTAAAGGTAGACCTACGGGAACTAACAACCCCCATTATGGAATTTGGAATGCTTTAGTACTTCGATTTTATCATGTCCGATGGGTGTCCCGGAATGATGGGGATATTCTATATGCATCTTATTAATGTCGGTTACCAGTGTTCACCATATGAATGATTTTTATCTCTATGCAGTTTGCGAAATGCCTGATATGAGATGTATATTTATGAGAAATGAAAATGAAAATCTTGTGGTCTATTAAAATGATGGAAATGATTATTTATGTTAAACTAATGAACTCACCAACCTTTTGGTTGACACTTGAAAGCATGTTTATTCTCAGGTATGAAAGAAATCTTCCGCTGTGCATTTGCTCATTTTAGAGATATTACTTGGAGTCATTCATGACATATTTCAAAAGACGTTACATTCGAGTCATTGAGTTCATCAAGATTATTATTAAGTCAATTATAGTTGGATATATTATAAAATGTTATGCATGCCGTCAACTTTCGATGAAATGAAAGTTTGTCTTTTAAAAACGAATGCAATGTTTGTAAAATGTATCATATAGAGGTCAAGTACCTCGCGATGTAATCATATGTTATTATATTCATTCTTATGGATTAGGACGGGTCACTACATGTGGTATCAGAGCGGTGGTCTTAGCGAACCAGGTCTTGCATTATTTTGTCTAACTGATAGTTGTTTAGATGCATTAGTGGGTCTGGACTTCGACCGTGTCTGCATGTCAAAAGTTTTGCTTATCATTTAGTGTCAAAAATTATTTGCTTATCATCCTTAAAGTCTAGGCACATCTTACTGCCTCTATTGCATAGACAGTGTATAGATAAATTCATATCTTAGCGTATCTGTTACTGTTACCTTTGCCTGACAGCTTCCATAGATTCCTCAGTAACTTACGGGATTTTAGTATTATATATGCATATGTATATTATGTATTGCAGGGTACTAATCTACATCCTATAATCTATTTCTTATCGAAAATACTTCATCTGATCGTACGAGATGAATCCCTCAACCAGTTCGAGTCCCTCAGATTTCGATAGCTATTCCGATAGTTATTCCGACAGCTATTCCGATATGGATTTCCACTCGAGCTCCGAAAGCAGTGTAACCGGAATGAATCAACCAATTAGCCATCATCTATTCGGGATGAATTGGAGATGGGTTCGTAGTCGACTTAATCAATGGAGACGTGAAGAAGGCGATCCTTTCCACCAACCAAATTGCCCTCTTGACGAAGAACCCGAAGCACTTACCGGTGAACCAGTCTGAAACACCATTTTCACCCTAATTTCCCGAATATCTCGCCACGATTATATTCTATCTAAAATTCTGAACCTTATTCATCCGCTCGTTTCGACCGACAATCATCCGGGAATAATAGAATAAGTCAACGAACTTCGCGCTCGAGTAATCAATTAGGAGAATATGGTGCAAAATTTACCAGCTTCGGCAACATCACCGGCACCAACAGTACCATCAGTAATAGCACCAGTACCATCAAAAATCCATGCCTCAACATCTCATTCTGTACCTCGAGTATAATCATCATTCTACGTATCATTCTATATTAATTATCTTCATTCTTCATGGCGATAATGTAATCTCTAATGTTTTAGAGATGATGAAACATGACTAGGAACTTCGAGATCAACAGGTTTAATTAACACAAAGGCGGAATTAGTGAATCAAACCAATCAAAGTGAATATGGGTAGCTTTTTGGGATTAAATTAGTCAAACCACAACAAGGATTATGATTAGATTAATGCCTAGAGCTATTATTCACTACCATGAGTGATTTGGGTTGAGAGAGAATCAGATCAGGTGAACCAGATCTGAGTGATTGTGTGTGAGAGAGGCTTAACCTAAAATGAAGAACATAAGACTTTATATACCCCTGCTGTTGACTCACCCGTACGAGTCATCCATCACACGTACGAGTTGGCTTCATCAGCCGTACGGGTGATCACTCACTCGTGTCTTCTCATTCAGGTTATAATTATGACTTAGCTCAACATCAACCGTGTGTATGAGCCTGTCAGCCGTACGAGTGATACTTCACTCGTACGTCTGACTAAGTCTATCAAAGTCAAACATCCGTATCGCGTTCCTGTAGTACCTGTAACCACATACAAACACAGATAGGATAATAACGAGCGATCTTGGTATCCCATAAACTGAAGTACCTGCAATGGACGTAGGTTAGATGTCTAGGGACTTTACATAAAATGCATCAACAACTCCCCCTAGGACCTAGACCATCGATTACAATAAATTAAACGTCCATGAAATACATATAAGTCCAAAAGTAGCATCAGTATAATTACATTTCCAGATTCTCTCTCTCTCCAAAATACATCATCATCAAAAACAAAAACAAACAAACAAACAAAAAATTACAAACTAGCATCACAATATCCGACACACATCAGCTGGGTTGAACTTGGTTTGAGCTTTGAGCATCACTTTCTCTGTTGAGGTATGCATAGAGGACATCAATCACACGTTGATATCTCATAGCTTCCTCCTTTCGATTGTCTCTGAATGTAATGTGATGGCGGTGAAGAGTCTTCACATCAAATCTCGACAAGTTCCTCAGCCACATAGGATCTAGAATCCTCGCATTGTCGAACTATATGCTTCCATCATCCTTCTCAATTGCAGTTAAGATCACTGTTTCTTCCGACAACTCATCATAGAACCACCATCTGAAGTTCTTACAGATATCCTTGGGTAATGGCATCAAGGGAGATTGTTTCATATACTTAGCTGGACGGAACTTAACAACACGGATAGGTCCTCCTTTAGAATTTTTCTTTGTTGGGTGTATGGAAAACCTAGCGGCCGTTAACTTAAAGATGTCCCATTTCCCTGTCCTATACTCATACCTGAGTTTTCTCTGAAACAATCTGGAAAGGTCACAATCTTCAGCGTTCAACATCTTCAGCTTCGCAAGCTGCATGATCTCGAAGTACGGTAGATTTTTAAAGTGACTTGGACGTACCATATAAACAACTCCTCCTTCCCTCTTGATCACAAAACAATTGATCTCCTTGAAATAGCCCCAACTTAAAATTTTACCCTTGGAGTACTTCTTGGTTCTTTTACCTTTCTCTTAGAAACTGACAAACTTCGGCTCGAGCACTGGCTTATCTACTTGATCAGGGTTAACAATGTTCTGTCTCCACCAACTTTGACGATCTTCGTCTTCCTTAACGTTTCTATTCACTTTAAACCTATCACGTTTGAACCATTCATTAATCTCATTCCATGTCTCGGCTTTAGCTTGTTCGGCTCGGAGTTTCTTATCCTTCAATTCATTTTCTTTTCTTTCTTTCTCAACGATCAGTTTCTCATGTCGGATCTTCTTGTTCCTTTCTTTCATAACATCCACTTCTTTCACTTGTTGTTTTTATACCTTCCTCGCCTTTTCTAACTCAATTAAGTTCTTCCTTTTCTCCTCACAACTCAGATTGAAGAAGTCACTTAAGGTGTTGAGTGACGGATGTGAATATGGCTCAAGCGAAGGCATAACAATCTCAACTTCTTCTTCTTCTTCTTCATCATCAGATTCTGTTACAAATTCGTCTTCGGACTCAATAATCACATCCTCTTTCAAACTCTCTTAACCAACAGAATCTTCACTCTTCTCATCTTCGAACAGATCAAAATCACTTAAGTTGATATTTTGGATGGATTCGGGAGGGATACTTGACAATGACTCTTCTTGTGGAGCCTTGTTTTCAGCTTCAGCTGTCTCTGCATTCTTCGTATCATTTTTGCTATCATATGCTAGAGCAGCAAGCTGTTCCATCAGAAATTCACTTGGTGGAACGTCCCCCTTTTCTGCATCATTAAAAACATTTGAATAATTCATATAATATTCAGCAGTAAAGACCTCACCATATTCATTAAAGCTTCGAATAGGTATCACTAACGGTATATCAAAAGAGGGTCCTCCAGTTCCAGCATCTTCTTCATCATCTTTTTCATCACCTTCTCCCAAATCAGAAGAATACTCTTCTTCTCTCTCCTTAATCAACTTGGTTTTACAAGAGGTTAGCTGTTCAATCTTTTCATTTAACTTCTTCATCTTCTCCCTGTTCGTACTCTTAATTGCCAAAAACTTCTTCTTCAACTTATCTGTTCTTTCTTTCTGATGCTCCAACCTTTAAGATAACCTCTTATTCTCTTCAACCAACGATTCAATCTTAGCATTACTGATCTTCTTCTCCTTAGTAGCTTGATTCTCCAAATTGGTTATTTTCGTGACCAAAGACATCAACAGATTTTGCTGAGTCTTATATTCATCTGATGTGACCTGAGGTGTTGTCGTGGCAGGTTTTGGTGAGGTAACAGCAGCCCTTACATCCTTCATGAAACGGGATGGCTTTCTCTGAGCTTGTTGCCTTGAACCTCCCTATGATGATCTCTGAGGTAACTCATAAGAGTACTTTGTTCTTTTCTCCTTATTTTTGAGTTGCTCTGCGGTCATAGGATCCTTTCCTTTCCTTTTTCTCTGAATTAAGCTGGCATCCTCCTCTGTCGCTTCATCATCACCCTCGATAATCTCATCATCAACATTACCTCCTCCTTGAACATTACCAGCAGCTTTCTGATTATCACCCTCACCTTCCTCATCTGTAACTTCATAGTTAGAGTCTGAATCCTCATTCCTCCAAGAATTTCCTGCTGGACATCGATAGTTCTCCTTGATAAGATGACAAATGAGCTTTCTATTAAAGTCAGGCTTTAACTCAACATTCCTTGTCTCTTCCAATCTGCGGAAAGTAATCGGATTCATCGGATTCAGGTGGATAATATCCTCTTCAAGCTTAGGTAAATCAGGTGCAGCATCATTAATGATTAATTGAAGAAAACAGGCATAGATCAGGTATCTCTGGGAAGAACTGAAGTGATTTGCCTTGAAATAGTAGAAAACAAAATCCGAAAAATCATATTGAGCCTTGAGAACAAGTGCTACAAACATACTCTGCACTTTCTCGTTCAGCTTGTCAAAACCAGATTTGCGTCCACTCAAACAATGCATTATTACATGAGCAAGATATCTAAACTACGGTGGCAGACATGTCTTCACCAGCTCAGATTTGCCAACAAGGTAACCAGAATAAGCACATCTTCTAAAACAACCATGGATTCGTTCTCTACTGATAGTCATATGGGAGCAGTTCTCGTCATTGAAACCCAAAATCCTTCTAATCACATTCTTAGAAACAATAATATCATGACCTTGAATCTTACTAACAAGCTTATCTTCATCAACATCCAACACAGCATTTCTCCAGAACTCTCTCTGATGACTGTAGTATGCAGTGCATTCAGTAGAAATAGCAGTATGTATCCTTGATCTCTTAAGAAATTCGATAATCTCCTTAAAGTGAGAACCTCTCTCTAAAGTAGTGTCATAGAGAGCGACTTGATTGTTCAGTTCACCCATCTCTAGAGGGATCTCTTGCTGAGCAGGTGGGATGACTGGATTCACTTGAGGATCCGCTTGTGGATTAACTTGTTGCTCCCCCTGTCCTTCAACGTTATCAACTGGAACATTTACTTGTTGTTCTGCCATCTGCTGATATCTAAACAGAAACTAAAAGATTAACAGAGATGTTAGATATATAAATCAATCAGCATACATCATCATAGCATTTGCATCAAAGTGTCATAAATATGTTGAACATGATGAAAACGTGCGAGTGACAGTTTCACACGTGCGGCTGATAGATCAACCGTGCGAGTGATATAGTCACTCGTGTCATTGTTGACACGTTTGAGCAGTAATATGGTTTCAGACAGGGTACATGGCTGATGCAGAAATTCTAAGCGAGTGAATCAACCGTGTGGTGACTCATGCGGTTAATCACACGTGTCAGCTCTTGCAGACGAGTGATCAATAAAATCAAGACAAACGAGTGAGTTCAAAGGTATACACGGTTGATCATCAACCGTGAACTGACTCGTGCGAGTCATGCCTCACGCGTGCGACTGATGTCACTCGTGCATGTCTGATGAAACTGAATATTAAATGCACTTTTTAAATTAACGGGATCACATGGTTGATCGTTTTATGTGTCGATTTACATCACAATAGCAAGTGTAAGTATCGTTTAACTCAAAACAATCACAGATATACATCAAAAAGAGCTTTAATTTCATGAAATTTGAGTTAAGAACTCTTAGGGTTTCGACACATTAAAACACAAAATTAACTAACTTAAACTCGATGAAATCATACCTAATAGGTGGCGCTGGATTCGTCTAAGTATGTTTAACGTTCGTTGCAAAAGAATGCTTGATCGGTGATGATCGAAAATAGAGAGAGAAAAAGTATTGGGTGCACAAGTGTGAGCTGTTGAGCTCATCACCCCTATTTATACTCTCGTGATCAACCGTGCGGTTGATCACACGGTCCACCATCAAACGCGCGTCTCACCTAGATCACACGTGCGTGTGACCCAATTGTCTTAGGACAAGTTGATCAGGGTCATCCGTATGGTTAACCTCAAACGTGTGGTCAATCGTACGATTCACATATCAAACGTGCGAGTGAGCACTTTGCCAATTTCAAAACTTCAAAAATTCTACAACCTTAGGATTTCGACTCGTTCGGCAATCTTAGATCTAACAAGCACTTTCAACTTGAGTCGAAAATCACTAAACCTTCAAGAAATGATCATTAACACTTAGGCAGATAAAATCCTAACCTAAACATGGTTATTACTCTAATCAATCTGTGATCCAAGAGTAAGTCCTACAGTGTAATGTCAACTTAAGTTCATTAGCAATCTAAAACATCAATGTCCTTCAAACAGTCACAAACTCTACGAACTTATTACTCATGGATTTGGTGGCCCAATATCTTGATCTCAACAAAGTTCTTTCAGATGTCGTTTTGCACTTAGAGGATAATCAGAAAAACAAGGAAATGATAAAATCTTTATGGATTTTCTGATGCAAAATGTCATGCAACTAAAATTATGCAAATGAAAGACATTCTATCATGAAATGCAATAACATGCAAGCTAAAATCTTTTTGTTGTTTTATAGTTTATAATGTAAACGAAATAACAGAACAGATATATAAGACATACAAATCCACATTCTTTTTGTGAGCAAGATGATTAACTATTTAAAAATGGATCAGAACTGACATATTGAATCAATTTCTGTTGTTCATTCCTAATTATCCAATCTATGTCTATTATCATGCAATTACTGATATCAATCCTCATTAAACATGAACATATTCATTCCGGACACTTCGACAATCATGTTGGCATTAATTACTTGAACACTATAAAGCAATGATTTTTGAGATCATGCTAAGTTCATTAATCCTTGATTCTTCCATCACTTATGATTGTGCGTTTTTATTAGGTTGTCAATTCATTACAAGTAACTTTCCTTTATCTCTTTCCATGTACTTCATTTAAATTGAACAGGATGGTTCTCACGGCATTTTGAATAACCCTGTCAGCCCTTGGCTTCTACCAATGTGTTGACAATCTTCAATCTAGTTGGCTCGGCTGATCTCAGAGTATATTGGATTATCCGAATAGGCGCACTATTTACCGCGGGGATTGGTCTACAGTTAAAGCAGACTTGCCTGATGACCAGTCATCACACGAAATAAATCTCGAGGCCCTTAACTTCTTTATGTTAAAGTTATCATGGAAAACGAAATCGAAAGTTAAACTTTCATAACTAAGTATTAGAGTATATCTAGGTAAGTATCTTTCCAACTTACAGTCTTAATGGATATAACTCTATATTGCAGACGACAAGAATCTTGATAGTTCAGTGTGAACGTCGTGATTAAACAATTCAAGCTGCGCGGGGGCGTCACACTAAGAATGATCTGAGTTCTTTATGAGCACATCATGAATCAGCATTCTTCATACTTTCAGGACTTTGCCATCTTGATACGCCAATTTTATTGACATTGATTTTCTTTTGATATCTTGATTTTACAGCACATCACTATCTTTTGATATATTGATTTTGAACGACATCATGAATGGATTTTCCATTTTTATGCATGAACTCACGTTTCTTTGTTGTGTGCTCAGATCACTCGAAGGTGTTCTCCCTTAAATGCTTAAACGGTCCGCAATAAGGAGTTATACTTTTCGACCTTAAGTGAGAAGGGACACTTACTTTCGACATAAACTAATTTTCTCTGTATCTTCAGGGTTTAGTTTCGATTATTAAGTCTCAGGCCCGTGACAACGTGGTATGCACCAGCCAAACAGATAATCCTCAACCCCTTAAATGAACTATTGAATGTCCCATTCATAGCTGTGAAGCTGAATTGGTAGAGCAATGTTGAATATTGCTTGGGGATATCCAACACCAACTTTCTCTAACAATTATCAATTATGATAGGGGATACCCTCAACCGACTGTTGAGTTCCTCAACAACTATCATTTCATACAGTTTCGGAGATAATTAGGTGATTACCTTCAAACGCTACAGATCGTCCATGACTTCTGAATCTTAGATGATCGTTATTCTTATTATGATTGTCTAAAGCCAAGAATTCATAAGTCAAGTCTACCAGCACATCACACAACAGATAGACATAAACATTCAAATCAGTCATTACTAATCAAATATATCAATTCTCAGTACAGTAATTTCTTCATTTCCAACATATTAATCAAAACTGCTCATTTTCGGATTTTTCAAGTTTTTAAGATTTTCTGGTGAGGCATTTTTCACTTTTTAGGTATTTTCTACTGATAACATATACTCCCCTTAAAATGCTGAAATATAAAATCTTTTTGTGTTTTAGCATTTTAACCAAAGAGAAAATAACTACAGACTAGCATGCAAACATGAAATAAATCATGCAAATGAATGCAAACAGAAAGCAAAAATATGCAATACAGATAATTAAACAATTAAAAATCTACATGTCATGCATCCTACATGCAAAGTCTAAAAGCTTGACTAACCCTCATACACAACATCCAAAATTACTTTGTCTCGATCAACAATGTCATTCATCTCTAGTAGGAGTAAGAACCTAGGTTTATCAAAAGCCTTAGTGAATAGTTCAGCCCTTTGGTCCTTAGTACCTATTCTCTTAACCTCAATAATCTTTTTCTCATGACAATCCCTAAGAAAATGATATCTAACACCTATGTGTTTAGTCTTAGAATGTTGCGCAGGATTCTTAGTAATTGCTATAGCAGCAGTATTATCAATATAAAGAGGAGAGAAAGAGATTCTTAGCCCGTAATCGCGAAGTTGTTGTTGGATCCAAACAACTTGCGAACAACAACTAGCAGCAGCTATATATTCAGCTTCACACGTGGAAAGAGCAACTGCAGTTTGTTTCTTACACTGTCATGTCACCAGCCTTTCACCTAGAAATTGACATCCTCCTGATGTAGACTTGTTGTTGATTTTGTAACCAGCATAATCTGAATCGCTGTAAGCTACAAGATCAAACTTCTCATCGTTCAAATACCAGATGCTGAGATTTGGCGAATGCAACAGATAACGTAGAATTCTTTTGGCAGCTGTAAGATGAATTGTATTCGGATTAACTTGATAACGAGCACACAGACATGTTGCGAACATAATATCTGGCCTGGACGCAGTGAGATACATGAGCAATCCGATGATTGCTCGATAATATGTAAGATCAATAGGTTCTCCTTCGCACTCTAGCGAAATACCATGATTCACAGCTAACGGAGTTGACACAGGACGTTCTTGAGTCATACCGAATCGTTCGAGTATATCATTTCCATACTTTGCTTGATGAAGAAAAATACCATTACTAGTCTGTTCGACTTGTAAACCAAGAAAGTAGTGTAAGAGACCCAATTTACTCATTTAGAACTCGTCCTTCATCACCTGTTCGAACTCATCAATGAGTTTCTACTTAGTAGCACCGAAGATAATATCGTCAACATAAATCTGGACTAAAATAATGTCGTCATCTTGAACTTTTGTGAATAGAGTACAGTCTACCGTGCCCATTTGGTATCCTTTTTCAATCAGATAACTCGATAACCGTCCGTACCAAGCTCTAGGAGCTTGATGTAAACCATAAAGGGCTCGACGTAATCGGTAATCTTTGTCAGGATGAAGATGATCTTCAAAACCCGGAGGTTGACTGACATATACTCTTTCATTTAGCTTGCCATACAGAAATGCACTCTTAACATCCACTTGATAAACTTTAAACTTCATAAAAGATGCGAAAGTCAAGAAAATGCGAATCGCTTCCAATCTGGCAACAGGAGCGAAAACGTCATCGTAATCAAATTCAGGATCTTGCTGATAACCTTTAGCAACTAATCTTGCTTTGTTACGGGTAGCATTGCCATCTTCATCGAATTTGCACTTCCAAACCCATTTGAGTTCGATAACCTTCGCATCATGTGGCTTAATAACTAACTTCCAAATATCTAGACGATGGAATTGCTGAATCTCTTCTTGCATAGCCATCACCCAATCAACATGCTTCAAAGCTTCTTTTGTTGTCTTTGGCTCTATTCTAGAAATATGACATGAATACTCGTAATATGCAGCAGCGGCTGTCATATGAGAATCAACTTGACCATCAAACTGAACTTGTCTTCTTGTCCTAACGCATGCATTTGGATCTCCAATTATATTTTCTCTAGGATGAGCAGCTGTAGTTCTAGGAACTGGGTGTGCGGGAACAGGTATTTCTCGATGTAGATTCGTGGTATCTCCATCTTCAGGATTATCATAATTATCACTCGAAATATCAGATCCGCAGGATTCGTACACTGGATCAACATCTTGATCTGAATCTTGGGCGGGTTCAACGACAGTAGGTAATGGAGTTGGAGTAGGTGCAGATACTTCTGGCTCATTCTGTAAATCAAACAGCATTTGTAACTCTACTTCATTCTCCGTCTAATCTGGAGCAAGATTAAATGAATCAATCAGCTCATCATAGTTGTAGATCCAAGGATGAATTTTGGTAGCAGTCTTTGTGTAATTCCATTGGACGTCAACTTCAGACCATTCTTCAACACATCTCGTTTCATTGTTGAAAACTCGCTTGTTAGGAGAACTGTAACCGAGAAACACTCCAGTAACCACTTTTGAATCAAACTTACTTCCGGGTTTTCTCTTCAAAATGGTACACGGGGCACCAAATGGTTCTAGATGCTTCAATGATGGTTTTCTCCCATGCAATAACTCATAGCATGTTTTACCCAGTTGTTTAACGGTTAATACCCGATTCATAGTGTAACAAGCATTTGCAACAGCTTCACCCCAAAAATGAACAGGTAAAGATGAATCAGCTAGCATAGTTCTAGCAGTTTCAATCAAACCCCTATTCTTTCTTTCAGCACCACCATTCATCTGTGGAGCGTATGCAGAACTGAACTGCATATTGATACCTTTTTCAATACAAAAACCTGCAAGAAACTGATTCTTGAATTCTGTACCGTTATCACAACGGATCTTTCTAACTTTCAAATTAAAACCTGTCTCTAATCGATTGATTAGCACTTTCAAGTTCTCAAACGTATCAGACTTCTCTTTCAAGAACATTACCCAAGAGAATCTTGAATAATCATCAGTTAATACCAGACAATACTTACTTCCATCAATGCTTTCAAAACGGATTGGACCGAATAGGTCCATATGTAACAATTCAAGTGGAGCAGAGATAGGATTGTACTTCACCAACTTATGAGCTTTCTTGCTCTACTTACCCTTCTTACACGGAACACATGTTCCTGGGATCTGAAAAGATTGAAGATCAACACCTTCTACAAGATTGTTGTGAACCAGATGGTTCATCTTTCGAAAACTTAAATGACCCATGCATTTGTGCCATGTAATAGAATCTTGTTCAGTCGCTTTAGAAATAAAAGCTTGATGATGTTCAGCAGTTGAAGTAGCAACATTCATATCTAGCATGTATAAATCAGCTTGTCTAGGAGCCTTCATCAAAATCATTTCTGGAGGAATCACAAACTCTGGTTTCAAAATGTAGCAGAAATTGTCATCAAATGCTACTTTGAAGGATTTTTCACAGATTTGTGAAACCGACAACAAATTGTTTGCAAGCTCTTGACAGTAGTTTACTTTGTCGAAACTAACTTTATCATTCTTTAATAAACCTTGAGCTAAAATGTGACCTCCTTTATCTCCTGCAAATGCAAGATAACCTCCCTTAATTGGGTGTACATCCGAGAGAAGAGATAGCTGTCCAGTCATATGTCTCGAGGCGCCGCTATCCACTATCCAAGTGTTATTTTCAGGTAGCCTGGTTCCCTGCATATCACATTAAAAGAATTAATTGATAATGGGAACCCACGCCCGGACGGCAGTAGGTTGTCCATTAACACCCATAGCTTGAACTTCTATCCATTTCCCATTTGAGTCAGGTGGAACCTCATCGTCTGAAACCGTAAACTTAGACAGTTTAGAAGAAGCAACATTGCTCTTCTGGTTTTTCACATTTTGCTCATCTTCAGAGCGATTTACTCGTGGTCTGGTACGGGAAAAATATTTCCTACGACTAGCTTTTTGCGAAGGTGATCGTGCCTTAAATTCTTGATCACTTGATTTGGCAACTCTTGCCTCGGTATCCTTCTTAGGAACCTTCATCTTCACAGGGGAAATTGACCTATTGAAGTTCTTTCTCTTATAGTCTCCATAGACAACATTTGTCGTATGTCTTCGAGTGCGAACTTCATCACGAATAGGTGAACCTGTTTTGTGAATATAAGGTGATCGGTGATCATCATATGTGAGGTCAATCTTACGTCTTGGTGTTCTAAACCTTGTAGGACAGTTAGTAGCAATGTGTCCAAACACACCACAACTAAAACATTGTCGAAATTCTCTATATCCTCTAGATTGATATTGATTATTAGAGTTAGAGGAAGAGGGATCTTGTGTTTTTGCAGACACATGAGAAACGTTTGACCTTTTTCTAGGAACAGATTTAGATACAGGTTTAGGTGTAACCGGTGGAACCACTCTATTAGCAAACTTTGGATTTTTCATAATCCGAATTGGCTCATCAGGTGTTATCACCTTCCTTTTCTCCGACTTATCTCCAAGGCCAGTTTTCTTATCTTCCTCATGATCTAAAGATCCTTCAGTGGTATCATCAGAAGGTGCATTCTCAGTTGAGCTACACTTTTTGTTCTTCTCAACATAGTCCTCATAACTAGGTAGAATACAGTCTTATGGTCGTCCATCAACAACATTTGCATTAACAAATTTGTTCTGAAACGGTGGAGCTGTGGCCTTTAATCCAATACCCTTTCCCTTGGTGCTATTTAATTCCACCATTAATGCATTCCATTGTGACGCACTTGCCCAACATTTCATCTTAATTGACATAGCTTCTAAATCAGCTTTAACACATTCATTTTCTTTCTTCAATTTGTTTATCATGTCAACACGTTTAACTAAAGCTTGATTTATATCAAAGTTATAACATTTCAGATCGTGAAGTTGTTTTTTATAAACTTTGATTTGCTCTTTCAACTCATTTTTAACCTTAGTGGTCACATGGTCAGCATGCCTTTTTTCTTTCATTTCCGCATATGCCTTAGTTAAATTATCTATTGTTACCTTAGATTCAGCACATTTAACACATTCAACAACAGTAGATGGATCAGAAGATACCCGTTGAGATTATTTGATGAGGAAGTCTCAGCCATAAATGCAAAGAAATCTATCTTCTTCCCATCATCGAGCTCATCTTCTGATTCTGACGAGTCTGTAAGAAACTTTGAAGTATCAGCATCTTTTCCCAAATGAATCTGCTCAAGTTTATCCCATATATCCTTAGCTCTTGTCAAACCGGAAACCTTTTCAAGATCACTAGCTGATAAGCACATCTTCAATAAGTCAACTGCTTGATTGTTCAATGCTTCAAAATCAGTTTGATCTACCCCAGTATGATCAGCTTTATCTTCAACCTCTGATTCTGACGTCTTGTCTGAATCATCAATTTCTAAATTTACACTCTCGAGATCTGAACCTTCACCCAAAAGAACTAACATCTCCAATTCAACAGCAATCATAATTCCTTATCAGCATCAACCAATGTTTCTTCACTATGATCTGCTTCTAGACTGTCCTCAAACACTGAGTTATCACCATACTTATCCTTCCAACTGTTGAAGTAGTAGTCCTCTGATGATGTCGGTGAAACACTTCCGGATTTAGGTGTACAAGGAACTGAATCACGTACCTTTTTGAATTTGCTCACAACTTGCTTCTGAACCTTCTCTCTTCGAATGGTTCTTGACAATTCTTCAGCTCTTTCAGCACGAGCAGTCAGCTTCTCAATTATATTTTGACTAGTGACGCAGTCTTCTTCTACTTCGGTGATCTTTGCCATGTTGGCTTTAGGTTGCTGGTCAGCCACATTTAACTTCATAGACCAATCATCATCGTCTCCATGAATAACAACCAAAGCTTTGTTCGGACTTTCAGCTGCATCAGCTTCATTTACTTTATCAGTAATGTAGATCTCACGTTTAGTTAAATGACTCTGAGAACTGTAGTTCTGATTCTTGAACTGATTATGATTACCCTGCTTCTTCTGTTTTGTGCACTGTCTTGAAAAATGACCTAGTTCTCCACAGTTGAAACAAGTAACAGAATTCATATCAAAACCCAGTTTTGTATCCTTGGTCAGACTGATCGGTTTCCCAGTTCGCTCTTCATAATCTCTAGCACGTCTCACAAGATTTGGCATACCCCACATAATATCCATCTTCTCGGCTTCTTTCTTATCAAGTTGATGATAATCTTCAGTTGTTAGATGAATATTACCTACACGACCATCAAGATAACTATCATAAGAATTAACAAGGCTTGACAGCAAAGCTATATCTTCACTAATCTTCTCTTTTCCGGCTTTCCTCATGTTTTCGATCTTAAATGCAGAAAGAACATCTGATGCAGTCGGCGTAGATGACTCAGTAGTATTTGAAGTAGGCTGTGATTGATTGTTGAGTGAACATGGTGAAACTTGTGGTAGATACGAAGTTTGTTGAATAGGTGTACTGCTAACATTCAAACCATACATATTCTGATTGTTCGTAGCAAAAGCTGTTTGAAATGGTGCATGAGCCGACTTAGGCGGTGTGTAACCATTTGGATAGTATATTTTGGTGTCTTGAACTTGTTTAAACCTCTTGACTTTGTTTAACAACTCTAGTTCTTCTTCCTAAAGTCTTGCGATAAACGAGTTCACTATAGCAGTAGCTAATTCTCCACTAGTTTTCATAGTTAATACAAAACCATTCCATTCTAACGGTAATGCTCCAGCTAGACATGTCACTTTGTCTTTCTCTTCGATAGTTACATCATGCTTATGTATTTTAGCTAGCAAATGACGATATCTTTTAACCAATTCTGTAATAGACTCTCCAACTTGCCAGTGAAAACGATCAAACTCAGCTTTCAGCTCTAAACCTTTTCTCGTTCTGTAAGATGAATTTCTTTCATTGAAAGTACGAAGTGCTTCCCATATCTTGAATAAATTATCATGACACAGAAATTGATGGAAAATCGGACCATCAAGAGCACTTGTCAAATTACAGTACATCTTTTTCTCCAAGTTATACTCCTCACTTTCTTTAGAAGGCATGTTGTGTAGTGTATACAACTCATTCGTAACTGGTGAACGTGGCCATTGAAATTCAGTTTCAATGTACTTCCAAAGCTTCGTGTCCTGACCATCAGACCAAATCTTAAACCTCGACTTCCAAGTAGAATAATTATCCATATTCAGTAACCTCGGACATTTCGTACCACTTCCCGATTCACTCTCAGCAAGGAGTAATCGTTGAGTCATATTCGTAATGCTCTGAACTAATGGTGCAGCCAACGCGTAATCATTTAAATTAAACATCTTGAAAACTTTACCAAAGGGTAATCCGTGCGGTTCAGGTTATCAATCGTACGTGTGATAGTATCAACCGTACGTGTAAAAGTATCAACCGTACGTGTCACAGACTCAAGCGTACGTGTTACTACTTAACCAACAAACCTAACACAAAGAATCAACCGTGCTAGTAACAATCACCCGTGTGATTACTCGTACGTGTCAAAATCAATCGTTTGATCACCCGTGTGATCAGACTGTAGTCACTTAACCTCAAAAGGTTATGCTAATCCGTGCGTGTGAGTTCACGAGTGACGATCAACCGTGTGGTCAACCGTGCGTGTGATCAAAAAGTATGACCCACTCGTGTGAACTTCTGTTCAGCTCAATTCACCCAAAAACCTTCAAAATTGATGTTAAACCTCAATTTCTTCGTCCAAAAGCTGGATTAACACTAAACAAACATAAACAAACTCTCTAATTACAATTACACACGTAAAAATGATCCCTTTTTAATTAAAATCACTTTTATCTCAAAAACCCAAATAATAAACCCTATTAATCACCAAAAATCACTTGATGATGTTGAAATCACAACCAATGCTCTGATACCAATAATGAAACATGACTAGGAACTTCGAGATCAACAGGTTTAATTAACACAAAGGCGGAATTAGTGAATCAAACCAATCAAAGTGAATATGGGTAGCTTTTTGGGATTAAATTAGTCAAAGCACAACAAGGATTGTGATTAGATTAATGCCTAGAGCTATTATTCCCTACCATGAGTGATTTGGGTTGAGAGAGAATCGGATCAGGTGAACCAGATCTGAGTGATTATGTGTGAGAGAGGCTTAACCTAAAATGAAGACCATAAGACTTTATATACCCCTGCCGTTGACTCACCCGTACGAGTCATCCATTACACGTACGAGTTAGCTTCATCAGTCGTACGGGTGATCACTCACTCGTGTCTTCTCATTCAGGTTATAATTATGACTTAGCTCAGCATCAACCGTGCGTATGAGCTTGTCAGCCGTATGAGTGATACTTCACTCGTACGTATGACTAAGTCTATCAAAGTCAAACATCCGTATCGCATTCCTGCAGTACCTGTAACCACATACAAACACAGATAGGATAATAACGAGCGATCTTGGTAGCCCATAAACTGAAGTACCTGCAATCGACGTAGGTTAGATGTCTAGGGACTTTACATAAAATGCATCAACAAGAGATTATGTACTCTAATTCTAGCCATAAATCAGATGAGTTTAATATCATATTAACTCATTAAATCCACGATTTACATCTGAAGAAAATATATATGTATATATGTTTTCATAAAGATTGTAATTAAAAATTCTTTTGTACAAACGGTTAATGGTGAAAATATTTTAGCGGGTAGGTAATACCCGAGGAATATTTAGATTTCACATTAATAAGTTACACTGTACATTCTTCGAATCTGATTCAACAGTCATATACTATCCTACTTACATCCACAGATATACGTATCCGTTCACCGCAGAATAACCATTTTCATTCAATTTCATATTTGAATTTTGACTTATTAGAATCCAACAAGTGGCATAAAGAAGAAAACATTGGACAAAATAAAATTTGTTAGAAACCAACAAATTAACTATGAGAAATTTTGTTAAGAATTCACGCTAACAAAATCCTAGCTAACTGTTAATTCCTTATTACATTTTATTTATCGCAATTTAATTATCGCAATTTACTTATCGCAATTTTAATTCTCACAATTTTATTTATCGTCATTTAAATTCTGTTATTTATTTTACGCACTTTAATCGGGGCACGTATACAAGGTTTTGACATATCATATCGACGCATCTATATATATTATTTGGAATAACCATAGACACTCTATATGCAGTAATGCTTGAGTTAGCTATACAGGGTTGAGGTTGATTCTCAAATAATATATATACTTTGAGTTGTGATCGAGTCTGAGACATATATATAACGGGTCCCGACACGTATTAATTAATTCGAATATTATATATTAAACTATATATGAATTATTGAATTACTAATTGTGGACTGATAACAGTGGACTGCCAACATTGGACAATTAAAATGAATTAAAATATTGATTATAACATATGAAACTAAACAATTCTTCAAGTTTGCCACTTGATTTCATCATAAACCTCATTTGTATCTTGACGATTACAATCTGCGTTTAAACCTTTCATGATTCTTGAAAACACCTCAATCGAGCGGATGAACCAATCGCACTTCATCTACGGAAGAAAAGATTGATGCGTATAGTTATGCACCTGAAAACTCTCAGAAACTGAGTAAACGTTTAACACGTAGCTATGCTAATTCCTTTAGTGTTATTATTACCGAAAATAACTTTGCAATCTCTTTCCAAATTAGCCAAGTTTGTCACAGCTCCAACAAGTCAACTTCAATTTTTCGTTCGAAACAACCTTATTATAACCTTGATATATATGTGTGCTCTTTTATTGTTACCGAAAAACTTTTTATATTCCATCATATTACCAGCAGACGTACCAGCAACCTAGTTGCTCCTTGGCTTAAATCTATTCGACAAAACACTATATTTATCTATTGAAGTCTTATCATGAACTCATCGGCATCTTGTAACGAGAATTGCCATACCAAGTATCGGGAAATCAGCAATCAGTATTTTGAATCTCGCAGCGTTTCTTCATCAAAAGTTATATATACATATAACATTTATCTCTTAGAATTATGATCTCTCATTCTGAAACTCTGAACAAATCACAAGGACTAAACTTGTACATAAAGAATCCTGATGATTCTGTTTCTGATGAAATCTTTAGCGAATAAAGTGCTCCTTAATTGCTCTAAATCATCGTGAATGAATTTCTTCATCACAATTTGATTCTAAAATTCTAAGATATTATCGTATATTTCAATATTAATATCCTCAATATTTGTGAAGATATCTTCATAAATATTCTTATCTGAAATCATCTATTTTCTCGCGTTATCAGTATTACATCATAAAGGAAATTGTATAGTTTCTATATTCTGTAAACCTTCAAGTTTAAATTATGAATGTTTTTGAAGAAGTGTTGAGAACTGAAGCATGAGTTAGTATAATATAATGACACTTGATCAACGTGATTATATTACAGTAAGTCATGCTGAGTTTCTAATGGAACGTGATGATTCACAGATCATAACGTCATCATGTGCCATGTTACATAACTCTTTCATTCTGCTTAACTTCTGAATATATCAAGAAAGTATATTCTTGATAATTCTATTCTCAGTGATTCAGGTAATTTGACAAATCAAATCGTGCGATTTCGTTCTTTCCTGTTTAGAATATTATAGCCATTCGAAACTCTATACCTACGAATTCTGGACCATTACTCGCTTTACTAGAGGTCGGGAAGAGAATAAAAAGGCAAAGAGCTCCAAAATATAAGAGAAAATATAAAGCCCAATAATAACACGGAGGTTACAAACCGTGGATATTAATAGGAATTGCAATATAAAGACACGGTATAATTAAGAATAGTATCACCCCAAGGTAATAGTAGAAGTAAACAGATTCTTCTGGTGGAAGATTAAAAAGTAGGATGACAGAAATGATAATTAGGAAAATATCAAGGATTAGAACGGGATGAAGCATTTTCACAATCTTTTAGAAGTAAGAATTAAGAAAGAAAGTATAGGAGTGATGAAAATAATGGAACGGAAGAGCTTAATTTATAATGGAAATACCAGACAGAGTAATCGCAGATCACCGTATTTAATTATAGAGATCTTAATTTCCTTATTCGCCGAAGAATCAAATCTTTTAGATTTTGAAGACTTTCTTTGAATCCCTTGAATTTCGGAATTCAACCAAGACAACGTCAAAAGTTAAGACGCACCTTATTTTCTAAATTCAACAGTGACTACGTCAAAAGATAGGACGAATCTCTATTTCTTTATTTCACTCTTTTGTGATAACTTCATTCGTACTCATCGAATACTCGAATTATTTTACCTTTATTATACTATGGTAATAAAACTCTATTTAACGATTAATATTCGTCATGAAAACATACTTATTGGCAACCATGACGATCCCAATCAAATTTCGGGATGAAATTTCTTTAACGGGTAGGTACTGTGACGATCCGGAAATTTTCGACCAAATTCGAACCTCATTCTTTTATGGTTTTGACAAGATAAACAAAGTCTGATAGGTTGAGTCTCAAAAATTTTGAACTGTTTTCATATATGCAATTACCCTTTGACTATTCCCGACGATTCACGAACAAATAATTGTAAATAGATTTGTATGTATATAGATATATATATATACATAATAAAAATTTTGAATATTATGTAATGTGATTATTAGAATTATTTATGAAAAATAATAATAATATATAATAATTATTATTTAAAAAGTATCTACATATATAAATAAAGTATATAATATATATATTTTTTTATTTCGAAGCTATTTAGTAAACGAAGGTAACGCCCAATTGTGTCTCAATTGATAGCAAACGAGTTAAAAAGGAACTTATGTGATTTTAAAAATAAACGGTGATTCGAAAATGAGTTTTATAAATTTTATTCTTATTAATAATATATTTAGAAGTTATTTGTTAAATTTTAATACTTTTTATATTTTACTTGGGGTTGAGAGTGAATAATTGTAATTTTTATGTAATAGTTAATAATCGAATTTTATACCATAATGACCAAAATAAATAAATATGGCTAATTTAAAAATATGAGATTTTTCTGGAAACTTTTATCCATCACTAGTTTACAACGGAGCACTAAATAATACCCTAAATCTTAAATCGATGGAATAGAAACCGATGACTTACCTGTATTCAATTTAGTGCACATGTTGATTTTAAAACTATAATATAATTGAAATTATTATTTTTACTTTATCAAATTCTATATTATAATATTAATATTATTAACTGAGGAATCTTACAGCTAAACACATACATGCATATATTTGAATGATTAGATGAATATTGAACCCACAATCACTTTCCTACTTGCAATCATCGACTAATACTGTATTAAATTGACAAATGCATTCAATCAAGTGTCTTAATGTAGTATTTATTATTATTACTTTAAATATTATTATATATTATTATTATTATTATTGGTTACTATAATTTGTATATATGAAAGATGCATATATATGCATTCATCACTTAACACATAACCAACTTATTCTCTCTTCTTCAACTAGATAGTCGATAACCACCTTCATCAACCGAGAGTCACCACGACACCACACGAATGGTTGATTCTACTTCTATTTTCTGTTTCGTTCGACCACCGTAACCCACCATCATGAAGCCACCTCCACCTTCAACCTCTCAAACGCCACCATCGCCACCAAAATCCACCACCATGAAAACCTTATACCATCACCACTTTCACCACTTTGATCACAACACCACCCTCACCATCTCTAGCGACCCCCAATCAAACACCATCAAAACTAAAACTTAGTTACTCTACTACTCGCGTACTACTACTACTCGATTCTGCTTTAGTTACAAACCTTCAATAAACACAAGACCACCATCATAAACCCCCATATGCTGCTGCGATACCTTTCTGTTTTCTGGTTCGAAGTAGTCACCACAACAAACATTCATTTTAATATCCTGCTACTCGTTTCTTGTTGTTTCTGTGTTTCTGTTTAAAACTACCATCACGAGCGGTCATTACTACTGCTATAACCATTTTTGTTTTACTAATTATTCAACTGCCATAAACAAATCACCACCAAATTCTTTATTGCTGCTGTTACTTACGAGATGAAGATGAATGAAGAAGGTTACAAGAAGAAGATGAAATGAAATGAAGATGGTGATGTAATAATGATGACGATGAACAGTGACAGTTTATATGGTGAAGATGATGAACAGTAACATTAAATATAAATTATGATGATGAATCTGTAAAGGAAAGGATCGTGATGATAATGGTTATATTGAGAAAGATGATGATGATGACTATTATTGGTGACGATGATGTTCAGAAGGTGATGACGCGAAGAAAAAGAAGAATAGTGTTTGTTGATAATGAGCGAGATTGTGATGATGACCTTATGATGATATACGACGATGGATATGGGATGATGATGTCAAACTATGATGATAACGATCGATTAGAATGATGATAGAGGAGATGATAGAATGATGATGATGATGGTGATGATGATGAGATTGTGATGTTAAGATGAAGATGATAAACAGGATCACACATATTAAATATAACAGTTGTACGTATTAAAACAGAAATCAAGAGTGGCACAGTTGGTTTGGACGCACGTTATTAATCGAGAGGTCTCGAGTTCGATTCTGACCTGCAGCAATATTTTTTTTAATTACACAATAACATGCTAAATGGACTCTTTTACTTGTTAAATGGGCTGCAGAAATTGGTGGGCAACTACGGCCCAACAAGCTTTGTCCTAGGCCATAGATTTGGGCTTTTAATTGGTATTGTTGGGAAAGCGATGTTAACGGGTTATATTTAATGGAACTTAGTATAAATCAGAAAGATGAAACGGAGGAATGGTAATGGGGCGGTGTGGTAGTGAGAGGTTGCGTGTTCAATTCCTGGCTCGGGCAATCTATTTTTTTTATTAACTTCTTAAGGTATTATTATTATTATTATAATTATTATTATTATTATTATTATTATTATTATTATTATTATTATTATTATTATTGTTATTATTATTATTATTATTATTATTATTATTATTATTATTATTATTATTTATTATAATTGTTACTAGTATTATTATTATTATTATTGTTATTATTATTTTGTATTATTATCATCATCATTAATATTATTATTATTAAGATTATTATTACCATTATTATTATTAATATTAATTACTATTAATATTATCATTATCATTAAAATTATTATCATTATTATCATTAGTATTATAGTTATTATTATTATTATTAATATCATCAATCATCAATATCACTCTTAAAAAAAATATTATCATTATTATTATTATATTTTTATGAATATTATTATTATTAATATTAATATTATGAAAAATTAAGATTTGAATAACTTTGTTAAGGTTATAAATATAAATATACATATTACATATATTATAATCATATCAATATTAGTATTACATATTATCATATAAATAACATATTATTTATAATTAAATGGTATTATTAACGTTATATATAAACTTGTTTCATATAACAAACTATTATTTTAGTATAATACTAATTAAATTATATAGAATATACATTAATATATATAACTACATGTATAAATTCTAATTATTTAAATTATAAAATAAATACATATAAAGAAAGTATATATATTAACTGGGAATTAGTATAAAAACTTTATAAATATAACAACTACACTTAATATGAAAATATTATATAATATATATATATATATATATATATACTTGTTCACTATTATTATATGTGTTAATATTATTTGATATAAATAATTGATATAGGTTCGTGAATCTGAGGCCAACTCTGCATTGTTCAGTTCAGTTGTATGCATATTTTTACTACAAAATATCGTATCGTGAGTTTCATTTGCTCCCTTTTTAAATGCTTTTGCAATAAATATTTTTGGGACTGAGAATACATGCGCTATTTTTATAACTGTTTTAAAAAATAGACACAAGTAATTGAAACTACATTATATGGTTGAATGGATCGAAGACGAATATGCCCCTTTTAGCTTGGTAGCCAAAGAATTAGGGAACATCACTAATTTTGAGAATTAGTGCACCCCTAATTGACACTAATCCTAAAGGTAGACCTACGGGAACTAACAACCCCCATTCTGGAATTTGGAATGCTTTAGTACTTCGATTTTATCATGTCCGATGGGTGTCCCGGAATGATGGGGATATTCTATATGCATCTTGTTAATGTCGGTTACCAGGTGTTCACCATATGAATGATTTTTATCTCTATGCAGTTTGCGAAATGCCTGATATGAGATGTATATTTATGAGAAATGAAAATAAAAATCTTGTGGTCTATTAAAATGATGGAAATGATTATTTATGTTAAACTAATGAACTCACCAACCTTTTGGTTGACACTTGAAAGCATGTTTATTCTTAGGTATGAAAGAAATCTTCCGCTGTGCATTTGCTCATTTTAGAGATATTACTTGGAGTCATTCATGACATATTTCAAAAGACGTTGCATTCGAGTCGTTGAGTTCATCAAGATTATTATTAAGTCAATTATAGTTGGATATATTATGAAATGTTATGCATGCCGTCAACTTTCGATGAAATGAAAGTTTGTCTTTTAAAAACGAATGCAATGTTTGTAAAATGTATCATATAGAGGTCAAGTACCTCGGGATGTAATCATATGTTATTATATTCGTTCTTATGGATTAGGACGGGTCACTACAAGTTTAACCCCAAACACCATGCTCTAGGTGTCATTTGGAATTTAAACTCTTGTGGTCGAAACTTGTATTTTGAACGAAATTCGTAAAACGGGACATTGTGGGCCCGATGTTGTAAAACTTGTTTTGATGATGGAAATCTCTTAGTTTTACTTATTATAACATGTTGTGAAAAGGTTTTCGTTTGAAAGTATCGGGAAGCGGGATTTCCGCTCGTGTAATTTGGAACCCGAGATCAGAACCTGACAGTTCATTGGGACGTCGTCCCAATTGTTTAGACGCCGTCCAAGTTTTCAGTACTGGACGTCGTCCAGGAATCTGGATACCGTCCAGATGTACTGACCCAGAAATTTTTTTTTAGGTTTATTTTTGGTATAACGAGGTCAGGTCGTTACAATAATGTTTATTATTATTAGTATTATTATAATTAAAACTAATATTAGTAACACCTAATTATTATGATTACTATTATTATCATTAATATGAACGCGATATAAAAGACGATTAGAAGCTATTAACAAATTGATTAGGAAATAATGAGTATGAGTATCATGATGAAATTAAAATATTGTAAGATATTGATTTAGATAAAATTATCGTTCTTATTATTTTTATCATTATTATTATTATTAAAAGTATTATTAATAATAAAACTGTCATTTTTACTAAAATTATGATTTTTAATAGAAAGATATTTGTTATTATAAATTATCATTTTATCATAATTAATATCATTTTTAGTAAATATAAATATAGATATTTTTATTAGTAGGATAATAATAATTATTATTACAAAATAATACAACTTTTACTTATTATGATCGATATTATTTTTAAAAAAAAATATGTGATACGAAGATATTTTTCTACGTGTAAAATAATTACATTAATAATACCTATCATATTATTTTTATGATATTAAATGAACTTTATAAATTTTATTATTTAAGATATATAAAAGTATATTTTTATTATATAAATTTTAATATAAAATTTTATTTGTTAATAAATGAATTATATTATTTACTCTAATAGATCTTTTAAAATATTAAAAAATATAAAACGATGATATTTAAACTATATAATAATCATGTATAAATTTTGGAAATCATTTTGAGTCAAATTGACTTTTGTTGACTTTTGCATATTAGTCTTGAGCATTAGGATTGTGGCACACTATGACTTGACTTAAATTGTTAGACAAATATTGACCAACATATAAATATATATACTTAATTTAGGTTCGTGAATCCGAAGCCAACCTTGCACTTGTTCAATGACGTTATATGTATTTTTACTACGAAATACAGTATTGTGAGTTTCATTACTCCCTTTTTAAATGCTTTTACAATATATATTTTTGGGACTGAGAATACATGCGCTTTTTAAATGTTTTATGAAATAGATACAAGTAATCGAAACTACATTATATAGTTGAATGATCGAAGCCGAAATATGCCCTTTTTGCTTGGTAACCTAAGAATTAGTAAACCAGTCTACTAATTGACGCGAATCCTAAAGATAGATCTATTGGGCCCAACAAACCCCATCCGTTGTAGCGGATGCTTTAGTACTTCAAGTTTTTATATCATGTCCGATGGATGTCCCGGAATGATGGGGATATTCTTATATGCATCTTGTTAATGTCGGTTACCAGGTGTTCAATCTATATGAATGATTTTTGTCTCTATGCATGGGATGTATATTTATGAGAAATGGAAATGAAATTCTTGTGGTCTATTAAAATGATGGAAATGAATGATTATGATAAACTAATGAACTCACCAACCTTTTGGTTGACACTTTAAAGCATGTTTATTCTCAGGTATGAAAGAAATCTTCCCATGTGCATTTGTTTATTTTAAGGATATTACTTGAAGTCATTCATGGCATATTTCGGAGAACGTTGTATTCGAGTCATTGAGTTCATAAAAGATTATTATTAAGTCAATTTATCGTTGGATAGTGGATATTATGAAATGGTATGCATGTCTGTCAATTTTTGATTTAAAGAAAGTTTGTCTTTTAAAAACGAATGCAATGTTTGTAAAATGTATCATATAGAGGTCAAATACCTCGCGATGTAATCAACTATTGTGAATCGTTTATAATGTATATGAACGGGTCCCTTCATACATTCCGATCATACTTTGATATGTATGTATATATTTGTTATAGGTTCGTGAATTGACTCGTGGCCAAGTCTAATTCTCGACGAATTAAAAATCTGTGAAAGTGAGTTATAGTCCCATTTTTACTATCTAATATTTTTGGGATGAGAATACATGCAGTGTTGAAAAAGATTTAAAAAATATACACAAGTATTTGAAACTACATTCTATGTTGAATTGTTATACCGGATATCGCCCTTGTTGAACTTGGTAGCCTAAGAATTGGTGTTTATTATAATTGCCACCAATTGACGCGAATCCTAAAGATAGATCTATGGGCTTTGACACGCCCCAGTCAGAGAATTTGAACTGCTTTAGTACTTCGATGTTTATATGTTTGAGGATATTCAAGATGCATTTTGTTAATGTCGGTTACCAGGTGTTCAATCATATAAATGATTTTTATGCAGATTGCATGTTATTGAAAGATGAAATCTTGTAGTCTATTATTACGATTTGATAAATATATAGGTTAAACCTATAACTCACCAACATTTTTGTTGACGTTTAAAGCATGTTTATTCTCAGGTGATTATTAAGAGCTTCCACTGTTGCATGCTAAATAAAGACAGGATTGGAGTCTGCATGCTTGTATAATATTGTTTAATAACTACATTCGAAGACTTAAGTTGTTGTGTAATATTATTGTAAACCATTATGTAATGGTCGTGTGAAAACGCTATATTTTAGATTATCATTATTTGATAATCTTCGAAATATTTTTAAACCTTTATCGATAAAATAAAGGTTATTGTTTGTTTTAAAAATCGAATGCGGTCTTTGAAAAACGTCTTATATAGAGGTCAAAACCTCGGAACGAAATCAATTAATATGAAATGTTTATAATCGACATGAACGGGACATTTCAGTTGGTATCCGAGCGTCGGTCTTAGCGAACCAGAAATTTGCATTAGTGTATCTTATCGAGTTTGTTAGGATGCATTAGTGAGTCTGGACTTCGACCGTGTTTTTCTTTAAAATCGATTGCTTAACACGTTTTTTTGGAAACTATATATTTTTACATGTAAATATTATGTGATATATTAATCTCTTAACTTGCTTGCTATTGTGTGATAGATTTCTACCTCTAGTATAAATCCCATCGACTCACCTAATAATAATGAAGAGTCGAATGTATTTTGGGAAGATTCACAAATTTCGGAAGAAGAAGAGGAACCGGAAGAAGAGGAACCGGAAGAAGAGGTTCCGGAGGAGGAAATATTAGGAACCACAGAAAAACAGATAAATAAAAGAATATCCTCAACCAGTGGACCAAAATTAAAAATGGTCAATGGTGTTTCCGCCAAGGAAGTAAAATATTGGGAAAATTACCAATTTTCTGATGAATCGGATCCCGACGAGGATTACGATGATGTTATAGAAATTACCCCGACTAAATTTATTAAGGTAAAAGAATATTATAAGGGAAAATCTATCAAAATAGAGAAACCTGAGTCCAAAACCGATGAAATTTATTTTAACATGAAATATCCCGATGGGATATACCATAAACACCCGTATTTCTTAAATTTTAACTGTAACCCGGGAATATCTAAGCCACCAGGTTTTTCTAAACCCTTTGTGAAAACGACGGCTCGTATTAGAGGAGCACCATGTATTCCTAGGAAATTAGCAAAATGAACTAAGTTCGAGGAGGAAGAAACAAGTGAGTCAGAATAAAGAATTGTAATCATGATGTGTATTAAATGTACTTTAGTGTGCTTGTACTTTTATACTGTATGTAAAAATGGCTTGTAATGTTTGTATTCTATCATCCTGTACAAGATCTAATTTTTCATCTCTTTTACAGTATAAAAATACTAAATGGACGTTAAGGATAGACAACCGAATATTTTGGAAGACCTACCAGGGGATATGATTGATGAAATCTTGTCTAGAGTTGGTCAAGAGTCATCGGCTCAATTGTTTATGATGAGATTAGTTTGTAGAACATTTGAAAGACGTTCCAGGCATGCCTTAGTTTATAAAAGGCTTTCCTTCGATTGGTGGTGTATCTCACATTGGGGAAACCTTAAGTTACGACGTGTTTTCTTTAAGGCTTTGGGTGCGGGAAACCCTACTGCAATTTTCCGCTATGGGTTGAGAACCTATTTGACTCCACATATCCCAACATAGGACTTCGTTCTTTAGAAAAAGCTTCAAACATGCAACTTAAAGAAGCATGTTATGTTTACGGGTTAGTGCTATTCGCTTCTCATCAAATTGAGAAAAAGAACATCGGATTGCAACTTCTAAATAAAACATTTCCACAAGTGACAGATTCAGTAGTTCGGATGCGAAATAAGGTTTTTAGATTGTTACGGAGCTGTTGGGCATTACGTAACCCCCGTCCTTTTGACGACATTACAACATGCTGCCTAGCCAATGGCCACAACGGTTATTTTCCACAAGACCAAGGATGGAAAATAGTATTAGTAAAACCCGAATGCATGACTTGTTTCTGGACCTATGAATTACGTATCTTTATTGCCTTTGCTGAACGACTTGTGTTAAACTAGAATTGTTTTCACAACTACCTTATATCAAAGTTATTATGTACTATATTTCATGCTATATGTAAAATAGCGGTATTGTATGTTTGTAAAATTTTGTATAAAAGTTTGAACGCGAAATATTATTGTAATCAGTTTTTCATATAGAATTGTAGTAGTTGAATTGTATATTAGCTACTAAGTATGAACTTAACGGGTAAGTACTACCCGAATTAAAACTTATAAAATGCTAATATGAAGAAAAAACTTTTATAAATAAGTTCATATTATGTATGAAATACTATTGACTACTCTTAATATTCTATATGATTAACTTAATTCTTTTAGCTATATTTAAAGGAAATGGCACCGACTACTCGTCAGAACTTGAACATGAGCGAGGAAGACTTTCGTGTTTTCCTTGCAGCAAACATAGCCGCAGTACAGGCTGCGATGCAAAATAACAATAACTCTGAATCCAGCAACGGGACTAACACCACAAGAACTCGTGTAGGATGCTCCTACAAAGAATTCACTGCCTGTAAACCTCTGGAATTCGATGGAACCGAGGGTCCAATCGGATTAAAACGATGGACCGAGAAGGTCGAATTGGTTTTTTCCATAAGTAAGTGCACTGAAGAAGACAAAGTAAAGTACACTACGCATACCTTCACAGGTATTGCGTTAACATGGTGGAACACCTATCTAGAGCAGGTGGGACAAGATGCTGCTTACGCACTACCGTGGTCAGCATTCAAGCACTTGATGAACGAGCAGTACCATCCCAGAAACGAGGTCAATAAGCTCAAGAAAGAGCTTAGAGAATTACTAACGTAAGGATTCGATATTACCACATACGAAAGATGATTCACAGAGTTGTGCTTATTGTGTCCAAGAGTGTTCGAAGATGAAGAAGAGCAGATCGACGCATTTGTAAAAGGGTTACCAGAAAGGATTCAAGAGGATGTGAGTTCACACGAGCCCACCTCTATACAAAAGGCAAGTCAAATAGCTCACAAACTCATAAATCAGATTGAGGGAAGAATGAAAGAGCAGGCGGCTGAGGAGGCCAAAATAAAACAAGTTAAGAGAAAGTGGGAAGAAAACAGTGACAAGAGTCACCAACACAACAATCACAATTACAATCGCCCCATTTTTCGCAAAAACAAACGCAACAACAATTATCTCAACAACAACAACAACTACAATAACCGTCCTAACAACAACAACAATCGCAACAACAACCAATTCAATAACAACAATGGCAACAAAAACCAGAACAATCAATGTCTAAGGTGTGGAGGGTATCATCCAGAAAAGTTCTGTGTAGTAGTATGTACCAAGTGTAACAGAACTGGACATAGTGTAATGAAGTGTGATGTCTATGAACCGAAGGCAAATAAAAATAATAGAACAAATAATTCTATTATTTGTTATGGATGCGGAAAGCTGGGCCATTTCAGTAAAGCATGCCCCAATCAAGGGAATAATAATGGGAAAGGCCGTGGATGAGTTTTCAACATCAATTCGGCAGAAGCGCAGGAAAACCCGGAGCTTATTACGGGTACGTTTCTTATTGACGATAAATCTGCTTATGTTTTATTTGATTCGGGTGCGGATAGAAGCTATATGAGTAGAGATTTTTGTGCCAAATTAAATTATCCATTAATGCCTTTGGATAATAAATTTTTACTTGAATTAGCAAACGGTAAACTAATTACGGCAGATAAAATATGTCGGGACCGAGAAATTAAACTGATTGGTGAAACGTTTAAGATTGACTTAATACCAGCCGAATTAGGGAGTTTTGACGTAATAATTTGCATGAATTGGTTGAAAAAGGTAAGAGCAGAAGTCGTTTGCTACAAAAATGCGATTCGCATTATGCGTGAAAAAGGAAAATCCTTAATGGTGTACGGAGAAAAGAGCAACGCGAAGTTAAATCTTATTAGTAGCTTGAAGGCTCAAAAACTAATAAGAAAAGGTTGCTATGTCATTCTAGCACACATCGAAGAAGTCAAACCTGAAGAGAAGAACATCAGTGATGTTCTCGTCGTAAAAGAATTTCCCGATGTATTTTCGAAAGAATTACCGGGACTACCTCCACATCGATCTGTTGAATTTCAAATAGACCTTATACCAGGAGCTACACCAATAGCTCGTGCTCCATACAGACTCGCACCCAGCGAAATGAAGGATTTACAAAGTCAATTACAAGAACTTCTGGAGCGTGGTTTCATTCGACCAAGTACATCACCGTGGGGAGCTCCAGTGTTGTTTGTCAAAAAGAAGGATGGTACATTCAGGTTATGTATCGACTACCGAGAGTTGAACAAACTTACCATCAAGAACCGTTATCCACTACCGAGAATCGACGACTTATTTGATTAACTACAAGGCTCGTCGGTTTATTCGAAGATCAATTTATGTTCCGGTTATCATTAAATGCGAGTGAAGGAGGATGACATTTCGAAGACTGCTTTCAGAACGCGTTACGATCATTATGAGTTTATGGTTAAGCCATTTGGATTAACTAATGCACCAGCTGTGTTCATGGACCTCATGAACCGAGTGTGTGGATGATATCTTGACAAGTTTTTCATTGTCTTCATCGATGACATACTTATTTACTCTAAAAATGATCAAGAGCACGAAGAACATTTGAGAAAAGTGCTAGAATTGTTAAGAAAAGAAAAACTGTACGCCAAGTTTTCAAAGTGTGCATTTTGGTTGAAAGAAGTTCAATTCCTCGATCACATAGTGAGCAAAGAAGGTATTCAGGTTGATCCTGCAAAGATTGAAACCGTTGAGAAATGGGAAACCCCGAAAACTCCAATACAGATACGCCAATTTTTAGGATTGGCTGGTTACTACAGAAAATTCATCCAAGATTTTTCCAAAATAGCAAAACCCTTGACTGCATTAACACATAAAGGGAAGAAATTTGAATGGAAGGATGAGCAAGAAAGAGCATTTCAATTGTTAAAGAAAAAGTTAACTACGTCACCTATATTATCATTGCCTGAAGGGAATGATGATTTTGTGATTTATTGTGATGCCTCAAAGCAAGGTCTCGGTTGTGTATTAATGCAACGAACGAAGGTAATTGCTTATGCATCCAGACAATTAAAGATTCACGAGCAAAATTATACGACTCACGATTTAGAATTGGGCGGTGTTGTTTTTGCATTAAAAACATGGAGGCACTACTTATATGGGGTCAAAAGTATTATATATACCGACCACAAAAGTCTCCAACATATACTTGATCAAAAACAACTGAACATGAGGCAGCGTAGGTGGATTGAGTTGTTGAATGATTACGATTTTGAGATTCGTTACCACCCAGGGAAAGCGAATGTGGTAGCCGACACTTTGAGTAGAAAGGACAGAGAACCTATGCGGGTAAAAGCTATGAATATAATTATTCGTACTAACCTTACTACTCAAATAAAAGAGGCGCAACAGGGAGTTTTAAAAGAGGGAAATTTGAAGAATGAAATACCCAAAGGATCGGAGAAACATCTTAATGTTCGGGAAGACGGAACCCGGTATAGGGCTGAAATAATTTGGGTACTAAAGTTTGGAGATGTGAGAGAAATGGTATTTAGGGAAGCCATAAAACCAGATACTCAATACATCTCGGAGCGAGAAAGATGTACAAAGATCTCAAGAAACATTTTTGGTGGCCGGGTATGAAAGCCGATATTGCTAAATACGTAGGAGAATGTTTGACGTGTTCTAAGGTAAAAGCTGAACATCAGAAACCATCATGTCTACTTCAACAACCTGAAATCCCATAATGGAAATGGGAAAACATTACCATGGATTTCATTACTAAATTGCCAAGGACTGCAAGTGGTTATGATACTATTTGGGTAATAGTCGATTGTCTTACCAAATCAGCACACTTTCTACCAATGCGAGAAGATGATAAAATGGAAAAGTTAGCACGACTATACTTGAAGGAAGTCATCTCCAGACACGGAATACCAATCTCTATTATCTCTGATAGGGATGGTAGATTTGTTTCAAGGTTTCGGCAAACATTACAACAAGCATTGGGAACTCGTCTAGATATGAGTACTGCCTATCATCCACAAACCGATGGGCAGAGTGAAAGGACGATACAGACTCTTGAAGACATGCTACGAGTATGTGTTATTGATTTTGGAAACAGTTGGAATCGACATCTACCATTAGCAGAATTTTCCTACAACAACAGTTACCACTCGAGTATTGAGATGGCACCGTTTGAGGCACTTTATGGCAGAAAGTACGGGTCTCCGATTTTTTGGAGTGAAGTGGGGGATAGACAAATTACGGGTCCAGAAATTATCCAAGAAACTACCGAGAAAATCATTCAAATTCAACAACTGTTGAAAACCACCTAGAGTCGACAAAAGAGCTACGCAGACAGTAAAAGAAAAGATATAGAATTTAAAATTGGAGAGATGGTCATGCTTAAGGTTTCACCTTGGAAAGGCGTTGTTCGATTTGGTAAACGGGGGAAACTGAATCCAAGGTACATTGGAACATTCAAGATTATAGATCGTGTCGGACCAGTAGCTTACCGACTTGAATTACCTCAACAACTCGTCGGCGTGCATGATAATTTTCACGTATCAAATCTGAAGAAGTGCTTAGCTAAAGAAGATCTCACTATTCTTTTAGACGAAATCCAAATCAATGAAAAACTTCAATTCATTGAAGAACCCGTCGAAATAATGGATCGTGAGGTTAAAGGACTTAAGCAAAATAAGATACCAATTGTTAAGGTTCAATGGAATGCTCGTAGAGGACCCGAGTTCACTTGGGAGCATGAAGATCAGATGAAGAAGAAATACCCGCACTTATTTCCAGATGATGCGACAACACCTCCAACTGCTTAAAATTTCGGGACGAAATTTATTTAACGGGTAGGTACTGTAGTGACCCGAACTTTTCCAAGATTATATATTATATGAGATTAATATTTACATGAATAAATGTTTCCAACATGTTAAGCAATCAAACTTGTTAAGACTTGATTAATTGAAACGGATTTAGTCTTAACGTTTGACCACCCAGTTTGTCCGATGATTCACGAACGTGATAACATGTATATGACATGATATTATATATATGAACATATTTATATGTTTAACATGATTAATTGATAATTAAGTATTTCATTATGTATATTAACAATGAACATTATACATAAAACAAGACTACTAACTTAAGAAATTCAAAACGATATCTCTACGTAACGATTATCATTGTAATAACGTCCTAATATTTATATATCATATTAAGATGTACATCATGTTATCATGATAATATAACAATTTAACATCTCATTAGATATAATAACAATGGAATTAATTACATTTAACGAAATCGTTAACTTAAAGGTTCCGAAACAACATGTACATGTAACGACTAACGATGACTTAACGACTCAGTTAAATTGTATATACATGTAGTATATTAAGATGTATCATTGAACTTTTGAAAGACTTCATGACACATATCAAAGTACTTTTACTTAAAAAAAATGCTTACAATTGCATTCTCATTCATTTTTATCAACAATTCTACTCGTATGCACCCGTATTCGTACTCATACAATACACAGCTCCTAGATGTATATACTATTGGTATATATACTTCAGTGATCAGCTCTTAGCAGCCCTCATTTAGTCAACAAACATGTGGAACCATCATTTGGAAACTAGCTTGAATTATTACACTAAAAATCAAACTACAACTTGCTTAAAAGGATACCATGGTTCACGATTTTGAGCACACACACATACACTTTCATTTTTCAATTTTCTTTCATCATTTGATCTCTCTCTAGTTCTATGATGATGTTCTAAGTTTTCTTCATCATATTCATCAAAATCTACATTAATCTAGCTCATAAATCCAACCTTTGATCAACCTACAAAACAACTACTCAAGAACACTTTTAAGTTTACTAGTTTACTTCCAAGCTTTCTAATCCATTCCAATCAATCATCTAAGATCAAGAAACCTTTGTTATTTACAGTAGGTTATCTTTCTAATTTAAGGTAATATTCATATTCAAGCTTTGATTCAATTTCTATAACTATAACTATCTTAATTCAAGTAGTAATCTTACTTGAACTTGTTTTCGTGTCATGATTCTACTTCAAGAACTTCCAAGCCATCCAAGATCCTTGGAAGCCCTAGATCATTTCTTGTCATTTCCAGTAGGTTTACCTACTAAATTCGAGGTAGTAATGATATTCATAACATCATTCGATTCATATATATATATATATAACTATCTTATTCGAAGATTTAAACTTGTAATCACTAGAACATAGTTTAGTTAATTCTAAACTTGTTCGCAAACAAAGTTAATACTTCTAACTTAACTTTTAAAATCAACTAAACACATGTTCTATATCTATATGATATGCTAACTTAATGGTTTACAACCTGGAAACACGAAGAACACCGTAAAATCGGACATACGCCGTTGTAGTAAAACCGGGGGCTGTTTTGGGTTGGAAAAATAAAAACTATCTTAATCTTTGAATTTGAAGTTTATTTTCTGGAAAAATGATATTTCATATGAACATGAAACTATATCCAAAAATCATGGTTTAACTCAAAGTGGAAGTATGTTTTTCAAAATGGTCATCAAGATGTCGTTCTTTCGACGGAAATGACTACCTCTTTCAAAAACGACTTGTAACCTGTATTTCCGACTATAAACCTATACTTTTTCTGTTTAGTTTCATAAATTTCAGTTCATTATGAAACCATAGCAACTTGATTCACTCGAAACGGAGTTATAACGAAGAAATTATGGGTAAAACAAAATTCGTTAGATTTACTAGTTTAGCTACGAAAATTTTATAACAAATCTATACTAACCATAACTTAACTAACTTATATTGTATTATACATGTAATCTAACATATATTATGTAATCTTGGTAGACCATAGACACGTATACAATGTTTTGACATATCATATCGATGTCATCTATATATATTATTTGGAATAACCATAGACACTCTATATGAGGTAATGCTCGAGTTAGCTATACAGGGTTGAGATTGATTACAAAATAATATATATACTTTGAGTTGTGATCGAGTCTGAGACCTGTATACACTGGGTCGTGGATTGATTCAAGATAATATATATTGATTTATTTCTGTACTACTAACTGTGGACAACTAATTGTGGACTACTAACGTTGGACTGTTAACTTAACAAATTTAAATCGTTAAAATGTAATAAATTATGTTGTGAATATATTCCGATCATATTTTGATATGTATGTATATATTTGTTATAGGTTCGTGAATCGACCCGTGGCCAAGTCTAATTCTCGACGAATTAAAAATATGTGAAAGTGAGTTATAGTCCCATTTTTACTATCTAATATTTTTGGGATGAGAATACATGCAGTTTTGAAAAAGATTTACAAAATAGACACAAGTATTTGAAACTACATTCTATGTTGAATTGTTATACCGGATATCGCCCTTGTTGAACTTGGCAGCCTAAGAATTGGTTTATTATAATTGCCACCAATTGACGTGAATCCTAAAGATAGATCTATGGGCTTTGACACGCTCCAGTCAGAGAATTTGAACTGCTTTAGTACTTTGATGTTTATATGTTTGGGGATATTCTAGATGCATTTTGTTAATGTCGATTACCAGGTGTTCAATCATATGAATGATTTTTATGCAGATTGCATGTTATTGAAAGATGAAATCTTGTGGTCTATTATTACGATTTGATAAATATATAGGTTAAACCTATAACTCTCCAACATTTTTGTTGATGTTTAAAGCATGTTTATTCTTAGGTGATTATTAAGAGCTTCCGCTTTTGCATGCTAAATAAAGACAGAATTGGAGTCTGCATGCTTGTATAATATTGTTTAAAAACTGCATTCGAAGACTTAAGTTGTTGTGTCATATTATTATAAACCAATATGTAATGGTCATGTAAAAACGCTATATTTTAGATTATCATTATTTGATAATCTTCGAAATATTTTTAAACCTTTATTTATAAAATAAAGGTTATGGTTTGTTTTAAAAATCGAATGCAGTCTTTGAAAAACGTCTTATATAGAGGTCAAAACCTCGCAACGAAATCAATTAATATGAAACGTTTATAATCGATTTGAACGGGACATTTCACCACTCACTTTTGTTGTATACCTTGCCGGAAAGTGTACAAACAGGTCGTCATTGTACTTTTAAATAAAATAACGCTAGTTGTCCTTCTGTTTACTTACTCTGTTAACCTGAAGGATGTGCGTATCACGTGGGGGTATTTCAGTCCTTTCCCCGTTGATATCGCATATTTCATATGCATTTTCCTTAGCGATATCGGTTACATTTTGGTCCTTATGGATACGATTTGGAGTTATTTCGGTGAAAGTTGTGAAAGTTTGAGTTCCAAGACCAAGAAGGTTAAATTTGATGTTATTTGATGGTTTTGGACGTGTTTCGTTGTTTACAAGTGAAAAGGTTTGATTCGGTTCGAGTTTTGGTGTTAGTATGATGATTTTCAGCTCGTTTCAGTAATCTGATAATGGAGCGCCGCTCCAAATAGGCGCGCGCCGCGCCATTTAACTATAAAAACAGTTCGAGCCTTTTCAGAAAACAAAATGTGAGTTCCAGACAATCGGCGGGCCGCGCGGGGTCAGATGGCGCGCCGCGCGGGGTTGTGCCCGGGTTCAGAATTTCCTCCTATAAAAGCCCGAATTATACCCTAACTTATAATAATCGTATCCTGACGAATTCCAGCCACTTTTTGACGAACTTAGGTGATTTTTGGAGATCTTCAAGGTCATTCTAAGGTACTAATCATTCCGGGAACAAGTCTCGATTCGTGTATCTTTCAGATTTCAATCTTTGATTAGGTTTATTCTTTTGTTATCAACAATGAATTTCTCTATGTTTTTGATTGTTATTTTGATTTCAGCCATGATTGTAGGCTAAACTCTTAATGTTTGTCTAGATTGAATATTTGCAAGTGTTTGGATGTTACTTTGAGGTTTTATTAATTGATGCATGATAATTATGAGTTTTGATTAAGAACCATTCTTGTGGGTGTTAATTATTGATACTAGGTTGATTAGTGAATCTTGTTTGAACAAAGGGAACCCTGTTTCAATTTAGTGATCTAATTTCCAATTGATTTGTCTTAACCGATTGGGTGCTTACTGGACCAAGGGGGTAAACCGGGTATGGTAATTAAATAAAACAGGGGTGAATTGTGTGGAGCGAACGCGTAACCAATTGAATCTTAATCTTGTAATTAGTTAGTTACTAAGTCACAAACGAAAGATAGTTTTTGGTGAAAGGGAACCCTAAGCCAATAAGTCCTAGTTTGATGTGTTTGCTAAAAGAGAACTCTGGGTAAACCGACTCTGTAATTGCGTGCATTGATTAATAGAACTAGTGCTTAATAACAAATCATCCAACACTGCGAATAGGATATCTAGGCGAACATTCTTTTATCCATTGAATTCAAATATCTTTATTTTTCTGTCGAGTCTGCATTTATTTTATTTAAACTTAAAAACCAAAAATATTGTCTTTTATTTTCAAAGCTTCCTTGATTTGGCTAATCGTTAAATAGCCGCAAAACAAACTATCTCGTAATTTCAATTTTCATAGTTTAACTTAGTTTACTTTTATTAGTTTCAAACTTAATTCTCACGTTAATACTGTCCTTGGAATGATACTTGGAATTACCATTTTTATACTATTACACGATCGGGTACACTGCCCGTAAGTGTGTAGTAATCTTTAACCAGGCATATTTCCAGAGATAATTTATATACTAGATTTCACACATCAAGTTTTTGGCGCCGCTGCCGGGGACAGTTGTGTTGAAAATTAAGTTTGAAAATTAAGTTTGTTTTTAGTTAATTTTAACTGTTTAGTTTAATTTAATTCTAATTGAGTCGGTGCGTTTAATCGGTTTGTTAGCTGTGTTCTTGCAGTTACAGGTAGTGCATGCAACATACGCGTTCTTCAGATTCTCCAATTGTTAAACCATTTGACGAGCCTGAAAGAGAGTTGTTTAAAGCTTTAAGTCAGAAGCAAAAGTTAACAGTGGATTCATCAGTTTTATCGGGTGATACTTACGTTAATTTGGGAAGTACTTCTGAGACTGTGGTGCCCGAGACACCACCTGAAATTTTTAACGAAGAAGACTCTTACGCTTCGTCTGATACTACAGAAACTGAAGAAATGGCCGAAGGAGAAGCACCCCGTCCTCAGACTATGGCTGAAAAGTTAAAGGCCACCCGAGGAGGCCAAGGCAATTCGATTACTCAACCGGATATTACTCAGCCTTTTCAAATCACAGGGCCGATCCTGAATTTGATTTCTTCTGATTGCCGATTCTATGGCAAAGATACCGAGGATGCTAACGAGCATCTTCGTAATTTTAATGATGTTTGTAACTTGTTTAAGCTACATGAGGTTGCCGACACTTCAATTAAGACAAGACTTTTCCCTTGGACTCTTAAGGGAGAAGCTAAGAGATGGTTAGATAAGCAACCTGAGGGTACAATTAGATCTTGGGAGACTTTGGAGGATAAGTTTTTGTCAAAGTTTTTCCCTGCATCTCGAGCTGCTCGACTTCAAGCAGATATTTCTCAATTTAGACAAAAGAGCAGTGAGACATTGTTTGATGCTTGGGACCGTTTTGCTACTTTGTTACGCTCGTGCCCGCAACACGGGTTGAATGATTTACAGAAGGTTCAGATTTTCTACAAAGGTTGTGATATTCCTACGCGTCAGAGTATTGATCAAGCTGCAGGTGGTACGTTAATGGATAAGACTGAAGAAGAGGCGTTAGAGATCATTGAAAAGCAAGCTGCTTATTCTCATGAGTGGCATCAGGATCATGAATCTTACCCTTCAGCTTTAGTTAAGAGAACAGAGACTACAGGTACAGGTGCTTATGATGATTTTGGGTCTATCAGTGCTAAGTTGGATTCGTTTGGTAGGAATTTGGAGAAGATGAACAAGGATATTCATGGTATGAAGGTTGGTTGTGAATACTGTGGAGGTTTGCATCTGGGCAAAGATTGTGATGCGGGTTTGACTATGAATCAGAAAGAAGAGGTCAACTATATTAGTCAGCAGAATAACAATCAGTTTCAGGGACGTGCTCAGTTTAATAGGAATTTCAATAATCCTTATAATCCGCAAGGTAATCAGGGTTCGAGGTTCCAACCGGGTTCTAGTGGAGGTTTTCAGCAGCAAGCTCCCGGTTATTTTCAGAAACCACAGGTCGAAGAGAAAAAGTCCAACCTTGAGGCTATGATCGAGAAGTTAGTGATATCTCAGACTCAACTTGTCACTACCGTTACTCAGAATAATGAAAAGAATGACCAGATGTTTCGAAATCAACAAGCAGCTATTCATAATCTTGAACAGCAGATTGGTCAACTTGCTAATAAGAGTAGTGAGAGGAAACCGGGGGAGTTACCGAGCAAGACGGATACTAACCCGAAAAACGGGCATGTTAATGCTATCACCACCCGAAGTGGTTTAGCATATTATCCACCGAGGAAGCCCGACGAGTATGATTTGAGGGTACCGTTAGTTAATGATAGTGAGCCGGTTGTTGAAAGTGAACCGGCAAGGGAAAAGGAGCCGGAACAGGTGGCTGAAAAAGTTGTTAAGGAACCGGTTACTGTTGCTGCTAAACCGGTAGTTAGAGAGTATCAACCACCGCTCCCATTCCCGAGGAAACAGCGTTTGGAGAAGCTAGAGGCCGAAAAGTCCAAGTTCATGGACTTGATTAAAAAAGTTAACATAAATATGCCTTTTATTGATGTTATTGCAGGTATACCTAAGTATGCGAGGTTTCTTAAGGATTTGCTGACTAACAGGCAGAAACTGGAGAACGTGTCTTCAGTCAGGTTGAATGCCGCATGCTCAGCGGTTGTTGCAAACAAGCTTCCCGAGAAGCTTGAAGATCCTGGAAGTTTTACCATTCCTTGTTTACTTGGTAATCTAGACTGTATGAGGGCTTTGGCGGATTTGGGGGCTAGCATTAATTTAATGCCTTATTCTATTTACTTAAAGCTAGACCCCGGGGAGTTAAAACCCACGCGCATGGCTGTTCAGCTAGCTGACCGCTCTATTAAATTCCCTCGTGGAATCATAGAGAATATGCTAGTGAAGACCGGGTCGTTAGTTTTTCCGGCGGATTTTGTGGTTTTGGATATGGAAGTGGATGAAAGGATTCCACTAATTTTGGGTCGGCCATTCTTAAATACTGCTAGGTGTATGATTGATGTGTATGGCCAAAAGCTGACCCTTCGGATAGATGATTTGAGTGCAACATTCTCAATCGACCATGCTCTAAAATACCCTGGCTACACTGATGATACATGTTATTTTCTTAACACTGTGAAAGTCCAGTCTGAGTTTTTGCAGGAATTCCCAGAGTTACAGGGTTCAGGAGAATGCTCATTGGTTGAGATTGATGAGGATGTGCAGGTTGAGGAGGTGGATATTTTAACCACCTTGATGGAAAACGGCTATGAGCCGACTGAAGAGGAGTTCAAAGAACTCGAACGTGATTCAAATTACCGGAGCAAGTCTTCAATTGAAGAACCTCCCGAGCTTGAATTGAAGCCACTTCCAGATCATTTGGAATACGCTTACTTGCATGAGGAATCTAAGCTTCCGGTAATTATTTCTTCTTCTCTTTCAGCAGGTCAGAAAACTGAGCTTGTAACCATGCTAAAGGCCCATAAACCGGCCATTGCATGGAAGATTCACGACATTAAGGGTATTAGTCCCTCCTATTGCACCCACAGGATTCTAATGGAGGATAACTCCAAACCCGTGGTGCAACGCCAAAGGAGGTTGAACCCGCACATGCAAGATGTCGTGAAGAAAGAGATAATAAAGCTCCTTGATGCAGGTCTGATTTACCCGATTTCTGACAGTCCATGGATTAGCCCGGTACACTGTGTACCTAAGAAAGGTGGTATGACTGTTACCACCAATGATAAAAATGAGTTAATTTCCACCCGGACTGTCACGGGGTGGCGTGTTTGTATCGACTACCGTAAGTTGAACGACGCCACACGTAAAGACCACTTCCCGCTACCTTTCATGGATCAAATGCTAGAGAGGTTGGCGGGAAACAGTTTCTATTGCTTTCTCGATGGTTTCTCGGGCTATTTTCAAATTCCTATCTCGCCCGAGGACCAAGAGAAGACCACTTTCACGTGCCCGTATGGCACGTTTTCTTATCGACGCATGCCCTTTGGCCTTTGCAATGCTCCGGCCACTTTTCAAAGGTGCATGATGGCCATATTCCATGACATGATCGAAGATTGCATGGAGGTGTTCATGGATGACTTCTCGGTCTTCGGTGACACTTTCGATTCATGCCTTCTTAACTTAGAACGGATGTTGGTCAGGTGCGAAAAGTCCAATCTTGTGCTCAACTGGGAGAAGTGCCATTTCATGGTTCAAGGGGGCATAGTTCTCGGGCACAAGATTTCTAAGAACGGTATAGAGGTGGATCCCGCAAAGGTTACCGCTATTAAGAACCTTCCACCTCCTACCGATGTTAAGGGTGTTAGGAGTTTTCTCGGGCACGCCGGTTTTTACCGGCGATTCATTAAAGATTTTTCTAAGATCGCAAACCCGATGAATAAACTCCTTGAAAAGGACACCCCGTGGAATTTCTCCGACGAGTGCCAAAAGGCATTCGAGCTTTTGAAGGAGAAACTCATCAATGCACCAATCATTATTGCTCCGAATTGGTCCTTACCGTTCGAGCTTATGTGCGATGCATCTGATTTCGCTGTTGGCTCAGTTTTGGGTCAAAGGGTCGAGAAGCATTTCCGACCCATCTACTATGCAAGCAAGACCTTGCAAGGAGCACAATTAAATTATACTACCACTGAAAAAGAGCTCCTTGCGGTGGTCTTTTCATTTGATAAGTTCCGGTCCTACTTAGTCTTATCTAAGACTATTGTCTTTACGGACCATTCTGCTCTAAAGTACCTTTTTGCCAAACCGGATGCAAAACCCCGACTTCTTAGATGGATCTTGCTTTTGCAAGAATTTGATGTGGAGATCCGGGATAAAAAGGGTGCTGAAAACTTGGCGGCCGATCACCTTTCACGTCTTGAGAACCCCTCCCGTGAGGTTCTCGATGAGACGACCATTCATGATGATTTTCCCGGCGAATATCTCATGAAGGTGGATAAGGTTGATGAGCCGTGGTACGTGGACATAGCTAATTATCTCGTTGGGAGATTCTTGGAGAAAGGGTGGTCACATCAAAAGAGGAAGAAATTCTTCAGTGACCTTAAGTACTATTTCTGGGAGGATCCCTATCTTTTTCGTTGTTGTCCCGATGGAGTTATCCGCCGGTGTGTTTCCGGTGATGAGTGTATGCGAATTCTAACCGAGTGCCATAGTGGGCCTACCGGTGGGCATTTTGGACCCCAAATTACGGGGCGTAAAGTTTATGATGCCGGCTTTTATTGGCCGACAATCTTCAAAGATGCCCACCTGGTTTGTAAGTCATGTGATTCGTGCCAAAGGGCCGGTAAAGTCACCAAACGTGATGAGATGCCTCAACAAAGCATCCAAGTTTGCGAAGTATTTGACGTTTGGGGAATTGACTTTATGGGGCCATTTCCGAAATCTCAGAATTATAGTTACATACTCGTTGCCATCGACTACGTGTCTAAATGGGCCGAAGCGCAAGCTTTACCCACAAATGATGCACGAGTTGTGATTTCGTTCCTTAAGCGTTTATTCTCTCGATTTGGAACTCCTAAAGCTTTAATTAGTGATAGGGGTACTCATTTTTGTAACGCTCAAATGGAGAAGGTATTGAAGCGATATGGAGTTGTCCATAAAGTTTCTACTTCATACCATCCCCAAACGAGCGGACAAGTTGAGAATACCAATCGAGCTCTTAAAAGTATTCTTGAGAAAACTGTGGGTTCAAATCCGAAGGAGTGGGCAAATAAGCTCGATGAAGCTTTGTGGGCGTTTAGAACCGCCTTCAAAACGCCACTTGGTACCACTCCTTATCGGTTGGTTTATGGGAAAGCGTGCCATCTCCCGTTGGAGATTGAGCATAAAGCTATGTGGGCACTTCAAAAGTGCAATTTAGACTTGAAGGAAGCCGGACGCCTAAGGGCGGGGCAATTGAATGAGCTTGGTGAGTTACGCCTTGATGCGTACGAGAATTCATTGATTTATAAAGAAAAGACCAAGCAATGGCATGATAGGAAGTTAAAGGGTCCAAAAGAGTTTAACGAAGGCGACCGAGTGCTTTTGTTTAACTCTAGATTGAAGCTTTTACCGGGAAAACTTAAGTCCCGGTGGACGGGACCATTTGAGGTTGTTAAGGTGTACCCATACGGTACGATCGAGTTAAAAAATGCGAATGGTATTACCTTTAAGGTTAACGGACATCGTGTGAAGAAGTATGTTGATGGTCCGTTAGTGATTGATGACGAGGTCCACGTTGAACCCGATCCCAACGCCACTTGAAGTTGGGGACGAGTCATGTGAACGACTCGTTAAATAAGGTTCACATTGTTGTAGAGTTTGTATATTTTTGTGCTTGTTTGATAATATGTGCAACATGATCATGATTAGATTGTTATTGGGGTTGGTTTGGTTGTTTTATGGCGAGAAAACTGGGTTTAGAGGCTTTAAAGAACGAATTTTTGAAGTTACAGTACATGGAGCGCCGCTCCAATAAGGGGCGCGCCGCGCCACTTGAGTATATCTGAAGTACCAGTTTTTGAAAACAGCTCGGCATCAATTTTTAGTTATTCTGCGCGCCGCGCGAGACTTTGGAGCGCCGCGCGAAAACCCTGCGCGCCGCGCGATCTCCTGGAGCGCCGCGCCACCTGGTGTCAGCCAGCTATTTTGCTTATTAATTAAAATCACACCCGAATTTTCTCAACCACATATATTAGAAACGGGATATCAGCTGTTTTTATACCCTTTTACTTCAATTACTTTCATTCTTACATCTCTTAAACACCTACAAATCCTTTGATCTTTCAAAACCCTATTTCTACAAAGTTTAATTCCTTGTTTCAAGTAACCTTAATCTTGCAAGAATGGCACCTAAGAAGGTCCGAATTTGCTCTTTTCTTTACTATTTTCATCTTATTATATGTTAATTGCTTGTTTAATTCTTAATTATCATGATGAATTAGTGTGGGGTTGCTTTAATTTGGGTTATATGATTCAATTAGTCATGGGAACGTGTTAGATATTGTTTATATGCTTTGATTTTATGCTAAAGTTGGTGTTTTTAGAAGTTTAACATGAACCTAGGGTTTGTAGGGTTAAAGGTCCGAATTTTGTAAGTAAAAAGGGGTTTATTGCTTGAAAGTGTGATGTTCTTTGAATTGTTCATATGTTTTGAACTAGTGTGGGGTAGTGTCCATATGGGCGGGTCACTTTGTTTTGAATGACTTATGCTACATTGTTCCAATTATGTGATATGCCATGCTAATGATGATTAAACATATGATTTTAATTGAGATAAAGCTTTTGTTTAATGGTTGTTGAATTTGATAAAAGTTGCTAACATGATGAAGTTGATTGGATTTTTGGAATTTAAAGGAGTTATAAGTAATCATGTTGGTCGTGTTTTGGTTATGTTGTTTGATGAATAAGGTTATGAATTATTTGTTTATGGATAATGTGATTTGGTTGAGAGTTAGTTTTTGAAAAGTTTTCAAAAGAGTTATTGGTTTAAATGGTTATTGTATTTGAAAGTGATTTAGCATGAAACAAGGATTGATTGTAAAGGTGTTTGTTGCTTATTATGATGACTAACACTAACTTTTGAGTTTTGTGTTTGTTTTCTTTACTTGTTTCATGAATGCAGAGAACAAGAGGTAACCCACCACAGCAACCACCGAACAACCCTGAATTGTGGTTGTCCCAAGTTGGTAATATTGAGGATTTGGAACAAAGGTTTAACATCAATCTTGCTCGTCCGATTGAGCAAACCTACTACTTGGATTGGACACAACTTCGAAATGAAAGTGTTCAAGCTTATCGAGAATTGCGTGGTTACTTATGGGTTACTTATAGCGGTAATGAGTTGAGACCGTATGAGCGTTTGTTTCAGATTAACGAAGATGTTTATGAGCAATTGACTGTCGAGTTCTTTTCGACTGTAAGTTGTCGGCCCCGAGTTGCTCCTCGTGATTCGGACTTTTTGACATTTAGGCTTGGCGGGGCGGACCGTCAAATGAGTAAAGTTGAGTTAGCTCGGGCGTTGGGTTTGTACCCCGAGTTAAATGATGACATCGATTTAGGGTACCATTTGTTGGGGTGCAGGGTATTCGGTGACGGCAATTTTAGTGAAAGTGAGTATTGGCCGACGATTATTAATCCGGGGGTTAGGGCTTTCAGTTCTAGTAGAAGCATTCAGTCTAATCTTCGACGTCCGGTGGACCGTATTCTTTTTAAAATGATTGCTACTATGTTCATGGCCCGGAGGAATGCAAACAAAATTAAACGAAAGGATCTTTGGATCCTCCAGCAGATAAAAGCGAGAGAGGCAATTGATGTGCCGACTATGTTGGGGTCCTGGTTTCAGGAAATCGGTGAAGATAATCGTCCCGAGCGCCCGTTGTTAGGGGGCCATTTTGTGACACGTATAGCTGAGGCATTTTCTGTGCCTACTGATAGGTGTACTATTGCGGGGGTCGAATCAATGGTGACAAATCTTTTGTATTTCGCTAAAGCCGATTTTATTAGGCGAGGACCGAACGGTTGGGTTTTGGTAGAGGATGAAGAGCAACCACAGGGTCAAGGTCAACAACAACAGCAGGAGCAGGGTCAAGGTCGAGGTCAAGGTAGAGGACGTGGTATTGGGTCCACGTATGAAGCAGGAAGTTCTAGTGGTAATGTTCGGGGAGGATGGACTCCCGATGAGGAAGCTTTTAATGGGTTGGTGAATAGTGTTGACGGGCTGCATCTCGAGTTCCAAGATAGTCGTACATTTTATAATGATCAGGTTGCGCATAATCAGCGTATGTATGACGAGCAGCGCCGTCATAATCAGGAGTTGATGACGTGGCACCAGGGTAACTATGGGTCGCTCAACACGAGTTTGGGTCAGGTTCGGACAGAGGTTGGTAATTTGGGCGACCGTGTTGACAGGATAGAGTATGATGTTCGAGGGATTCGGGCCCACAATCAGTGGGAAATTCATCAGAGGCAGCTCCAACGGCAGATGCGTCGTGTGCCGGATGCGTACATTCCTACGCAAACCACTATTCCGGACTACACCGCCGTGACGCCTCCGAGACCGGATCCGTCTTATGACCCGTATCAAGCGTGCCAAGATACTTATGGCGTGACTTGGGACCCGTTGAGAGATTTTTGGCCGGGAAGCGATTGATGTGTTGCACGTTTTATTGTTGTATTTGTTTAGACACTTTCCATTTCGATTTGGTTGTACTTGATATTTTTATTTTTCGTATGATGTACTTTGAGACCTATTTGGGGCAAGGCGTTTCGGTACCGGGTGGTACCACCTTGCCCATTTATGTATTTGGTGTGTTTTTCTTTTTGTTAGGTGTGTTGGTGAAACGGTTTTTCAAGTCTGGCATTAAGTTCAGCAAAACTACTTGAGTGATGATATTTGTGTGAGAATCGGGAATGGACGATGTTCTTATGCTGGCAGTCAGTTCAGCGCCATCTGTCACTGTCATTCCACGATCTGTGGTTAAGCTCGATAAGTTTTTATTTTTCTTACCCTTTTGATTTTAATCCATTTTTGATCTCAAGTGATGGGGACATTACTTGATCTCAAGTGTGGGGTGGGGGATGTAAAATCTCTCGGGTTGGTTATTAATAGAATCATCATAAGTTTGGTTTTGATGTTTAAAAGACTTGACGTTTCACGGGGTTTTGGTCGTAAAAAAAAAAAAATTGAAAAAATAGGGGAAAATATAAAAAATTGGAAAAATTAGTTAGTTAAAAAGAAAAAAAAAAAAAAAAAAATATAAAAATAGTTAAAAATTCGACCAAAACCTTTGTTTGAGTATGGCTTGGTTTTTTATATTTCATGATGTTTAAAGAAGCCAAAGTTGTTCCACATGTTCATTACCATTGAACATGAAATCCTACGAGTTCGGGGAACTCAATAGTAGGTCACCTGTACCAAAACGGGTGTAAACCGTGAGAGAGCGGTGATTGCATAGCGTGATTGTGACCGAATCACGTGCCAGATCAAAAACTTTTGGTTACTTGGTATAGCATACTTCCGAAACTATATCATTTTATTATTGCATCATTTAATGATGTGATACTGTGGGAAGAGGAGCCTTGAGCTTCACCAGTGCTGTCCTTTTCAGGAGCAATAGCTACGTGCTTGTGTTTGCTTAGACAACACAACCCATAGCCAAAAGCTATGGAACCCGAAGGTTTTCGGGATTTTTCAAAACCGGTGTCAATTGAAACAAATTGGCACTTCCGAGTGACTCAGATCCACTCATTTAAGGAAGTAAAGTCTTCCGACCGTCCTACTTGGTACGTATACCTCTTAAGCGTGCCATTTCATTACCCATCATTTCACGATGAGGTACTGTTAGAGGAGAAAGTCTTGAACTTTCAAAACACGTTCATTATTTTGAATGTGAAATCCTACATGAACAGTCAGTTCATACGTAGGTCACTTGTACAAAAACGGGTGTCAACCGTATGAACGGTGATTGGATCGTGTGGTCGAAGCCGGGCCATACGCTAGATCGAAAACTTTATAGGGCGGTCTTCATTGTTTCTCCTAACAAGGACAATGTATGCGCTCGACCACCTTTTATGACCATACAGGATGAATCCACTCCATCCTAAAGGGAGTCAAGTCTCCCGAACGACACACTTGCTGATTTATTTCAGAAGTTGTAGTCCAGACCAGTTGTAGGGTGACGAAAAGTCTTGAAAAGTCATTGCTAAAATCGACTGGAAATCTACCAGGCCTCAACATCAAACAAGGAAACTGGTAGTCAAAGCTTATCTCAATGAGGGAGATTTGCTAGCCAAATGGGAAGCGCACCATGATACACAAAATGTCAGTGATTGATCAGATTCCCAGTGGATAACCTCCGGAAAGGTAAGATATCAGCTTTTAAGCCTGATGAACTTCAATCTTTATGATTGACTTAACGGATTAGACGGTTACCTCATAACCATCGATGATATCTGGACGTAATGTGTATCCTCCTAAGCACATTATTTTCTACCGACATCTCGCGATGTTAGGTACTGTGGGAGGCTTGGCTTGACCAATTGCGGGGTAGCCCGTACGTTCTCTTGGCACACATGGTTCGATTGTTACATCTTTGGTGCTTGGTTCCTACTTGATTCCCGGTTTCTTTGAAGACTTTTATTATGGTTCGAGATTCTCTATTTCATCAGTATGGTACGTTATCGAGATTATTTTTGGTTACTATTTTGATTCATATTGATTGCGGTTTGGGAAGTTACATCGGGGGAATGTAAGTGGGAACCATGGTTGTTATGTACTCCAAATCGTGCCCACGCTAGTTGCTTGTTTGGTTCTTGTTCGTTTGATTCTACATATTTGCTTGAAGACGTTATTTTATTATAGAAGATTATTATCGAGTTCATTGCTTGAGGACAAGCAAAACTCTAGTGTGGGGTTGTTTGATATCGCATATTTCATATGCATTTTCCTTAGCGATATCGGTTACATTTTGGTCCTTATGGATACGATTTGGAGTTATTTCGGTGAAAGTTGTGAAAGTTTGAGTTCCAAGACCAAGAAGGTTAAATTTGATGTTATTTGATGGTTTTGGACGTGTTTCGTTGTTTACAAGTGAAAAGGTTTGATTCGGTTCGAGTTTTGGTGTTAGTATGATGATTTTCAGCTCGTTTCAGTAATCTGATAATGGAGCGCCGCTCCAAATAGGCGCGCGCCGCGCCATTTAACTATAAAAACAGTTCGAGCCTTTTCAGAAAACAAAATGTGAGTTCCAGACAATCGGCGCGCCGCGCGGGGTCAGATGGCGCGCCGCGCGGGGTTGTGCCCGGGTTCAGAATTTCCTCCTATAAAAGCCCGAATTATACCCTAACTTATAATAATCGTATCCTGACGAATTCCAGCCACTTTTTGACGAACTTAGGTGATTTTTGGAGATCTTCAAGGTCATTCTAAGGTACTAATCATTCCGGGAACAAGTCTCGATTCGTGTATCTTTCAGATTTCAATCTTTGATTAGGTTTATTCTTTTGTTATCAACAATGAATTTCTCTATGTTTTTGATTGTTATTTTGATTTCAGCCATGATTGTAGGCTAAACTCTTAATGTTTGTCTAGATTGAATATTTGCAAGTGTTTGGATGTTACTTTGAGGTTTTATTAATTGATGCATGATAATTATGAGTTTTGATTAAGAACCATTCTTGTGGGTGTTAATTATTGATACTAGGTTGATTAGTGAATCTTGTTTGAACAAAGGGAACCCTGTTTCAATTTAGTGATCTAATTTCCAATTGATTTGTCTTAACCGATTGGGTGCTTACTGGACCAAGGGGGTAAACCGGGTATGGTAATTAAATAAAACAGGGGTGAATTGTGTGGAGCGAACGCGTAACCAATTGAATCTTAATCTTGTAATTAGATAGTTACTAAGTCACAAACGAAAGATAGTTTTTGGTGAAAGGGAACCCTAAGCCAATAAGTCCTAGTTTGATGTGTTTGCTAAAAGAGAACTCTGGGTAAACCGACTCTGTAATTGCGTGCATTGATTAATAGAACTAGTGCTTAATAACAAATCATCCAACACTGCGAATAGGATATCTAGGCGAACATTCTTTTATCCATTGAATTCAAATATCTTTATTTTTCTGTCGAGTCTGCATTTATTTTATTTAAACTTAAAAACCAAAAATATTGTCTTTTATTTTCAAAGCTTCCTTGATTTGGCTAATCGTTAAATAGCCGCAAAACAAACTATCTCGTAATTTCAATTTTCATAGTTTAACTTAGTTTACTTTTATTAGTTTCAAACTTAATTCTCACGTTAATACTGTCCTTGGAACGATACTTGGAATTACCATTTTTATACTATTACACGATCGGGTACACTGCCCGTAAGTGTGTAGTAATCTTTAACCAGGCATATTTCCAGAGATAATTTATATACTAGATTTCACACATCACCCGTATTACTACTTCTAACTCTTTGATTTCTTTCATTTTCCACCCAGTCACTCATTCACCAATTCCCTAAACCCTATGAAACCCAATTTCGTTCACCATTTTAAACCTTAATCTGATTCAGATCAACGGTGATCAATAATTTCTACCAAATTCGCAAAGACAATGTACCATACGATATTACGCAGCTTTATGGTAAGCATTACCCCATAATTCGATTATTAAGACTTTTCATTCTATAATTAAATAAATTGATTTTAACCTAAATGTTATGTTTTCCAGAACATACTTCTACTCTATTTTCTATAGAGTTGAATCACGGTGGTCAATTTGCTGATACTCCTGGAAGGAGATATGTGGATGGCAAGGTAACCCACATCGATGACCTTAACATTTATTTCTTTTCATATCATGAACATAGTGATATTATTCACGATTTAGGTTACAATGGTCATGATGTCATACATTTTCACTTTTTAAAGTCTTATAATGATCTGGATTATGGTTTAGAATCGTTGGGATGTGATGAAGATATAAGGAGATTATCTAAGTATGTAATGGAATCTAAGATATTTAGTATCTTCACTGATCATGGAATGAAACCGAAAGTAATGAAACCAAAGTAAACCCATTTAAGATCCTTCAACTAGGATTAATTTTGTGTTAGGAGAGATTGAAGATGAAGAACTACACCTATTAAAAGTAAAAAAATCATCAAAAAATGGTGCATTAATTCCAAAGAAGCCGCTTTTAAAGTACATTGGGAGTATCTCATAAGATAAAACACCTAGTGTTGATGTATTCTCTCAAGAAAGTCAAGTATTAAATGATACTTAAGTAGGTGACCCACATGATAATATTCAACAGAATGAATCTGAAACCTGATGGTGAAGAGGATATTACAATGTTTAAAAGACCCACATGATAATATTCAACAAAATGAATATGAATACGATAGTGAAGATGATAACTATGTAGTTGATAAAAATAATGATATTAAAGATGTTGAAATTGATATGCAATGCAATGGACTAGAAGCCATTTCTTAAGTTTGTAGTTATATCTTTACAATAATAATCATGTTATAAGATTCGCAATTTCAAAGTATATTTGTACAATAAACATGTTAATTGACATGTGTAGGTAGAGCAGCTTCAAATATTTTTTTGAATAATATGTGACAGATGGTTAGTTGATGCTAGGGATAATCCAATCATAACTGCATTAGAGTGTGTGAGAGAGTTTTATGATGAAGAGGATTGTTAATGTACTGGGTGTATGTAAGAAGAATAACGGTATCTTAACTCTTTATGCAACCAAACAATTTTAAGTAATCAAGAAGGATATAAGTAAGTTAACAGTGCTTTGGAGTGGTAGTCAGCAATACCAGGTTAATGGTCTTCATGGTGAACAAGTAGTTGTTGATTTTGGTACTAGAGAATGTGCTTGTAGGAGGTGGGAGATAACTGGTATTCCTTGCAAGCATGTTGTTGATGCACTTTACAACTTGATTCAAATGATGATCTAGTTGGTCCACCAGAGAAGTTGGTGCACCAGAGCATTGGGCTCACTCAGTCTATAAGATGGACACTTGGCGAAACATACACTTATACATTTACCATTAACCCTGTTAATGGTAGATCTATGTGGTCCAAGTCTGTGGTTCCTTATACCCTAATTCCACCAAAGAAAATAGCAACTACATGTAGGCCAAATAAAAACTGAATGAAAGTATTAGAGAAAGACAACATTAGCAAGGATGGAAGGTTGTCTAAAAAATGGATTTGCATGCAGTGTTCAATTTGAAAATAGTTTGGCCGCAACAAAAGAGGATGCAAAAGTGAAGGAATAAACAAGAAAAGGACGAGTGAGGCTTCAACCAGTTGAACAACCAAGAAGTGAAAGAGCTTAAACAAGTTAAAGTAGTTTAGTGTGTTGTCTTTTGAACTATGTAATTGGTAGTTTGTGGTACTAATGATACGCATATCCGCATGCCTATGCTGAATACACATATAAGTCCTAACCTGCGTACTAGATACAACAATATCTATACGCTTAAAGAAACAAGGGTATAGCCACGCTTTCTATGCGTCTTTACCATTGGTGGGTTTCTTTTTTACTTGGTCTTTCGTTTGTCTTGTCAATCAGGTAAACGGTAAGATCAAACCTTTATTCGATTTCCTTAATTAATGCAAGTTGGTTATGGAATGGATTACGATTAAATAGGGATAGAATCCTATTCAAACCCTAATTGCTAGACTTTAAATACATAGCTCTAAAACCCTAGAGTTACCACGTTTTGTACATAATAGAGCAGGGAAGAATAAACATTCTTGCAATCATCTCGTTCATTAAATACTTCCAGGTATGTTCTACGAACTATGAATCCTTTATGTCTTATGGCCACTCAACTTTGTATGATAGGTTGTTGGTGGACTTACATTCGACCACCCTGCAAGAATCGATATGATTCCGGTGTGGGTTATCCACGACTATTGTCAGAGGTTCGAATCTCGTTTGTCCTTAAACCCTATTATTGCACTCAAGTGTATATTCACCCTAACCCCGTGAAATATGCTTGATGAGGTACTTTGTTTGTGGTAGTATGTAATATCTTGTGGTACTTTGTTCTCGGTAGTATGTAATGTGTTTTGAACTATGTTCTTGGTACTTTCTGGTAGTATGTAATCTCTTGTGATTTTAAACTATTCAACATTGTTTTAATCATTGTAACCATCTAAAGTTTTATGATCATTGTAATGGATTATGTTAGTAATGTACAGATAAATACTAATTGTGTAAATAAACCATTCATTCATTTTTCAAACTAAAGCATTACATGTCTACAAATTATATTACATAAAGGTCTTGCATGAACGATTACAACAAACCATGAAATTAGCTAAACCAAACAATAAAGAGAATAAATGTAACCAAACAAAACATCATCTTCCACCTTCTTGAAATTATTTGTTTAGCTTCCAAAAGTTCTTCTAAATATTCACTGGATCTCATTACTCTAGTATTGTTAATCGGTGGATCAACCCAAATGAGAAACTGCAGTCAGAAAACTAATCACGAATTTGACTCAATTAGGTTGACAATATAACATTACACTAATTTTTAATCAAGTAGTGAAGGATTTTTCTCTTCTAAACACTTCAATTAGAAAATATTGTTACCTTAGTTGGACATGAATAATATTGTATACCAAGATTTTTCTCAGTTCGTGAAATACCAATAATCGCTCTCTTGCTACAATTACAGAATACCATTTTGTAAACCATGCATCGCCTGTATGGTATACTGCGCGCCACGCAGTTATTACGCCCGACGCGTAGTTGTGCTGACGGGTAAGGGAGACTTGTTTGTAAATAATTTAATTTCGGGACTTTTTGTGCAATTTTGCATGGATGAGTTGGGGACCTAAAGGCAGATCTGGAACATGACTCTCATTTTCATCTTCATCCTAAAACTCCAAACATAGAGTGAAAAGTGATTGAGAGGGAGTGCCCCAAATTATGAAGAAGAAGCATGTTCAACTCGAAATGTGGAACCCATTCTCCTGAAGTAGCAACTCTTTGCTCGTTTTCTTACTTGAGGTAAAACCCTAACTCGAATTTTAGTGTTTAATTCGATCTTATAATTAGGGTTTGGGTTAGTGATGAATCATAAACCCCATTTATTATAAAATTTGGGGGGTTATTGGTAAGTGATTGTTGTTGTAAACCCTAATTTGGTGGTCTAGAGTTTTGATGACGAATTTGTAAGTTTGAATCTTGAAATTGTTGGCTTAATCACTAGAACACTTGTGTATCAGTGATTATGATATTGTGTCACTATGTTGCTAGTTTGAATTGGGTAGTATCTTTGAAATGTGTTAAAATTTGTGAAAATGAGTTTTTTCTAAGGTGACTAAGTACTTAGGTACTTAGTTTAGTGTTTTGGGTGAAATGATCACATAATCACTAGCTAATGGTGATTATGGGTATGTGAGTTCTTGATTGACTAGGTCAAAGGACAATTTGGGTTGAAATTTCACTTGTGGGACCTTGGATCGTAAGCTAGTTGTAATTTAGCTTGATTTATTATAAATGTAATAGGTAAATTACATTGACGATTAGGAGGTTCATGTGTTTGCATTCATCAAGTGTATAAGGTGATTAGGATAATTATATGTTTGTATATATATAATTATTGCATTTCACTAAGTTTATTGCTTACCCCTCGTTGTTGATCCTTTTTTTTATTTTATAGATTCTAGCACTTTGAAAGACAATGGTAAGAGTGTGGATTAGCTAGCTTGCTTGTGGGTATTTGTGTTTTGGAAGACTTGCTTGTGGGTAGATGGTCCCCATGGTCATGCTCGTCTTGTATTACGGTTAAATGTATTTTAGGTCGAAATATACACTTAACACTTTTATCGGTCGAGAAGTTCCTGATGTTGTAAACGTTGCAAAAGTGATGAATTTTGTGTTGTCATGTTGGATTAAACATATTTGAGTATGGAGAAATGCTGATAATGCTCCAAATGAACATATATTTAGTATCAATATCCTTCCAATATGTAAAGCTTTTAGTTGCAATTGTTCTATTTTTATGTAATATTCGTTTAAAAAAATAAGTGCGAAGACAAAAGAAGAAAATGACGATTTGAAGACGCAAATGACCAAAAAGCTAAAAAGTACAAAGTACAATCCAAGTGGTTCAATTTATTGATGAGAAACGCCTAAAAATGACAAGAGTACAAGCCGCGAAACGCAAAGTACAAGATATCTAAGCATTCGAAAATCCGGAACCGAGACATGAACCAAGCATCAACGCGCGAGTCAACGGAGCTAAAATTACAAGTCAACTATGCACAAGAATATAATATAATATATATATATAATTATATAAATTATACATATATTATATATATTTATTAATTATGTCGACAAGCAAATGGCCAAAAAGTAGTGAGCTGGAATCCGAAGCTCCGCACTCGCGGAGCTGTAAGGCACAAAAGTACCGCACTCGCGGAGCAGCCAAAGTCAGAAATCTCCTATAAAAGGCACGAGCTTCTGCCGAATCCAACATCCCTTTTTCACTCTTCTCTCTTCTGTAATATTTATAATTATATTTATATTATAATTTTAATTTAAGTTAATTTTGGTAATAAAGTTATGGTTTAGTTGGGTTATTGTAAGAAATGTTTTACGGGTTTTAAGTCGGAACTCTGTCCGTGTAACGCTACGCGATAAATAATCACTGTAAGCTATGTTCTTCCTTTTTAAATTAATGTCTCGTAACTAAGTTATTATTATGCTTATTTGATCCGAGGTAATCGTGATGTTAGACTAAATATTAGAGACGGGGTTATTGGATTTTGTACCATAATTCGGGTTTGGACAAAAGACCGACACTTGTGGACATTGGACTATGAACTATTAATAGATGGGGGGTATTGTCTAATCGAATGACAACTCATTAGAATCTGTCGAACCTATCTTCAAATTAGTTAATCTAATAATTATTAAATGATTATGCATGTCCTATTTAGTGACGTTTATACGACATCTTTTACGATCATTTAATTAATTATTCGGAATGGGTAATTGATTATTCAAACTGATCAAGTGGGTAAATTAATGTTCATATCTTATTAAAACAGGGGTGGATTACATACAAAGGTAATTGGTGTAATTGTTAATAAAGTATTAAAACCTTGGATTACACGCAGTCGATAACCTGGTGTAATTATTAACAAAGTATTAAAACCTTGTTACAGTTCGAATCCCTAATTAGTTGGAATATTTGACTTCGGGAATAAGGTTAATTTGACGAGCATTTTATAATTATGACCGATGGACTATTATGGACAAAAACCAGATAGGTATCAAATAATCCAGGACAAAGGACAATTAACCCAGAGTAATAAATTAAAATCAAAACGTCAAACATCATGATTACGTAAGTTTAAATAAGCATAATTCATTTATTGTATTTCTCATCATACTTTTATTTCCTGTCATTTTATTATTCGCAATTTTATATATCGTCATTTAAATATTGTTATTTATTCTATGCACTTTAATTATCGTCATTTATCTTTACGCTTAATATTTAAAATCGATAAACCGGTCATTAAACGGTAAAACCCCCTTTTATAATATTACTACCTATATATAATTATATATATTTGTATAAATATAGTTGTTAAAAATATAGTACGTTATCACTAGCTCCCTGTGGAACGAACCGGACTTACTAAAAACTACACTACTCTACGATTAGGTACACTGCATATAGTGTTGTAGCAAGGTTTAGGTATATCCCATAAATAAATAAATAAAACTTGTGTAATTTCGTCGTATTTCGTAATAAACAATAATAGTATTTCGTACACCTCCGCTCACACATCAAATGCCTTGGGCATTCTAAGAATTTGGATTGTGGTTGAAACTTATTTTAACTGCAGGTCTGATTGTTTGTTACTGTGAGCCGCACAAAATCTGGGAGCGCCGCGCAAAATCTGGGTGCGCCGCGCAGTATAACAGGATTTGGAAACAGTAGTTGAAATCCTTATTGATGTTTAGATCATGTGTTAGAGCGCGTTGCGTAGAAACCTTGTGCGCCGCACACCAAGGTAGGTTTTGAATGTCGAAGCTAAATTGAAAGTTTGGCATCAGGTACAGTTGAACCGCGCGCCGCGCATAATTTTGGCGCGCCGCGCAGTACAACTGGGTCTGATAAATGTTTTTAAAAAATGTGTCAGTTATCGAAAATGGGTTTGAGTCATTTCACATTGTTGTTTATTCAAGTAGCGAAGGATTTTGTGGGTTCTGGATGGATTAGGTTTTTTTAAGGAACGTATATGTAAATCTAAGTGAATGGTGTTAAATTGAGGTATTTAAGAGGAGTAAAACAAGGAAAGGACTGAAATGCTCCCACGTGATACACACATGCTTCAGGTTAACAGAGAAAAGATACGGCAACTAAACAGAATTACGACGAGCGTTATTTTCTGAAAGTACAGTGACGATCCAAGCAAAAAAAAAAAGTTTAAGAACGACGGGAGTGATTTAGATACAAATTTAAGAACGAATGACGTAATTTTCTCTTAATTTTGCTCAGTAATTCAATAAATAAAAGGAAACTAAACTCGTATACCTTAGTCATAACTAGTGACAAGCTTAGTTCATTTAATTAAGATTCGCTAATGTAAATATAATATAAAAGTTACGTTTGATACATAATATATAATTTACAATAAACGTTTCAAAAACAACCCAATTTAAGTTATTTTGCATTTGTTGGGGATAATTCGTTGTTAAAAGGTTGACACACATATTTTGTCTAATGTCCGTTGAGAAAATGTAAAGGCTGATTTATTTCTATACAACTCTGAATATAAAAAGTAAAATTGATATTTCTTTATCACTTAATTTATATGTTAATTTAAAAATGAGTTTATTTAGAGCATTCCCAACGGACTCCGCCCTTAACACTTCTTGACACAAGCCCTCGAGGGCGCCGATGGCATTCAAGCCGCCCTCGGCCGCCCTCAATTCTCTTTCTTCGATCCGTGCTCGATTAAATCATCCGTATAACATTTCGAGGGCGGTGAAAATGGGTCCAATTCAAACAAAAGTAGCCGTTGCTACCCCAACGGCATTATTTATTTATTTTTTTATTTTTTTTTACTTTTCTTTTTTATTTTAACAACACTATATAAACACCCACTATATTTTAACAAATAAACATACAAACACTCTTTTACTTCCAACTAAAACACTTATTCTTTCAACATTACTCATCTCAAACCCATTTCCAACTCTCAAAAATGCCTAAAAAATCATCCAAATCATCCAAGAAAGATCAAAATTTAACGTCCGAGCCGATCTACACACAACAAAGTAATGATTTTTTCCAAACGTTACTTGAATCGAAAATGTATAACTCACCTTCCGGGTCGTCTTCTAACCTGAATCAAGGATTGGGGTTCGCATCTTATGCTTCACGTTCACCCGCTTTTGTTTCTACACCTCAATATTCCAACTACCGTCCTCAACAACAATTTCCTAACATCCAACAATTTGTTCCTCAACAACAAGTCATCCAACAACATGTCATTCGACAACCTATTTTTCAAGATAATCAAATTCGAGTACCTACTCAAATTCCTTCCGAAAATGAATCCGAAGAAGAACAAATCGAAGAGGTTCAAGAAACTCAACCCGATGAATTTGAAGTTAGTCAAAACGAAGAACGTGTTGAAAGAAACGGTAAAGGAAAAGGAAAGAAAGTAATTTGCGAAAAAAAGTCCGTGGTCGGACAACGAAAGTAGGCTTTTGGCAACGGTGTGGATGCAAGTTTCGGAAAATATGGTACTGGCAACTAATCAAACAAACGACTAATTTTGGGGGACGATCCAAAGAGTTTACAATGAGCAAGTTCGGGAACAACGTCGAATGGATCAAATTACGGGAAAATGGAGCAAAATGGCCAAAGATGTCAAGTTATATATCGGAATTTACTCGAAGCTTGAAATTTTTTTGGCAAAGTGGGCAAAATGAAGCCGATATCATGTCACATGCTCGACGTGCGTTTAAGGATCAAGTGGGTCGTAACTTCTTATACGAGGATGTGTGGAAAGTTCTCAAAGATTGTCCGAAATTTTTAACATACGAAGGAGTCGTGAACAAAAAAAATACTCCGATGGAGTTACCGAGTGATGGAGCCGCGAATGAAAGTGGTCCGAGTGGTGGAGTCGCGGGTCCGAGTGGTGGAGCCGGGAATCAAAGTGCTCCGAATTTCCATGAAGAACCTTTACGTCGTCCGCCGGGTCGTGCAAGTTCCAAGACTCATAGGAGTTCGGGTTCATCCGATGCGGCCTCACGTTTGTCGTCCGAGGAAGCCCGCCAAACGTTAATCGAAACCGCAAATGCTACAAGGTTGATCATGGAAAAAATATACATTGAAACCGAGAGGCGTACCATGTTGGATAGTTTAACGTTTCTTACACAACCTTGTGCACCCGACATGACTCCCGAACAACACGCGTTGGTGATGAGAGCTAAAAATAAGATCCAAAAAATTTATCAAAACGCGTTTCAATCCGACGACGAAGACGACGAGTAGTGTTTTATTTGTTTAATTATATGTTCTTGTATTGTATTTTAATTTATGTCTTTTTAATTTCAAAAAAATGTAACCGTAACTTTAATATAATAAAATGTGTTGTTCAAAAAAAATATAATTGAAATAAAAATAATATTAATAATAATAATAGTAATAAATATTAATAAAATAAAATGTGGAGCCATGTGATGGGGAGGAAGGATGTCATGGTTGGTAGTGGTGTGTGATGGATAGGAAGTGAAAAATAAATGGAGAGAGAAAGCTGATGTGGCACTGATGTGGCGCTGTTTCTTGAGAAGGAAGTACGTCATGATTGGGGGTGGTGTTATAGAAAACATAGAATCAAACTATCCTTTTCCCCAAACACAGTCAAAATGAAAACAGAACTTAATATTATGAAGAAAAAAAAAAAAGTAACCTCTAAGTGTGCCAATTGAAAGAGTTGATTTGTTCATGCACTCATTGCTCGGAACAGTAAAGAAGAAATTATTTAAGTTTCGTTTTGATCTAATATTTCGACAGTGTGAATGTAATCAGACTATTTTTGGACATGTCCATACGTCGCAATTCGATGGAGGAACTTGAACAATCTTTTTAGGTGGGCCGGAGACAATAGTAATTCTATAAAACATTTACATATTATTGAAAAAATTGCTACCCTTGTATGCCGATATCGTAGTATATCCTTAAATTTATATCCTTGAAATTTGTACGTATGGTACGTGAAAATTTTACTAGACAAACTCGTTGGCTAGTTGAAATATATCAAACAAGTAAATTCACCTTCATAACCCCCACATCCGTTTGAGATACGAATGTGCAAATTCATACGAATATACAAACGGATAACAATTACTAATATGATTATGTATAAGTTAACTGTATGTATAAAAGTTAGTGAATGTTAAAAAGCTTTAAAAGAAAATGATCAATGATATTTTAAAATTTTAGCAATACAATATACTCCGTAAAGTTTTTATGAAATACTCGTGTATTGAACTTTAAAAAGTAATATTGATTAAATAATATGAGGAGAGTAGACTATCCAGAAGATTGGTGAGATAAAGTTCCAAAATCAATTTTCAAAATATTTAAAGAGCCAACATTAACAAGAATATATAAAAATTACCATAACATATGAAGTATATTACCCATAAAATACAAACTAATTACCTCATTATTACCCCTATATACTAATACTCACCAAAATTTTTATAGTTTTAATTATTTTGGGTTACCCCTATATACTAATACTCACCAAAATTTTTGTAGTTTTAGTTATTTTCGGTTATAGTTTTAAGTTTGCGTTCACACTGCAATCGGCCTCTCATCTTTGCCTCAATTTACAAAACAACCCCTCAAGTTCACATTTTTAAAGGGGTAAAATGTGACAACCCGGAAATTTCCAACCAAATTTAAACTTTAATCTTTATATGTTTCCGACACGATAAGCAATATTTGTTAAGTTAAATTTCAAGAATTTTAAACTATGTTCATACATTCATTCAACCTCGACCAAGTTCCAACGATTCACGAACCATTAAACGAATATGATTATATATGTATATGTGTATATATATTATAACTTGAAACGTAAACAAAATATTAGATTAAATACTTTATATGATTGTATCTGTTTCAAAATGTTTATCAATGGAATTAGAAGATAAGATCAAATGATTGAATTATCAGATATATTGAATTATGATTACAAGTCTCTGTTGAAAGGCCCACGTTGATTTGAGAAATCTTTCCATTTTAACAATATTCGGAAAATGGTAAAGTGATTTATAAATAAGAACAAATTGTCAATCATTGAGAACTAGACAAAGGATAGTGGAAGATTGAATCTCATAAAGACTCGATTGATCTATTTAGTTTCAAACGTACAAAAACGTTTTCAGTTTAAAAAGAACTTTATTATTAAAACGTATATAACTTTTATAAATATCTAGAACCACTTTTGACAACTCATTACTTAACTAGTATGATAAAGATAACGATATTTATATTTTATTTTATTAAATATATATAACGATTTAAATTAATATTATATATTTATACGCGTATTATACGTACATAGTTTTATACTTTTACTATACTTAAACTTTACATTTACTTTATTTTTACTTTACTTTAACTTTAATAATTCACTTTAATAATTCATACTTTAATAATTCACTTTAATAATTCATACTTTAATAATTCACTTTAATAATTCATACTTTAATAATTCACTTTAATAATTCATACTTTAATAATTCACTTTAATAATTCATACTTTAATAATTCACTTTAATAATTCAAAAATCTATTATAAATAGAATTCAATAGGTTTCATTATCATTATTTCATAGAAACTTGAAAATATTTTTCTCTAAACTCTCTCAATCGATTTACATATATATATTTACTCCGTATTATTTCAAGATATTATTAGTATACATAAAATATTACGACGGAGTGCTGTTCGAGTGATTTCGAAATTGTTTTTCGAGTGGGATAGGATTAAGGAAATTATGGGTTATAGCTATGGAGGTGATTGAGTATGGTTCATGGGTATGCTCGTGAGGTCAATATAGTGTTTATCATTTCCGTTGCGTCTACGTACCTTTCCTGCAATATTGAATCTCAATATTGATACGTGAGTACTCATAATTTAACTTTTACATACTAATAGTGTATCCCTGACTAGTGCTCGAGTATTTAGGATTATGCATGCTTGTACTTTTGATATTGCCATTAGACAGGTTAGGTTGAATGTTGAATTAGTTACACTTGCGGTTGAGATAAGGTATAAGATATGCATGTCCTTGGAAAGCTAGCGAAAAATTAAGAACTTTTCCTTTAGATATCGAATGGTTTCGATGAACGGATTAGAAGTTATAATCAATTGAATTTTCGATATTTTTATTAAAAATGATTATTATTATCGTCGTTTTTATCGCCGTTCTAGTTTTATCTTATTATTATCATTATTATTATCTTTATCAATAAAAGGGATTTATCATTAAAAATTGTTATTTTTTTTTTATTATTACTATCGTTATTATCGTTAAAGTTATAATTAGTATTATTATTATTATCCAATTATTATTATTATTATTATTATTATTATTGGTATTATTATTATTATTATCATTATTAATATATATATCATTATTTAAAAATGGTTATTGTTATTGTTATTATTATTATTACTATATTATCATTAAGATAATTATTAGTATTATCGTTAATAATGTTATAGTAACTATCATTATTAATATTAGTGTAATTAAAACAAATATTTGTAACACCTAATTATTTTGATTACTATTATTATCATTATTATGAACACGATATAAAAGACGATTAAAAGCTATTAAACGAAACGATTAGGAAATAATGGGTAAGAGTATCATGATGAAATTAAAATATTATAAGATATTGATTTAGATAAAATTATCGTTCTTATTATTTTTATCATTACTATTATTATTAAAAGTATCGTTAGTATTAAAACTATCATTTTAACAAAAATTATCATTTTAATCGAAATGTCATTGTTACTATAAAATATCATTATTATTATTATTTTAAATAGAATTATTATTTTAAAGATAATATTAAAAATTATCGTAAATATTAAAGTTATCATAATTAGAATTATCGTTTTATCATAACGTCATCTTAGTAATTATAAATATTGATATTTTTATAATAATAATTATTATTACAAAATAATACAACTTTTACTTACTATCATTATAGATATTATTCTATAAAATAAATATGTGATACAAACATATTTTACTACGTGTAATAACTTACTTTAATAATACCTATCATATTATCTTTATGATATTAAATGAACCCTATAAATTTTATTACTTAATATATATAAAAGTATATTTTATTATATAAATTTAATATAAAATTTTATTTATTAATAAATAAATTATATTATTTACTCTAATAAATCTTTTAAAAATATTTAAAAATATAAAACAATGATATTTAAACTATATATTAATCATGTATAGATTTTTGGAAATTATTTTGAGTCAAATTTACTTTTGTTGACTTTTGCATATTAGTCTCGAGCATTAGGATTGTGGTACACTATGACTTGACCTAATTTGTTAGACAAATATTGACTAACACATAAATATATATATAATTAATTTAGGTTCGTGAATCTGAGGCCAACCTTGCACTTGTTCAATGACGTTATATGTATTTTTACTACGAAATACAGTATGGTGAGTTTTATTAATCCCTTTTTAAATGTTTTTGTAATATATATTTTTGGGACTGAGAATACATGCGCTGTTTTTATAACTGTTTTACGAAATAGACACAAGTAATTGAAACTACATTCTATGGTTGAATTATCGAAATCGAATATGCCCCTTTTTATTAAAGTCTGGTAATCTAAGAATTAGGGAACAGACACCCTAATTGACGCGAATCCTAAAGATAGATCTATTGGGCCTAACAAACCCCATCCAAAGTACCGGATGCTTTAGTACTTCGAAATTTATATCATGTCCGAAGGAGGATCCCGGAATGATAGGGGATATTCTTATATGTATCTAGTTAATGTCGGTTACCAGGTGTTCACCATATGAATGATTATTTTTGTCTCTATGCATGGGACGTATATTTATGAGAACTGAAAATGAAATTCTTGTGGTCTATTAAAATGATGGAAATAAATGATTATGATAAACTAATGAACTCACCAACCTTTTGGTTGACACTTTAAAGCATGTTTATTCTCAGGTGTTAAAGAAATCTTCCGCTGTGCATTTGCTCATTTTAAAGATATTACTTGGAGTCTTTCATAGCATATTTCGAAGAACGTTGCATTCGAGTCATTGAGTTCATCAAAGATTATTATTAAATCAATTTATAGTTGGATAGTGGATATTATGAAATGGTATGCATGCCTGTCAATTTTCGATGTAAAGAAAGATTGTCTTTTAAAAACGAATGCAATGTTTGTAAAATGTAGCATATAGAGGTCAAATACCTCGCAATGTAATCAACTATTGTGAATCGTTTATAATGTATATGAACGGGTCCTTTCAGTTGGTATCAGAGCGGTGGTCTTAGCGAACCAGGTCTGCATTAGTGTGTCTAACTGATAAGTCGATAGGATGCATTAGTGAGTCTGGACTTCGACCGTGTCTGCATGTCAAAAGTTTTGCTTATCATTTTGTGTCGAAAATTAACTACTTATCATCCTCAGGAAATTACCTGCTTATCATTTTTAGTCTAAGACACGTCTTGCTGCATTGATTGCATGAATAGTGTATAGACAAAAATTCATATCTTAGCATATCTGCTAAATCATATCTTATCGTATCTGTTACTTTAACCTTTGCCTGACATATCCCGCAAAGTCCTCCGTAATCTACGGAATCTTTTGATCTATATATATATATATATATATATATATATATATATATATATATATATAATATATATAATATATATATATATATATGTATATGTATATATATATATATATATATATATATATATATATATATATATATATATGTATGTATATATTCTATGTAATTAGAATGCCATCCGTTAGCCAAAATCATTTCATATCGAAAAAAAAATCCTTTATCCAATCGTACGAAATGGAATTCGTCATCAGTTCAAGTCACTCAGATTCCGAAATGGAATCCCATTCAAGCTCCGAAAGTAGTGTGACCGGAATAGATCAACCAATCAGTCATCACCTATTCTGGATGAATTGGGGATGGGTTTGTAGCCTCTTCAATCATTGGAGACAAGAAGAAGGTGATCCCTTCCATCCACCACATTGCCCTCTTGACGAAGAACCTGAAGCACTTACCGGCGAACTTGTCCGAAACACCATGTTCTCGCTCATTTCCAGAGTATCTCGTCACGATTATATATTACATCAAATTTTAGATTTTATTTATCCGCTCGTCCGAACCGACAATCACCCCGGTGTAATAGAAGAAGTCAACGAGCTTCGCGCTCGGGTAGTGGCTTTGGAGAATATGGTACAGAGATTACAAACACCAGCAGCAGCATCAGCAGCATAACCAGTACCACCATCATCAACGCCAACAGTACCATTCCAACCACAACCGCGTCGTAAACCTCAACTTCACAATCTGTCCCACGAGCATCAACGTCATACGCACCATAGATACCAAGGAGTACCAACAACAATAACTGACGAAGTATTAATTCATAACTTCATTGGAGAAACATTCCGCGGCGATTATGTAATCTCGAAAGTCTTAGAGATTATCTAATCTAGCCCTAACCATAAATCAGTTAAGCGAACCAAAAATGATAGAAGGAAGAGTAGAAACCCTGACAAAAATGGTGTGTGATTAACAAGCTAAACTTGCTTTACCAACAGCATCAGCAGTACCGTCAGAGTTACCAGCATTGTCAGTACAGTCAACATCCGAGTCAACAACACCGATAACATCACAAACTCCGTCAGTTCAAGAATCACTGTGGACATCATTACGAATCAATAACGTGTATATTATATCAACGAGTTATGAAGAATTAACTCATTCCCTCTGAAGAAATTATATGTATATTATATATATATATATATATATATATATATATATATATATATATATATATATATATATATATATATATTTTTTTTGAAATAAATCTTTCCGTGCTAAACTATTGTGTGTGAATCTTAACTACTCGGTTAATTCATATTACAAATATGCAATAATGTACGTCCTTCGGTCGCAACTTAACCAGCGTTAACTACAATCTCTGTCGCAATTCAACAAATTCCAATTCATAATAAATCAAGTATATATTTGATTTTACACTTTCATCATCGATGTACCCGAAACTTTTCAGATAACATTATTCGTACTTTGCGAAATTCACAAGAATTCCACGAACCGAACATCATACATCAATAAATAACGAAGTATTGATTCATAATTTCAATGTCATTAAAGAAATACTGCGTAAAAGTTATGTACTTTTTAAAGCCTTTAGGGATTATTAAATTCTAGTTTCAACCGTAAATCAAATGAGTTTAATTTAACATTAACTCATTAAATCTATGTTACATCTGAAGAAAATATACATATATATATTTTCGTAAAGACTGTAATAAAATTCTTTTGTACAAAATATTAATTGTGAAATTTTTTTAACGGGTAGGTAATACCCGAGAGATATATAAATTCACAAATAATATATTACATTCTTCGAATCTGATTCAGCAAATCATCCATTATACTCCCTACTTTCACAACAATATACATTCTTTTATAGAAATCAAAACAACCATACTCATTCAAAATTTAATTACATATTCTGATTTTGAAATCTCAAAATTCAACTCGAGATATGACCAAAATCATCACTCTTAGATCCTTACATCTTTCACAAGCTATATTTTGACTTCAAAACTATGTTAGAACATCAAATGTATGTTAACGATTACAATCTGTGTTCAAACCCTTCGAAAATTTCTGAAGACACTTCGAATGATGAGCAATAGAGATGATGATCCAACCACATGTTACCCACAGTTATGTACCCGAAAAACTCTTGAAACCAAAATAAAAGTTTAAACAACGTATCCGAATCAGATTCTTTGGCATTTATTAGCAAAAATAACTTTGCGACTCTTATTCAAAGTAGCCAGTTTTGCCACAGCTCCAGCAAGTCAACTTCAATTTTTCAGTCAGACTAACCTTATTATAACCTTGAGATATACACCATCGTTACCAGGGAACCTTTTACATTCCACCACATTATTAGCAGATGTACCAACAACTTCATTACCCTTTGACTTTAGCCTCTCCAAAAAGTCATTATAATTATTTATTGAAACCCCATCATTTACTCATTCGCATCTTGTAATGAGAATTGCCATACGAATCATTGGGAATTAGCAATCAGTATTTTGAAATATCGCAGCATGTCTACGCCAACAGTTATATGTGTATATATAAAGTCTATCTTATGGACTTAATTTGAATGTGAAGTTTCTGAAAAACACTCCGAACTAAGAATTAGTTCTCCGAAAATGGAAAAAATGCTGATGAAGCAGCAAAAACTAAAAACGAATTTAAACGGTAAAAGCTGGATGATAATGATGAAGTGTGCTGGCAAAGCGCAGAAAAAGAGAAGTTTTGGAACTGGAAAACGGATTGAGCAAAGTAGGAAGGAGGCTTTGGACAAATTACAAAGACTGAACCTGACTTCAAAGGATCCAAATGATTCAGTACCTGCTGAAGTCATTAACGAATACCTTGCTCCTGACTCTAAACCCCTGCGGACAATCTTCATCATCCTCTGATATTAGAAATTCTAAAATATCATCATATCTTTCATTATAAATATCCTCCATATTTCTGAAGATATTTTCTTAATTTTTCTTATTTGAAATCTTTTACCTCTTTGCACTATCTGTATTACATCATAAAAGAAACTATTTTAGTTTTTAAATTCTGAAACATTCAAGTTTAAAATAGGAATATTTTGAAGTAGTGTTGGGAACTGAAGCATGAATTAGTATAATATAATGACACTTGATCAACGTGATTATATTACAGTAAGTCATGCTGAGTTTCTAAATGGAACGTGATGATTCACAGATCATAATATCATCATGTGCCATGTTATACGACTCTTGTATTCTATTTAACCTCTAAAATATCAAGAAAATATTTCTTGATGATTCGGCCTTTTCCAAGGTATTCTAGTAATTTGACAAGTCAAGATCGTGCCATCATAATTTCCTTCCTAGAACATTAACAATGTTCATTCCGAAATTCATATCTGTGAATTCTGGACCATTACAAGGGGTGCTGAATCGCAAGAAGAAGAAACAAAAGGACAAAACTCCGAAATAGAAATTGGGGTATAAATTGCAGCAAATAAAAGAGAGCATTAACTGTGAATGATAATGATTATAGAAGACAGAAGCAGAGACTTTGAAATATAAGGGAACATATAAAGCCCAACGATAAACCAGAAATTATAAACCATATATATCGATGCATATAGCAATATAAAGACACGAGAGAACTAGAAACACTATAAACCCAAGAGTATAGTAGAAGTAAATAGATTCTTCCGGCGGTAGATGAAAAAGAAGAATGACCGATATAAAAGTTAGAAGTATATCGAGAATCAGAACTGGATGGAGCATATTGATGAATACTTTAAAATATGAGTTGAGGGGGAAAGAATAGAAGGTGATGAAACATGACTAGGAACTTAGAAATTAACAGATTTAACTCACACAATGGCGGAATAAGTGAATCAAACCCTCTAGTGAATAGGTTAAGTTTTTTTTTGATTAATTTAGTCAAACCACAACTAAATCAAGTGTGATTAGATCAACACCTAGAGCTATTATTCACCACCTGGGTGATTTGGACTGAGAGAAAATCGGAGGAGCTCACTAGATCTGAGTGTGTGTAACAAATGAGAGGCTTAACCTAAAATGAAGAACATAAGACTTTATATACCCCTGATGTTGACTCACCCATACGATTCATTCATCACACGTACGAGTTGGCTTCATCAGCCGTACGGGTGATCACTCACTCGTGTCTTCTCATTTAGATTGTAATTGTGACTTAGCTCAGCATCAACCGTGCGTATGAGCCTGTCAGCCGTACTAGTGAGGCTTCACTCGTACGTCTGACTAAGTCTAACATAGTAAAACATCTAAATCTCGTTCCTGCAGTTCCTGTAACTACATACAAACACGGATAGGATAATAACGAGCAATCATGGTGGCCTATAAACTGTTGTACCTGCAATGGACGTGGGTAGATGTCTAGGGACTTGCATAAAATGCATCAACAGAAGGTGTGAGTTGTAAGGAAACGAAGGAGGTGAATTTATAAGAAAATCTCCGACAGAACAATTAAAATGGACGATCGCATTTAAAGCGGATCCTAATTCCCTTGATTACCGGAGAGTCAAATCTTATTAAGAAGATTTTCTTTAAATCCCTTGAAATCTGGGAATCAATCATATCTACGTCAAATGATAAGATGAATCTACACTTACTCATTTCACTCTTCTATGTTAGCTTCATTCGTACTCTTCATATAAATGGATTGTTTATCCAAATTATTCGCTGATGATAAAACTCTAATTTTCAGCCCGTATGCATCATGAAAACATACTTATTATCATTCACGACCTTTCCACTCAAATTTCGGGACGAAATTTCTTTAACGGGTAGGTACTGTGACAACCCGGAAATTTCCAACCAAATTTAAACTTTAATCTTTATATGTTTCCGACACGATAAGCAATATTTGTTAAGTTAAATTTCAAGAATTTTAAACTATGTTCATACATTCATTCAACCTCGACCAAGTTCCAACGATTCACGAACCATTAAACGAATATGATTATATATGTATATGTGTATATATATTATAACTTGAAACGTAAACAAAATATTAGATTAAATACTTTATATGATTGTATCTGTTTCAAAATGTTTATCAATGGAATTAGAAGATAAGATCAAATGATTGAATTATCAGATATATTGAATTATGATTACAAGTCTCTGTTGAAAGGCCCACGTTGATTTGAGAAATCTTTCCATTTTAACAATATTCGGAAAATGGTAAAGTGATTTATAAATAAGAACAAATTGTCAATCATTGAGAACTAGACAAAGGATAGTGGAAGATTGAATCTCATAAAGACTCGATTGATCTATTTAGTTTCAAACGTACAAAAACGTTTTCAGTTTAAAAAGAACTTTATTATTAAAACGTATATAACTTTTATAAATATCTAGAACCACTTTTGACAACTCATTACTTAACTAGTATGATAAAGATAACGATATTTATATTTTATTTTATTAAATATATATAACGATTTAAATTAATATTATATATTTATACGCGTATTATACGTACATAGTTTTATACTTTTACTATACTTAAACTTTACCTTTACTTTATTTTTACTTTACTTTAACTTTAATAATTCACTTTAATAATTCATACTTTAATAATTCACTTTAATAATTCATACTTTAATAATTCACTTTAATAATTCATACTTTAATAATTCACTTTAATAATTCATACTTTAATAATTCACTTTAATAATTCATACTTTAATAATTCACTTTAATAATTCAAAAATCTATTATAAATAGAATTCAATAAGTTTCATTATCATTATTTCATAGAAACTTGAAAATATTTTTCTCTAAACTCTCTCAATCGATTTACATATATATATTTACTCCGTATTATTTCAAGATATTATTAGTATACATAAAATATTACGACGGAGTGCTGTTCGAGTGATTTCGAAATTGTTTTTCGAGTGGGATAGGATTAAGGAAATTATGGGTTATAGCTATGGAGGTGATTGAGTATGGTTCATGGGTATGCTCGTGAGGTCAATATAGTGTTTATCATTTTCGTTGCGTCTACGTACCTTTCCTGCAATATTGAATCTCAATATTGATACGTGAGTACTCATAATTTAACTTTTACATACTAATAGTGTATCCCTGACTAGTGCTCGAGTATTTAGGATTATGCATGCTTGTACTTTTGATATTGCCATTAGACAGGTTAGGTTGAATGTTGAATTAGTTACACTTGCGGTTGAGATAAGGTATAAGATATGCATGTCCTTGGAAAGCTAGCGAAAAATTAAGAACTTTTCCTTTAGATATCGAATGGTTTCGATGAACGGATTAGAAGTTATAATCAATTGAATTTTCGATATTTTTATTAAAAATGATTATTATTATCGTCGTTTTTATCGCCGTTCTAGTTTTATCTTATTATTATCATTATTATTATCTTTATCAATAAAAGGGATTTATCATTAAAAATTGTTATTTTTTTTTATTATTACTATCGTTATTATCGTTAAAGTTATAATTAGTATTATTATTATTATCCAATTATTATTATTATTATTATTATTATTATTATTGGTATTATTATTATTATTATCATTATTAATATATATATCATTATTTAAAAATGGTTATTGTTATTGTTATTATTATTATTACTATATTATCATTAAGATAATTATTAGTATTATCGTTAATAATGTTATAGTAACTATCATTATTAATATTAGTGTAATTAAAACAAATATTTGTAACACCTAATTATTTTATTACTATTATTATCATTATTATGAACACGATATAAAAGACGATTAAAAGCTATTAAACGAAACGATTAGGAAATAATGGGTAAGAGTATCATGATGAAATTAAAATATTATAAGATATTGATTTAGATAAAATTATCGTTCTTATTATTTTTATCATTACTATTATTATTAAAAGTATCGTTAGTATTAAAACTATCATTTTAACAAAAATTATCATTTTAATAGAAATGTCATTGTTACTATAAAATATCATTATTATTATTATTTTAAATAGAATTATTATTTTAAAGATAATATTAAAAATTATCGTAAATATTAAAGTTATCATAATTAGAATTATCGTTTTATCATAACGTCATCTTAGTAATTATAAATATTGATATTTTTATAATAATAATTATTATTACAAAATAATACAACTTTTACTTACTATCATTATAGATATTATTTTATAAAATAAATATGTGATACAAACATATTTTACTACGTGTAATAACTTACTTTAATAATACCTATCATATTATCTTTATGATATTAAATGAACCCTATAAATTTTATTACTTAATATATATAAAAGTATATTTTATTATATAAATTTAATATAAAATTTTATTTATTAATAAATAAATTATATTATTTACTCTAATAAATCTTTTAAAAATATTTAAAAATATAAAACAACGATATTTAAACTATATATTAATCATGTATAGATTTTTGGAAATTATTTTGAGTCAAATTTACTTTTGTTGACTTTTGCATATTAGTCTCGAGCATTAGGATTGTGGTACACTATGACTTGACCTAATTTGTTAGACAAATATTGACTAACACATAAATATATATAATTAATTTAGGTTCGTGAATCCGAGGCCAACCTTGCACTTGTTCAATGACGTTATATGTATTTTTACTACGAAATACAGTATGGTGAGTTTTATTAATCCCTTTTTAAATGTTTTTGTAATATATATTTTTGGGACTGAGAATACATGCGCTGTTTTTATAACTGTTTTACGAAATAGACACAAGTAATTGAAACTACATTCTATGGTTGAATTATCGAAATCGAATATGCCCCTTTTTATTAAAGTCTGGTAATCTAAGAATTAGGGAACAGACACCCTAATTGACGCGAATCCTAAAGATAGATCTATTGGGCCTAACAAACCCCATCCAAAGTACCGGATGCTTTAGTACTTCGAAATTTATATCATGTCCGAAGGAGGATCCCGGAATGATAGGGGATATTCTTATATGTATCTAGTTAATGTCGGTTACCAGGTGTTCACCATATGAATGATTATTTTTGTCTCTATGCATGGGACGTATATTTATGAGAACTGGAAATGAAATTCTTGTGGTCTATTAAAATGATGGAAATAAATGATTATGATAAACTAATGAACTCACCAACCTTTTGGTTGACACTTTAAAGCATGTTTATTCTCAGGTGTTAAAGAAATCTTCCGCTGTGCATTTGCTCATTTTAAAGATATTACTTGGAGTCTTTCATAGCATATTTCGAAGAACGTTGCATTCGAGTCATTGAGTTCATCAAAGATTATTATTAAATCAATTTATAGTTGGATAGTGGATATTATGAAATGGTATGCATGCCTGTCAATTTTCGATGTAAAGAAAGATTGTCTTTTAAAAACGAATGCAATGTTTGTAAAATGTAGCATATAGAGGTCAAATACCTCGCAATGTAATCAACTATTGTGAATCGTTTATAATGTATATGAACGGGTCCTTTCATAAAAAGTGTAAATATAGATTTTTACTAAAATAAAATAAACTAATTCCACCCGAATTTTTAGTGGGCTCTATCTTCTCGCTCGGTACGAGTTAAATTTTTCCGAACCCACCGTTCAACTCAAAAAAATCTTACGACCACAACGGGACTAACTATACGCAAAACGGACACTAAAAAAAACGCTCAATACCTCAGACTATATTCAATACTTATACCCACCTATAATACGCTCCGTTAACTACGAATACGCAACCTAAAGGCCCCGTTACCTATGAATACGCAACCCAAAAGTCCCGCAGCATCGCGCGGGCTCCTTTTTCTAGTTACCTAAACATTTAGGAGGGCCATTGCCCTCCCATGTCACCTCTAAGTTCCGTCTATCGGTCGCATGTCCCCAAATATATACCACGTACTCACGTAGTAGTATTTAATTACCCACTCGGTAGTATTTAACTATATTTATATATATATACTGTGTATAAAGTATAAATGAGCATACCTTACATCTATCATAACTTTAAAATTATGTAACCTAAAATGAAATATTGCCTTAAATTAGTATGTAGTTCTGTTAAACCGTTTTCTCTAAAGATGGTGAAAAACAATTGCATACACGTCAAATGTTTACATTAAAAAACACAAAGTACTTTTAATTTTCTCTCTTTTAAGACAATGTACTATCTTATCTTACAACTTCATCATGCTTCCATATTGGTTCTCTTTTAGCTATTATCCAACGCAAATATATCACTCTTAAATTTAGACATATACCATATGCGATTATTTACAAATTCTCTAACAAATCTTAGTGTTAAATCAGTTAAAGCATTATACATGTTTTATTATATATTATTAATTATATTATATTATACATACCTAATAATAATAATAATAATAATAATAATAATAATAATAATAACAATAACAATAATAATAATAATAATAATAATAAATATTCAAATGAATCCAACTTTTAAGTTGAGATTCAAGGGATCAATCAGAGTGCGACAAGTGACGGAACAATCACATGTGATTGAAAAAAAATATATATATTTCAAAAAAAAAAAAATTCAGAAAAAAAAAAATTCAATTTTTTTTTCAGAAAAAAAAATTCAATTTTTTTTTCAGAAAAAAAAAATTCAATTTTTTTTTCAGGAAAAAAAATTTGTAATTTTTTTTGTCAATCACATCTGATTGGATTTAACATGCAGTAAATCACATGTGATTATGCATGTCAAATTCAATCAAATGTGATTGAAAAAAAAATATTTGAAAAAAAATATTTAATTTTTTTTCAATCACATGTGATTGTCGCGTCACATGTCACGCTCTGATTGGTCCGTTGAATCTCAAGCAAATTATTGAATTTAAGAGATTACAATTATAACAATAACAATAACATATCAATCATGAATTAACACCTTACTGATTGTAAACAATATTTAATAATTATTATGTCCTATGATCATTAACCTTCATAAGTTTGTACAGAAGGACATTTAAGTAATATATCATTTTTTTTTAATATTTAGTTTACTTCATCATTCCTATTTTATTGTCCACCATTTTATTTTAGATTGTTCTAAATTAACAGTTCACTTTCATAAATATATAAAAAAATAAGTAATTAAAGTTCTTTTTCTTCTTAATTTAAACATATAAGACAAAATATTAGGTAAAGAGTAGGAGGTAAAACTAAAAAATTTAATATATATATATATATGTGACAGTCACTTTCTCTCAAATGGTGTGATTTTTGTCTAATGACGATGAAATAGGGACGGAGGGAGTAGTTTTTCTTTTTGGTTTGCGTTTTGTCCCCAATAAAACGGGGCCATGCATCCCTACTTGAAAGTAGGGGTGTAAATAAGACGTGATTACTGTGACGACCCGGAAATTTTCGAACAAATTTAAACTTTATCTTTATATTATTCCGACACGATAAGCAAAGTCTGTAATGTTAAATCTCAAAAATTTTAAACTATGTTCATACATTCATTTAACCTCGACCAAATTCCGACGATTCACGAACCATTATATAAACGGATATGATTATATATATACGTGTATATATTATAACCTGAAATATTAACAATGTACTAAACGAATAATACTTTACATGAACGTATTTATTTCAATATGGTTATTGATAAAATTATAAGATAATATTAAATGATTGATTTATCAGATACATTGTATGATTACAAGTCTCCATTGAGAGGTCCACTATGATTTAAGAAATCTTTCCTTTTTAACGGTATTCGAAATAATTGGTAAAGTGATTTACAAGAAGGAACTAGACAAGGGTTAGTGGAGTTTCCTGTTCGATTTCCTATATAGGTGTTAACTAGTTAACTGTCATATTATTTAGAGTAAAAGAGAAATGTTGGGAATATAGATAACATAGAAAATGAATATTGACAAGTTAAGAAAAATGACTTTTTTTTTTCATTAATGTAATTTCATACGTTTATCTAACCTTCGGACTATATCTTACGCTTCACCAGCAAATAATAATTTAAAAACTTGAAAACCTGTTATGAGTTATATACGATTTTACTTTCCTAAAACATTTTTTGATATAACGATTCCCATTAGTTTAACCTTTAAACAAAATTATTCCTAAATATATTTAACTTTGAAAAACAAATTATAATGTTTATTTGATTTGATTTCAAACGTACTAAAACGTTTTCAGTTTAAAAAGAACTTTATTAATTAAACATTTTAAGATAACTTGTTTATGAATGTTGAAGAATTTAATTAAAGTTTATATTATAAATTACAAGTATATATATAGTGTTTCAAAAAAATGTAAACGTGATATGACGTAATATTTTTCTATTATTTAAACGATTATAAACGAACTTTGAAATATAATTATTTTTGAAAAACTAAAATATAATATTATTAAATAAATATTTCAATCCTATATAATATGTACAAAATTATATTTTTCTTTGAGAATATATATATATACATATAATTTATAAAGTGATTAAACATAATATTAACTAGATACAAAACGTTTTGATTTTAATTACCCTATGTACATATAACGAGACGTCGATTTATAGAAGCAAATGACCAAAACATTCAAATGTATAAGTTGCATTTCATGGAGTATAATTATTGGTGAAGTAAGTCTAATTATTGATAAAGGTACTTGTCGCGAAACGTAAAGTACAAGTTTTCTAAGCGTACGAAAGGACGTTCGAAAAACCGGAACCGGCAAGGAAGTTGAGTGTCAACGTACAATTCATCGGTGCTAAAATTAAAAATCAACTATGGACGAGAATATAAAATAATATTTAATTAAATCTAAAGATTAAATATATTAAATATTATAAATATATTACATACCAAAAGTGTTGGCAGCTGGAAAGTAGTCGATCATGGGCTGGCATGGGGTGTTAGGTGCTGAAATCTTCTATAAAGCATTCGAGTTTTGGTTCGTTTAATTCACTTTTCTTTCTATCTATCTCTCGAACTCTTAATATAAATATATATAATAATAATAATTATTATTATTAAAAGATTAACATTAATCTTAACATTATTATGAGTAGTATTAGTGTTATTATTAGTATTATACATAAAATACTACGACGAGGTCATGAGCGGGTTATTTCAAAAATGGATTTTTATGAGCGGGATAGAGCTAAGGAAATTATGGGTTATAGTTATGGAGGTTATAGGTATGGATCAGGGGTATGCTCGTGAGGTCAAACTAATGTTTATCATCTCTGTTGCGTCTACGTATTTTCCTGCAATATTGAATCTCAATATTGATACATGAGTACTCATAACTTAACTTTTATATATTAATAGTGTATCCCTGACTAGTGCTCGAGTATATAGGGTTATGCATGCTTGTACATTTATTATTGTCATTAGATAGGTTATGTTAAATCCTGAATTAGATACATATGCTACTGAGATAGGGTATATGATATGTATGTCGTTGGAAAGCTAGCGAAAAATTAAGAACTTTTTATTTAGAATTCGGATGATTTCGATGAACAGATTAGAAGTTATAGTCAACTGAATTTTTGTATTATTGTTAAAATGATTATTATTACTATCGTCGTTATAACTGCTATCAAATTATTATTATTATTATTATTATTATTATTATTATTATTATTATTATTATTATTATTATTATTATTATTATTATCATTATCGTTATTAATAAAAGGTATTATCATTAAAAATTATTATTTTTGTTATTATTACTATCGTTATTATCGTTAAAGTTATAATTAGTATTATTATTTATCATTAAAATAGTTATTAGTATTATCATTAATATTATCATAATATTTATTATTATTAGTATTATTATAATTAAAACTAATATTAGTAATATCTAATTATTATGATTACTATTATTATCATTATTATGAACGCGATATAAAAGACGACTAAAAGCTATTAACAAATTGATTAGGAAATAATGAGTATGAGTATCATGATGAAATTTAAATATTGAAAGGTATTGATTTAGATAAAAATATCGTTTTCATTATTTTTATCATTATTATTATTAAAAGTATTATTAATATTAAAACTATCATTTTTACAAAAATTATTATTGTTAATAGGAATATCATTGTTAATATAAAATGTCATTATTATAATTAATAAGAATTATCATTTTATCATAATAATATTTTTCGTAAATATAAATATTGTTATTATTATTAGCAGAATAATAATAACTATTATTATAAAATAATACAACTTTTACTTACTATTATTATTATCGATGTTATTTTATCAAATAAATATGTGATACAAAAATATTGTTCTACTTGTAAAATAAGTACATTAATAAAACCTATCATATTATTTTTACGATATTAAATGAACTTTATAAATTTTATTACTTAAGATATATATAAAAGTATATATTTTTATTATATAAATTTTAATATAAAATTTTATTTATTAATAAATGAATTATATTATTTACTCTAATAAATCTGTTAAAAATATTTAAATATATAAAACGACTATTTTTAAGTTATAAAATAATCATGAATAGATTTTGGAAGTCATTTTGGTCAAGTTGACTTTTGGTTAACTTTTGCATATTAGTCTCGAGCATTAGGATTGTAGTACACTATGACTTGACTTAAATTGTTAGATAAATATTGACCAGAATATAAATATATATAATTAATATAGGTTCGAGAATCCGAGGCCAACCTTGCACTTGTTCAATGCCATCGTATGCTTAATTACTACGAAATACAATATTGTAAGTTTCATTACTCCCTTTTTAAATGCTTTTGCAATATATATTTTTGGGACTGAGAGAACATGCGCTTTTATAAATGTTTTACGAAATAGACACAAGTAATCGAAACTACATTATATGGTTGAATGATCGAAGCCGAATATGCCCCTTTTGCTTGGTAACCTAAGAATTAGTAAACCAGTCTACTAATTGACGCGAATCCTAAAGATAGATCTACTGTGTAGTGACCCGAACTTTTCTATGTTTATATATATTAAATGAAATTGATATTTACATGATTAAGTGTTTCCAACATGTTAAGAAATCAAACTTGTTAAGACTTGATTAAATGAAATAAGTTTCATATAGACAATTGATTACCCAAGTTGACCGGCGATTCACGAACGTTACAAAATTGTGAAAACTACATGTTGTGGTATATATAGACATATATATATGGTTGACATGAGATTATGATGAGTAAGTATCTCACTAAGTATATTAACAATGTGTGATATACATAAGAAATGAGTTTACTAAGTTAAGAAACTCGAAATGATATATATAACGATTATCGTTATGATAACGTCTACTAAATACATATGTATCATATTAAGATATTGATACACTATATTTAACATGATAAAATGATATTTAAATATATCATTAAGTGTGTTAATAATGAACTACATATGTAAAAACAAGACTACTAACTCAAGATTTACGAAACGAGACTTATATGTAACGATTATCGTTGTAACGATATTTTAATGTATGTATCATATTAAGAGATATTCATACATCATAATATCATGATAATATAATAATATAACATCTCATTTGATATAATAAATATTGGGTTAACAACATTAATTGAGATCGTTAACTTAAAGGTTGCAAAACAACAATTACATGTAAAGACTAACGAAGACTTAACGACTCCATTAGAATGTATATACATGTTGTGTTTTGATATGTATTCTTACACTTTTGAAAGACTTCAAGACACATATCAAAGTACTTCTACTTAACAAAAATACTTACAATTACATCCTCGTTCAATTTCATCAACAATTCTACTCGTATGCACCCGTATTAGTACTCGTACAATACACAGCTTTTAGATGTATGTACTATTGGTATATACACTCCAATGATCAGCTCTTAGCAGCCTATGTGAGTCACCTAACACATTTGGGAACCATCATTTGGCAACTAGCATAAAATATCTCATAAAATTACAAAAATATGAGTAATCATTCATGACTTATTTACATGAAAACAAAATTACACATCCTTTATATCTAATCCATATACCAACGACCAAAAACACCTACAAACACTTTCATTCTTCAATTTTCTTCATATAAATGATCTCTCTCAAGTTCTATCTTCAAGTTCTAAGTGTTCTTCATAAATTCTATAAGTATAGTTTCATAAAAAATCAAGAATACTTCCAAGTTTGCAAGTTTACTTCCAAGCTTTCTAATCCATTTCAAGTAATCATCTAAGATCAAGGAACCTTTATTATTTATAGTAGGTTATCTTTCTAATTCAAGGTAATATTCATATTCAAACTTTGATTCAATTTCTACAACTATAACAATCTTATTTCGAGTGAAAATCTTACTTGAACTGTTTTCGTGTCATGATTCTGCTTCAAGAACTTTAAAGCCATCCAAGGATCCTTTGAAGCTAGATCCATTTTTCTGATTTCCAGTAGTTTTATCCAGAAAACTTGAGGTAGTAATGATGTTCATAACATCATTCGATTCATACATATAAAGCTATCTTATTCGAAGGTTTAAACTTGTAATCACTAGAACATAGTTTAGTTAATTCTAAACTTGTTCGCAAATAAAAGTTAATCCTTCTAACATGACTTTTAAAATCAACTAAACACATGTTCTCTATCTATATGATATGCTAACTTAATGATATAAAACCTGGAAACACGATGAACACCATAAAATCGGATATACGCCGTCGTAGTGAAACCGGGGGCTGTTTTGGTTTGGATAATTAAAAACTATGATAAACTTTGATTTAAAAGTTGTTCTTCTGGGAAAATGATTTTTCATATGAACATGAAACTATATCCAAAAATCTTGGTTAAACTCAAAGTGAAAGTATGTTTTTCAAAATGGTCATCAAGATGTCGTTCTTTCGACGGAAATGACTACTTCTTTAGTAATTGACATGTAACTTAAATTTTCGACTATAAACCTATACTTTTTCTATTTGGATTTTTAAATTAGAGTTCAATGTGAAACTATAGCAATTTGATTCACTCAAAACGGATTTAAAATGAAGAAGTTATGGGTAAAACAAGATTGGATATTTTTGATCTTTTTAGCTACGGGAAATGTTTAACAAATCTATACAAATCATATCCTAGCTAACTTGTATTGTATTATATATGTATTCTAATATATTATGTAATCTTGGGATACCATAGACACGTATGCAAATGTTTTGACATATAATATCGACCCATGTATATATATTATTTGGAACAACCATAGACACTCTATATGCAGTAATGTTGGAGTTAGCTATACAGGGTTGAGGTTGATTCCAAAAATATATATACTTTGAGTTGTGATCTAGCCTGAGACGTGTATACACTGGGTCGTGGATTGATTCAAAATAATATATATATCGATTTATTTCTGTACATCTAAATGTGGACAACTAATTGTAGGTTACTAACGAGGACAGCTGATTTAATACACTTAAATCTTTAAAACATAATAACATTGGTTGTAATTATATTTTGATCATACTTTGATATATATGTACATATTTGTATAGGTTCGTGAATCGATCCGTGGCCAAGTCTTATTTTCGAGGAAGGAAATATCTGTGAAAGTGAGTTATAGTCCCACTTTTAAAATCTAATATTTTTGGGATAAGAATACATGCAGGTTTTATAAATGATTTACAAAATAGACACAAGAACGTGAAACTACATTCTATGGTTGAATTATCGAAATCGAATATGCCCCTTTTTATTAAGTCTGGTAATCTAAGAATTAGGGAACAGACACCCTAATTGACGCGAATCCTAAAGATATATCTATTGGGCCTAACAAACCCCATCCAAAGTACCGGATGCTTTAGTACTTTGAAATTTATATCATATCTGAAGGGTGTCCTGGAATGATGGGGATATTCTTATATATGCATCTTGTTAATGTCGGTTACCAGGTGTTCACCATATGAATGATTTTTATCTCTATGTATGGGATGTGTATTGAAATATGAAATCTTGTGGTCTATTGTTACGATTTGATATATATAGGTTGAACCTATAACTCACCAATATTTTTGTTGACGTTTAAAGCATGTTTATTCTCAGGTGAATACTAAGAGCTTCCGCTGTTACATACTAAGATAAGGACAAGATTTGGAGTCCATGTTTGTATGATATTGTGTAAAAACTACATTCAAGAAACATATGTCGATGTAATATATTTCTGTTGTAAACCATTATGTAATGGTCGTGTGTAAACAGTATATTTTAGATTATCATTATTTGATAATCTACGTAATGTTTTAAAAACCTTTATTGATAAAATAAAGGTTATGGTTGTTTTAAAAATGAATGCAGTTGATATTGCTCAAAACGAACATATATTTAGTCACAATATCGTTCCAAAATGTAATGTTTTTAATTGTAATTTCCTTATTTTTAGTTGTAATCGTTTAAATAAATAAGTGTGAAGACGAAAGACGGAGATTGCTCAAAAATGAAGATTTGAAGATGAAAAAAAGATTTGAAAGGCAAAAACGTCCAAAATGCTCAAACGTACAAGTTACACTCCAAGTGGTTTAAATTATCGAAGAAAAACGTCTAAAGATTGACAAGAATGCAAGTCGCGGAACGCAAATTACACGATATTAAATTGTACGAAAAGACGTTCGAGAAACCGAGACCGAGACATAAACCGGGCGTAAATGTACGAGACAACGGAGCGAAAATTACAAGTCAACTATGCACAAGAATATAATATAATATATATATAATTAATATAAATTATATATATATATATATATAAAAATATGTCGACAAGTAAAAATCCAAAAAATTGTGAGCTGGATCTGGCGGCCATGCGATCGCATGGGAAATAGGCATAAAACCCATGCGATCGCATGGGTTACTGTAGCAGGCCAAAATCCTATAAAAAGGCAGTTTGATCGAGAGTTTTATACACAATATTTTCATTTCTTCTCTGCATACTTATATTTATATTTATAATTATAATTTTAATTTAAGTTTATTTTAATAATAAGGTTATTGTAACGTTTAAATTTACGGGTTTTAAGTTGAAATTCTGTCCGGGTACCGCTACGCTAATTATATTACTTTTTACCGTTCCAACTCGCTGTAAGTCTCCACGTCCCAACTTTATTTTCACGTATCGTTATTATCATTATTATCGTTGTTATTACTATCGTTATTATTATTATTTATTATTGTTATCCTTTATTATTATTGTTATTATGTCTATTTCATATAAGTTATATTTTTACGCCGTTATAATGTCCAACTAAATACTCATAGTGGTGACTAAAATGTAGAACCTCTGGACAAATGGATTGAACGATTTATAATATTATGGTGTAACTTTGACTATTTTTAATATTGAGTTTAATCACCGACCCATTGTTATATAATTTAATATTTTCACCCCTATCACATAATTTATTAAATTAATAAGCGAAAGTGCATTAAATTTACATAAATTATGCTTCAACACCTCGGTGATCTAGACGAACATATGGACAAATTATTGACAAGAATTTAGAAGTGTGATTCGGTGATTTGGGTAATATTACAGTTTATATAATCGTGTAATTATAAAAAGGGTAAGACCGTTATAATTTTGGTTTTAACGAAAGTAAAAACTGGATTAAATCTCAATTTAAATAATCAGGGTATAATTTAATTCGCTAAAACGAGATCGAAACGAAAGTTAGATTTAATTTTAGTTAGTTAAATCTTTATAAATTGGAAGATTAAATATAAGGATATATATTAAAACATCATAATCGGACTTAAAAACAATCCATAAATCCAGAGGGGACATATTTTAGTAGCCACTACTTTACCTTATTTTAAATCTCTTCAATTTCACTTTTTACCATATAGTAAATTTTAATTACTTTTTACTATTTTGCTATATTGCCATGAGAAACCTTATTTCTTCTATTTTGTCAAATTAGTTAAATTGTATTTTTATTGTCGTTAATTTAGTTATTTCGTTTTAGTTAAATTTAAATTCCGTTCAATTAAGTAGTAAACCCTAATCCAAAATCCCCCTTTTAATAGATTAACTTTTAGCGATTAAAATCTTGAAAACTCCATCTCCCTGTGGAACGAACCGGATTTACCAAATAAACTATTACTATACGGATAGGACAAAGTTACCTATATGTGTGAAATCAATCCGAAATCATAAGAACACCATATAATCACAAGCAATTCGTGTAATAAATTCAATCTAAATCCGATCAAAATAAAAGGACACGATCGAGCACATCAACTTTTTGGCGCCGCTGCCGGGGAAGTTGGCAGTTAAATACATAGATAATTTTTCTGATTCATAGTAATAGTTGGATTTGTACGTGGACTGGGTTATTGGAGCCAAACAGTACTCAATTATATTGAGACCAAACGAATCCTGCCCCTCTGCTGCATCTTTTGGCTATTCAAAACGTGGGTAAAATCAGAAGGAAAATCTATTTGTTTAAAGGTTTTTATCATTGTTTTTAGTTATTCGATCCTTTCGTGAAAATTCATTTTCAAGAAAGTTCAATGTTCATACACTTAGTGAATAAATCCTTCAAGACTACAAACAATTTTGTAATTGTATGACCCGTTCAGGAAATCCTAAACTCGTTGCACTTAATCTAGAATCTGAAAGAAACTTGAACAAAAGATTAAAACAAGAAAAACAAAAAAAAAATTAGGTAGTACTAGTCAACCGAAAACACCGAAAAACAATAAAAAAGATAAACAAGTAGGAAACACTAGCGGTCAACCAGAAATCAAAACTAAACCTGAAACCATCGTCATTAAAGAAGAAATGGCTGAAGTAACACCTGATCCGAATGATCTACCGATGTGGAATACCAGACAAACTGTTCCCCCTCTCGCTCTTGCACCTATAAGAAGACCTGAAATTGAGGCTGAGAACTGGGAAGTCAAGGGGCAGTTTATGCACATGGTTCGTGAAAACCAATTCGACGGAAGACTTAATAACAATCCGATAGAACATTTAGAAGCTTTTGAAGATTTATGTGAACTGTACAAAAACAAAGATGTTTCTTCAGATGCATTTAAGTTAAGAACTTTTTCGTACTCGTTAACCGGAGACCCAAAAGCATGGTTAAAAGCATCAAAACCTGATTCTATTACAACTTTTAATGAATTAAGAGAAAAATTCATTACCCGATTTTTTCCACCGGCAAAAGTCGAAAGACTTAGAACTGAAATCACCACTTTTAAACAAAAGGCGAATGAAACTCTTTATGATGCCTGGGAAAGATTAAAAAGAATGTTACGAAATTGTCCCCAACACGAATTGCAAAAAGGGAAAATAGTACAAACTTTTTATCGTGGTATTGATGAACATACTCGTGGTATATTAGATTCCTCCGCTGGAGGAGTATTTATTAACAAATCACCAAATCAAGCGTATGACATGTTAGAAGACATGTCAGTTCATACTTTTGAATGGACACCGTCTAGAGATCAACTACCTAGAAGGACTGTGGCAAGCGTTGAAGAAAATGAAGATAACAACACAACCATAGCTTCACTGTCGAATCAATTCAAAAAGTTTGGAAGAGAAATAGAGAAACTAAATTCAACAGTTTTAGCATTGCAAGTAGGATGTGAAATCTGTGGATAGCCACATTTCACGAAAGATTGTGATATCAATGATCGGCCAATGAACTCAGTAGCACAAGTTAATTTTATGGCCAATCAAAGATAAGGCAATTTTCAAGGAGGGAATTCTAATTATCAACCTGCAAACCCAGGATATCAAAACCCGAAGAATTTTGCTTTTCATAGAAATGGACCACCTGGCTTTTTCAATAGAAACCAACCTCCATTTCCACCTCAACAAAATTTTCAACAACAACCGTTACCTCAATTACCATATCAACAACAAAATCATAACACGCAACTAGTAGAGAAGAAATCTAACTTTGAAGAAGTTATGATGAATTTTGTCAAAAGTCATACAGAAACGAATGAGCAAGTGAAGAGACAATTACATCAATCCCAAACGGAAAACGAGCAAGTCCAAAGGAATCATCAAGCGTCAATTCAAAACCTTGAAAGAGATATGGGAGGAATATCTCAATTGCTTGCTGAAAGGCAATCGGGAACTTTACCATCTAACACGCAACCAAACCCAAAGGGTAAGGAAACTCAAAATTCAAGTAATATTTCGCAAGTTAATTCAATCACTACGCGACTGGGTTAACCATTAACCCAGAGATTCTAAAGCCTCTCACTCCTATTCATGTTTCACAAGAAAACGAACCTGTGGTGGAAGAAAATACGGTGCCAACCACAAGTGCACCAAAGATTCAAAATCAACCACCATTGAAGGTATACAAACCTCCAATTCCATATCCGCAACGTCTGAAGAAAGATAAATTACAAGCACAATACAACAAGTTTGCTGACATGATTAAGCAAATTTGTATAAATGTACCGCTTGTAGATGTTCTTGCGGGTATGCCGAATTATGGAAGGTTTATCAAAGATCTTATAGCAGACAAAGGAAAATATGCAGAAGTTTCAACCACATTCCTTAATGAGGAATGCTCGGCAATTTTACAAAAGCAAAATTTGCCACCAAAACTTGGAGATCCTGGAAGTTTCATCATTCCTTGTCTGATGGGAGATTCAATAATGTATGATGCATTAGCTGATTTAGGAGCAAGCATTAACCTTATGCCTCACTCCTTGTACTTAAAATTGAACTTAGGTGATTTAAAACCAACTAGGATGTGTATACGATTAGCTGATAGAACATACAACTATCCTATTGGCATTGCTGAAAACCTACCGGTTAAAGTAAATCACTTAATCTTTCCTGCTGATTTTGTTGTTCTTGAAATGGAAGAAGATAGTAAGGTTCCCCTAATTCTAGGGCGTCCCTTTCTAAATACTGCAGACGCAATTGTGCGTGTAAAAGAGAAAAATCTCAGCTTAGGTGTGGGGGAGGATAGAATTATATTGAACATAGATAAGGGTATGAAACACCTTATGTCTCCTGATGACGAATGTTTCCAAATAGACATTGTTGATTGTTGTATTGAGGAAGAACTACAAGAACTATTAAATGTCGACACCTCAGATTTCACCCCGATAGGTGAAGGTGAAGATTTTGATGTCGATATAGAGTTAGACAAGCTGTTGAAGGTAGTCACTGATGAAGAATACATAGAAGAAGAAATTCCAGGGGAAGATGAACCTTTTGAAGAAATTACCAATGGTAATAGGTTCCGGATAAAATCTTCCTTGGAAGAACCACCCACCTTGGAACTTAAAGAACTCCCGGAACATTTGGAGTATGCTTATCTCAAGGAACGTCACAATTACCTGTCATAATTTCATCAAAACTTTCCAATGACGAAAAGGGTAGGTTAATGTCTATTTTAAAAACCCACAAAAAGGCAATTGCTTGGAAAACAACTGATATTCCAGGTATTAACCCTGCTTATTATACTCACAAAATTCTAATGGAAGAAGATTTTAAACCCGTGGTACAAAGGCAACGGAGGTTAAACCCTAACATGAAAGAAGTTGTCAAAAAGGAGGTTATCAAATTACTTGATGCCGGGTTAATTTACCCTATATCCGATAGCCCGTGGATAAGTCCTGTACAAGTAGTACCCAAGAAAGGGGGTACGACTGTTATTCTAAATGATAAGAACGAACTCGTTCCTACAAGAACAGTCACTGGGTGGAGAGTCTGTATAGACTATCATCGTCTAAACGACGCTACAAGGAAAGATCATTTCCCGCTACCATTTATCGACCAAATGCTAGAACGTTTGGCGGGAAAAGATTACTACTGTTTCCTTGATGGATTCTCGAGTTATTTTCAAATTCCAATTGATCCAAAAGACCAAGACAAGACCACTTTTACTTGTCCATTTGGTACTTTTACGTACCGACGAATGCCATTCGGATTATGTAATGCACCAGGCACCTTCCAAAGGTGTATGATGGCAATTTTTCATGACATGATTGAAGAAAGTATAGAAGTCTTTATGGACGATTTCTCTGTTTTTGGAGACTCCTTCAACTCATGTCTCTCAAACCTTGAACGAATGCTAATTCGTTGTGAAGAATCAAATCTTGTTTTAAACTGGGAGAAATGCCACTTCATGGTGAAGGAAGGTATTGTTTTAGGACACAAGATTTCTCGAGCTGGAATGGAAGTAGACAAAGCTAAGATAGACGTTATTTCAAAACTTCCTCCTTCAACCAATGTTAAAGGAATTCGTAGTTTCCAAAATCGAAGATTCATAAAGGACTTTTCCAAAATCGCTCGACCCATGACTAAACTTCTTGAGAAAGACAGTACATTTGATTTCAACGACGAGTGTCTAAATGCTTTCTCCATTCTGAAAGAGAAACTTACGAATGCACCTATTATGGTATCACCCGGCTGGTCCAAACCCTTCGAGCTAATGTGTGATGCTAGTGATTTCGCACTGGGAGCTGTTTTAGGTCAACGTCAAGATAACAAATTTCAACCAATCTACTACGCAAGTAAAACACTTACAAGAGCTCAGTTGAATTACACAACTACTGAGAAGGAGCTTCTTGCAGTAGTTTTTGCTTTCGATAAGTTTAGATCTTACCTAGTGTTATCTAAAACAATTATTTATACCGATCATTCATCCCTAAAGTACTTATTCAAAAAGCAAGATGCTAAGCCTAGACTAATTCATTGGATTCTTCTCCTACAAGAATTCGACATTGAAATCAAGGATAAAAAGGGTGCTGAAAATCTCGCTGCAGATCACTTATCCCGTCTTGAAAATCCTAACTTAGAATCACTCGACGAATCTGTTATTCACGATACTTTTCCAGACGAGTTCCTTATGAAAATTAAAATGGAAGAAGAAATTCCATGGTTTGCGGACTTTGCCAATTATCTAGCCGCAGGAATTCTTGTTAAAAATCAAACTTATCAGCAAAAGAAGAAATTTTTCACTGATCTGAAGTTTTAATTCTGGGAAAGCTTTAATCTCTTTCGTATAGGAGCAGATCAAGTTATTCGTCGATGTGTATACGGTAAAGAAGCTCAACAAATTCTGGAGCACTGTCATCAAGGACCGGCTGGTGGACATTTCGGACCAAGCTATACAGCTAAGAAGGTCTTTGACGCAGGTTTTTACTGGCCTACAATTTTCAAAGATGCACATAATATGGTAAAAACCTGTGATGCTTGTCAAAGATCTGGAAATATCTCCAAGATAGACGAAATGTCACAACAAAGCATCCTAGTATGCGAAGTATTTGACATTTGGGGTATTGACTTCATGGGTCCATTCCCCACCTCTAACAAATGCAAATACATTCTCGTAGCAGCCGATTATGTTTCTAAATGGGCTGAAGTAAAAGCTCTACCTACTAACGATGCTCGAGTTGTTGTCAGCTTTCTCAAAAACCTTTTCTCACGATTCGGACTTCCAAAAGCATTAATCAGTGATCGTGGAACTCATTTTACAAATCAATTACTCGAGAAAGTACTTAAAAAGTATGGAGTTAATCATCGTTTCTCAACTTCTTACCACCCTCAAACGAGTGGCCAAGTTGAAAACACAAATCGAGGTCTTAAACGAATTTTAGAAAGAACAGTTAAGAATAATCCAAAAATCTGGCATCGAAAGCTAGATGATGCGCTATGGGCATTTAGAACCGTATTCAAAACACCCATTGGTACCACTCCTTTCCGATTAATATATGGTAAGGCGTGTCATCTACCTGTCGAGGTTGAACACAAGGTATATTGGGCAATAAAAGAATGTAATACAGACCTTGTGGAAGCCGGAGAAAATTGATTCTTACAATTGCATGAATTAGACGAGCTAAGACTTCAAGCATATGAAAATTCGAGATCTTACAAAGAGAGAACTAAGAAATGGCACGATGCTCGCTTAAAAGAGAAGAAAACATTTGAACCAGGGGACAAAGTTCTAGTTTTTCAATCACGTTTTAAGTTTTCACCTGGGAAACTTAAGTCCCGATGGAGGGGACCGTATGAAGTAAAACAAGCATTTCCATCCGGATATGTAGAGTTATATGACAAGAATGGTGGTATTTTCAATGTGAATGGTCACAGACTTAAATTCTACTATGAAGGGTTCAACAATACTGAAAGAGATGACATCACATTCTACCCTAAGGACAAATGAATTCAGGGTAATTTTAGCTAACCACTCGCCTTCTTAAAACGTTTCAAATTATTTCAAGAGTGGAGCCCGATTGGTCTTTTTCGCTAGCAGACACTAAAGAACTAGTCTTCTCCCTCCATTCTGAATTTTTTTGTTTTGTATGAAATTAATATTCTTTTTAAATTCAAGTTTTGTGTGAATTTTAAAAATAAAATTTACTTTATTTCATTAAGTTTAAAAAAATGATTTCTAAAATTCGTCATGAGTTGAACACTAGGTCGTAGAACCAAAATTGCTTTACCCAAGGACGGGGCGAAAATTTTTGTTATCAATTTTTTTAATATTATTGATCTAAAGTATGCCAAAAATATTATATGAATATGGGGTAATATACCAAACTTCAAAAATATGTATATATGTTTGTAGTTTATTTTATGTACTAATAAGGGTAAAAGACGCATTTTCAAAGACTGAAATTCAGTTTAGCAAAAGCAACCAATTTTTGGCGAAACATACGAAAACATGACGGAAAATTTTGAATGATGGACAAATCAACATCAACAGATTAAACAAATCCCGCAAGTTACGGCTTTTTAGCTAAAGAGGTTTTAACTCCCTTTCTATTCTAATTGCCCTCGTGAATTTAATTTAGTCTGATTTCATTGCAAGTGAGGGCATTGCATGATCTCAAGTGTGGGGAGGGGTTATAAATTCTCTCGGGTTTATACACTTGACTTATTTTCTAAATTCTCTCGGGTTTATACATTTGACTTATTTATTTTCTAAATTTTGTGAAAATTTAAAAAAAAAATTTAACTAAATGAATTCAAATCTTGTTTAATTTGTTTATGAACGATAAAACTAGGTGCGGGTACCGAAATTATTGTTAACCTTAAAAAAAAGACATAAATTGAGAAACAACTAAAACGCTTGAATTTATTTATTATAAATAAAAATACGCATGAAAAAAAGCCAAGTGTAGGGAGATTTGTTAATATATATGAACTGTTATCACATGTTTGTACGAAGTTTATTGCAGGTACTTTTGCTTTGGGCTGTATAAATTTGTTTTACCCATTAAATTGTGAAAATTAAAGAAAAGATGGATATACACGATGAATCAATTCCATCATTAAAATGAAGTAAATTCTTCAGAAAAAGAAACGCGCTTCTTGATTTAGGTCAGGAAGTTGTCGTCCAGACCAGTTGTAGAGTCAACGAAAAACCTTGAAAAGTTTTCTCAAAAATCAACTGGAAATCCACGGACCTCAGCATCAAACAGGGTCGCCATGTGGTCAGACTTATCCTAACCATGAGAGGATCTGTCTCGTAAAATGGGGAGGGCGCCTTACAAATTAGCTTGATAAGACTAATGAATCAGGACCCCAGAAAGGATAATCTCCTTAAAGATTAAAAATCAACATTTAAATCTGATATTACTCAATCCTTGAGATTGACCTTAAAGATTGAGAATTACAAACTCATGGAACTCAATGATATCTAAACTCGAGCTTGAACGAGAAAATATTTTGATCAAATTAAAACCGATTTGTTTTCTGAAAACCTATTTTCAATGCGTTCATTACCATTGAACGTAAAATCCTGAGAATTCATCGGAATTCATTAGGTCTCCTGAACCAAATTGGGTGTCAACCGTAAGAATGGTGGTTGCATAGCATGGTCGAAGACTGGACCTTGTGCCAGACCGAAAAATTATAGGGTGATCTTTGCTATTTCTCCTACAAAGGATAGTAATTGCATCCGACACGTTGTGGACCATAATCAAAAGCATGTCATTAGACATTGCCTTAACAGTTGCTTGTTCATCGCTTTCCTTTACAACCGGACGGTAGTTTACTGAAAGGTAATATACGGGACAAGTAAACTGGACGTGTGCTTTCCTAATACAAGGATTAGCAAGTGGGTGACACAAAACCATAAGTTTTGAGCTAAAATTTTAAAAATCTGAAACCCACAAAACCCACAAAATCATTTTGCTAACACCGGTGAAGGGTTATTCCGGAAAACTTGTCTAGGGTAAAATCTAGCTTAAATTTTCAAAATATCAAAAGTTTTCATAAAGATCCAATTTCCTTAAGGATCTAAATTTTCATAGTCATGTGGGACTTTAAACCGCCGTTCAAATGTGTACTTTGCTTTGGAAACCGTAAGTAAATCGGCTATTTAATTGCAAGTGTCGTTGACCTGAACCCGAGGCAACTGTGGATGGAACACCCACCTTTAACCATGGTTCTATTGTTACTATCATTGTTTATACCGTCGTACCAAAATCACTGATGTATAAAGTGTGAAGAATAAAGAAGTGATTTGTGTGAAATTTGTTTTATTTCAAGATATATATTGCTTGAGGACAAGCAACGTTCAAGTGTAGGGATAATTGATATTGCTCAAAACGAACATATATTTAGTCACAATATCGTTCCAAAATGTAATGTTTTTAATTGTAATTTCCTTATTTTTAGTTGTAATCGTTTAAATAAATAAGTGTGAAGACGAAAGACGGAGATCGCTCGAAAATGAAGATTTGAAGATGAAAACGAAGATTTGAAAGGCAAAAACGTCCAAAATGCTCAAACGTACAAGTTACACTCCAAGTGGTTTAAATTATCGAAGAAAAACGTCTAAAGATTGACAAGAATGCAAGTCGCGGAACGCAAATTACACGATATTAAATTGTACGAAAAGACGTTCGAGAAACCGGGACCGAGACATAAACCGGGCGTAAATGTACGAGACAACGGAGCGAAAATTACAAGTCAACTATGCACAAGAATATAATATAATATATATATAATTAATATAAATTATATATATATATATATATATAAAAATATGTCGACAAGTAAAAATCCAAAAAATTGTGAGCTGGATCTGGCGGCCATGCGATCGCATGGGAAATAGGCATAAATCCCATGCGATCGCATGGGTTACTGTAGCAGGCCAAAATCCTATAAAAAGGCAGTTTGATCGAGAGTTTTATACACAATATTTTCATTTCTTCTCTGCATACTTATATTTATATTTATAATTATAATTTAAGTTTATTTTAATAATAAGGTTATTGTAGCGTTTAAATTTACTGGTTTTAAGTTGAAATTCTGTCCGGGTACCGCTACGCTAATTATATCACTTTTTAGCGTTCCAACTCGCTGTAAGTCTCCACGTCCCAACTTTATTTTCACGTATCGTTATTATCGTTGTTATTACTATCGTTATTATTATTATTTATTATTGTTATCCTTTATTATTATTTTTATTATGTCTATTTCATATAAATTATATTTTTACGCCGTTATAATGTCCAACTAAATATCATAGTGGTGACTAAAATGTAGAACCTCTGGACAAATGGATTGAACCATTTATAATATTATGGTGTAACTTTGAATATTTTTAATATTGAGTTTAATCACCGACCCATTGTTATATAATTTAATATTTTCACCCCTATCACATAATTTATTAAATTAATAAGCGAAAGTGCATTAAATTTACATAAATTATGCTTCAACACCTCGGTGATCTAGACGAACATATGGACAAATTATTGACAACAATTTAGAAGTGTGATTCGGTGGTTTGGGTAATATTACAGTTTATATAATCGTGTAATTATAAAAAGGGTAAGACCGTTATAATTTTGGTTTTAACGAAAGTAAAAACTGGATTAAATCTCAATTTAAATAATCGGGGTATAATTTAATTCGCTAAAACGAGATCGAAACGAAAGTTAGATTTAATTTTAGTTAGTTAAATCTTTATAAATTGGAAGATTAAATATAAGGATATATATTAAAACATCATAATCGGACTTAAAAACAATCCATAAATCTAGAGGGGACATATTTTAGTAGCCACTACTTTACCTTATTTTAAATCTCTTCAATTTCACTTTTTACCATATAGTAAATTTTAATTACTTTTTACTATTTTGCTATATTGCCATGAAAAACCTTATTTCTTCTATTTTGTCAAATTAGTTAAATTGTATTTTTATTGTCGTTAATTTAGTTATTTCATTTTAGTTAAATTTAAATTCCGTTCAATTAAGTAGTAAACCCTAATCCAAAATCCCCCTTTTAATAGATTAACTTTTAGCGATTAAAATCTTGAAAACTCTATCTCCCTGTGGAACGAACCGGATTTATCAAATAAACTATTACTATACGGATAGGACAAAGTTGCCTATATGTGTGAAATCAGTCCGAAATCATAAGAACACCATATAATCACAAGCAATTCGTGTAATAAATTCAATCTAAATCCGATCAAAATAAAAGGACACGATCGAGCACATCAGTAGTCTTTGAAAAACGTCTCATATAGAGGTCAAAACCTCGCAAAGAAATCAATTAATATGGAACGTTTATAATCAATATGAACGGGACATTTCATATTGGGCCCAACAAACCCCATCCGTTGTAGCGGATGCTTTAGTACTTCGAGTTTTTTATCATGTCCAATGGATGTCCCGGAATGATAGGGGATATTCTTATATGAATCTTGTTAATGTCGGTTACCAGGTGTTCAATCCATATGAATGATTTTTGTCTCTATGCATGGGACGTATATTTATGAGAAATGGAAATAAAATTCTTGTGGTCTATTAAAATGATGAAAATGATCGATTATGATAAACTAATGAACTCACCAACCATTTGGTTGACACTTTAAAGCATGTTAATTCTCAGGATTGAAAGAAATCTTCCGCTGTGCATTTGCTCATTTTAAAGATATTACTTGGAATCATTCATGACATATTTCAAAAGACGTTGCATTCAAGTCGTTGAGTTCAGTAAAGATTATGATTAAGTAAATGACGGATTAGATCAATTATGGTTGGATATTATGAAATGGTATGCATGCCTGTCAACTTTCGATGTAATGAAAGTTTGTCTTTTTAAAAACGAATGCAATGTTTGTAAAATGTATCATATAGAGGTCAAGTACCTCGCGACGTAATCATATGTTATTGTATTAGTCCTTATAGATTAGGACGGGTCATTACATGTGGTATCAGAGCGGTGGTCTTAGCGAACCCGGTCTTACATTAGTGTGTCTAACTGATAGTCGTTAGGATGCATTAGTGAGTCTGGACTTTGACCGTGTCTGCATGTCAAAAGTTTTGCTTATCATTTTCGTCAGAAAATTACCTGCTTATCATTCTTAGTCTAGACACATCTTATTGCATTGATTACATGAATTGTGTATAGACAAAATTCAAATCTTAGGGTATCTGCTAATTCATATCTTAGCGTATCCGTTACTGTAAGCTTTGCCTGACATATCCCGCAAATTCCTCCGTAATCTACGAAATCTTTTGTTCTATATCTATGGATATTCTATGTAATTAGAATACCATCCGAATACTGAAAATCATTTCATATCGAAAAATCCTTATTCAATCATATGAAATGGAATTCGTCATTAGTTCAAGTCCCTCAGATTCCGAAATGGAATCCCACTCAAGCTCCGAAAGCAGTGTGACCGGAATGGACCAACCAATCAGCCATCATCTATTCTGGATGAATTGGGGATGGGTTCGTAGCCTCCTTAATCATTGGAGATAAGAAGAAGGCGATCCTTTCCATCCACCACATTGCCCTCTTGGCAAAGAACCTGAAGCACTTACCGGCGAACCTGTTCGAGACACCATTTTCTCTCTCATTTTCAGAGTATCTCGTCACGATTACATACTACATCAAATTCTAGATTTTATTTATCCGCTCGTCCGAACTGACAATCACCCCGGTGTAATAGAAGAAGTCAACGAGCTTCGTGCTCGGGTAGTGGCTTTGGAGAATATGGTGCAAAGGTTACAAACACCAGCAGCAGCACCAGCAGCATAACCAGTACCATCATCAACAACACCAACAGTACCATTGCCACCACCAACAACAACTGCATCGCAAACCTCAACGTCACAATTCGTCCCACGAGCATCGACGTCATACGCCCTATAGATACCAAGGAATACCAACAGTAACAAATGATGAAGTATTGATTTATAACTTCATCGGAGAAACATTCTACGACAATTATGTAATTTCTAAAGTTTAAATATTATCTATTCTAGCCTTAACCATAAATCAGATAGAGTAGAAACCCTGACCGGAATAGTGCGTGATTTAAAAACGACACAAGTTACACAAGCATTAACAGCAGTACCATTGGCATCATCAGCACCAGTAGCACCGTCGAAATCACCAACAGTATTACCGGCATCAGCAACGCCTACAACACCACAAATTCCGTAAACTCTATAACCCCCTCAAATATCGACACCACAATCATCAACGGATATATTGTATCAACGAGTTATGAAGCGTTAACTCATTTCCTCTGAAGAATTTATATGTATACTTTATATATATGAATTTTTAAGTCACAATGTATTTTTTTTTTTTGTACTAAGCTATTCTGTATGAATTGAATAAGGGTAGATACTACTCGGTTAATTCATATTACTAATAAGTTATGATGTACATCCTTCGTTAGCAATTTAACCATCGTTAACTATAATCTCTGTTTCAATTCAATGAATTCCATTTCATAATAAATCAAGTGTATTATTCAAATATATGTTTGATTTTACACATTCATTATCTATGTACTCGAAACTTTTCAGACAACATCATTCGTACCTTGCGAAGATCACAAGAATTCCACGAACACTAACACCATTCACTGAAGAAATATCAATAAAAATGAATAATGAAGTATTGATACATGATTTCATTTACGAAATAATCCGCGAAGATTACGTAATTTCTAAAGTTTTAGAGATTATTCAGTTCTAGTTTCAACCATAAACCAAATGAGTTTAATTTAACATTAACTCATTAAATCTATGTTACATCTGAAGAAAATATACATATTTTCATAAAGACTGTAATAAAAATTCTTTTGTACAAAATATTAATTGTGAAATTTTTTTTAACGGGTAGGTAGTACCCAAGAGAGATACAAATTCACAATTAATATGTTACATTCTTCGAATCTGATCCAGCAATCATCAACTATACTCACTATTTTCATAACAATATACATTCTTTCATAGAAATCAAAACAACCATACTCATTCAAATTCAATTATATATTCTGATTTTGAAATCGCAGAATTTAATTCAAGATATAACCGATATCATCACTCTTAGATTCCTACATCTTTCAAAGCTATACTTTGACTTCAAAGCTATGCTAGAACATCATATGCATATTAACGATTACAATCTGTGTTCAAACCCTCCGAAATTCCTGAAGACACTTCAAACAATGAACAATTGAGATGATGATCCAACCACATGTTACCCACAGTAATGTACCTGAAAAAAACCCTCGAAACCAAAGTCATAATTTAACACGTATCCGTGTCAGACCCTTTGGCATTTTTTAGAAAAAATAACTTTGCGATTCCTTTTCAAAGTAGCCAGTTTTGTCACAGCTCCAACAAGTCAACTTCAACTTTTCAATTGAAAGAGTCATATTATAACCTCAATATATACGATGCCCTTTCACCATCGTTACTGGAGAACCGTTTATGTTCCACCACATTAGCAATAAATTTACCAACAACTTCGCTGATCTTTGATTTTTAGAAAAATCGTTATATTCATTGGAACCCTATCATTTACTCATCTGCATCTTGTAACGAGAATTGCCATACGAATCATTGGGAATTAGCAATTAGTATTTTGAAATGATACAGCATGTCTACGCAAACAATTATATGTGTACATATAACGTCTATTTCCTAGACTTACATACTTCGAATGTGAAGTTTCTGAAAAACACCCTAAACTACGAACTAGTTCTTCAAATTTTGAAAAAATGCATGATGAAGCAGCAAAAACTGTAAACAACCTTAATAGTAAAAAAGTTTGATGATAAAGAATAGTGTGCTGGCAAAGCGCAGAAAAAGAGAAAATTTGGAACTGGAAAACGAATTGAGCAAAGTATGAAAGAGGCTGTGGATAAATCACAAAGACTAAACCTGCCTTCAAAGAATCCAAATGATTCAGTATCTGCTAAAGCCATTATCGAATACATTGCTCCTGACTCTAAACCCTTGCGAACAATATTCTTCATCATCCTATGATATTAGAAATTCTAAGATATCATCGTATCTTTCATTATAAATATCCTCCATATACCTGAAGACATTTCCATAATTATTCTTATCTGAAATCATTTACCTCTTCGCGCTATCTGTATTATATCATAAAAGAAACTATTTTAGTTTCTAAATTCTGAAATCTTCGAGTTTAAAATATGAATATTTTGAAGAAGTGTTAGGAACTGAAGTATGAGTTAGTATAATATAATGACACTTGATCAACGTGATTATATTACAGTAATTCATGATGAGTTTCTAAATGGAACGTGATGATTCACAGATCATAACGTCATCATGTGCTATGTTACACGACTCTTGTATTCTCTTTAACCTCTAAAATATCAAGAAAATATTTCTTGATGATTCGGCCTTTTTCGAGGTATTCTAGTAATTTGACAAGTCAAGGTAGTGTCATTACAATTTTCTTCTTAGAACATTAACAATGTTCATTCTGAAATACATATCTGCGAATTCTGGACCATTACAAGCGGTGCTTAATCGCAAGAAGAAGAAACGAAAGGACAAAACTCCGAAACAGAGATTGAGGTATAAATCACAGTAAATGAAAGAGAGCATTAACTGGGGATGACAATGATTATAGAAGACAGAAACAGGGACTTTGAAGCATAAGGGAAGATATAAAACCCAACAACAACATAGAAAATTACAAACCATATATATCGATGCAAATGGTAATATAAAGACACGGGAGAACTAAAAACACTATAAAACCAAGTGTATAGTAGAAGTAAATAGATTCTTTTGGGGGCAGATGAAAAAGAAGAACGACAGATATGAAAGTGAGGAGTATATCAAGAATCAGCACTGGATGAAGCATATTGATGAACGCTTTAAAATATGAGTTGAGGGAGAAATAATAGAAGGTGTGAGTTATAGAGAAACGAAGGAGGTGGATTTATAGTGAAATATTCGACAGAGAAATCGAGATGGATTATCGCATTAAATCGAAGAGGATTATAATTTCTTAAATCGCCGAAGAATCAAATCCTATATAGATTACAAAGATTTTCTTTAATCCAGATATCAACCGTATTGACGTCAAAAGATAAGGCAAATCTCTATTTTCTTATTTCACTATTTTACGATAGCTTCACTCATACGCTTCGAGAAATCGAATTATTTTATCCATATTTCTTAATCATGATAAAATTCTATGTATCAGCTTATATTAGTCATAATAACATTCTTACTGTTAGCCATGACGACCTCTATCAAATTTCGGGGACGAAATTTCTTTAACGGGTAGGTACTGTGACGACCCGGAAATTTTCGAACAAATTTAAACTTTGTATTTATATTATTCCGACACGATAAGCAAAGTCTGTAATGTTAAATCTCAAAAATTTTAAACTATGTTCATACATTCATTTAACCTCGACCAAATTCTGACGATTCACGAACCATTATATAAACGGATATCAGTATATATATACGTGTATATATTATAACCTGAAATATTAACAATGTACTAAACGAATAATTCTTTACATGAACGTATTTATTTCAATATGTTTATTGATATAATTATAAGATAATATCAAATGATTGATTTATCAGATACATTGTATGATTACAAGTCTCCATTGAGAGGTCCACTATGATTTAAGAAATCTTTCCTTTTTAACGGTATTCGAAATAATTGGTAAAGTGATTTACAAGAAGGAACTTGTGACGACCCGTAAATTTTCGACCAAATTTAAGCCTAACCTTTATATGTTTCCGACACGATAAGCAGAATTTGTAATGTTGAATCTCAAAAAGTTTGGAACTACATTCATGTAATCAATTACCCTTTGACCGTGTTCGACGATTCACGAACAATTATGTGTATATAGATATGTATATATAATATATAATAACTGAAAATATTAACAAAGTATTTGAAATATATGATACTTTACATGAACGTATTTGTTTCGATATATTTATCGACAGAATTAAGAGATAATATCAAATGATTAAATTATCAGATACATTATGATATAATTACGGGCCAATGTTATGAGGTCCACTGTGATTTAAGAAATCTATTCTTTTTGACAATATTCGAAAAATGGTAAAGTGATCTATAAGTAAGAACGTGGAGTGTAAATAACTTAGATGTTGGATATCGACAAGTTAAGTAACTCGACATTTTTTTTATTAAGATGATTTCATACGTTTATTAAACCTTTGGACTTTATCCCATGCTTCACCAACAGACTGTAATTTAAAAATTTGAAACCTATTATGAATATATATAATTCTACTTTTCTAAAATGTTTTATGATATAACGATTTAAATTAATATTAAATATATTTATAAGCGTATTATACGTACATAGTTTTATACTTTTACTATACTTTAACTTTACCTTTACTTTACTTTTACTTTACTTTTACTTTACTTTAACTTTAATAATTCACTTTAATAATTCACTTTAATAATTCATACTTTAATAATTCACTTTAATAATTCATACTTTAATAATTCACTTTAATAATTCATACTTTAATAATTCATACTTTAATAATTCACTTTAATAATTCATACTTTAATAATTCACTTTAATAATTCAAAAATCTATTATAAATAGAATTCAATAGGTTTCATTATTTCATAGAAACTTGAAAATATTTTTCTCTAAACTCTCTCAATCGATTTACATATATATATTTACTCCGTATTATTTCAAGATATTATTAGTATACATAAAATATTACGACGGAGTGCTGTCCGAGTGGTTTCGAAATTGTTTTTCGAGTAGCATAGGATTAAGGAAATTATGGGTTATAGCTATGGAGGTGATTGAGTATGGTTCATGGGGACGCTCGTGAGGTCAATATAGTGTTTATCATTTCCGTTGCGTCTACGTACCTTTCCTGCAATATTGAATCTCAATATTGATACGTTCGTGAATCCGAGGCCAACCTTGCACTTGTTCAATGACGTTATATGTATTTTTACTACGAAATACAGTATGGTGAGTTTCATTTGCTCCCTTTTATATATATTTTTGGGACTGAGAATACATGCGCTGTTTTTATAAATGTTTTACGAAATAGGCACAAGTACTAAAACTAATTCTACGTGGGTTTAAACCAGAAATATACCCTTAGTTTGGTAACATTAAACTACTTGTCTATGTACGGTAGGCGCGAATCCTAAAGATAGATCTATTGGGCCTGACAAACCCCATCCTGACTATGGGATGCTTTAGTACTTCGAGGTTATTTTAAACACACCTGATCTGGTGTACTTCAGAGGGTAAAACATGAACGTTAAGGCTTGTTACCGGGTGCCTACAACTTATAGAATACTTTTATACACTTGCGAGTGTACATATATTTATAAACGAAAATCTTGTGGTCTATTAATATATTGAAATGATTGTTATGATAAACCTATGAACTCACCAACCTTTTGGTTGACACTTTAAAGCATGTATATTCTCAGGTATTAAAGAAATCTTCCGCTGTGCATTAGCTTATTTTAAGGATATTACTTGGAGTCATTCATGGCATATTTTGAAAGACGTTGCATTCGAGTCATTGAGTTCATCAAGATTATTATTATGTCAATTATAGTTGGATGTATTATGAAATGGTGTGCATGCCGTCAACTTTCATTGTAAAGAAAGTTTGTCTTTTAAAAACGAATGCAATGTTTGTAAAATGTATCATATAGAGGTCAAATACCTCGCGATGTAATCAACTATTGTGAATCGTTTATAATGTATATGAACGGGTCCTTTCAGTTGGTATCAGAGCGGTGGTCTTAGCGAACCAGGTCTGCATTAGTGTGTCTAACTGATAGTCGTTAGGGTGCATTAGTGAGCCTGGACTTCGACCGTGTCTGCATGTCAAAAGTTTTGCTTATCATTTTTGTCGGAAATTGCCTGCTTATCATTCTTAGTCTAGATACGTCTTACTGCATTGATTGCATGAATAGTGTATAGACAAAATTCATATCTTAGCGTATCTGCTAATCCATATCTTAGCGTATCTGTTACTGTAAACTTTGCCTGACATATCGCGTAAATTCCTCCGTAATCTACGAAATCTTTTGCGCTATATATATAGATATTCTATGTAATTAGAATACCACCCGATAGCCGAAAAATCATTTCATATCGAAAAATCCTTTATTCAATCGAACGAAATGGAATTCGTCATTAGTTCAAGTCCCTCGAATTCCGATATGGAATCCCACTCAAGCTCCGAAAGCAGTGTGACCAGAATGGATCAACGAATTAGCCATCATCTATTCTGGATGAATTGGGGATAGGTTCGTAGCCTCCTCAATAATTGGAGACAAGATGAAGGTGATCCCTTCCATCTACCACATTGCCCTCTTGGCGATGAACCTGAAGCACTTACTGGTGAACCGGTCCGAAACACCATTTTCTCTCTCATTTCCAGAGTATCTCGTCATGATTATATACTACACCAAATTCTAGATCTTATTTATCCGCTCGTCCGAACCGACAATCACCCCGGTGTAATAGAAGAAGTTAACGAGCTTCGCGCTCGGGTAGTGGCTTTGGAGAATATGGTGTAAAGGTTACAAACACCAGCATCAGCACCAGCAACATAACCAGTACCACCATCAACAACATCAACAGTACCATTACTACCACCAACAACAACCGCATCGCAAACCTCAACTTCACAATCTGTCCCATGAGCACCGACGTCATACGCCATGCAGATACTAAGGAATACCACAACGATGAAGTATTGATTCATAACTTCATTTGGGAAACATTCTACGACGATTATGTAATTTCTAAAGTTTAGAAATTATCTATCCTAGCCTTAACCATAAATCAAATGAGTTTACTTTAATATTAACTCATTAAATCTATATTACATCTGAAGAAATATACACATATATATTTCCATAAAGACTGTAATAAAATTCTTTTGTACAAAATATTAATTGTGAATTTTTTTTTTAACGGGTAGGTAATACCCGAGAGATATATAAATTCACAATTAATATGTTACATTCTTCGAATCTGATTCAGCAAATCATCCATTATACTCCCTACTTTCACAACAATATACATTCTTTTATAGAAATCAAAACAACCATACTCATTCAAAATCTAATTACATATTCTGATTTTGAAATCTCAGAATTCGATTCAAGATATAACCGAAATCATCACTCTTAGATTTCTACATCTTTCAAAACTATACTTTGACTTCAAAACTGTCCTAGAACCTCATTTCTATTCATGGAACTCACAAAAATAATTGTATCATTCAAAATCTTAGAACATCATATGTATATTAACAATTACAATATGTGTTCAATCACTTCGAAATTCTTAAAGACATGCGAGATGATGATCCAACCACACATTACCCACTGTCATGCACCTGAAAAGCTATCGAAACCAAAGTTATAGTTTAACACCTATCCGTGTCAGATCCTTTGATATTTATTACCAAATATAATTTTTCAATCTCTTTTCAAAATAGACAGTTTTGTCATAGCTTCAACAAATCACCTTCATTTGTTTATATGAATAAACCTTATTATAACAATTACCCCTTCATCATTGTTACCGGGGAACCTTTCATATCTCGCCACATTAGCAGTAAACTTATCAACAACTTCATTAACCTTCGACTTAAGCCTCTCCGAAAAGCCACCATACTTATTCATTAAAACCCCATCATGTACTCACATACATCCTGTAACAATAATTGTCACACCAACTACTGAGAATTAGCAATCAGTATTTTGAATTTCGCGACAATTTTACGTCAAAAGTTATATGTATACATATAACGTCTATCTCCTAGACTTACATACTTCGAATGTGAATTTTCTGAAAAACTTCCCAAACTATGAACTAGTTCTCCGAAATTGGAAAAATGCTGATGAAGCAGCAAAAACTGTAAACGACTTTAACAGTCAAAAGTTTGATGATAAAGAATAGTATGGTGGTAAAGCTGAGAAAAAGAGAAGGTTTGAAACTGGAAAATGGATTGAGCAGACCATGAAGGAGGCTGTGGACAAATCACAAAGACTAAACCTGCCTTCAAAGGATCCAAATGATTCAGTGTCTACTGAAATCGTTAGCAAACACCTTACTTCTTATTCTAAACCTTCACAGACAAATCTTCTTCATCATCCATCTATGTTAAGAATTCTAAGATATCATCGTATCTTTTATTATAAATATCTTCGATATTCCTGAAGATATTTTCAAAACTATTCTTATCCGAAATCTTCTATCTATTCGCAATATCTGCGTTACAACATAAAAAGAAACTGTGTTAGTTTCTAAATTCTGAAGAAAAAAAAATTCGAATTTAAAATAGGAATGTTTTTGAAGTAGTGTTGGGAACTGAAGCATGAGTTAGTATAATATAATGACACTTGATCAATGTGATTATATTACAGTAAGTCATATTGAGTTTCTAATGGAACGTGATGATTCACAGAACATACTGTCATCATGTACTATTTACACGACTCTTACATTCTACCCAATTTCCAAACATATTAAGAACATATCATCTTGATAGCTCTATGTTTTCAGATATTCTGGTAATTTGCCAAATCAAGATCATGCCATTACGATTTTCTTCTTGGAACATTAACTATGTTCATCCAAAAATTCATATCTACAAATTCTGGACCATTATCCGCTTGACTTAAGGTCGGGAAGAGAAAACGAAAGCATGAAGCTCCGAAATATAATGGAGAATATAAAGCCCGATAACAACCCCGAAATTACAAACCTTGTATATCAATGCGTATAGAAATATAAAGACACGGGAGAATGAAAAACACAATAACCCCAAGGTAATGGTAGAAGAAAATAACTTCCTCCGGTGGTAGATGAAAAAGAAGAATGACAGATATGAAAGTTAAGAGTATATCAAGAATCAATACTGGATGAAGCATATTAACGAATGCTTTAAAGTATGAATTGGGGAGAAAGACTAGAAGGTGTGAGCTGTGGAAATAAAGAAACGAAGGGGGTGGATTTATAGTAAAATATCAGACAGAGAAATCGAGACAGATTATCGCATTTAATCAAATAAGATCCTGATTTCCTTAATCATCGAAGAACCAAATCTTATTGCAAAGATTTCTTTAAATTCCATGAATTCTGAAAATCAATCATAACTACGTCATCGGTTAAAACGAATATACGTTTACTCATTTCACTCTCTTGCGATAGCTTCACTTATACTCTTCGCGTAATCAAATTGTTTTATCTATATTACTCAATGATGATAAAACTCTATTTATCAACTCATATTCTTCATGAAAACATTTTTAAAGTTAGCCATGACGACCTCGATCAAATTTCGGGACGAAATTTCTTTAACGGGCAAGTACTGTGACGACCCGTAAATTTTCGACCAAATTTAAGCCTAACCTTTATATGTTTCCGACACGATAAGCAGAATTTGTAATGTTGAATCTCAAAAAGTTTGGAACTACATTCATGTAATCAATTACCCTTTGACCGTGTTCGACGATTCACGAACAATTATGTGTATATAGATATGTATATATAATATATAATAACTGAAAACATTAACAAAGTATTTGAAATATATGATACTTTACATGAACGTATTTGTTTCGATATATTTATCGACAGAATTAAGAGATAATATCAAATGATTAAATTATCAGATACATTATGATATAATTACGGGCCAATGTTATGAGGTCCACTGTGATTTAAGAAATCTATTCTTTTTGACAATATTCGAAAAATGGTAAAGTGATCTATAAGTAAGAACGTTGAGTGTAAATAACTTAGATGTTGGATATCGACAAGTTAAGTAACTCGACATTTTTTTTATTAAGATGATTTCATACGTTTATTAAACCTTTGGACTTTATCCCATGCTTCACCAACAGACTGTAATTTAAAAATTTGAAACCTATTATGAATATATATAATTCTACTTTTCTAAAATGTTTTATGATATAACGATTTAAATTAATATTAAATATATTTATAAGCGTATTATACGTACATAGTTTTATACTTTTACTATACTTTAACTTTACCTTTACTTTACTTTTACTTTACTTTTACTTTACTTTAACTTTAATAATTCACTTTAATAATTCACTTTAATAATTCATACTTTAATAATTCACTTTAATAATTCATACTTTAATAATTCATACTTTAATAATTCACTTTAATAATTCATACTTTAATAATTCACTTTAATAATTCAAAAATCTATTATAAATAGAATTCAATAAGTTTCATTATTTCATAGAAACTTGAAAATATTTTTCTCTAAACTCTCTCAATCGATTTACATATATATATTTACTCCGTATTATTTCAAGATATTATTAGTATACATAAAATATTACGACGGAGTGCTGTCCGAGTGGTTTCGAAATTGTTTTTCGAGTAGCATAGGATTAAGGAAATTATGGGTTATAGCTATGGAGGTGATTGAGTATGGTTCATGGGTACGCTCGTGAGGTCAATATAGTGTTTATCATTTCCGTTGCGTCTACGTACCTTTCCTGCAATATTGAATCTCAATATTGATACGTTCGTGAATCCGAGGCCAACCTTGCACTTGTTCAATGACGTTATATGTATTTTTACTACGAAATACAGTATGGTGAGTTTCATTTGCTCCCTTTTATATATATTTTTGGGACTGAGAATACATGCGCTGTTTTTATAAATGTTTTACGAAATAGGCACAAGTACTAAAACTAATTCTACGTGGGTTTAAACCAGAAATATACCCTTAGCTTGGTAACATTAAACTACTTGTCTATGTACGGTAGGCGCGAATCCTAAAGATAGATCTATTGGGCCTGACAAACCCCATCCTGACTATGGGATGCTTTAGTACTTCGAGGTTATTTTAAACACACCTGATCTGGTGTACTTCAGAGGGTAAAACATGAACGTTAAGGCTTGTTACCTGGTGCCTACAACTTATAGAATACTTTTATACACTTGCGAGTGTACATATATTTATAAACGAAAATCTTGTGGTCTATTAATATATTGAAATGATTGTTATGATAAACCTATGAACTCACCAACCTTTTGGTTGACACTTTAAAGCATGTTTATTCTCAGGTATTAAAGAAATCTTCCGCTGTGCATTAGCTTATTTTAAGGATATTACTTGGAGTCATTCATGGCATATTTTGAAAGACGTTGCATTCGAGTCATTGAGTTCATCAAGATTATTATTATGTCAATTATAGTTGGATGTATTATGAAATGGTGTGCATGCCGTCAACTTTCATTGTAAAGAAAGTTTGTCTTTTAAAAACGAATGCAATGTTTGTAAAATGTATCATATAGAGGTCAAATACCTCGCGATGTAATCAACTATTGTGAATCGTTTATAATGTATATGAACGGGTCCTTTCAGAACTAGACAAGGGTTAGTGGAGTTTACTGTTCGATTTCCTATAAAGGTGTTAACTAGTTAACTGTCATATTATTTAGAGTAAAAGAGAAATGTTGGGAATATAGATAACTTAGAAAATGAATATCGACAAGTTAAGAAAAATGACTTTTTTTTTTCATTAATGTAATTTCATACGTTTATCTAACCTTCGGACTATATCTTACGCTTCACCAGCAAATAATAATTTAAAAACTTGAAAACCTATTAAGAATTATATACGATTTTACTTTCCTAAAACATTTTTTGATATAACGATTCCCATTAGATTAACCTTTAAACAAAATGATTCCTAAATATATTTAACTTTGAAAAACAAATTATAATGTTTATTTGATTTGATTTCAAACGTACTAAAACGTTTTCAGTTTAAAAAGAACTTTATTAATTAAACATTTTAAAATAACTTGTTTATGAATGTTGAAGAATTTAATTAAAGTTTATATTATAAATTACAAGTATATATATAGTGTTTCAAAAAAATGTAAACGTGATACGACGTAATATTTTTCTATTATTTAAATGATTATAAATGAACTTTGAAATATAATTACTTTTGAAAAACTAAAATATAATATTATTAAATAAATATTTCAATCCTATATAATATGTACAAAATTATATTTTTCTTTGAGAATATATATATACATATAATTTACAAAGTGATTAAACATAATATTAACTAGATACAAAACGTTTTGATTTAAATTACCCTATGTACATATAACGAGATGTCGATTTATAGATGCAAATGACCAAAACATTCAAATGTATAAGTTGCATTTCATGGAGTATAATTATTGGTGAAGTAAGTCTAATTATTGATAAACGTACGTGTCGCGAAACGTAAAGTACAAGTTTTCTAAGCGTACAAAAGGACGTTCAAAAAACCGGAACTGGCACGGAAGTCGAGTGTCAACGTATAATTCATCGGTGCTAAAATTACAAATCAACTATGCACGAGAATATAATATAATATTTAATTAATTCTAAAGATTAAATATATTAAATATTAAATATTATAAATATATTACATACCAAAAGTGTTGGCAGCTGGAAAGTAGTCGATCATGGGCTGGCATGGGGTGTTAGGTGCTGAAATCTTCTATAAAGCATTCGAGTTTTGGTTCGTTTAATTCACTTTTCTTTATATCTATCTCTCGAATTCTTAATATAAATATATATAATAATAATAATTATTATTATTATTAAAAGATTAATATTAATCTTAATATTATTATGAGTAGTATTAGTGTTATTATTAGTATTATACATAAAATACTACGACGAGGTCATGAGTGGGTTATTTCAAAAATGGATTTTTATGAGCGGGATAGAGCTAAGGAAATTATGGGTTATAGCTATGGAGGTTATGGGTATGGATCAGGGGTATGCTCATGAGGTCAAACTAATGTTTATCATCTCCATTACGTCTACGTATTTTCCTACAATATTGAATCTCAATATTGATACGTGAGCACTCATAACTTAACTTTTATATATTAATAGTGTATCCCTGACTAGTGCTCAAGTATATAGGGTTATGCATGCTTGTACATTTATTATTTTCGTTAGATAGGTTATGTTAAATCCTGAATTAGATACATATGCTACTGAGATAGGGTATATGATATGCATGTCGTTGGAAAGCTAGCGAAAAATTAAGAACTTTTCATTTAGAACTCGAATGATTTCGATGAACAGATTAGAAGTTATAGTCAACTGAATTTTTGTATTATTGTTAAAATGATTATTATTACTATCGTCGTTATTATCGTCGTTATAACTACTATCAAATTATTATTATTATTATTATTATTATTATTATTATTATTATTATTATTATTATTATTATTATTATTATTATTATTATTATTATTATTATTATTATTATTATTATTATTATTATTATTATTATTTTTATTATTATCATTATCGTTATTAATAAAAGGTATTATCATTAAAAATTATTATTTTTGTTATTATTACTATCGTTATTATCATTAAAGTTATAATTAGTATTATTATTTATCATTAAAATAGTTATTAGTATTATCATTAATATTATCATAATATTTATTATTATTAGTATTATTATAATTAAAACTAATATTAGTAACATCTAATTATTATGATTACTATTATTATCATTATTATGAACGTGATATAAAAGACGACTAAAAGCTATTAACAAATTGATTAGGAAATAATGAGTATGAGTATCATGATGAAATTTAAATATTGAAAGTTATTGATTTAGATAAAAATATCGTTTTCATTATTTTTATCATTATTATTATTAAAAGTATTATTAATATTAAAACTATCATTTTTACAAAAATTATTATTGTTAATAGGAATATCATTGTTAATATAAAATGTCATTATTATTATTAATAAGAATTATCATTTTATCATAATAACATTTTTCATAAATATAAATATTGTTATTATTATTAGCAAAATAATAATAACTATTATTACAAAATAATACAACTTTTACTTACTATTATTATTATTTTCGATGTTATTTTATCAAATAAATATGTGATACAAAAATATTGTTCTATGTGTAAAATAAGTACATTAATAAAACCTATCATATTGTTTTTATGATATTAAATGAACTTTATAAATTTTATTATTTAAGATATATATAAAAGTATATTTTTTTATTTTATAAATTTTAATATTAAATTTTATTTATTAATAAATGAATTATATTATTTACTCTAATAAATCCGTTAAAAATATTTAAATATATAAAATGACTATATTTAAGTTATATAATAATCATGAATAGATTTTGAAAGTCATTTTGGTCAAGTTGACTTTTGGTTGACTTTTGCATATTAGTCTCGAGCATTAGGATTGTGGTACACTATGACTTGACTTAAATTGTTAGAAAAATATTGACCAGAATATAAATATATATAATTAATATAGGTTCGTGAATCCGAGGCCAACCTTGCACTTGTTCAATGCCATCGTATGCTTAATTACTACGAAATACAATATTGTGAGTTTCATTACTCCCTTTTTAAATGCTTTTGCAATATATATTTTTTGGACTGAGAGTACATGCGCTTTTATAAATGTTTTACGAAATAGACACAAGTAATCGAAACTACATTATATGGTTGAATGATCGAAGCTGAATATGCCCCTTTTGCTTGGTAACCTAAGAATTAGTAAACCAGTCTACTAATTGACGCGAATCCTAAAGATAGATCTATTTGGCCCAACAAACCCCATCCGTTGTAGCGGATGCTTTAGTACTTCGAGTTTTTTATCATGTCCAATGGATGTCCCAGAATGATAGGGGATATTCTTATATGCATCTTGTTAATGTCGGTTACCATGTGTTCAATCCATATGAATGATTTTTGTCTCTGTGCATGGGACGTATATTTATGAGAAATGGAAATAAAATTCTTGTGGTCTATTAAAATGATGAAAATGATCGATTATGATAAACTAATGAACTCACCAACCTTTTGGTTGACACTTTAAAGCATGTTTATTCTCAGGATTGAAAGAAATCTTCTGCTGTGCATTTGCTCATTTTAAAGATATTACTTGGAATCATTCATGGCATATTTCAAAAGACGTTGCATTCAAGTCGTTGAGTTCAGTAAAGATTAAGATTAAGTAAATGACAGATTAGATCAATTATGGTTGGATATTATGAAATGGTATGCATGCCTGTCAACTTTCGATGTAATGAAAGTTTGTCTTTTTAAAAACGAATGCAATGTTTGTAAAATGTATCATATAGAGGTCAAGTACCTCACAACGTAATCATATGTTATTGTATTCGTCCTTATAGATTAGGAAAGGTCGTTACAATTACATGTTTCGGTTTAGAGTTTCTGAGATTTTTAAAAAACACCTCGGTTAGTGAAACCGGAAACCAACATTCATGACTTATGAAACTATCGAAAATTTTTGCATTAATTGTTGTGTGCCATTATAGGAATTCTTTAATTGTTCAAGAATTTCTAATTTTAGATTTTTATTTACCAAAACACTATTGATTAACCTGACAAAATATTGGCCGATCTTTCTCTCTTCTCCCATCATCATCGTCGATCATCATCACCATCATATATCCATCAATTTTCAAATTCTATCATAAATTAAGCTTGAATTTTCATAGTTAGTGATCGATTAAGCTTTAATTTCAAGTGTTCTTGCATTTTCTTGCTCTAGGTCATAAGGAAACCCAAACCCTAATCTTTTATAATGTGATGTTTTAATGTTAATATGTCACAATTAAGGGGTTTAATTAGTGTATTTAACAATTGTTTAAGTGCTTACACATGTTTTTCATTGATTTTGATGTTATTGAAATTCATATTCATCTTTAATCTGATTATTCAGACTAGCTTGGATTAACGAAAAAGAAACCTACGGGTATTGCATAAACACAGGTTCCATTCTTTCGAGTATTTCTCTTTTTTAATTGTTTAGCCATGAAAATTCTTTCACTTAATATTAGAGGATTATGGTTGGATGATAAACTGAAATTTAATTGGTTTAAAAAAGTTTGCTTTCAACAAAAACCAAACATAATCGCCTTACATGAAACGAAAGCGGAAAAGATTTCTGAACAATGGATCGAAAAGATTTGGGGTAATTGTGACTATAAATACGCCTTTAAAAAATCCAAAGGGAATTCGGGCGGGATTCTAACGGTTTGGGATCCAAATATTTTTGTTACTAACCGTGTTGTTGAAAGAGAGTCCTTTATTGCGATAAAAGGACATTGGAAAGATGTAGGTACGGAGCTTATCCTGGTAAATACATACGGTCCTCAAAACGACAGTGAAAAAAAAGCAAATGTGGGCTGACTTATCCGATATCCTGAGATATCCTAACGCTATGTGGGCCATCTTCGGGGATTTCAATGAAGTTAGATTTAATTTCGAAAGAAAGAACACTGAATTTTGTGAAAGACGAGCAAAAATTTTTAACGATTTCATCAAAGAAAACTCCCTCCTCGATCTCCCTTTAGGGGGTAGAACATACACACGGATCAGCGACAACGGTAGAAATTTTAGCAAGCTTGATCGATTCTTAGTTTCTGAAAACTTCATTCAACAATGGATGAACGTAAATGTCTTGGTCCTAGACAAGAAACATACAGACCATTGCCCCCTAATCTTAAAGGATGGTGACATTGATTTTGGGCCAAAACCGATTAAAGTCTTTGACGATTGGTTGAATCACAAGGAATCACATAATGTCATTAAGTCTGCTTGGAACATACAGGTTAACAACAATAGACCCGACATCATCTTTCGAGAGAAATTGAAAAAGGTGAAACAGGAACTTAGAAAATGGTACTCCACTTCTTATGACAAGATGAAAATTGAAATCGATGAATTAACAAAAAGCGTGAATGAATGGGAACGAAAAGCCGAGGAATGTGATCTTAGTGAAGAACAATATCAGATTTGGGCGAAAGATCGAGAACTTCCATTTCAAAAAGAAAAAAACACATGTAGAGATGCTCAAACAAAAAGCTAGATATAAATGGGAGCTGGAAGGAGACGAAAACAGCAAATTTTTCACCTCTTATATCCGCTGGAGGCACCAAAAAAATAACATTCACGGGATTAATGCTGCAGGTATTTGGACTTCCGATCCTATTAAAATAAAAACTGAAGCTTTTAATTTTTTTCAGGGCCTCTTCAATAAAAATAATTCGGAAGGATGGATGCTTAATGAGTGGGACGGCTCGAAATTGGAAGACCATATGGCCGATGCATTGGAAGTTCCTTTTTCAGAAAGCGAAGTGATCGAGGCAATCAAAGGGTGTGGAAAAAATAAAGCACCAAGACCCGATGGTTTTAACATCAAGTTCTATTCGAAATTCTGGGACATCATCAAAGGAGACCTTATAAGAGCAATCAACTGGTTATGGGAAACAGGACAAATCTCAAACGGATGTAACGCTTCTTTCATCACTCTCATTCCCAAGGTTAAAGGCCCACTTAATTTTTCTAACTTTCGTCCTATTAGCCTCATCGGTAGCTATTATAAAATCCTATCAAAAATTCTCTCAAATAGAATCAGGAAAATAATCCCGAGGCTAATAGGCGATGAGCAAAGCGCTTTCATCTCGAATAGATACATTTTGGACGGCGTTCTCATTGCCCTTGAAACTATCTTGATCTCAAATCTAGAAATCAAAAAAGTTTTATTTTTAAAGTAGATTTCGAAAAAGCCTTTGATTGTCTAGATTGAGACTTCCTTAGTTCCATAATGAGATCTATGGGGTTTGGTTCCAAATGGGTAAAATGGATTCAATCGTCTCTAGAGTCGACCTCAATCTCGATTTTTATTAACGGATCACCAACCGATCAATTTTTTTCCCAAAAGAGGTGTAAGGCAAGGAGATCCTCTCTCTCCGTTCCTTTTCATTATTGCGGGTGAAGGTTTAAACCACCTCTTAAAAGTTGCAACCAGTAAAAGTTTGATAAATGGTGTCAAAATTGGAACTGATAAGGCTGTCGTTTCTCACCTTCAATACGCTGACGACACCATTATTTTTGGCAATTGGAATAAGGTAGAAGTTAGGAATATTTTGAATATCCTAAAATGTTTTGAGGATCTATCGGGACTTAAAATTAATCTTGGCAAAATTTGTGTTTATGGAATCGGCACCTCTAATATCGAATTAACTAGTTTAGCCACTTGGTTTGGATGTAAAGAAGGTTCATTTCCCTTCCACTACCTAGGTTTGCCAATAGGTGCTAATCTAAAACGATATAATAGTTGGTCACATATTTTTGATAAGTTTAAAAAGAGACTTGCCGATTGGAAAGCAAAAACCATCTAGTATGGGGGTCATCTAACTCTCATCAAAGCGGTCTTAAGTAGCCTTCCACAATACTATTTCTCTCTTTTCAAGGCACCGATAAGCGTGATAAAAGATCTTGAAGGTTTGCGTTGTGATTTTTTTTGGGGCGGGTCGAGTGATGAAAGGAAAATGGCTTGGGTCAAATGGAATCAAATACTATTGCCACTCGAATTCGGCGGTCTAAATGTTTGCTCCCTAAAATTAAAAAACCTATCCCTCCTATCAAAATGGTGGTGGCGATTTTTAACCAACGAGAATTCATTTTGGGTTCGCATAATTAAAAGTATTTATGGAAAACACGGCGGGTCGGATTGTTTTTCAAACATTGACAAACAAAACTTAAAAAAGCTCTTGGGCCGCACTTGGTTTAATATCATTAGCATTGATCAACCCCTAACCAAGTTAGGGTGTAATTTGTCTAACTCGTTTGTTAAGGATGTAGGTTCGGGCCGTGACACTTCCTTTTGGAATGACAAATGGATCGGTGACTCCCCATTGCGTGCTAAGTTTCCAAGGCTTTTCAGGCTGGAGGTCGATAAAATTGCTCCTGTTGCGAATCGAATCACCTTGGACCCTGCTAATTCTGCAGCCGCAAATAATATAGATACTGTTCCTTCAGCCGCAGCTCCCTACACTGCAGCCCCTGTCTCCCCTGACCCCGCTGATGCTGTTATTATTCCACCCATCTCGACCAAAGTTACAACTACTTCTAGTCGGGTAATATCTCTAAACTGGGCATGGTATACACAACCCAAATGGCAGGCTGTTGATGAACTCATGGAGCTCATTAACGTGATCAAACATCACTCATTTTCGAATAATGATTCTTCCTAGTGGACTTGGATACATAACGGCAGTGGCATCTTTACCACCGATTCGTGTATGCAACTTCTATATTCGCTCTCTCTACCTTCCCAAATTCCAGCGGATCGCACTATCCAAAACCCTTTCGTCCCACAAAAAATAGAGATTTTCTTATGGAGGGCGAAACAAAATAAACTACCCGTAAGATTTGAACTTAATAAAAAAGGAATCGATTTGCATTCTACAAGATGCCCGGTGTGTGATGACGGTATTGAAAATCTTCATCATACATTACTAACGTGTAATAATTCAATCGACATTTGGAACGGCATCCGAACTTGGTGGATTCTTAATCAAATAAACTTTTCACGTATCCAGGATCTCGAATTATGCAATAATAGTCAATTAAATTCCACGTTAGGGAAGACTTTCTGGCAAGCTATTGTTTGGATCACATGTTACCATATTTGGCTTAACCGTAATGATCGAGTCTTTGGTAGAAATTTTCTTCGCTCATCAAAAATTATCTCTGATATTCAAACAAGAAGCTTCGAATGGATCAATTGTCGATGGAAGAAAGGTAATCTTGATTGGTTAAAATGGATCACGAACCCGAGATACTTCGATGGAATCTCCTCAAAAGAAGGAATCGGTTAGCGCAGGTTTTTTATGCCGGAATCTTTCGTTTTCTTCTTGTCTCGAGGCTAAGTGGGGCATGTCCTGGATGCTTTGTCGCTGGCTTGGTACAGCACCGTGTCTAGTCTATTCCCCAGCTTGTCGTTACAAGTTGTCCCCGTTATCTTGTTTAGTAAACGAACGATGATGGCTTTTTCCTGCTTTCATTTCGCTAAACATTCCTTCTTGTATAGTTAGTCTCCGCTTTTTTCTTCGTGTCCGTAATAATTTAGCTAGTCGGGTTCTCTTATATTTTTTTTCTAGTATTTATTTTTCTCATGTTGTAATTCCTTTTTATTATTATTAATAAAGTTTGTTGGCCTTTCAAAAAAAAAAAAAAAAATTATTCAGACTAGCTAATAATTTTATTATTTTTATATGATTGCATATTTGAATTTTTCATTGAAAAAATCGTTTACTTCATATAGGACTCGTGATTTTTCGATAAAAGGTGAATTAGTTATGAATTTTCTAAAGTACAAATGTTTTGTTGAAGGATTTTTCTGACCTACGAGTACATTTAATTCGTTTTAAAAATATTGGTAAAGTGTTAACGGAATGAAACTTTTTGTGGTTACATCGAACTTAAATACAGAACTTTTTCAAGTAGCTACATATCATTTGGAGTTGTGATGATTTAATTATGATTTTTCAAGTAGTTACATATCATTTGGAAAAAAAAAAAATATATATATAAATGTCTGTCTCTGATAAATATGGTCAATTAGTTCAATTTTTTGACTGAGTTATACATGAAACTTGTAGAAGTTTCGAGCGGTCAAAATTTCTAAAACAAATCCCAAAAAATAAGTTTTTGTACTTGTGACATTTCCGATCTATACTTGTTTAGTTTTGTTGGATAAGTTTTAATAAACCCTTCTCACTCTAGGTTGATTAATGTGAGTTACCGTTATACGTCTAATTGCGAACTTTGTTGCTGCGTACCCTAAGGTGAATTTATGGTCCCATTTTTCTTTAATTTTTTATACTCATGGGATGAGAATACATGCTTGTTTTACCATTTTACATTATGAACACAATTACATACATTATTATTATGTGTGAGTTTCAACCATAAAGCCTTAAACTCGATTACGTTAATTTACTGTTTTGTAAGCGCGAATCATATGAATTGATCTATCATGTTTGAAAATCACACCTAAATTGAACCGGGTGCATATTACTTCATAAAAATACACTTGGTTGAGTGTACATATGTATAGGGTGCAGATTGTATATTTCTATATGCATGTATTAAGTTTCGTAATGTGGGTGCTCATGGTACATATAACAATTTTTGGAAAATTAAATCTTGTGGTTCATTACTTATATGATTACAAGAACATAAACCTATGAACTCGTCAACATTTGTGTTGTCATATTAGCATGTGTATTTTCATGTTCTTAAGTTTTACTTCTACATGTGTAGTAGATGTCAAGAATGGTTCATACATTTCGAGATTTACCATGAAACATATGATTTCGCATTCATTAGTACTTATCACTTATGATACATTTTGTTTTAAATTGTGTTACTTTGGACATGTTGAGTATTTGGATATTCAAACCTTTTTAAAATCAATGATCTTTTGAAAAAACATTCATATAGATGGAGCTTACCAGGGTTCAGATCTCTTGGTAATATGTAACGTCATGGTGGTTTTGATGGGAGTATTACATTAACCAAATCCTTCTCGACTGTAACCTTCAACATTTGATGAATTGTAACTAATAGTTGTGTATCAATTGAGTTTCATCTTCATCATTATAACTCATATATATATATATATATATATATATATATATATATATATATATATATATATATATATATATATATATATATATATATATATATATATATATTCAGCATGATCTTCATCGTAACCTCAACATAATCACAAATTCATGATAATCTAGTTTTTTCAACTTGTATCAGAGCAGAAGAACGCTTCGTTCATCGACTCAGATCAAAATTCGTGATCAAAAACATCAAAAACTCATCTTTATCCTTCATTTTTCCACCAACAATACATGAAAATCACTTAAATCAATTTCTTCATGATAAATTGAAATTGATTGTTGATTTGTGGTTAATAATAATCAATAAAGCTTCGAAAATTATCATATCTCAGTTACATCAACCACATAACACAAAATCGTCTGCCAAAGTTTATGAAATAAGTCAAACTTTGACTTTCAGTTTGTTTCAGGGCTTATAAATCATCACCGAGGCTTTGGATTTTAATTTAGAATAACTTCCGTACTTAAACCTTGACCTGGAAGTACCTAAATCGATTTTTACAATTTAACTTTTCTTTATTCATCAAACCGCTATTGTGCTATTCAATTTCTCGAATTAAAGTGTGTTTTTGAGACTGAAATTCATTCATACAAGTTCCACGATGGTGCTGGAGCATAACTAAATCATTTGAGACACAAAATCACACGGAAAATAAAACTTACAATTTCGCTGTAGTTTTTGAACGAAATTCTACATCGAAATCTTCATAGTACGCAAGAGAATGTAGTTATCACCAGAAAAGTTTCTTGAATATTCATTCGCATTCCCGAGTACTTCAATTGCAATTCACATTTCTCAAACAGATTCATCCGCGTCGTTTGATTAAAGGTTCTAGATTCATTCATGTATGTTGATTTATCCGCATCGAGGACTACACGTTTAAATTTGAAACTGGTACTCGGATAATTAGAGTTGATCTGAAACACACAGTTTATTAGGGTTGATCAGTATCACACTGTTGAGAATTAGGGTTCGTAAGGCACGATTTTGAGGAATAACACGTTCATTGTGAAGAAGTCCATGCACGATTTTGTTTGTCCGGTTACTTTGAACTTGGGCCAAACTTCATTTAAAAGTAAAGAAGACCTAATCAGGACCAATCAAAGCCCAATTAATTCTCAAAGGATAGCAACTAATCATGCCCACACATGGTTAAGGCCCGTTTCAGATTTTTTATTAAAGATAAAAAAAGGCCCATTGGTTGGATTATATTCTAGCATAGTCCAACAACTCAAGTAAATTCTGGCTCACATACCTGAATCTATTGAATATCCAAAGTTAACTGCCAGTTAAATTCCTCCGTTAAATATCTAACGAAGGACATACGGTGCAAACAAATGTAACGAATTACATTAAAATTTCTAACGAAATTTGTAAAAGTTTACTTAAGATTCGGTTTCAATCCAAACTCCACTATCAATGGAACACCATAAGTTTCTTGAAAGACATTGATGACAAGGATAAAAATTTGATTAATGACGTTGATGTAGAAAATACAATTTTTTATAGACTTTGATTTGTTCTTGAAATGATTGAACAACCAGAACGCTCAATATTGTTCACAATACAGATAATCATTTTCTGGTAAATTTAGGACGCTTGAAGCACAAAATGAAAATCTACGACAAGAAAATAATAAGCTCAAATCATAAATGTTCTTTCAACTCTCAAAAATTTTGACTCTTCACTCTGAAAATAGTCATCTTAAGTCCGAACATGCTAAATCGACACTTATTTCAAAACCTATAGTGATGTTGATGGGTATACAAGTTGAAATCTCGGAATACAACAAGCCAGAGATTTCATAATAAATAAATATGCTCTTTTCCTACGGTTAAGAAAAAGGTTACTTCATTGAAGTTCCCTAAGGTTACTCAAACTCACAAACATGTTTCCCACAGACAACAAAGTGATTCCCATTACTAAGCAAAAAAAAAGCGACCATATTTGAAACCTACCTATGGGAAATATGAAACTCACTGGATTTCGAGATCAATGCGGATGATTTGCTGTTAAACCAAAGCAACCAAGTTCCATGAAACGAAGTAATTTGTCAAGTAAACCATTCAAAACCACCTCTTTAAAACCATTCAAGTACTCATTAAAAGAGTTGTTTTCCTTTAAGACATGATGCATGAGTCGTGCTAAACCAAAACTTTTTCAAACCAATATTCAACCTCAGAGGGATTGAAGATCAATTAATCACATCGATCGTACCTACAAATTTTACACCAAAAACAATGACAAAACAAATCGTGATACCTACCACTCTAACTTCTGCATCAAATTTCCAACAACAACTTTTCTCACTTCTTATGTCCGATTGAGGGGGAATGGGAGCTAAAGAAAATCATCAAACAAGCACTTTCCTACACCCCTCTTAATTCAATAAATACATATATGAACAACACACACTAAGGGGGTGAAAAACGTTAGAACCAAAATATGGTGTGCATTGTGATCAAGGTGTTTCCAACAACTACATCGATAGCCAACAACAGAGAATTTTCCGAAAGAAGAAGTTTCTACATTTAAAGTCAACAACCACGGTTATTACAAGGGGAGATTCAAACAATTCAAAGAGATCCCCAAGAACTTAAAGTCCAATTGATCAATCAACGCACATCAAAAGAGAGATTGTTAAGTTCGTTTTGTCTTAGTTAAATGAAGTAAAGGATGATAGTATAGACATATAAATACTATCATCACCATTAGTTAGTCAACATTTCCCCTCTTAATGTCACCCACACTTACACCATCATTTTCACCTAGTTAACTAAATCCCTCTCAACTTGTAACCTCCAACACTTGATGAATTGTGACTAATAGCTGTGTATCATTTCAGTTTCATCTTCATCATTATAACTCATACACATATATTTATACACATAGATATATACAGTATATACACATATATATATTCATCCTGAGCTTCATCATAACCTCAACTTAATCACGAATTCATGCTAATCTAGTGTATTGGTTAGTGATATTGCTCAATTACATCATATATATCTATCGCAATATCACTAAAAATACTCTATATTCGAAGATAATGAAGATGATCTACAAGGGATATGTCAAGATGCGCGAATTTGTATCGGAAGAGTAGTTTGCAAAGAATTTCGATGATTTATGACATCGGTTGATCCCGATACGAGTTAGTATCAAGATAGCGCTTTAAAATGATATAACAAAGCCTCCGATATGTGAGAGTTCGTCCAAATGAGCTAATATTAAAGAGAAAACGAAACAGTGCCTTAAAACCCACCAGGACGCCGTCTAGCTATCCGGGACGCCGTCCTGGCCTTCGCAAAGGGACGCCGTCTTTCAAGTTGGGACGCCGTCTTGATCATTAAACCGGGACGCCGTCCTGCCTTTTAGGACGCCGTCCCAAAGTAGGTGTACCCGATTTATCTGCTTTTTACCTAATTTCTCCACCTTAAAATGTCATTTTTTGGGGACTGTTTCATTAGAGTTACGCACAGAGAGTTTCAGGGACGATTTTGAAGAGCTATTTGGAGAATTCCAACCTCTTTGAAGAGGCCAAACATCAAGGCATCATCCATCAACATCTTCTTCATCCAAGAACTCTTGTTCTTGTAGGTTATTCACTTGTTCTCAGAAATGATTTCAGTTTATAATTTGATTGTATTGTTGTCTGTTACCATGATTGTTGGCTAGTTTCTATAATGTTTGTCTAGATTAATAACCAAGGTATTGGATGTAAACTTATTGATTGAATGTATTATGCGTGATAGATTGAAGCTTGAATTAAGAACCATGCTTATTGTTGTTAAAACCATTTGTATCTAGTTAATTGATATGTTGTTGATAAAGAGAACTCTTGTTGATGTATCATATTGATTTACAATCAACTTGTCTTAGATTGATTGTTTGCTAAACCGGACCAAGGGGGTAAACTAGATTAAAACGGTTAAACAAAATAGGAATGAATTGTGTAGAGCGAACGCAAAGGCAATTGTTATTCAAGTCTTTAATCTTGTTGATCAACTAGTCACAAACGAAAAGGTCTAAGTTATAGGGAACCCTCGCTTAGTAATTCTAGTTTGAGTACTTGCTAAAGAGAACTCTTGGCGAGTCGATTTAGGTGATTAGCATGCTTATAGTTATTTGATTACAAATACAAGAACCATAGTAAAAAGGGAACCCTTGAGCTTGTTATTGTATTTGCGTGTTTATCCGAGAGAACTCTTAGTAAAACCTATTAGATAACTACACACATAATTATTCAATCAGGACTTAATATCTAATTTACATCCAATACCGAGGGTAAAATATCTAGATGAACATTTCATCTCTTTGATTTAATTCAAAACTATCTTTATTGCTTTATTTGCATTTATTTGCATCTTATAAACCAAAAGACTAAAAATATTGTTTTTACATTTAACCTTCTTTGATTTGGCTAAATCGTTAAAACAGCCACAAAACATAAAACTTGTACTTTTTACTTTAATTAACTTAGTTAATCATAATATAGTTGCTACTTCTAGTTTGACTGATATACTGTCCTTGGAACGATACACGGATTTTACCATTATCTATACTACTACACGATCGGGTACACTGCCCGTTAGTGTGTAGCAATCTTTAAAACCGGTATTTTTCATAAGATAAATTATAGACACGATTTCGCACATCAAGTTTTTGGCGCCGCTGCCGGGGAAAGTTTTGTGTCAAAATAGGATTATTGACTAATTTGTGATTAAGTAGTTTCTTAATTATTTTTAAATTATTAATAGTCTTTGATTTAAATTTTTGTAGAATCGGTATGTGTGATAGTTTTTGTTAGTTGTGTGATTGACAGATTATAGGTTGCATATGCCACATACCCGAAGTTCAGAATCTCCATTATTTACACCATTGACGGAACCGGATAGAAAGCTTGGTAGAATCCCAAAAGAAGTGCTTGATATTTTTGAATCTTCATCAAAGCAGGAAACTTTTGATTCAGAATCAAGTACCACCAAGCCTAGATATTCAGACTTTGGTAAACCAGTTCAACCACCAAATTTTGAAATGGAAGGAGAAAGACCGTTGGTACAAAGACAATCAATGGCAGAAAGGATGAAAGCGACGCGAACCGGACAAGGTAGTGCTATTACTCCGCTCACGGGTGAGGTAAATTTTGAAATTAAAGGACCTATTCTTCAAATGATTAATAATAGGTGTCAATTTAGTGGCGGTCCTAATGAAGACGCAAACGAACATATTCGTCTCTTTGAAGAGATATGTCTTCTTTTCAAATTAAAACCAGAAACTGACCAGGCTATATTTCTAAGACTTTTCCCGTGGACACTCCACGGGGAAGCAAGAAGTTGGTTAGATTCATTAGCCGAGGCTACGATAAGAACATGGGATAGTATGATGGAAAAATTTCTTAAGAAATATTTTCCAGCATCTAAGTCAGCGAGACTCCAACAGGAGATTACCCAGTTCTGTCAAAAGCCTATGGAAACCTTGTACGAAGCATGGAATAGATTTTCCAAAATGCTTAGAGGTTGTCCAAACCATGGTTTGGATACCTTTCAACAGGTTCAAATCTTCTATAAGGGTTGCGAAGTTGCAACCCGAATTTCCATTGATCAAGCATCCGGAGGTTCAATTATGGACAAAACCGAGCAAGAGGCTTATGAGATAATTGAGAAATTAGCCGATTATTCTCATGAGTGGCATCAAGAACGCCCAATTACTCGAAATGCTCAAGTCCAAAGCGCCGGTGCTTATGATGACTTCAGCTCCCTAGGTGTAAAAATAGACGGTGTTGTCCGAAACATGGACAAAATCACAAAAGAAATCCATAGTATGAAAGTAGGTTGTGAATACTGTGGTGGTCTACACTTAGGTAAAGATTGTGATGCCGGGTTAACCATGGCTCAAAAAGAAGAAGTGGCTTTTATAAGCCAAAGAAATAATAACCAGTTTCAGGGTAGAGCCCAATTTAACCGTAACTTTAACAACCCTTACAACCCTCAAGGTCAAAATTCTAATTTTCAACAAGGGTCAAGTAGTGGGTTCCAACAACAAACTCCGGGTTATTATCAAAAACCCCAACAGGAGGAGAAAAAGTCAAATTTAGAGAATATGTTGGAAAAGTTAATTGCATCACAAACTCAGCTTGTCACAAACATAAATCAAACCAACGAGAAAAACGAACATCAGTTTCGTAACCAACAAGCATCAATCCAAAATTTGGAAAAACAAATGAGTGGTTTAGCCAATTTACTGAGTGAGAGAAAACCCGGTAGTTTACCGGGAGATACCAACAAGAACCCCAGAAATGAGCACGCAAATGTTATTACCACACGGAGTGGTTTAGCATACGATGCTCCACAAATGCCCGAAAATTCTGATTTCAGAGTTCCATTGAACCAAAACGATGAACCGGTTAAGGAGCCGGAAAAAGTGGTTGAAAAGGAAGAACGGGAAAAACCCGTAGTGAAACCATATCAACCACCGCTCCCATTCCCAAGAAAACAACAACAAGAAAGGCTAGAAGCCGAAAGGCTAAAATTTCTAGATATGTTTAAACAGATAAACATAAACATGCCTTTTATTGATGTTATCTCCGAAATGCCAAAGTATGCTAAGTTTTTAAAAGACTTACTTACTAACCGAAAGAAGATGGAAAGCGTTTCATCAGTAACTTTAAATGCTAGATGTTCCGCGCTGGTGTCTAACACACTTCCTGAAAAGCTTCAAGATCCGGGTAGTTTTACTATTCCATGTCTAATGGGTGACCTTGATTGCATGAGGGCATTAGCCGATTTGGGGGCTAGTATCAATTTAATGCCCTATTCAATTTACCTTAAGTTAGCCCCTGGGGAACTCAAAACCACACGAATGGCTATTCAACTAGCTGATCGCTCTATAAAATTCCCTCGAGGAATAATAGAGAATTTGTTAGTTAAGACCGGGAATCTGATCTTTCCGGCTGACTTTGTGGTTTTAGACATGGAAGTTGATGAGAGAATACCAATTATTCTGGGTAGGCCATTTTTAAATACTGCTCGATGTGTCATTGATGTTTATGACCAGCAGTTGACCCTTAGAATTGGTGAAGCTAGTGCGACTTTTGCAATTGACAAGTCATTGAAATATCCCGAATCTTCGGATGATACTTGTTATTTCATGCAAAGCATAGATTCGCATTACGAGTTCTTGCAGGAATCTCCCGAATCGGATGAAACAGGTGTATACGATTTGGCAAATGGAGATGATGAATTCACTGAAGAAGAAATGGATGTGATGGCCACATTTTTGATGGCCAATGAGTGTGAACCAACTGATGAGGAAATAGAAACCCTGAGTAAGGATAGCGAGTACCGGAGTCGATCCTCAATTGAGGAACCTCCCATTTTGGAGCTTAAACCGCTCCCTGATCATCTTGAGTACGCTTTCCTTCAGGAAGATTCAAAGCTTCCGGTAATTATTTCCTCACTTCTCTCTCAAAATGAGAAAGAACGTCTTGTTTCCTTGTTACAGGCCCACAAACCGGCCATTGCATGGAAAATCCATGATATAAAAGGAATTAGTCCTTCTTATTGCACGCACAAGATCTTAATGGAAGAAAATTCCAAACCAGTGGTGCAACGTCAAAGAAGACTAAATCCTCATATGCAAGACGTTGTCAAAAAGGAAATCATAAAATTACTAGATGCAGGTCTAATCTACCCAATCTCAGACAGTCCGTGGATAAGCCCGATTCATTGTGTTCCTAAAAAGGGTGGTATAACTGTTACCACCAATGATAAGGACGAGCTTATCACAACACGAACTGTTACGGGGTGGCGGGTTTGTATAGATTATCGAAAGTTAAACGAAGCCACAAGAAAAGACCATTTTCCTCTACCATTTATTGATCAAATGTTAGAGAGACTTGCAGGAAATAGCTTTTATTGTTTCCTAGATGGATTTTCGGGGTACTTTCAAATTCCCATCTCCCCCGAAGATCAAGAAAAGACTACCTTCACGTGTCCCTATGGCACCTTCTCATATCGCCGAATGCCCTTTGGTTTATGTAATGCTCCTGCGACATTCCAAAGGTGTATGATGGCCATTTTCCACGATATGATTGAGGATTGCATGGAAGTGTTCATGGACGACTTTTCAGTCTTCGGTGACACTTTTGATTCATGCCTTCTAAATTTGGAGAAAATGCTAATCAGGTGTGAGAAGTCGAACTTAGTGCTGAATTGGGAGAAATGCCACTTTATGGTTAAAGAGGGCATTGTCTTAGGGCACAAAATCTCAAGTGTTGGTATTCAGGTGGATCCAGCAAAGGTTGATGTCATTGCCAACCTTCCACCTCCTTCAAACGTAAAGGGTGTTAGAAGTTTTCTTGGGCATGCCGGGTTTTACCGGCGGTTTGTTAAGGATTTTTCAAAAATCGCAACGCCATTGAATAAACTTCTTGAAAAAGATGCACCCTTTGTTTTCACAAGTGAATGCACTAAGGCATTCAAAATTTTAAAGGAAAAACTTGTTAACGCACCAATAATTATAGCTCCAAATTGGTCTTTACCATTCGAGCTAATGTGCGATGCATCGGATTTTGCGGTTGGTTCAGTCTTGGGCCAACGGGTTGAGAAACGTTTTCAACCCATTTATTATGCGAGCAAGACTTTACAAGGAGCCCAATTAAATTATACAACAACAGAAAAAGAGCTCCTTGCGATAGTCTTTTCCTTTGACAAATTCCGATCTTATCTTGTCCTATCAAAGACTGTTGTCTTTACTGATCATTCGGCATTAAAATATCTTTTCTCTAAGCCGGATGCAAAACCTCGATTGTTAAGGTGGGTCTTGCTTTTGCAAGAATTTGATATCGAGATTAAGGACAAGAAAGGTGCAGAAAATCTTGCAGCGGACCATCTTTCTAGACTCGAAAATCCCAATCTTGAAGTACTCCATGAATCGAGTATTAAAGATGATTTTCCCGGAGAATTCCTAATGAGAGTAGAGAAGGTGGAGGATCCGTGGTTTGTTGACTTCGCCAATTACATTGTTGGAGGATACCTAGAAACTGGTTGGTCACATCAGAAAAGAAAGAAATTCTTTAGTGACCTAAAGTACTATTTTTGGGAAGACCCTTATTTATTCAGGCGATGTGCGGATGGAATTATTCGCAGGTGTGTTGCGGGGAAAGAATGCACCGAAATTCTGCTTGACTGTCACCGTGGTCCAACAGGTGGGCACTTTGGTCCCCAAATTACGGGGAAGAAAGTTTACGAGGCCGGTTTCTATTGGCCTACAATATTCAAAGATGCCTACGCTGTTTGCAAGGCTTGTGACGCGTGCCAACGGGCCGGTCAAATAACTAAACGGGATGAAATGCCTCAACAAAGCATCCAAGTATGCGAGGTGTTCGATGTTTGGGGAATTGACTTTATGGGCCCCTTTCCAAAATCTCACTCTTACCTCTACATACTTGTCGCCATAGATTATGTGTCTAAATGGGCGGAGGCAAAGCCTCTACCAACAAATGATGGCCGAGTAGTGGTAAACTTTTTAATGGAGCTTTTCTCTAGATTTGGCACGCCTAAAGCTCTTATAAGTGACCGGGGCACCCACTTTTGCAATAAGCAAATGGAAAAGGTGTTGAAAAGATATGGAGTAATCCATAAAATTTCGACATCCTATCATCCCCAGACGAGTGGGCAAGTAGAAAACACCAACCGGTCATTAAAACGCATATTAGAGAAGACCGTTGGTGCTAATCCAAAAGAGTGGTCCAACAAGTTATATGATGCATTGTGGGCATTTCGCACGGCCTACAAAACACCGATTGGAACAACTCCTTTCCGTATGGTATACGGAAAAGCATGCCATCTCCCGTTGGAGATTGAACATAAAGCACACTGGGCGTTAAGGGCATGCAATTTGGATTACCAAGAAGCGGGTCGATTACGTTTGACCCAAATAAACGAATTAGACGAGTTGAGGCTTGACGCCTATGACAACTCTCTAATTTACAAGGAAAACACTAAACAATGGCATGACAAGAGATTGAAACATCGAAAAGAATTTATGGAAGGAGATCGTGTCCTTGTTTATAACTCTCGTTTCAAGTTATCGCCAGGAAAGCTAAAGTCCCGATGGACGGGACCATTTGTGGTTAGAAGGGTGTACCCTTATGGTACAATTGAAATGGTAAACTGGAAAGGCGATACTTTTAAAGTGAATGGCCACCGGGTCAAACACTACGTTGATGGTCCCCTGGAAATTGAGGATGAGGTTAGCCTCAACTTCAACAAAAACGCTTAAATCAAAATGGGGACGAGTTTGGTGAACGACTCGTAAAAAAATGGTTCACATTTGTAATTAGGTTTGTATTGTGTGTGCTATAAATTTTTGTTTGGTACAAAACGATTACCGTATGACCTCGAAACGCGAACGACTCGAAAATTCAGATCAGTGGGTTTTAGTGTTACGGGACGCCGTCCCATTTGGCCTAGACGACGTCCCAATATGCAGACCGAGACGCCGTCCCGACCGGCAAGACGCCGTCCCACTTAAAAGAGCAAGACGCCGTCTTAATTTGCTCGACGCCGTCCCAACATACTAATCGAGACGCCGTCCCGAACCCCAAGTCAGAAAAAAAAAATTACGCGTTTTATACCCTTTCCACTTATTTTTCATCCACAAAAACACACTCTTATCTCTTTCTCTCTGCCCTAACCCGAACCAAACTTCAAGAACCCTAATTTCTACTTCAAATTCGCGATTTTCTCTTCAATTTCAAGCTTCTAATCATGAACTTTTGGGTATGAATTATACATTTCTTCACTTTTCTTTATCAATTAATTACATTGTATGTTTATATTTATCAATTGATTAAAGATAAGTGTGGGGTGTTTGATTTGCTTGATTATTGTTAAGATTAACATGCCTTAGATTGTTTAAATTGCCCTTATGTGTTTATTTTGCAAAGATTAACATGTTCTTTAGGGTTTACTCATGATGCTAGGGTTTGTAAAATTTAAATCCGAATTTTAAGTGCTTAATTCATGATGTTGGGTTTATGTTTGATGTTTATGATTCTTGTGAAGTATTTGATTGTGTTGGTGATGTTGATGTCAACTTGGCCGGGTCGTTTTTGAAAGTTAGTGAATTTCTAAGCATATTGTGAATTGTAATGAATTTATGAAATGTGTATGCTTGTTTTTCATTTGTTAGGTCATGTTGAATCAAATAAGGGAATGGAATGCCATAATGTATGATGTTATAAGGTCATTTGAGCTAAAAGTTGTGAAAATTGTATTATGATTTGTGATGAATATGATTAGAATGCAAAGTTAAATGTTATGACCTATGACACAACATACTTGAATCCTTTAAGTCCTAAGTTTGTGTTACATTGTGATGTTATGATTTTCATTTTTGAAAGTGTGCTAATGAATTCAAGTTGACTTTGGTTGACTCTGGTATAAACTTGTGAACGTGCACTTTTGTGTAAATGAATCATACTACTTTTGAACTAGGAATTGAGTGATTAATCTCTCCTGCTATTCGGTTATATTTTGGCTAACATTAACACAACGATTTCTATGTTCTTTTGGTTTTGTGTATAATGTTTTGCAGGGACAAACTAGCAGGGGAGGACCGGCGGCTAAAAGGGGAAGGCCATCGGGTTTGGCTCCACCAAGACAACCACCACCACCACAGGAACAACATCATTCATCATCTTCTTCGGGAGAAGAAGAAGGGGAGGATCTCAATGATCCTCGGGTTTGGTTAAATCAGGTACAGAATGACGATGACTACACCGAAACCTTTGAAAGAATAAACCGCAGGCCCATTAATGCTACTTGGTATTTCATTTGGGGGCCATTGGAGGAGGCGGGCATGCGCCGTCATGTTACTAATTTACTCGCCATTCCATACAATAGAGTAGTCACCCATGCTTGGGAACATCTTTTTAGCATCAATGAACCAATCTACCCGGTGCTTCTTAAAGAATTCTACTCTACAATGCGGTTTAGCAATGTAAGCGATTATTTATCCGCTGAATTTCTACGGTTTCGTCTTGGAGGCCAAGACAGGGGTTTGAGCAGTTTTCAGGTGTGTAGAATTTTGGGTATTTTTGAAGAATTCACCGACACACAGTTAGGTGAATATTTGAGGGCTTCGGATTATGTTGGCCGACATCAGTTTGATGACACTTCTTATTGGCGCAGAATTTGTAAGCCAAATATTGCGCCTGCTCATTTTCGATCAAGCAAACATCGGTACAATGAAATCGCAGCCCGAGATGATAAGCTGCTTCACCGCCTCATTGCATGTACTTTTAATGCAAGGATAGAGGGTAATGAGAAGGTGAAAACCTTAGATTTGTGGATTATGGATCAGATCAAGCGGGGGGCCTATACCGATATTCCTGGGTTAATTGGTAATTATTTTCTTTCCATTGCTACCGAGACGCGGGTACGGAAGCCACTTTTAGGAGGACACTACATAACCCGATTTGCCCGACACTTTAACATTGATTTCGACAGATTACAGGAATTACCGAGTATAATGAAACCTTTGAAAAAGGTTTTTTATATTAATGCCGAAATCATTATGAAAGACAGAAATGGGCATTTGGTCCCCTTTGCTGCAGCCGGTGCAGGTGGCGCGAGTGGCAGTGGTGTTCAACAGGAACAGGAGCAGGAAGAGGAGGCAGAAATGGAGGCCCAAACTAATGTTAATTTGCAGGTTCCGTGGCAACCGTCCCAAGCGAATTGGGACAGTTTAGTTGGTAGTGTCAACAACATGCGATTGAGCCCGAATGAACAAAGGACGCACAACCAACAAATGTGGGATAGTCAGCAGCGAATGGAGCAACGACAGATTGCTCAAGTGCACGATCAGGGATGGATGAGTTATGGTATTGATTGGAATAACCATAACTCAGAGTTGTTTTATTCCAACCCCGAGCAGTACTATGGGACGACACGTCTGACACCCCAATATTACACGGATCCTCAAAATCCACCTCCGCCTCACCCGATTTATGATAATACCGCTGCGTTGCAGGATGCTCGGAACAGATTTGAGCAGCAATATCCACAGGGACGCCCGTACAGAGATGGTTCGGGTAATTATTTTTGGCCGTTTGATAACTAGGCCTGCGTGCCTATTTGATCATTTTGTACTTTGGTTTGAGACTATTTTATTTGTGTGATGTATTTTGATACAATTTCGGTTTGTAATAATTTACTAATGTGTGATTTGATAAACGGATGTGGTTGTAAAAACACCGTTATTTTTATATGCTTTGTGTGGTTTGTTTATTTGTGCAGCATGATTGAACTTCCAAGACTGGCATTAAGTTCAGCGACATTTGATATTATGATGTGTGTATGATGATAATCGCGGACTAGACGATGTTCTTATGCTGGCAGTAAGTTCAGCGGCATCCGTCTACTTGTTCCACGATTTACAGGTTAAAAATTGGAAATTTCTACAATCACCCTATCACTTTGCCCTCTAAATTTAAACCTTTTTCTGATTTCATGCAATGAGGGCCTTGCATGATCTCAAGTGTGGGGTGGGGAGTAGAAATTTATCGGGAACTCGTTTTACTAAAATTAAGGCGTTCAAAGCAACATAACTTGTAAAAGGTTAAATTTTATAAAATTGATTTTAAAATTTATCGACGGATTAAGATCAGGTTTAACAACCGAATTTCCGTTATAAATATAAATTTTTAAAAGATATTTTATAAACTTAATTGATTATAAGCTTATTTAAAAAAAATTTTAAAATTTTCAAGTAGCCTTAAAAACGATTAAAAACCCAAAAACCACGTTATACACATTATGGTCTTAAAATCTAGAAAATAAATGTTGGTTTACATTTTAAATTATTAATAGTCTTTGAAGTTGCTCCATCATTCAATTATTTGAATGAAAATCCTACTAGTTTAGTAAGCTAACTTGTAGGTCACTTGTACCAAAACGAGTGTAAACCGTGAGAGAGCGGTGATTGTATAGCGTGGTCGGAAACCGGATCTCGCGCCAGATCGAAAACCTTAAGGGCGATCCTCATTGTTTCTCCTAACAAGGACAATGTTGCGTCCGACCACTTATATGACCATACATGATGTATTCATTCCATCCTAAAGGGAGTCAAGTCTCCCGAACGACACACTTGCTGATTTATTTCAGAAGTTGTAGTCCAGACCAGTTGTAGGGTGACAAAAAGTCTTGAAAAGTCATTGCTAAAATCAACTGGAAATCTACCAGGCCTCAACATCAAACAGGGAAACTGGTAGTCAAAGCTTATCTCAATGAGGGAGATTTGCTAGCCAAATGGGAAGCGCACCATGATACACAAATTGTCAGTGATTGATCAGATTTCCAGTGGATAACCTCCGGAAAGGTAATATATCAGCTTTTAAGCCTGATGAACTTCAATCTTTATGATTGACTTAACGGATTAGATAATTACCTCATGATTGTCAATGATATCCGGACGTAATGTGTATCCTCCTAAGCACATTATTTTCTACCGACATCTCACGATGTTAGGTACCGTGGGAGGGATTGGCTTGACCAATAGCGGGAAACCCGCACTCATTTTTCAAAATTCAAAAATCCGACAAAATCGGAAAACGTGTCTAGTATTTAAAAACTAGCATGATATTTTCAAAACCATAAAACGTTTTCATCAAGGTCCTGATTTCCCTAGGATCAAATTTTTCGGATACTTGGCTCTAATCTCCCAAAAATGTGTGTGTGTGTTTCCATTGTGTATAAAGCGTGCGTGTGATTTCAATAAATGTGTGATATACTTAAAGCGTGTGTTTCTATAGTGTATATAGCGTGAGTGTGTTACTTAAAGCGTGCGTTTCATATAGTGTGAATTGTGTTTTCATATCAACGTGTGTGTTTCGTGTGTTTCGAGTAATTCATGTAATGTTTGTAATCTATATTGTGTGATTATGATTGATAGTGTTCTACTTTGTAACGAAAGAATTGCTTGAGGACAAGCAAGGTTTAAGTGTGGGGTGTTTTGATATTGCTCAATTACATCATATATATCTATCGCAATATCACTAAAAATACTCTATATTCGAAGATAATGAAGATGATCTACAAGGGATATGTCAAGATGCGCGAATTTGTATCGGAAGAGTAGTTTGCAAAGAATTTCGATGATTTATGACATCGGTTGATCCCGATACGAGTTAGTATCAAGATAGCGCTTTAAAATGATATAACAAAGCCTCCGATATGTGAGAGTTCGTCCAAATGAGCTAATATTAAAGAGAAAACGAAACAGTGCCTTAAAACCCACCAGGACGCCGTCTAGCTATCCGGGACGCCGTCCTGGCCTTCGCAAAGGGACGCCGTCTTTCAAGTTGGGACGCCGTCTTGATCATTAAACCGGGACGCCGTCCTGCCTTTTAGGACGCCGTCCCAAAGTAGGTGTACCCGATTTATCTGCTTTTTACCTAATTTCTCCACCTTAAAATGTCATTTTTTGGGGACTGTTTCATTAGAGTTACGCACAGAGAGTTTCAGGGACGATTTTGAAGAGCTATTTGGAGAATTCCAACCTCTTTGAAGAGGCCAAACATCAAGGCATCATCCATCAACATCTTCTTCATCCAAGAACTCTTGTTCTTGTAGGTTATTCACTTGTTCTCAGAAATGATTTCAGTTTATAATTTGATTGTATTGTTGTCTGTTACCATGATTGTTGGCTAGTTTCTATAATGTTTGTCTAGATTAATAACCAAGGTATTGGATGTAAACTTATTGATTGAATGTATTATGCATGATAGATTGAAGCTTGAATTAAGAACCATGCTTATTGTTGTTAAAACCATTTGTATCTAGTTAATTGATATGTTGTTGATAAAGAGAACTCTTGTTGATGTATCATATTGATTTACAATCAACTTGTCTTAGATTGATTGTTTGCTAAACCGGACCAAGGGGGTAAACTAGATTAAAACGGTTAAACAAAATAGGAATGAATTGTGTAGAGCGAACGCAAAGGCAATTGTTATTCAAGTCTTTAATCTTGTTGATCAACTAGTCACAAACGAAAAGGTCTAAGTTATAGGGAACCCTCGCTTAGTAATTCTAGTTTGAGTACTTGCTAAAGAGAACTCTTGGCGAGTCGATTTAGGTGATTAGCATGCTTATAGTTATTTGATTACAAATACAAGAACCATAGTAAAAAGGGAACCCTTGAGCTTGTTATTGTATTTGCGTGTTTATCCGAGAGAACTCTTAGTAAAACCTATTAGATAACTACACACATAATTATTCAATCAGGACTTAATATCTAATTTACATCCAATACCGAGGGTAAAATATCTAGATGAACATTTCATCTCTTTGATTTAATTCAAAACTATCTTTATTGCTTTATTTGCATTTATTTGCATCTTATAAACCAAAAGACTAAAAATATTGTTTTTACATTTAACCTTCTTTGATTTGGCTAAATCGTTAAAACAGCCACAAAACATAAAACTTGTACTTTTTACTTTAATTAACTTAGTTAATCATAATATAGTTGCTACTTCTAGTTTGACTGATATACTGTCCTTGGAACGATACACGGATTTTACCATTATCTATACTACTACACGATCGGGTACACTGCCCGTTAGTGTGTAGCAATCTTTAAAACCGGTATTTTCCATAAGATAAATTATAGACACGATTTCGCACATCAGTTAGTATAGATACACTAATTATTTTTTATATTTTTATAATATATATATATATATATATATATATATATATATATATATATATATATATATATATAATAATTAATTTTATATAAATAATAGCTAAAATAATAATATCTTAAATACGATTATAAGAGAGAAAAATTGCATAAACAATAAATATGAAATTACGTTAAATTAAATAATATATAGAATAAAAAAATAATATGATGTAATTAACGAGTCGGGCTCTAGTTCGTAAATATTAAACAAGCCGCACTCGACCTTGAGATATTTGTCTTGAATTGATTCGAGCACAAGCTCTATAAAATTTTAACAGTCCAAGCTTGATCCTGGCCGAGCTCGACATGGGCTCAGCTCGTTTACACCCTAGTTGAAAGTACAATATTTATCAAAAATATATAAGATGACAAGAGGAACAAGTTTGTGATTTATAGTAATGTATATACATTACTATGTAAGATATTTGGAGCTAAGGAACCATTTCTTGATCGAACTTAGGAGGAGCAACATCTGGTTGATGTAGTTATTTCTAATGGTGGTGATTTTATTAGGTTAAATGTGGATAATGTTCCTATTTATCTATGAAAATATGAAATTCTTGTTTATTCTTATATCAATTTGAAATAGAAGGTTTTTGTAATGATAAAAGATGATGAAACTATGAAGAAGATGAACTCGTGAATTCAGTTACAATATGGTTGAGAGGAAAATTCAAGAAAAAAAAAACCTTAGAAGAATGAGAGTTATGTGCAAAAACTCTTAACAAATTAAGAGAAATGATGATATTTATATGACCGTACCATCATCCTTACATCACTTATTTTCACCTCAACATATATCACATTTTTTGTACCTAACAATTTCCACGGTGCCTGGTTCGGAATCTTTCTATAATCTAGAATGTAAGACGAATCTCGGTTGATGGATAATATATGCTTCTAGTAGTGTTGATTGCATCGAGAATGCAGGCGAAGAAGAGGTTGAACAAGAATAGAGCGTCGATGAGGGATGACGACTTCACAATCCGTGATGAAGATAAGATGATTGACACGGGAGAAAAGGAGTCAGGTTCTTTTGAGGATCTCGTAAATCGTGGCTTGTTGCCTCCTTTAAAGGCTATTTTGATCGAAAACCCAGCGTTCAGTGTTTTAACTTATAAGTTTAAGACCCGTCTGGGTAAAGAGATTTGTCGAGAGAAAGCCAATGGTAAGATGATTAAACCAAGTGCGACGGGAAGAGAGTTTTGTTTGATCTTCGGTCTTTGTCTCTGTGTAGGTTCTATTTAGGTCGTTTGTTTTGCTTGGTTAGTGCTTTTTTCTTATTTTGTAATGTATTTAGGGTTGGGATTAGTGTTTGTTGTGTTTTGCTTTTTTCCTTGAATTTGCGATCTTGATGTTTAGTTTTGTTCTAACACGGCTCAGTTCAGATAATGTTAGCTTGGTGCCGTTTTTTGACCATTTAACTTTTTAGTTTCGAGCGTAGTTTGGTGAGGCTGTATCCTTGTTTCAGCATCTTTCATCGTTCACTGAAAATGCATTAGTTATAAAGTTTTCGTTATTTTTGCATATATATATATATATATATATATATATATATATATATATATATATATATATATATATATATATATATATATATATATATATATATATATATATATATAGTTAATAGTAGTATTTGTTGATGCATATTTTTGTTGGTGCATAATCCCGAGTTCTATTATGTAATAAGTTCTATTAGTTTTGTATTTCGTATTTCAGTCATGTATGAACATCGTCATTAATACTTTGTATTTGAATTTCTTAGTATAATGTCGTGAAATGGTTAAGAGCAGTTGGTTGGCTGCTCAGACCATCGACCGATGGTAGGGACCATCGGTCGAGGGACTCTCACCATCGGCCGTAGGTCACAGACCACCGGCCGATGGTCACTGAAGATATATATATATATACGGGTTTTGTGGTTCATTTCAAGGTTACACACCACAAACCCTTTAGCCGTCGTATCATTCTGTGTTTATCATCCCAGACCAATCCTCAACCGAATACAAGGCTCTAGGCATCGATTATATCAACTATTTGTTGGTTAGATTGATCCCGATAGTTAATTAAGTATTCGACTCGCCCTAGTTATCATTTCTGCCATTAATCTAAGGTAATTCGTTTGATCTAAGGTCCATAGTCCATCTACAAAGTGGTATCAGAGCATAGAGTTGCTGATCCAAACGTTTTTGAGTCGATTTTATAGTTTTCTTGTTTTAGGGTTTTGGTCAAAACGGGTTTTCAATCAAAAGTTGAAATTTTTACGTTTAAATCTTGTGTTTTCGAGTCTATTTTTGTTCAAGGGTGTTTTTCTGAGGTTTCTATCGGTTTTTTTTAAGTCTAGAACGTCAAATTTGATTAAGATTGAAGTTTTTGTCGAAAAACCCTAGTTTTATCTGCCCAGAATTCGTAAGAACTACCCTCAGCCGATCGTCCTCGACCATCGACCGTTCCTCACGACCCTCGACCGTACGTCAGACACAATCGGCCGATCGTCTAGCAGTGAACCGGAGGACAGTCTTTCATAACTTAGAACCGTTTGTCTTAACCATCGGCCGTTCATCTTTTGTCCATCGGCCGATCGTCTGTTATCATCGGCCGACTGACTCGTCCATCGACCGAAGGTCCTTACGCTAAGATTGAGCTACTGAGTTTTCACCATCGGTCGGCAGTCTTAGACCTCCGACCGATTGTCACAGTCCTCCGACCGATCGTCTCGTCCTTCGGCCGATCCTCTTTTGAGACAGAATCTTTTAATTGCACTTAAGTATTCTTAATCAGTCTTAATCAGAATCTTAATTAATCTTTTATTTTCAAACTTAATCAGTTAACATGTCGGACACTAATGAACAAGTGATAAATGAATACAGCGCGTTAGTAATTGCACCTGGACTACAAAAAATGTTACTTAACGAAAGTGAATCTGGATCGACAAATAAAGTACCTCGACTTGACAATCTTAAAGACTTCTTGGACTGGAAAGTTAGGTTTGTTATTTACTTAAATGGTGTTGACTCTAGACTTTGGGAATGTATTGAGAATCCATTTGTTTGGCCTTGTGGAGGTGATGGTGAACCCAAAGAAACTCAACAGTTTAGTCCTACAGAGCGTGAACAATATAATCTTGAGTGTAGATGTTATGCTCAGCTAACGCAAGCGTTGTCAAAGGACATTTTCCAGCAGTTCAAAAACCGTAACAAGAATGCGTATACTCTTTGGTTGGCCCTTCAATCTGCAACAGAGGGTACTGCTACTTATCGGGCAACAAAAGGTAAGGTTTTGAAGGATGAATGGAGGGTGTTTGCTGCTCTCCCATCAGAGTCACTGAGCCAAACTTTGGAGAGATATCGTTTACTGGTAGCAGAGATGGTGGATTATGGGATTGATGTACCTGATGATAAGGCAGTCAGGGTGTTGAAAGATGGTCTTCCAGAAAAGTGGGACCATGAGATTGAAAAGATTCAGAACATGTACAACACATCAGGTCGTACGTTAACATTGACAGCTTTTACTTCTAAGTTGATGGAGAAGGATATTCAGGTAGAAGCTAAGAGGAAGAGACTTGGTTCTGTAGCTGCTTCTGCATCCACTTTGGCTTCATCTTCTGGTCATGCTCCATTACAAACAGCCTATATTACAGCAAATGCTTCTCAAATGTCTGCTCCACAATATCAGTCTGGCTACTTTAATGCTAAATCACAAGCTCAGACTCAGAATTCTCCCTCTCAACAGACTCAGACTTAGACTCCTGTGTTTCAAACTGAGAATATCAAGAAGAGGCCCATCGAATCAATTCAGGAAGATATGGCTTTGGTAGCTATTGTTGTTAACTCATACAACGATATGATTAGTGGACAAGTGATTAATAGTCATCTTGAAAATGAAGACTATGATCAGATTGATGAGGACGACCTTGAAAAGATGGATATACTTTATTGCATGGGTAGCATTGTGAGACGGGCTAGGAAGTACTTGAAGAAAACCGGACAGAGGTCTTTGAGTTTGAATCGTGATTCGAAGTTTGGTTTTGATATGTCAAAGGTTAGGTGCTTCAATTGTGATGAGCTTGGTCATTTTAAGAAGACTTGCACGAGGCCACCCAAGACTGGTTTTTCTGATCCTTTTCACAATACAACCATTTCAATTACTCCACAACATGTTATTGTTGAGAAAGAATCTTCGGGGTCTATTCAATCTAAGGCCTTGACGACCACGTATGCTGATGAAGTATGTGACTGGTCCATCACGGCAGATACACATAAAGCTAATGTTGTGTTTGTAGGTAAAACTGAAGCTGAAATTGAAGAAGAAAGAATTGCTAGGAAAAATGCAGGTTGTACTGGAAAAGATAATCCGAATTGCACCTGCTATGTGTGCAAATGTGATGCTAGAATGAAAAGAGCTGAGGAGATTATGAAGTTGTGCCTCAGAAAGAGGATTAAAGATCGATTGTATGATAAGTTTCGCCAAGCTCGAGACCTATCAGATTTTGAGTTTTCGACTGATTCTTCCGATGAGGATGAAGAAAGAAATTGTCATGTTGGTACTTGGTTCAGACAAGAGTTGGGACACTTGCTCAACTGTGATCTTAAGAGTGGTGACGAGAAGAGTGTTACAGTTCGGAGTCCAGTGTGTTCAGACATAAGCGAGAACAAAGGAGGTTATGAAGCTGATTACGCGGACAGTACGAGTTCAGAGTCTGAGTCAGAATCAGACGAAGACACTCAGGTTGGAAGCAGTAACTATGCATTTATGGCCAACACATCCGGAAATGATAAGGTATGTATTGACTTAGTTTCTAATTGTTCTAAATGAATTGGTTATGAACAGGAAATTGAGAGGCTTGAATGTGTTATCACAAAGCTTAATGAGATATCTGTTACATGTGAGACTTGTCCTAAGCTTAGAGTTGACCTTAAGAATTTAAGTTTGGAGAATCAGACTAATAAAAAGAACTATAATGATGCGCTTTTCTACCTTAATAAACAGAAAGACTATGTTGATGTGATTAAGTCTTTAGAAAATCAGGTGGGTTACTTAAAATCAACGGTTATAGATGATGGAAAAGTGATTACTATGTATTTGGGACAGATAGAGACTCTTAAGGCTGAAAGAGATTCATTTAAGTTGAAATACGAGTCTGAAAAAGCTAGGATCGACAATTAGCAGAGGATGTCTTATGTGAAACAGACTTTGAATCCTCCTAAGCAGCAGGGTTTAGGTTACAACCAGGTTGCCCCGCCACTTTTACGTGAGTATATTAACAAACCAGTTGAGAAAAGTAAGGGTCCTGTTGTAGAACTAGAATATGGTAAGCCTAAAGAAGCACCTGTTGAGAGTACTGTTAAGATAGTTGAGTCGAAGAAGCCTTTAGATGTTGTCTATGAAACAGAGTCAGATACTGATATCGACACTGAGAAAGACAGCAAACCATTTGAGCTTGTCACTAAACCAGTTACCATTCTGAAAAATCCTATTAATGCTAGTAAGATGACTGAGAGTCAAAAGACTCAGTCTAAGAAAACTGTAACTCCCAAACAGAATAAGAAGAAGAACACCCAGGGAGTGTCACCTAAGTTTGTCAGTAAGGGCAGGATAGATAAATCAGGTCCTAAGGTAGAACAATCACCAACAGAGGCAAGTTCCAAATCTGGGAGTGTGTCCAAGTATGTTCCGCCTGGTCGTCGACAGACTGTTAAGCAACAAGTCTCGTCATCCCCTACGACCAGACAACATACTGAACCACCTAGAAGACAGTTTTCACCAATTAGATGCAAAGTGTTTAATTCTCATGATTTTGATAATGTTAACTGCTTTAATTGTGGGAGGTTGGGACATAGGGCTATGAATTGCAGACCCATTCGACAGACACCAAGAAGGAAGGTTGATCTTAGTCCAAATCGGTTCTTTAATAGGAGATCTCCTTCACCAGTGTTTAATTCTTTTTCAGTGCAAACAAATGAGAAAAAGGTTTTTCAAACTAATGATTATTATAGAAAACCATTACCGAATAACACAGTTTGGAAACCTAAATCAGAAGTTAAGAGTGTTTAACATCCTGAAGTCCTTCTGGATCTAAAGGATAATGGGTAGAGTTGCCAGTTGTTGGTGTTGATGGGAAACCCACTGCCATTAGGGCATGGGTGGCCCTTTCTAACTAATCCTCTTACTTTAATGTGCAGGTCGCCTACAATCCACGCTGCAGTACTTGGATTGTTGATAGTGGGGCATCCAGGCACATGACAGGGAACTTGTCTTTGCTGTCTAATGTGAAAACAGTAGATGGAGGACCAGTTTCTTTTGCAGGTAGTGAAGGAGGATTTATTACTGCTCAGGGTGTTATTGCTAATGAGAATGTCAGCTTTGATAAAGTTAACTATGTAGAGCAGATGTCGAACAATCTGCTTTCTGTTTCACAAGTTGCTGATAAGAAATATACTATTGCTTTTGATGATAAGTTTTGTTATATTTTGAGAAAAGAGTTCGTAATTCTGGAGGACATGATTCTGATGACTGCTCCGAGGTGCAAGGATCTCTATATCCTTGATATGCGTAAGGCTCATGTTAAGGCAGCTACAGGCTATCAGGCCTTTGTCTCTAAAGCTACTGAACAGGAGTCGATTATTTGGCACAAGCGTATGGGTCATCTGAGTCTAAGAAAGATGAATAATCTAGTCCATAATGGATTAGTTGATGGTGTGAATGTTAAAAGTTTTCATATTCTTGAGGTATGTCTTCCGTGTAAACAGGGGAAGCAGACCAAAAGTCACATACTATCAAAAAGCATCATTCTGTCAATATTCCTTTGGAGCTGTTACACATGGATCTTTTTGGTCCAGTTAATTGTAAAACTCTCACTGGAGAATCATATTGCTTGGTGGTTACAGACGAGTATTCCCGGTTTTCATGGGTCGTAATGTTGAAACACAAGTCAGATACTTTCGATCATATTAAAGTTTTGATTCTGAAGCTCGAAAGTTTGTATAAGTTGAAGGTAAGAAAGATTCGCACTGATAATGGTACGGAATTTAAGAACAATCAGATGCTGCTGTTCTGTAATGAGAAGGGGATACAACAACAGTTCAGTCCTGCTTATACACCTCAATCAAACGGTGTTGCTGAAAGAAAGAACAGGACTCTAATTGAAACCGCAAGAACTATGCTAGCTGATTCATGTCTTCCAATTGTAATCTGAGGAGAAGCCGTGAGTACTGCTTGTTATGTGATGAACAGAGTTCTAGTGGTGAAGAGACATGGTAAAACGTGTTATGAGCTGTTGCACAAGAGAAAGCCTAATATCAAACATTTTGAACCTTTTGGTGCACCTTGTACTATCCTTGTACGAGACGCTGGAGGGAAATTCAATTCAAAGGTGATCTCTGGTATCTTCTTGGGATATGGGAATCCAAACAAACGGGTGTATAACACTGAGTCTAGGCGTGTGGAAGAACGTTATGAGGTGGATATTCAGCGCAATGCTCCACCTCGTGTCAGTAAAGGGTTCGCTTGGCAGTTTGAATATGATAAATTGTTTGATTCCTTCAATCTTCCACCCTATGCTACAGAGGAGGAGATTTTAACTCAGGTTTTGTTTGATTCTCAAAACTCAACTGAGAATGTTGTTACTATTCCATCGCAGGTTCAGAATCCGGTTTCTAGCTTGCAACCTAGTCCACAGAGAGTTACAGATACTTTTGATTCAAATGAGGACGGGGTAGTATATACAGATGACGATAGTGACCTTGAAGATGATGAGGAAGTTAACCGATCACGATTGACAGAGGAACATCTTAATTCTCTATATAATCAACCACCAACTGTGACAGTGCCTGAACAGCAAATTGAAGTAGGAGGTGTGAGAAGATCCAATCGTGTTATTTTACCGCCTAAACGTCTACATGATTATTATGTGGACGCACGAGGAATTCCTCATATTAGTATTCCCCAAAGTACGACAACTGAGGCATCAACTTCTGAGGTTCCGACCACATCAGAGGTCCCTGTGATTGATAATAGTTCCACAACAGTAGATGATGTTCAGACTGAAAGTGCGAATGTGGTAACAACATTTTATTCTTCGTTGAATAAGACAGGTAGGATATTTGTGCATGCTCACTCATGCTATGTATGTCAAATTGAACTGAAAGATGCTTATGAGGCACTGAAGTATGATGAGTGGGTTAGTGCAATGCAAGAGGAGCTGTTACAGTTTAAACATTTGAAGGTTTGGAAACTAGTTAATCCACCACATGGTTGTGTGCCCTATGGTCTTCGATGGGTTTTGAAGAACAAGAAGGATGAACAGGGTATAGTTATCAGAAACAAAGCTAGATTAGTGGTAAAGGGATATCAACAAATCCCTGAAATTGACTATGATGAGGTTTTTGCTCCGGTTGCACGACTGGAAGCAATCAGGATTTTCTTGGCCTTTGCATCCTTCATGGGTTTTAAAGTTTTTCAGATGGATGTTAAAAGCGCGTTTTTGTACGGAGAGATCAATGAAAGGGTGTTTGTTGAACAACCACCTGGTTTCGAAGACCCGCATTTCCCAGAAAAGGTTTATAGACTTGAAAAGGCACTTTATGGTCTTCACCAAGCTCCTCGAGCATGGTATGCAACGTTGTCCAATTACATGATTGAAAACGATTTTTGGAGAGGTGTTATTGATCAGACACTTTTCAACAAAACGAAGGGACAACATCTTATGTTAGTGCAGGTTTATGTTGATGATATCATATTCGGGTCAATAGATCAGGGTATGGTTGATGAGTTTGAGAAGGTCATGCAGCAGATGTTCAAGATGAGTTCAATGGGAACGATTAAGTTTTTCTTGGGTCTACAGGTAGGTCAGACAGATAAAGGCATCTTCTTGCATCAAACCAAGTATGTTGCTGATATTCTGAAGAGATTTCAAATGGAAGCAGAAAGACCGGCTAAGACTCCGTTGTCTGTGAACCATGGTATTTCACCTGATTGTGAGGGTGCTGCAGTGGACCAAATGTTATACAGGGCTATCATAGGTTCTCTAATGTATCTTACAGCTTCTCGACCAGATATCATGTTTGCGGTTTGTCTGTGTGCTCGTTATCAGGCAAATTCTAATGTTCATCATATGTTAGTGGTTAAGAAGATTATGAGGTATTTGAAAGATACACAGAGTTTAGGGTTATGGTATCCATGTGAGGATGGGTTTGATCTCACAGCTTACAGTGATTCTGACTATGGAGGATGCAAGAAGGATTTCAAGTCAACATCAGGAGGTTGTCAGTTCCTTGGTAGCAAACTAGTTACATGGCAGTATAAGAAGCAGACAGCAGTGGCTTAGTCCACTTGTGAAGTAGAATACATTGCCGCGGCCAGCTGTACGTCACAGGTCATCTAGATTCAACAGCAACTACGTGACTACGGTTTGCAAATTTCTAACACTCCTATTTATGTTGATAACACTGCTGCCATAGCTGTCACTAAAAATCCCGTAAATCATTCTAAAACGAGACACATAGGGATTAAATACCATTTCATTAGAGACTGCTATGAGAAAAAGTTGATAGATGTTGTGCAGATAGACACTATGTTCCAGAGGGCTGATCTTTTCACAAAAGCTTTTGATAAACCGCGTTTTAATTACTTGTTAAACAAAATAGGTATTAAATTGATTTCTGATGTGATTCCTGAAACGGAGGTTCCTAACACAGAGGAGCCAAACCAAGAGACTGAGTTGTGAAGGGTTTGCAACATCTTGTATAGTATGTGTAGCATTGCATGGTCGTTGGTAGGTCATTTGCATGTTTACTTTTCATTTGCATGATAGATTAGTTTTTGATGATGTTTCTGCATGTTTGCTTATGTTTTTAGATAGTTTCATGTTTTTGTACAAAGAAAATAGAAAAGCCATAAAAATCAGAAAAACCAGAAAAACAAATAAAAATTAAAAACGGAAAATTAATAAAAATTGAAAAGCCTGAAAATGAGTTAGGTATTCTTTATTGAGAGAAGTGATTGCAATACTGAACTGACATGTAAGTTGTGAAAACAAGTAATATAGAATGATTGATAATGTGTTAGTAGACCTTATTGGCCTAATTCTAGATAGAGATGATCACACGAACAAAGCGTAAATATCATGACAAGGAAATCATGGAAAGGTTTACAGTGGTTGTGGGTAGACACCTACTTATCACTGAATATGTACTGAGAAATGGTTATTCAGAAACTCAACAGACGGTTGAGGTCTCCCCTACTACGATTTATACTTGGTAGCAAAAGGATAATTTTGTGAGTCCCCAAGGTGAGCATACTTTATCTAGGATACATACTTGTTTCTATTTACCTTTATTACTTGGACCAAAATCCAACAACGTACATATCGGATACCCAAAGGGAGGTGTTTTCTCTTGAAGGATTGAGAAGTGCAGTCTTGTATCACAGACACAGAATGATTTGTATATTGCAATGTCATCGGGTTCTAGATTTCAATATCAGAAGATTGGTTTTTCGTGCAGTTACTACTAACGTCAAAGACAGTGGTGCATCATCATCCTGTATAGTTGTATTTACTTATTTATTTTGTTTGTTTTATTTATGGAGAAAAGGCAACATTAAAAAAAAAAATTGAACAAAGCTTCAGCGATTCCTATGTTATCTAAGTCTGAGACAACAGATATTCCAATCGGAGAATTATTTGAACGATTTAGTTATCTACATCCGAGGGGGAGAAATTTATCAGATCATCAGATATAGAGAACTTAAATCATTCAGTTCACATCTCTAATTTGGTGGACTTTACATCTTTTGTCTGTGGTATGGGATTGTACCTATTGACTTGGATAGCAGAGAATATCTTCTGGAGGATATCTTAGCGTTCCATCAATCAAATATATATATCACTACCATCCATCCAACATCATACATCATACGATTTCCATTTAAGTATGGGGTTTATAGCGGCCGGTATGCGTCTTAACAAAGTATGCAATAAATTTGAGATTCACAAAGCTATCTGAAACGAAAAGTGTAAGTTTAAGGTAGAAGCTCATGGCTGACAGGGTTGCTAGAAACATCGTGAGATGGTTCTGTTCAATCAAATTGAAAGTACATTGATGTGATAAGAGGACAGCATCAACATGTTGTACTCAATTGTTCTACCTGAAACATCGTGCGATCTCAAATGAGGATTGACTTCGTGATCAAAGTCTAACATTAAAAAGTGTTAAGGTAATTAATATAACGTGATCATCGAAGTCTGGGGTGAAAGTTGATAAATGTTTACTGATATATTTGAAAGTTGTTCTGTATATACTTTATCAAATAAGTTAATGAACTGTGAAAAACATGTCAATGTAGTTCAGTTCTGATCCCCGAATCAAAAGATTTAATCAATTTGATATATCAACTCACAAAAATATGTGCTATACTCCTTGAAGTGTGATTCATGATAAGCAGTTTTTCTTGTTCTTATGTCGATAACATCATGCATTTGTTAATGGTAATGTTTAATGAAACTGATGTTAGAAGTTAATTCACTACAGATATAAAAGGTTAAATGTTACTGATTACGTCTGTTATAATATTGCTAATCATGACACACTGGGTCTGGTACAGTTATTTGCTTTGTGTTTTTGCATGTGCATGCATATCTGAAATTGTTTGCATTCATAAGATTAGTTGCATGAGCATTTCTGTTTATGGTTTAAGCCAAACAACTCAGTTCTCGAAAAGGTCTACTGTGAAAGGATCCTATGTTTTTCTTTAAATGTGATTAAAGTGTTTGGAAATTAAAGGAACAAAGCATGTTTGACTTATACTGTGGAGATCAGTCTCAGGGGGAGTAAATGTGATAAAAGAAGTATAGTTTGAATATGAAAAGGGTTAAAGTTTTAAAGTTTTTCAAAAGCCCAGACCACCGGCCGACTGTACTTACATCCGGTCGATGGACAAAGACACTCGACCGAGTGTCAAGACCCTCGTGCCGAAGGATTAGACCATCGGCCGATGGTCTCTGACAGGGTATAAAAAGACCCTGAGTCAAACGGGTCAGTCACTTTGTGCACTTGTGATCGATTTTACCCTAATTTTCAAGTTGAAAGGAAAAGAGTTTTTTCCCGTGTGTTTTACTCACCTTTATACTGTGATTCTAGCGCCACAAACGAGGTAATCTAACTCGATTTCGTTTAGTTTAATTCTTTAATTTTGTGTTCGAAGTTAGATTTTTCAATCGATTGATTTTTGCTCGTTATCTGATGAAATAGTTGATATAATTGTGTTAATCGACCTATTTAGCATCTATTGTGACCAAAATCCAAACCAGAAACCACCGATTGATCGAATTGGGGTTTTTAATCAAACAGATCTGATGAACTACCTCCGGCCGATGGTCTTTGACCATCGACCGATGGTGTATCACACTCGGCCGGATGACACTTCACTCGGCCGTAGGTCCTAAATTGATCGGTTTGTAGATGTGCTTTAGACCAACTGCAGTAGGTCTAGACCATCGGACCGATGGTCACTTGATTGAACCGATGGTAGATTTTTATATTGAATTTAATTGAATTTTTAGTCTCTGGTATTTGCTGTTATGTCTCTCAAATGCTAGTGCTTGTAGTATGTATTAGGATGTCAGGTGGATCCTTTGTATGGCAATGGATGTTTAACATTGACCGTAGGAGAATTCTAGCTAGAGGACGACCCATCTTAGTGGAACAAAAGGTCATTGCTACTCGACAGACCTATAGTCTTTGGGAACAAATTGGATGTCAAGCATTTTTAGACATTGGAGATTACTTTTGTCCTGAATTACTGTGGGAATTTTATGCCAATGTTGCCTTAGAAGATGGTAAGAAGAAGTTTGTGCACTCAGGCCTATTTGACCATCAGTTTAAGTGGACTATGGAGGAATTTTCAAACCTATTGAATGTCCCGTACACTGGGGTTAAAATTTTGTATCCTAGCAAAGATATTCAAAAGATTCCCAACAGATTCAGACTATCTGACATAGTTGCAAGGTTATGCAAGCCAGGAAAAGTAGTTAATGCAGGTAGGGTTGAAATTAGTGATGACGAGGTATCACAACAACATGAGATACACTTGAGAATCATCAAAAGGAATGTGACCTTTAGGAAAAAAGGAGATAATTTGTTGTCTGGTACTGAAGCTATGCTTTTGTATTGCCTGCTAGAAGGTATTCAAGTGAATATGGGCCATTTTCTCATTCATGTGATGAAAGATTTTCTTGAGATGGAAGAACCATTTCCATACGCAGCTTTACTATATACCTTGTTTGAGAAACTTGGTGTAATTCAACATGAGGAAAAGGTAGTGCCAGAGAATTCCATTATGGGATGAATGATTCTGAATTTATGTTTATGTGTTTGTTTATTTTCAGCTTGTTATGTAATTTGATAATGCTAGCTTGTTAGCATTAATACACTATTCTATGTCTGTATTAATTCTACTTCGGACATGTAATCGTGTAACTGAGATCCTGATCAATTAGTCTTTATAATGTAATATCTTCTGTGATGATCATTCTGTGATATTGTCTTTGTGATGCTGATTTGAATTGTGTTTGCAGTTATTTTCATAATGTCAGGTGTTCAAGCTGATCCAGAAAACATTGCACATGAATCCGATACTGAGTCATCGGGAGGTCCATTTTCTATTGATCTTCCAGGATTGAAAGCTAACAGTGGCTCTAATCTCACTGCATGTCTAAATGAGAAAGGTCCTAATGCTGGTAAGTACAAGGGGGTAATTGAGTTTCTGAAATGTTCAAGAGTATTTGCAGCTATCTCTATGCCATGTACAGCATATTACTCACATCAGAGAGAGTTCTGGGAATGTGCAAGAGTTGAGACTGTAGATGACAGGAAGGTAATTATAAGTACTGTTTATGGTCAGGAGATTCAGATTTCTGAAGATACAATTCGAAACACTTTCTTGTTTGAGGACGATGAGAATATGCCGAAGAAGTTGTCAAAGACAAATATTAGTGGATATGTGTTAAGATGCAAGTATTCTGGTGATATTACGAGAGCAACGATTAAGAGAAGTGGATTCACACCACCGTATAGATATTTGTCACTTGTTGTGCTGAGGTGTTTAAGTCCGTTGCAAGGAGGGTTTGATGAACTGAGCGAGATCTATCAAGGAATGTTTGCTGCTTTGGTTTTGAAGGCTGATTTCAATTTCTCAGGAGTTATCTTTGATCTACTGATGGAGAATGTGACGAGCAAGTCATATCTGATTTATCCAAGGTTCCTACAAATTATGATCAACCAGTAAACTGTTGATTTGCCAAGATTGAGGAAATATGCCATTGATTTGAAACACATGACAGATCTTACATTCAACCAATTGAATCAGATGAAAAGTGCTAGTGATGGCAAGCTGGTGTGTCATCTTGCTCGAGAGGATTATCGGTGTCCACCAGGAAAGAAGTGTAGAAATGAAAACAGTTTATCTGATCGAGAGCCTGATTTTGAGGTAGCTAACAGTGATGAAGAAGTTGATCAACCTGTGAATACTCAAGCTACAGGTGGTTCAGGTACAGAAGGATTAGTTGATGAAATTGGTCATATTAATCCTAATGTTGGTGAAGAAGCCACAAGGGGATCGAAAAGAAGAATGGTTGAAGATGAGAGTTCTCAGGTTTCAACTAAGCTAAAATTGAAAAGAAGGTTCAAGTTGGTTTATAAAGATGCTGGTAGATCTGCTGCTGGTACTACCCAAGGAACACCGCCCACTCAGAATCAAGGACAACAAACTTCACAACAACAACGTCCGTCAACGCAACAGTCACCACCCGTGGTTCAACAGGTTTCTCAAGAAACAGTTTCTACTCCAATTCCTAGTGCTCCACCACGTACAGGGGCAGAAGGAGGTGTTAGCTCATCTACTCTTCTGAATTTGAATGATTTATATGTTCAAGCGATGGCTGACAACTTGAGATTGAGAAAGGAAATGGATGAGAAGGTTGAGAATTTGAAGGAAGAGAATCGTGTGAAGTCCGAGGACGTTACTCGGTTAAGTATGCAGGTTGAATTGCTTCAGAAGAAGGTTGGTGATCAGTCGTTGTTATTGACTGATGCGAAAAGAGAAGCTTCTGAAGCTAGGAAATTGGCTGAATCTGCTCTAGCAAAGGTTACAGCTTGGGAAGAAAAGTTTGATTTGATTGAATTGCCTGAGGGAGAGACTGATAATCAAATGGTGGAGGCACCTGGTTCCTCCAAAGCTACAGCACTGTCAGTAATTCCTCTTAAAATTGATTATAGTTTTAGTGATTTCTTTTCTAAACAGGATGAGCTCAAGCATTCTGTTGTTTATAATGATTTAGAAGAGGGAGAGATCCCTCACAACTTCACTAGAGCTGAGCTAGACGAAATGGTGCGTCTAGAGCAAGAAGAAGCTAAAGCTGCTGACGCACAGTCCGATGATCCTCCATCAGAGGATGATTCTTTTGGGCCTGAGATTTCTGAAGATCTTGATGATCGGGATGTTGATGATTTAGTTGAGGATGTTACTCATGAAGATTTTCCTACATATCAAAATGATGAGAATGAGGATCTTTCGGGTTTTGAGGAGTTGTTTAGAACTGATGATGAGATTTTGAATAGAATGTGTAAAGAGAAGGAAAGGACAGAGGTTTTGCCTGAAGGTTTCTTGCCGGTTAAGTATAATGATGAAGTTGTCGAGAAGTTAGAAGCTGATTGGCGTGATATATTGAGAATCAGAAAGTACTGTGAGAAACCGAAGCTTGAGCCCAAGTATTTGAAGATGATTAATTTGAGAAAGAGTGCGAAAGGAAGAATTCTTGCCTGGGCGTACATTGAAGAATTTAACATGTTTGCGATTAAGAGAGAGTTTGGTGTTGATTATATTAAACATGGTCACGAATTCAAATCACTGTCGTATTTTGAGCTAATGCAGATTGCCAGGTTAAGAATGTTATATTGTGGATTTGGTGATCGATCTTCGTTGCTGGTGAAGAAGATTCGAATTGCTTTTAATTCAAAGAATTGGGAAGGTTTTAGACCACAATTTCCTAGGATTAGTTTCAAAGTTAATCCTAGAACTGGTGAATCTCGAAGGATTGTGAAGTATAAGCGAGCAAAGACTATGAAGAAGGTACCTTTAAGGAAGTTGCCGCAGAATTGGAGTCAGAGATTCAGATGGTGGTTTTATGATGATCGTTCTGAAGAAGCTGTGATTGTTTTGGATAAGCTGAAAGAAGATGATATTGATTGCATTCATGTGTTGGATCCGATTTGGTTAAGAAACTGTACCGAGGCTGATATTTTCACATTGTATTACAACCGTATGCTCTATCGTCGTGAGAACAGGGTACAGGCTGAACAGTATGTGAAAGTAGCTAAGCTGTGCTACTTGAACAACATGGTAATCGATCCGTACGAATAAAGTAAATGATGACTGAAGATTTTTGAAATAGAACTAGGTCTTAGGGGGAGTTTGTTGGTGCATAATCCCGAGTTCTATTATGTAATAAGTTCTATTAGTTTTGTATTTCGTATTTCAGTCATGTATGAACATCGTCATTAATACTTTGTATTTGAATTGCTTAGTATAATGTCGTGAAATGGTTAAGAGCAGTTAGTTGGCTGCTCAGACCATCGACCGATGGTAGGGACCATCGGTCGAGGGACTCTCACCATCGGCCGTAGGTCACAGACCACCGGCCGATTGTCACTGAAGATATATATATATATATATATATATATATATATACGGGTTTTGTGGTTCATTGCAAGGTTACACACCACAAACCCTTTAGCCATCGTATCATTCTGTGTTTATCGTCCCAGACCAATCCCCAACCGAATACAAGGCTCTAGGCATCGATTATATCAACTATTTGTTGGTTAGATTGATCCCGATAGTTAATTAAGTATTCGACTCGCCCTAGTTATCGTTTTTGCCGTTAATCTAGGGTAATTCTTTTGATCTAAGGTCCATAGTCCATCTACAAAGATTCCATCAAATGATTGTAAACACCTCTTGCAATCTTCAGTCAATCTCTACTGTAGTACCATAAACTTGTGAATCACAAGCTCCATCAAAAGTTTTCCAGAATACATGAAAACCCTAACTTCGAACATCAATGTTTCTGCTCATTGAGGTCGAAATGCTAATTGTCATCCGGTAGTTTCTTTTAACTCGTACGTGTTACTCATAGTACAAATGCAGCAAGATTCCCCCTAAGACTGAACTGAGATCCCTATCGACATCTCTGATAAAATCTTCAAACAAACCAACTCTCTCAGAATAATAAACCGCAGAATTTTCCCCCTCAATGTTAGCTGTATCCTATTAAATATCGTAGCACTAACGTTCATCCTGACTTGCTTCTTGTAAAGGCAAAATATGTAAAGGCGTCCGTTCCACAATTAATAACTCAAATAAGTCTTTATTGCCATCAAACTACCAAAGAAAATCAAATTTGTATCTCATGATGGCGAAGCATCAACCTCAGTTCGCTCTACTAGGCGAAACTGGAACAAACATATTCCCTCTAAAGCGGAATATCGAGAAGTGCGAAATAATAAACGTTGTTGGCCCATAAAGAGTCGTATGCTCCCGACTACCCCATTAATACTTCTCAAAACAAGTGTTTTCGTACTCACCTACTAAATAAATCTAACGGACAAGGAGGTTGTCCATTAAATTTGTACATAATTTCTTCAGCAATAATACGTTAGAAAGGTATCGTGTGAAAATAATAAATAATTAACGGTGAGGGTTAACCGCCGTTAAATATTTGGTTATGGTAAAATACAAGAAAAATTGGCATATTAAAATATAATATGTGGGACCCGCCTTCAATTTAGGAAATCAATCAAATGAATGTGCTGTAATCCGAAAGAAAATACAATCAAATTTTATCCTTTTAATTCCATCAGTGGGGTCCACCACATTCTCCTTTTTGCATTCTTCTTACTTTTATTCTTTTCTTGCGTACCAGTTTTTTAAATCTACGTACGTTTTAACTCGCCCACTCGTGAATTCGAATGCCCAATCGTACTGTTCTTGGTGTTCTTCTTGGTTTTCAGAAACCGGCAGCAGCGGCGGTGGTTGTGTGGTGGTGGACGGCGGCAAGCATTGAAAACATATCAAAACACCACCATAATTCACGAAATTTAGCAGGAAGCGCCATTAGAACTCGATAAACATAAACCCATTCTCAGATTTACCCAAAACATAACCAAAATCTCGAATCAAATCAATCTCAGATTCAATTTTTTTTGAAAAAAAAAAACTTGATAACTTGATCTATACTTTGAATCCGAACCTGAGATTTTGCATAAACATTCACGAGACGATTTCTAACCTTTCTACTTAAACACTTTTCCTTAATTCGATTCAGATCTCAAAACTCATAAAAGTCAACAAAAGTCAACTGTTGAGATCTAAAACGAATTTGCAGCAAAAATTAACGTCTTTTGCATCGATTCAATCACGAGCTCGGTTGTACCAGCTCTGATACCAATTTGTTGGTCCGGTTAAGGATCAAAAACAACCATGAACGAGCAAAATCAAAGACGGAAGAGATAAACACGATGAATCAAACATAAATCAATATTATTAATATGAACGTTAAACTTACAATTGATTTAAATGGAGAAACATCGGTGGCCAGGGGAGATCGAGCATGATCTCCCCTATGGACAGGATCGCCGAATGCGGCTCTCCCAAATAGGGTTTAGACTCCTAATCTCTTAACCCTAATGACACACATAAACTGATATATATAGAAGACCTAGACTTAGGTTGCCCTAATGGGCCTATCGACATGAATAGCCCAACAATTACATATGCTCCTATAACTGATCAGTTTCACGCGTGTATATAAACTAGGTGTACAATGTAAGAATAGACGTTATTCGCCCAGTGACGGTCATACAAAATATGCATCAACAGTATTTCATATTTGTACACATTTGATGTCATTTGAATATGATTCAAAGTTTTAGTATGTTGGTGAACACATTGAATCTGCACCAAGTATAATGATCTTTATTTTACTGTGTTGACACTATTGAGCTGGTTTCAGATAGTATGTTATGTTATGCCTATGTTAGGCTTATTTTTGTAGATGCAATTTGTAATTGTAAAACGAAGTATAAATACCCTCGTTAGCCTAGATAGCAAACTAAGCCCCTTTATTTGTACAGATGCCATTACACCTAAAGAGAACCCGAATTACCTTCAAGACTTAGAGACATCTTCAAGCCTCATAACAAGTCTCTCTCATGACTCAATGGACAAATCAAATCTAAGGGGAAGATTGCCAGGCTTATTTTTATAGATGCAATTTGTAATTGTAAAATGGAGTATAAATTCACTCATTAGCCTAGATAGCAAACTAACCCCTTCATTTGTATACATACCATTTGAAATGTCCCGTTCTTATTGATTAAAAACGTTTCATATTAATTGATTTCGTTGCGAGGTTTTGACCTCTATATGAGACGTTTTTCAAAGACTGCATTCATTTTTAAAACAAACCATAACCTTTATTTCATAAATAAAGGTTTAAAAAGCTTTACGTAGATTATCAAATAATGATAATCTAAAATATCCTGTTTACACACGACCATTACATAATGGTTTACAATACAAATATGTTACATCGAAATCAGTTTCTTGAATGCAGTTTTTACACAATATCATACAAACATGGACTCCAAATCTTGTCCTTATTTTAGTATGCAACAGCGGAAGCTCTTAGTATTCACCTGAGAATAAACATGCTTTAAACGTCAACAAAAATGTTGGTGAGTTATAGGTTTAACCTATATATATCAAATCGTAACAATAGACCACAAGATTTCATATTTCAATACACATCCCATACATAGAGATAAAAATCATTCATATGGTGAACACCTGGTAACCGATATTAACAAGATGCATATATAAGAATATCCCCATCATTCCGGGACACCCTTCGGATATGATATAAATTTCGAAGTACTAAAGCATCCGGTACTTTGGATGGGGTTTGTTAGGCCCAATAGATCTATCTTTAGGATTCGCGTCAATTAGGGTGTCTGTTCCCTAATTCTTAGATTACCAGACTTAATAAAAAGGGGCATATTCGATTTTGATAATTCAACAATAGAATGTAGTTTCACGTACTTGTGTCTATTTTGTAAATCATTTATAAAACCTGCATGTATTCTCATCCCAAAAATATTATATTTTAAAAGTGGGACTATAACTCACTTTCACAGATTTTTACTTCGTCGGGAAGTAAGACTTGGCCACTGGTTGATTCACGAACCTATAACAATATATACATATATATCAAAGTATGTTCAAAATATATTTACAACACTTTTAATATATTTTGATGTTTTAAGTTTATTAAGTCAGCTGTCCTCGTTAGTAACCTACAACTAGTTGTCCACAGTTAGATGTACAGAAATAAATCGATAAATATTATCTTGAATCAATCCACGACCCAGTGTATACGTATCTCAGTATTGATCACAACTCAAACTATATATATTTTGGAATCAACCTCAACCCTGTATAGCTAACTCCAACATTCACATATAGAGTGTCTATGGTTGTTCCGAAATATATATAGATGTGTCGACATGATAGGTCGAAAAATTGTATACGTGTCTATGGTATCTCAAGATTACATAATATACAATACAAGTTGATTAAGTTATGGTTGGAATAGATTTGTTACCAATTTTCACGTAGCTAAAATGAGAAAAATTATCCAATCTTGTTTTACCCATAACTTCTTCATTTTAAATCCGTTTTGAGTGAATCAAATTGCTATGGTTTCATATTGAACTCTATTTTATGAATCTAAACAGAAAAAGTATAGGTTTATTGTTGGAAAAATAAGTTACAAGTCGTTTTTGTAAAGGTAGTCATTTCAGTCGAAAGAACGATGTCTAGATGACCATTTTAGAAAACATACTTCCACTTTGAGTTTAACCATAATTTTTGGATATAGTTTCATGTTCATAATAAAAATCATTTTCCCAGAATAACAACTTTTAAATCAAAGTTTATCATAGTTTTTAATTAACTAACCCAAAACAGCCCGCGGTGTTACTACGACGGCGTAAATCCAGTTTTACGGTGTTTTTCGTGTTTCCAGGTTTTAAATCATTAAGTTAGCATATCATATAGATATAGAACATGTGTTTAGTTGATTTTAAAAGTCAAGTTAGAAGGATTAACTTTTATTTGCGAACAAGTTTAGAATTAACTAAACTATGTTCTAGTGATTACAAGTTTAAACCTTCGAATAAGATAGCTTTATATGTATGAATAGAATGATGTTATGAACATCATTACTACCTCAAGTTCCTTGGATAAACCTACTGGAAATGAGAAAAATAGATCTAGCTTCAAAGGATCCTTGGATGGCTTGAAAGTTCTTGAAGCAGAATCTTGACACGAAAACAATTTCAAGTAAGATTTCCACTCGAAATAAGATTGTTATTGTTATAGAAATTGAATTTGTGATGACCCGGGAATTTCTGAACAAATTTAAACTTAAATCTTTATATAACTCTGACATGATAGGCAAAGTCTATTTAATTAAATCTCAAAATTTTTGAACTGTGTTCATGTATATATTTAACCTTTGCCTATTCCCGACGATTCACGAACCATTGGGTAAATTTATATATATATATATATATATATATATATATATATATATATATATATATATATATATATATAGATATTATATTAGGAAATCAATAATATTATTATTATTAACATTTATTTATTTATAATCTAAAATGGGAAATTAGAAAGTCAAGAGTTGTTACAAATCAAACTCAAACTGTATATAATTTGTACTGCTGTCTTCAATTGCGTCAAAAACAGATTAGGAAACAAACAAATTCAGTTGTTAGTCACAATCTTCTTTATTTATTTTTTTTATATATTTTGTACCTAATGGAACAATAGGGTCGATCACTTTTTGCAATAATTCAGATAAATCACATAATACTTATTACTATTTTCTCCATGATCACTCTTTATTTTATATTTATCTATATTAATATTAATCATAGATGCCTTCAGTAAATGAGGAATATTTTGTTGCTTTCGATTTTGTTACTTTCTTTGGAGATCATGGCAGACAAGAAACTAATTGGAGTAATATGATTGTTACATGTGGGAGTAAACCATTGTTTAAATATTACTAAATTTCTTTCTACCTTATTTTGAACACAACACCCATTCGATGCATTGCTAATATATGAAACTCACATGGTCTTCTTCTACTTCCTCACCTCTCTTTCCATTGAGTGTTTGTTTCCATTGCCACCCCAAATTAACGACAATTATTTTTACTTGTTGCTATTCAGTTTTGATATTAACCAAAGACCCACTGACCACAATCATCGCCATTAATCACCATCATCGATCGCCAACTGCTACTGCTTTGTTGAGGCGGCTTAAACCATCGTGAACCTTCTAACATCACCCAATCACCACCCCATCGTAAACTATCTGTTTTGGTTTCTTGTCACGAACAAAACCGCCATTAAACCATCCTCACTATCACCTTGAAACCCATCTGTTTATCTCTGTTTATGTCAATTCAAACAAACAACATCATCATCCTTCCCTACTCAACAAAAACTACTCGAATTACTAAAGTTATCCCACTGTTTCGTTGCTATCTACAACCAACACCTTACACCAACAAACCGCCACCTTTGTTGTTGTGTTTACAGTCAAAAACCATCACCTTCATTAAAGCCATCAAGAAACCTATCGGAAGTTGCTGCTACTTTCATTATTTTTCTGCTTGTTGGCGTGATTATAAGTCTCTGTCGTCTTCACCATTATCGAAGACCCCTGTCACCAACGAAACCCTCTTGAAACTCATCACTTCGATTACCATAAAACTGCTGCACAACTCTAAATTCTGTTTTTCCTTCGAAGATCACTCAAGAACCACCATCCATCAAATTAGTTACACCCCTGAGGTATATGAATTTTGTTTCAATCAATATCTATCCCTTTAATCACCTTATAAAAACGGCACCTGCTATACATGCTGATTATTCAGACGTAAACCACACACACTCCAAAAATTCGTTTCCAATTACATTTAATAGTTATAGAAATTGATTTAAACAGAAAAAAAAAAAAAAACAAGAGCATCACCTAAACACTGCTATTGCTGGGTTGTTATCAACATCACCACCACCAAATACTTTTATTCCTTTGGCTTGCTGTTCGATCTATAACACAAGTAAGCTACTGCACTATTATCTATCAATCTAGGAAACAAACAATAATAATATCTTATGAATAATCAGTTTAGAATAGAAAACAAATCATACCTGCTGCACGTTTTATTTTTTTTTCCTTTCTTCCTGCTCCTGCTGCAGTTGCTCTTTTGCTTTCCTGTTTATCTCGAACCACCACCAAAACCACCATCGAATCACACCTCATATTGCTGAAATTAATAATCAAAATCACACACAAGCTAATAATTATAACAGACTATCACCAAACCCTTCAAGAATATCAATTATTAACAGTTCAGGTTCAATTCATTTAAAATACAGGATATGTATAAATGGATGAAGAAATTAAGAGAGTATTAAAGAACCAATTACATATATATCACCAATCAACGAATCGATTAATGCCCGAATTAACTGATGAATCGAAACACTCACCAAACCTTGAGGATTACTGTCCAATCGAGGGTGCTGCTTGATTGATTTGATTAACGATGATGATAGAGACAGATGATGACGGTGGAACGATGAAGATGATGAATCCATAAACTATTGAACACCAACGATTGTTGTTAAGCTGATTGATTGGTGATGAAACGAGGAAACCCTAATTTGGGTTCGATCTAATTTGGGAGAAAATAAAACGAGTGCTTCTTTTACTTATTAAGTACTCCGTATTTTCTTTTATTTATTTATTTATTTATTATTATTATTATTATTATTATTATTATTATTATTATTATTATTATTATTATTATTATTATTATTATTATTATTATTATTATCATTATTATTAAAATTATCATTATCATTATTATTATTGTTATTGCTATTGTTATTATTATTATTAGTATTATTAAAATTATCGTTAATAACTATTATTATTATCATAATTAATATCAAAACTACTTTTTATACAGATGTATATTTTGTACATAAAGACAATACATTTAATACATATACGATAATTATATTAAAATCTCACATAACTATATACATCAAATCTACTAATACTATTTATATAAAAATTTACAAATAACAAATTATCAATTTTTTCTAAATAAAATATTAAACAAGTATGTATATTAATACATAAATATTAATATAACTAAATAAATATTAACCATTTTGAATACATACACAAATTAAATATACATAAGATATAAATCAAGGTTATAATAAATAAATTTGTTCGATTACGAGTATGTGTATTAATAAATATACAAATGTTATAGGTTCATGAATCCGAGGCCAACCTTGCATTGTTTAATGATGTTATATGTATTTTTACTACAAAATACATTAGGTGAGTTTCATTTGCTCCCTTTTTAAATACTTTTGCAATATATATTTTTGGGACTGAGAATACATGCGCTGCTTTATAAATGTTTGACGAAATAGACACAAGTACTTAAAACTACATTCTATGGCTGGATTATTAAACCGAATATGCCCCTTTTTATTAAGTCTGGTAATCTAAGAATTTGGGAACAGACACCCTAATTGACGCGAACTCTAAAGATAGATCTATCGGGCCCAACAAGCCCCATCCAAAGTACCGGATGCTTTAGTACTTCGAAATTTATATCATGTCCGAAGGAGGATCCCGGAATGATGGGGATATTCTTATATGCATATTGTGAATGTCGGTTACCAGGTGTGCAATCCATATGAATGTTATTTTTGTCTCTATGCATGGGACGTATGTTATTGAGAAATAGAAAATATGAAATCTTGTGGTCTATTAAAAATTATGAGATGATTCTTTATGATAAACTAATGAACTCACCAACCTTTTGGTTGACACTTTAAAGCATGTTTATTCTCAGGTATGAAAGAAACGTTCCGCTGTGCATTTGCTCATTTTAACGGCAGTATTTGGAGTCGATCATCGCAATGGAACCAGTTGTTGGTGACTTCGTCCAGATGGATTAGGACGGGTCCTTTCAGTTGGTATCAGAGCGGTGGTCTTAGCGAACCAGGTCTGCAATAGTGTGTCTAACTGATAAGTCGTTAGGATGCATTAGCGAGTCTGGACTCCGACCGTGTCTGCATGTCAAAAGTTTTGCTTATCATTTCGTGTCAAAAATTACCTGCTTATCATTCTTAGAGAATCACTTGCTTATCATTCTTAGTCTAGACACGTTTTACTGCATTGACTGCATAAATAGTGTATAGACAAAATTCATATCTTAGCGTATCTGTTACTGTAGATCTTGCCTGATATCTTCCGTAAATTTCTCCGTAATTTAAGGGAACCTGGTACTATATATCTATGCATATTATGCATTGAGAATACCATCCAACTATCAATTGCTGTCACTAAACTTTTCATACCAATTTTTTTTTTCTGAGATAGCGTAAGATGGCCTCTACGAACCAACCAAGTTCATCTGACTCCGAAGATAGCGTGACAGGAGCTCACCAACCAATTAACTACCGTGATTACTGGAGAAAATGGGGGTGGGTTCGCGACATACTCACCCTATGGAGAAGGGAAGAAGGTACTCCATATCATGAACCGAATCTACCACCTAACCTTGGAGTACTTGACCCGCTCACCGGCGAACCCGTTCGCAACACCGTTTATACCCTTTTTGCAAGAATTTTTCGTCTTGAGGCTACCATTTACGGAACTAGAGAAGATATCCGATCTCTACCTCACACTGATAACCAACCAGGGTTAGTAGAAGAAGTTAAAGAACTTCGAGCTCGAGTGTTAACTTTAGAGAGCATGGTACACAATTTGCAAGCACCATCAGTATCACCAACACCAGTAACATCACCAACCTTAGCACCAACATCATTAGTACCACCAACAACAACATCCGCACCACCAGCTTCGACATCTCATTCTATACCTCAAGTATAATCATCGTTCTACGTATCGTTCTATCTATTTTATTTTCGTTCGACATGGCGATTATGTAATCTCTAGTGTTTTAGAAATTACATATTCTTGTTCTAATGATAAATCAAATGAGATCAATATCACATTAACTCATTAAATTCATGATTACATCTAAAGAAAATATATACGTATATATGTTTTCATAAAGATTGTAATTAAAAATTCTTTTGTACAAACTAATAATGGTGAAAATATTTTAACGGGTAGGTAATACCCGAGGAGTATTTAGATATCACATTAATAAGTTACACTGTACATTCTTCGGAATTGATTCAACGATCATTTACTATCCTATTTACAACCACCGATTTACGTATCCGTTCACCAAAGAATAACTATTTTCATTCAAATTCAATTTCATATTTGGATTTTGATCTATCAGAATCCAACAAGTGGCATAATGAAGAAATAATGGACACAATAAAAATTGATTAGAAACAGACTAATTGACAATATGAAATTTTGTTAAGAAACCACGCTAACAAAATCCTAGCTAACTGTTCCTAGCTAACTGTTAATTCCATATTACATTTTATTTATCGCAATTTATTTTATCGCAATTTTAATTCTCGCAATTTTATTTATCGTCATTTAATTTCTGTTATTTACTTTACGCACTTTATTTATCGTCATTTAATTTCTGTTATTTATTTTATGCACTTTAAATATCGGGACACGTATACAAAGTTTTGACATATCATATCGACACATCTATATATATTATTTGGAATCACCATAGACACTCTATATGCAGTAATGATCGAGTTCTCTATACAGGGTTGAGGTTGATTCTATAATAATATATATACTTTGAGTTGTGATCGAGTCTGAGACTTATACGGGTCACGACACATATTAATTAATTCGAATATTGTATATTAAACTATATGAATTATTGGACTGTTACTGTGGACTATCGACTGTGGACTAATAACATTGGACAATTAAAATGAATTAAAATATTGATTATAATATATGAAACTAAACAATTCTTCAAGTTGCCACTTGATTTCGTCTTAAACATCATTTGTATCTTCACGACTACATTCTGCGTTCAAACCTTTCATGATTCTTGAAAACACCTCAATCAAGAGGATGAACCAACCGCACTTCATCTGTAGAAGAAAAGATAGATACATATAGTTATGCACCTGAAAACACTCAGAATCTGAGTAAACATTTAACACATATCTGTGCTAATTCCTTTAGCTTTATTATTACCGAAAATAACTTTGCAATCTCTTTCCAAATTAGCCAATTTTGTCACAGCTTCATCAAGTCAACTTCAATTTTTCGTTCTAAACTACCTTATTATAACCTTGATATATATATGCGTGCTCTTTTATTGTTACCGTGGAACCTTTCATATTCTACCATATTACCAACAGACGTACCAACAACCTCGTTGCTTCTTGGTTTAAATCTCTTCGATAAATCATTATATTTATTCATTGAAACCCTATCATATACTTATTCGCATCATGTAACGAGAACTGCCATACCAATTACCGGGAATCAGAAATCAATACTTTGAAAACTCACAGCATATCTACAACAACAGTTATATGTATAACATTTACCTCTTCGAATTATGGTCTTTCATTCTGAATTTCTGAACAGCACTCAGTCTACAAATCAATGCATTGAACTTTGAAAAAGCTGAATGAAGCAGCAGAAACTGTAGACAACCGTAAATGACCTTTATATTTGGAAGTTTGATGATAAAGAATAGTATATTGGAAAAGCTCAGAAAAGTTGGAACTGGAAATCGGATTGAGCAAACTACGAAGGAGTCTCTGAACAAATCACAAGGACTAAACTTGTACATTAAGAATCCTGATGATTCTATTTCTAATGAAATCTTTAGCGAATACCTTGCTTCTGACTCCAAACTCTTGCGGACAAATGTTCTTCACCATCCTTCGATATTAGGAATTCCAAGATATCATCGTATCTTTCATTATAAATATCCTCCATATTTTGAAGATATTTTCATAAATATTCTTATCTGAAATCATTAATCTTTCCGTGCTATCGGTGTTACATCATATAGAAACTGTTAGTTTCTATATTCTGTAAAATTTCTAGCTTAAAATATGAATGTTATTGAAGTAATGTTGGGAACTGATGCATGAGTTAGTATAATATAATGACACTTGATCAACGTGATTATATTACATTGAGTCATGCTGAGTTTCTAATAGAACGTGATGATTCACAGATCATAACGTCATCATGTGCCATGTTACATAACTCTTTCATTTTGCTTAACTTCTGAACATATCAAGAAAATATACTCTTGATAGTTCCATTCTCAGTGATTCTGGTAATTTGATAAATCAAATCGTGCTATTACGTTCTTTCTTGTTTAGAACATTAAGTTCATTCGACACTCCATAATTATGAATTCTGGACGATTACTCGTTTTACTAGAAATCGAGAGGAGATTAAAAAGACAAAGAGCTCCGAAATATAAGGGAAGATATAAAACTCGACAACAACACTGAAATTACAATAATTAAAAATTAAAACATCACGACAATTAAAAATTTAAAGATTTCGATTATTAAACTAAAAATACTAGATCAAACTACTTGTCGTCGTCGTCATCTGCGAAGTAGCGTTCACCAGTCATTTCACCATCTGTGAGGTACTCTGGAGACATCGGTATTTCTCTTGCTGCTTCAGCTGATTCATCGAGGTAACGATAACCCAACGTCTCTTCATCTTCAAGATCCGCATACAAAGAAATGAGTTTACCGCGATCTTCAATGGTATCCTTTATAAAGTACCATTGATCATCGGTACACAGAAAACTTGCCCTACAATCCGCATCATAATCGTCTTTATAAAAGAATACAGACGTGAATTCACACGGAACTTTTTCCTTCAGAAAGGATAGCAAGTCTTGTAAACCAACATCACGAATGTCGATATCTTCAAACGAAATACTGTCGCCCCACTTATATTCCTTCATTTGATTACGGAAATCACCTCCGTAATGAACATCGAATGAAACAATCATTGGGGGAAGTGTTAACATTTTGCAGTTTGGGAGTGTTTAATTTTGATTTTTGAGAAAGGGGGAAATATAAAAGAAAAATAGGTTTGAGTGTTTAAAATGAAGTATATGGTTGGTGTTTTTATAGTGTAAAAATGACCGTTGGGATAGCCGTTGGATTTTTTTTTATGTTACTAACGGCTAAAAATTTGGGCAAGTTTTTGGGCGAAGGTGGACGATGCCCGTTGGGACCTCTCTCATAATAGTTTTATTCGTACTCTTCGAATAATCGAATTATTTTTTTTTTATCTGTAATATTCAATAATGATAAAACTCTATTTATCAGCTCATATTCGTCAGGAAAACATATTTATTGTTAGCCATGACGACCTCACTCAAATTTCGGGACGAAATTTCTTTAACGGGTAGGTACTGTGATGACCCGGGAATTTCTGAACAAATTTAAACTTAAATCTTTATATAACTCTGACATGATAGGCAAAGTCTATTTAATTAAATCTCAAAATTTTTGAACTGTGTTCATGTATATATTTAACCTTTGCCTATTCCCGACGATTCACGAACCATTGGGTAAATTTAATATATATATATATATATATATATATATATATATATATATATATATATATATAGATATTATATTAGGAAATCAATAATATTATTATTATTAACATTTATTTATTTATAATCTAAAATGGGAAATTAGAAAGTCAAGAGTTGTTACAAATCAAACTCAAACTGTATATAATTTGTACTGCTGTCTTCAATTGCGTCAAAAACAGATTAGGAAACAAACAAATTCAGTTGTTAGTCACAATCTTCTTTATTTATTTTTTTTATATATTTTGTACCTAATGGAACAATAGGGTCGATCACTTTTTGCAATAATTCAGATAAATCACATAATACTTATTACTATTTTCTCCATGATCACTCTTTATTTTATATTTATCTATATTAATATTAATCATAGATGCCTTCAGTAAATGAGGAATATTTTGTTGCTTTCGATTTTGTTACTTTCTTTGGAGATCATGGCAGACAAGAAACTAATTGGAGTAATATGATTGTTACATGTGGGAGTAAACCATTGTTTAAATATTACTAAATTTCTTTCTACCTTATTTTGAACACAACACCCATTCGATGCATTGCTAATATATGAAACTCACATGGTCTTCTTCTACTTCCTCACCTCTCTTTCCATTGAGTGTTTGTTTCCATTGCCACCCCAAATTAACGACAATTATTTTTACTTGTTGCTATTCAGTTTTGATATTAACCAAAGACCCACTGACCACAATCATCGCCATTAATCACCATCATCGATCGCCAACTGCTACTGCTTTGTTGAGGCGGCTTAAACCATCGTGAACCTTCTAACATCACCCAATCACCACCCCATCGTAAACTATCTGTTTTGGTTTCTTGTCACGAACAAAACCGCCATTAAACCATCCTCACTATCACCTTGAAACCCATCTGTTTATCTCTGTTTATGTCAATTCAAACAAACAACATCATCATCCTTCCCTACTCAACAAAAACTACTCGAATTACTAAAGTTATCCCACTGTTTCGTTGCTATCTACAACCAACACCTTACACCAACAAACCGCCACCTTTGTTGTTGTGTTTACAGTCAAAAACCATCACCTTCATTAAAGCCATCAAGAAACCTATCGGAAGTTGCTGCTACTTTCATTATTTTTCTGCTTGTTGGCGTGATTATAAGTCTCTGTCGTCTTCACCATTATCGAAGACCCCTGTCACCAACGAAACCCTCTTGAAACTCATCACTTCGATTACCATAAAACTGCTGCACAACTCTAAATTCTGTTTTTCCTTCGAAGATCACTCAAGAACCACCATCCATCAAATTAGTTACACCCCTGAGGTATATGAATTTTGTTTCAATCAATATCTATCCCTTTAATCACCTTATAAAAACGGCACCTGCTATACATGCTGATTATTCAGACGTAAACCACACACACTCCAAAAATTCGTTTCCAATTACATTTAATAGTTATAGAAATTGATTTAAACAGAAAAAAAAAAAAAAACAAGAGCATCACCTAAACACTGCTATTGCTGGGTTGTTATCAACATCACCACCACCAAATACTTTTATTCCTTTGGCTTGCTGTTCGATCTATAACACAAGTAAGCTACTGCACTATTATCTATCAATCTAGGAAACAAACAATAATAATATCTTATGAATAATCAGTTTAGAATAGAAAACAAATCATACCTGCTGCACGTTTTATTTTTTTTTCCTTTCTTCCTGCTCCTGCTGCAGTTGCTCTTTTGCTTTCCTGTTTATCTCGAACCACCACCAAAACCACCATCGAATCACACCTCATATTGCTGAAATTAATAATCAAAATCACACACAAGCTAATAATTATAACAGACTATCACCAAACCCTTCAAGAATATCAATTATTAACAGTTCAGGTTCAATTCATTTAAAATACAGGATATGTATAAATGGATGAAGAAATTAAGAGAGTATTAAAGAACCAATTACATATATATCACCAATCAATGAATCGATTAATGCCCGAATTAACTGATGAATCGAAACACTCACCAAACCTTGAGGATTACTGTCCAATCGAGGGTGCTGCTTGATTGATTTGATTAACGATGATGATAGAGACAGATGATGACGGTGGAACGATGAAGATGATGAATCCATAAACTATTGAACACCAACGATTGTTGTTAAGCCGATTGATTGGTGATGAAACGAGGAAACCCTAATTTGGGTTCGATCTAATTTGGGAGAAAATAAAACGAGTGCTTCTTTTACTTATTAAGTACTCCGTATTTTCTTTTATTTATTTATTTATTTATTATTATTATTATTATTATTATTATTATTATTATTATTATTATTATTATTATTATTATTATTATTATTATTATTAAAATTATCATTATCATTATTATTATTGTTATTGCTATTGTTATTATTATTATTAGTATTATTAAAATTATCGTTAATAACTATTATTATTATCATAATTAATATCAAAACTACTTTTTATACAGATGTATATTTTGTACATAAAGACAATACATTTAATACATATACGATAATTATATTAAAATCTCACATAACTATATACATCAAATCTACTAATACTATTTATATAAAAATGTACAAATAACAAATTATCAATTTTTTCTAAATAAAATATTAAACAAGTATGTATATTAATACATAAATATTAATATAACTAAATAAATATTAACCATTTTGAATACATACACAAATTAAATATACATAAGATATAAATCAAGGTTATAATAAATAAATTTGTTCGATTACGAGTATGTGTATTAATAAATATACAAATGTTATAGGTTCATGAATCCGAGGCCAACCTTGCATTGTTTAATGATGTTATATGTATTTTTACTACAAAATACATTAGGTGAGTTTCATTTGCTCCCTTTTTAAATACTTTTGCAATATATATTTTTGGGACTGAGAATACATGCGCTGCTTTATAAATGTTTGACGAAATAGACACAAGTACTTAAAACTACATTCTATGGCTGGATTATTAAACCGAATATGCCCCTTTTTATTAAGTCTGGTAATCTAAGAATTTGGGAACAGACACCCTAATTGACGCGAACTCTAAAGATAGATCTATCGGGCCCAACAAGCCCCATCCAAAGTACCGGATGCTTTAGTACTTCGAAATTTATATCATGTCCGAAGGAGGATCCCGGAATGATGGGGATATTCTTATATGCATATTGTGAATGTCGGTTACCAGGTGTGCAATCCATATGAATGTTATTTTTGTCTCTATGCATGGGACGTATGTTATTGAGAAATAGAAAATATGAAATCTTGTGGTCTATTAAAAATTATGAGATGATTCTTTATGATAAACTAATGAACTCACCAACCTTTTGGTTGACACTTTAAAGCATGTTTATTCTCAGGTATGAAAGAAACGTTCCGCTGTGCATTTGCTCATTTTAAAGGCAGTATTTGGAGTCGATCATCGCAATGGAACCAGTTGTTGGTGACTTCGTCCAGATGGATTAGGACGGGTCCTTTCAGAATTAAAGTTTGAATATGATTATTACCTTGTATTAGAAAGATAACCTACTGTAAGTAATAAAGGTTTCTTGATCTTGGATGATTACTTGGAATGGATTTAGAAAACTTGGAAGTAAACTTGCAATCTTGGAAGTATTCTTGATTTTATGAAACTAGAACTTTTGGAATTTATGAAGAACACTTAGAACTTGAAGATAGAACTTGAGAGAGATCAATTAGATGAAGAAAATTGAAGAATGAAAGTGTTTGTAGGTGTTTTTGGTCGTTGGTGTATGGATTAGATATAAAGGATATGTAATTTTATTTTCATGTAAATAAGTCATGAATGATTACTCATATTTTTGTAATTTTATGAGATATTTCATGCTAGTTGCCAAATGATGGTTCCCACATGTGTTAGGTGACTCACATGGGCTGCTAAGAGCTGATCATTGGAGTGTATATACCAATAGTACATACATCTAAAAGCTGTGTATTGTACGAGTACGAATACGGGTGCATACTAGTAGAATTGTTGATGAAACTGAACGAGGATGTAATTGTAAGCATTTTTGTTAAGTAGAAGTATTTTGATAAGTGTCTTGAAGTCTTTCAAAAGTGTATGAATACATATTAAAACACTACATGTATATACATTTTAACTGAGTCGTTAAGTCATCGTTAGTCGTTACATGTAAATGTTGTTTTGAAACCTTTAGGTTAACGATCTTGTTGAATGTTGTTAACCCATTTTTTATTATAACAAATGAGATGTTAAATTGTTATATTATCATGATATTATGATATATAATATATCTTAGTATGATATATATATACAGTTAAATGTCGTTACAACGATAATCGTTACATATATGTCTCGTTTCGAAATCATTAAGTTAGTAGTCTTATTTTTACATATGTATTTCATTGTTAATACACTTAATAATATATTTACTTATCATTTAACATAATTAACCAAGTGTATCAATATCTTAATATGATTCATATGTACCTAGTAAGACGTTGTTATAACGATAATCGTTATATATATCGTTTTCGAGTTACTTAAATTAATAGTCTCATTTTTATGTATATAACTCATTGTTAAAATACCTAATGAGATACATACTTATAATAAAAGCATGTTAACTATATATATAACCATATATATGTCATCGTATAGTTTTTACAAGTTTTAACGTTCGTGAATCACCGGTCAACTTGGGTGGTCAATTGTCTATATGAAACCTATTTCAATTAATCAAGTCTTAACAAGTTTGATTGCTTAACATGTTGGAAACACTTAATCATGTAAATAACAATTTTATTTAATATATATATAAACATGGAAAAGTTCGGGTCACTACAGTACCTACCCGTTAAATAAATTTCGTCCCGAAATTTTAAGCAGTTGGAGGTGTTGACGTATCTTCTGGAAATAAATGCGGGTATTTCTTCTTCATCTGATCTTCACGCTCCCAGGTGAACTCGGGTCCTCTACGAGCATTCCATCGAACCTTAACAATCGGTATCTTGTTTTGTTTAAGTCTCTTAACCTCACGATCCATTATTTCGACGGGTTCTTCAATGAATTGAAGTTTTTCATTGATTTGGATTTTGTCCAACGGAATAGTGAGATCTTCTTTAGCAAAACATTTATTCAAATTTGAGACGTGGAAAGTGTTATGTACAGCCGCGAGTTGTTGAGGTAGCTCCAGTTGGTAAGCTACTGGTCCGACACGATCTATAATCTTGAATGGTCCAATGTACCTTGGATTTAGTTTCCCCCGTTTACCAAATCGAACAACGCCTTTCCAAGGTGAAACCTTAAGCATGACCATTTCTCCAATTTCTAACTCTATATCTTTTCTTTTACTGTCCGCGTAGCTCTTTTGTCGACTCTGGGCGGTTTTCAATCTTTGTTGAATTTGGATGATTTTCTCGGTAGTTTCTTGTATTATCTCCGGACCCGTAATCTGTCTATCCCCCTCACTCCAACAAATCGAAGACCTGCACTTTCTACCATAAAGTGCTTCAAACGGCGCCATCTCAATGCTTGAATGGTAGCTGTTGTTGTAGGAAAATTCTACTAACGGTAGATGTCGATCCTAACTGTTTCCGAAATCAATAACACAAGCTCGTAGCATGTCTTCAAGCGTTTGTATCGTCCTTTCGCTCTGCCCATCAGTTTGTGGATGATAGGCAGTACTCATGTCTAGACGAGTTCCCAATGCTTGCTGTAATGTCTGCCAGAATCTGAAAATAAATCTGCCATCCCTATCAGAGATAATAGAGATTGGTATTCCATGTCTGGAGACGACTTCCTTCAAATACAGTCGTGCTAACTTCTCCATCTTGTCATCTTCTCTTATTGGCAGGAAGTGTGCTGATTTGGTGAGACGATCAACTATTACCCAAATAGTATCAAAACTACTTGCAGTCCTTGGCAATTTTGTGATGAAATCCATGGTAATGTTTTCCCATTTCCATTTCGGGATTTCGGGTTGTTGTAGTAGACCTGAGGGTTTTTGATGCTCAGCTTTGACCTTAGAACACGTCAAACATTCTCCTACGTATTTAGCAACATCGGCTTTCATACCCGGCCACCAAAAATGTTTCTTGAGATCCTTGTACATCTTCCCCGTTCCAGGATGTATTGAGTATCTGGTTTTATGAGCTTCTCTAAGTACCATTTCTCTCATATCTCCAAATTTTGGTACCCAAATCCTTTCAGCCCTATACCGGGTTCCGTCTTCCCGAATATTAAGATGCTTCTCCGATCCTTTGGGTATTTCATCCTTTAAATTTCCCTCTTTTAAAACTCCTTGTTGCGCCTCCTTTATTTGAGTAGTAAGGTTATTGTGAATCATTATATTCATAGATTTTACTCGAATGGGTTCTCTGTCCTTCCTGCTCAAGGCATCGGCTACCACATTTGCCTTTCCCGGGTGGTAACGAATCTCAAAGTCGTAATCATTCAACAATTCAATCCACCTACGCTGCCTCATATTCAGTTGTTTCTGATTAAATATGTGCTGAAGACTTTTATGGTCGGTATATATAATACTTTTGACCCTATATAAGTAGTGTCTCCAAGTCTTTAATGCAAAAACAACCGCGCCTAATTCCAAATCATGCGTCGTATAATTTTGTTCTTGAATCTTCAATTGTCTAGACGCATAAGCAATCACCTTCGTTCGTTGCATTAATACACAACCGAGACCTTGCTTTGATGCGTCACAATAAATCACAAAATCATCATTCCCTTCAGGCAATGACAATATAGGTGCCGTAGTTAGCTTTTTCTTCAATAAATGAAACATTTTCTCTTGTTCATCCTTCCATTCAAATTTCTTCCCTTTATGCGTTAATGCAGTCAAGGGTTTTGCTATTCTGGAAAAGTCTTGGATGAATCTTCTGTAGTAACCAGCCAATCCTAAAAATTGACGTATATGCTTCGGAGTTTTTGGGGTTTCCCACTTTTCAACGGTTTCGATCTTTGCCTGGTCCACCTGGATACCTTCTTTGTTCACTATGTGACCGAGGAATTAAACTTCTTCCAACCAAAATGCACACTTTGAAAACTTAGCATACAGTTTTTCTTTCCTCAATACTTCTAGCACTTTTCTCAAATGTTCTTCATGATCTTGATCATTCTTTGAGTAAATAAGTATGTCATCGATGAAAACAATGACAAACTTGTCAAGATATGGCCCACACACTAAGTTCATAAGGTCCATGAACACAGCTGGTGCGTTAGTCAATCCAAACGGCATAACCATAAACTCGTAATGACCATAACGCGTCCTAAAAGCAGTTTTTGGAATATCATCCTCATTTACTCGCATTTGATGATATCCAGAATGTAAATCGATCTTCGAATAAACCGACGAGCCTTGTAGTTGATCAAATAAGTCGTCAATTCTCGGCAGTGGATAACGGTTTTTGATGGTAAGTTTGTTCAACTCTCTGTAGTCAATACACAACCTAAATGTACCATCCTTCTTCTTGACAAACAAAACAGGAGCTCCCCATGGTGATGTGCTTGGTCGAATGAAACCACGTTCTAATAGTTCTTGCAGTTGGCTTTGCAGTTCTTTCATCTCGCTAGGTGCGAGTCTATAAGGAGCACGAGCTATTGGTGCAGCTCCTGGTACAAGATCTATTTGAAATTCAACAGATCGATGTGGAGGTAGTCCCGGTAATTCTTTCGGAAATACATCGGGAAATTCTTTTGCGACGGGAACATCATTGATGCTCTTTTCTTCAGTTTGTACTTTCTCGACGTGTGCTAGAACAGCATAGCAACCTTTTCTTATTAGTTTTTGTGCCTTCAAATTACTAATAAGATGTAGCTTCATGTTGCCCTTTTCTCCGTACACCATTAAGGGTTCTCCTTCTTCTCGTACAATGCGAATTGCATTTTTATAACATACGATCTCTGCTTTCACCTTCTTCAGCCAGTCCATGCCAACTATTACATCAAAACTCCCTAACTCTACTGGCATCAAATCAATCTTAAATATTTCGCTACCCAGTTTAATTTCTCGATTCCGGCATATATTATCTGCTGAAATTAATTTACCGTTTGCTAATTCGAGTAAAAATTTACTATCCAACGGCGTCAATGGACAACTTAATTTAGCACAAAAATCTCTACTCATATAGCTTCTATCCGCACCCGAATCAAATAAAACGTAAGCAGATTTATTGTCAATAAGAAACGTACCCGTAACAAGCTCCGGGTCTTCCTGTGCCTCTGCCGCATTAATATTGAAAACTTTTCCGCGGCCTTGTCCATTCGTGTTCTCCTGGTTCGGGAAATTTCTAATAATGTGTCCCGATTTTCCACATTTATAACAAACTACATTGGCATAACTTGCTCCGACACTACTTGCTCCGCCATTACTCGTTCCGACACCATTTGTTCCTTTCGTTCTGTTAACCCCTGGTCCGTAGACCTCACACTTCGTCGCACTATGACCATTTCTTTTACACTTGTTGCAAAATTTGGTACAGAACCCCGAGTGATACTTTTCACACCTTTGGCATAGCTGCTTCTGATTGTTGTTGTTGTTGCGGTTGTTATTGTTGTTGTGATGATTGTTGTAGTTGCTATTATTGTTGTTGTTGTTGTTGTTGTTGTTGTTGTTGTTGTTGTTGTTGTTGGGCCGTTTATTGTAGTTGCGATTGATGTTGCGATTGTTGGGATAATTGTTGCGATTATTATTGTAATTGCTGCTGTTGTGGTATTGGTGATTCTTATCACCGTTTTCCTCCCACTTTCTTTTGACTTGCTTCACATTGGCCTCTTCAGCCGTCTGTTCTTTAATTCTTTCCTCAATCTGGTTCACTAGTTTGTGAGCCATTCTACATGCCTGTTGTATGGAGGCGGGCTCGTGTGAACTTATATCTTCTTGGATTCTTTCCGGTAATCCTTTCACAAACGCGTCGATCTTCTCTTCCTCATCTTCGAACGCTCCCGGACACAATAGGCACAATTCTGTGAATCGTCTTTCGTACGTGGTAATATCATATCCTTGGGTTCGTAACCCTCTAAGTTCTGTCTTGAGCTTATTGACCTCGGTTCTGGGACGGTACTTCTCGTTCATCAAGTACTTGAATGCTGACCACGGTAGTGCGTACGCATCGTCTTGTCCCACTTGCTCTAGATAGGTATTCCACCATGTTAACGCAGAACCTGTGAAGGTATGCGTAGCGTACTTCACTTTGTCCTCTTCAGTACACTTACTTATGGCAAACACCGATTCGACCTTCTCGGTCCACCGTTTCAATCCGATCGGTCCTTCGGTTCCATCAAATTCCAAAGGTTTGCAGGCAGTGAATTCTTTGTAGGTGCATCCTACACGATTTCCTGTACTGCTAGATCCAAGGTTATTGTTGGTATGTAGCGCAGCCTGTACTGCGGCTATGTTTGAAGCTAGAAAAGTACGGAATTCCTCTTCATTCATATTCACGGTGTGTCGAGTAGTCGGTGCCATTTCCTTCAAAATAGTCAAATGGAACAAGTTAATCATACAGAATATTAAGAGTAGTTAATAGTATTTCGTAGCAAAATATGAACTCATTTATAAAAGCTTTTTCTTCATATTAGCGTTTTATAACTTTAAATTCGGGTAGTACCTACCCGTTAAGTTCATACTTAGTAGCTAATATACAATTCAACAACTACAATTCTATATGAAAAACTGATTATAATAATATTTCGCGTTCAAACTTTTACACAATATTTTACAAACTTACAATACAGCTTATTTTACATATAGCATGAAATATAGCACACAATAAATTTGATACAAGATGGTTGTGAAGATAATTCTAGCTAGTACACAAGTCGTTCAGCAAAGGCAATAAAGACACGTAATTCATACGTCCAGAAACAAGTCATGCATTCTGGTTTTACTAGGACTACTTCCCATCCTTGGTCTTGTGGAACATAACCGTTATGGCCGTTGATAAGACAGCGTGTTGTAACGTCGTCAAAGGGACGAGGGTTACGTAATGTCCAACAGTCCCGTAACAATCTAAAAACCTCATTTCTTACCCCAATTACCGACTCCGTCACTTGTGGAAACGTTTTGTTTAATAGTTGTAGCCCGATGTTCTTTTTCTCACTTTGGTGAGAAGCGAACATTACTAACCCGTAAGCATAGCATGCTTCTTTATGTTGCATGTTAGCCGCTTTTTCTAAATCATGAAGTCCTATATTCGGATACATTAAGTCAAAATAATTTCTTAACCCGTTGCGTAAAATAGCATTTGGGTTCCCCGCAATATATGCGTCAAAGTAAACACATCGTAACTTATGGGTTTCCCAATGTGATATCCCCCATCTTTCAAACGAAAGTCTCTTATAAACCAAGACATTCTTGGAACGTTCTTCGAATGTCTTACAAACTGATTTCGCCGTAAATAGTTGTGCCGAAGAATTCTGACCGACTCTAGACAAAATTTCATTAATCATGTCTCCGGGTAGGTCTCTTAAAATATTGGGTTGTCTATCCATTTTGTGTTTTTATACTGTAAAATAGACAAGTGTTAGATTCAAAAAAAAAAAAAAATACTTATTAATACAAGCAATTTTTACATATATCATAAAGCATAAGCACACTATATTACATATATTACACCACACGAATACAACTATCTTATTCCGATTCGCTCGTTTCTTCTTCTTCGGTTTTGGTTCGTTTTACCAAGTTTCTAGGGATATATGATGTTTCCCTAATACGAGCTGTCGTTTTCCACAACGGTTTAGAAAAACCTGGTGGTTTAGAAGTTCCTGGGTCATTGTTACAACTTAAGGGCTTCGGGGGTTGACGATACATATAAAGTTCATCGGGGTTGGAATTAGATTTCTCTATTTTTATGCCCTTTCCCTTATTATTTTCTTTTGCCTTTTTAAATTCAGTTGGGGTAATTTCTATAACATCATCGGAATTCTCGTCGGAATCCGATTCATCGGAGAATTGGTAATCCTCCCAATATTTTGCTTCCTTGGCGGAAACACCATTGACCATAATTAACCTTGGTCGGTTGGTTGAGGATTTTCTTTTACTTAACCGTTTTATTATTTCCCCCACCGGTTCTATTTCCTCCTCCGGTTCCTCCTCTTCCGGTTCTGATTCTTCTTCCGGTTCTTCTTCGGGAACTTGTGAATCAGTCCAATATATATTCGACTCTTCGTTATTATTAGGTGAGTCAATGGGATTTTTGCTAGATGTAGACATCTATCACACAATATCAAACATGTTAAGAGATTAATATATCACATAATATATACATGTTAATAATATATAGTTTCCAACAAAAATGTTAAGCAATCATTTTTAAAGAAAACACGGTCGAAGTCCAGACTCACTAATGCATCCTAACAAACTCGATAAGACACACTAATGCAAATTTTCTGGTTCTCTAAGACCAACGCTCGGATACCAACTGAAATGTCCCGTTCTTATTGATTAAAAACGTTCCATATTAATTGATTTCGTTGCGAGGTTTTGACCTCTATATGAGACGTTTTTCAAAGACTGCATTCATTTTTAAAACAAACCATAACCTTTATTTCATAAATAAAGGTTTAAAAAGCTTTACGTAGATTATCAAATAATGATAATCTAAAATATCCTGTTTACACACGACCATTACATAATGGTTTACAATACAAATATGTTACATCGAAATCAGTTTCTTGAATGCAGTTTTTACACAATATCATAAAAACATGGACTCCAAATCTTGTCCTTATTTTAGTATGCAACAGCGGAAGCTCTTAGTATTCACCTTAGAATAAACATGCTTTAAACGTCAACAAAAATGTTGATGAGTTATAGGTTTAACCTATATATATCAAATCGTAACAATAGACCACAAGATTTCATATTTCAATACACATCCCATACATAGAGATAAAAATTATTCATATGGTGAACACCTGGTAACCGACATTAACAAGATGCATATATAAGAATATCCCTATCATTCCGGGACACCCTTCGGATATGATATAAATTTCGAAGTACTAAAGCATCCGGTACTTTGGATGGGGTTTGTTAGGCCCAATAGATCTATCTTTAGGATTCGCGTCAATTAGGGTGTCTGTTCCCTAATTCTTAGATTACCAGACTTAATAAAAAGGGGCATATTCGATTTCGATAATTCAACCATAGAATGTAGTTTCACGTACTTGTGTCTATTTTGTAAATCATTTATAAAACCTGCATGTATTCTCATCCCAAAAATATTAGATTTTAAAAGTGGGACTATAACTCACTTTCACAGATTTTTACTTCGTCGGGAAGTAAGACTTGGCCACTGGTTGATTCACGAACCTATAACAATATATACATATATATATCAAAGTATGTTCAAAATATATTTACAACACTTTTAATATATTTTGATGTTTTAAGTTTATTAAGTCAGCTGTCCTCGTTAGTAACCTACAACTAGTTGTCCACAGTTAGATGTACAGAAATAAATCGATAAATATTATCTTGAATCAATCCACGACCCAGTGTATACGTATCTCAGTATTGATCACAACTCAAACTATATATATTTTGGAATCAACCTCAACCCTGTATAGCTAACTCCAACATTCACATATAGAGTGTCTATGGTTGTTCCGAAATATATATAGATGTGTCGACATGATAGGTCGAAACATTGTATACGTGTCTATGGTATCTCAAGATTACATAATATACAATACAAGTTGATTAAGTTATGGTTGGAATAGATTTGTTACCAATTTTCACATAGCTAAAATGAGAAAAATTATCCAATCTTGTTTTACCCATAACTTCTTCATTTTAAATTCGTTTTGAGTGAATCAAATTGCTATGGTTTCATATTGAACTCTATTTTATGAATCTAAACAGAAAAAGTATAGGTTTATTGTTGGAAAAATAAGTTACAAGTCGTTTTTGTAAAGGTAGTCATTTCAGTCGAAAGAACGATGTCTAGATGACCATTTTAGAAAACATACTTACACTTTGAGTTTAACCATAATTTTTTGATATAGTTTCATGTTCATAATAAAAATCATTTTCCCAGAATAACAACTTTTAAATCAAAGTTTATCATAGTTTTTAATTAACTAACCCAAAACAGCCCGCGGTGTTACTACGACGGCGTAAATCCGGTTTTACGGTGTTTTTCGTGTTTCCAGGTTTTAAATCATTAAGTTAGCATATCATATAGATATAGAACATGTTTTTAGTTGATTTTAAAAGTCAAGTTAGAAGGATTAACTTTTATTTACGAACAAGTTTAGAATTAACTAAACTATGTTCTAGTGATTACAAGTTTAAACCTTCGAATAAGATAGCTTTATATGTATGAATAGAATGATGTTATGAACATCATTACTACCTCAAGTTCCTTGGATAAACCCACTGGAAATGAGAAAAATAGATCTAGCTTCAAAGGATCCTTGGATGGCTTGAAAGTTCTTGAAGCAGAATCTTGACACGAAAACAATTTCAAGTAAGATTTCCACTCGAAATAAGATTGTTATTGTTATAGAAATTGAATTAAAGTTTGAATATGATTATTAACTTGTATTAGAAAGATAACCTACTGTAAGTAATAAAGGTTTCTTGATCTTGGATGATTACTTGGAATGGATTTAGAAAACTTGGAAGTAAACTTGCAATCTTGGAAGTATTCTTGATTTTATGAAACTAGAACTTTTGGAATTTATGAAGAACACTTAGAACTTGAAGATAGAACTTGAGAGAGATCAATTAGATGAAGAAAATTGAAGAATGAAAGTGTTTGTAGGTGTTTTTGGTCGTTGGTGTATGGATTAGATATAAAGGATATGTAATTTTGTTTTCATGTAAATAAGTCATGAATGATTACTCATATTTTTGTAATTTTATGAGATATTTCATGCTAGTTGCCAAATGATGGTTCCCACATGTGTTAGGTGACTCACATGGGCTGCTAAGAGCTGATCATTGGAGTGTATATACCAATAGTACATACATCTAAAAGCTGTGTATTGTACGAGTACGAATACGGGTGCATACTAGTAGAATTGTTGATGAAACTGAACGAGGATGTAATTGTAAGCATTTTTGTTAAGTAGAAGTATTTTGATAAGTGTCTTGAAGTCTTTCAAAAGTGTATGAATACATATTAAAACACTACATGTATATACATTTTAACTGAGTCGTTAAGTCATCGTTAGTCGTTACATGTAAATGTTGTTTTGAAACCTTTAGGTTAACGATTTTGTTGAATGTTGTTAACCCATTGTTTATTATAACAAATGAGATGTTAAATTGTTATATTATCATGATATTATGATATATAATATATCTTAGTATGATATATATACAGTTAAATGTCGTTAAAACGATAATCGTTACATATATGTCTCGTTTCGAAATCATTAAGTTAGTAGTCTTATTTTTACATATGTATTTCATTGTTAATACACTTAATAATATATTTACTTATCATTTAACATAATTAACCAAGTGTATCAATATCTTAATATGATTCATATGTACCTAGTAAGACGTTGTTATAACGATAATCGTTATATATATCGTTTTCGAGTTTCTTAAATTAATAGTCTCATTTTTATGTATATAACTCATTGTTAAAATACCTAATGAGATACATACTTATAATAAAATCATGTTAACTATATATATAACCATATATATGTCATCGTATAGTTTTTACAAGTTTTAACGTTCGTGAATCACCGGTCAACTTGGGTGGTCAATTGTCTATATGAAACCTATTTCAATTAATCAAGTCTTAACAAGTTTGATTGCTTAACATGTTGGAAACACTTAATAATGTAAATAACAATTTCATTTAATATATATATAAACATGGAAAAGTTCGGGTCACTACACCATTACACCTAAACCTAGACACACGTGCTCTCAACCTTCACCTATGTAATCTCAACACTAGATTGAATATCAATACAGATTTATCATCATCATCTCAACTGATTTATCATCCTCATATCACCTTCATCTTATACATACATATAAACTACATATATACATATACGAATACAAATACATACACTTACATAATTGTAAACACGAATCTAAGCAGAAATATACCCTTTCAGCCTCAATTTTGCATTTCATTCTCCATATTAGATTTTATCGTTTACTTGATTGAATGACCCTTCAAGTAGCTAGACGAGGAAACAACTTTCAACTTGTTTCCAACTTGATAGTCTCATAATCGTCTAAATTCATTCATTGGTGATCATTATATATTAATTATGAAACCTTCGTTACTGTTCACAAAGGTATTTCAGTCTTTTTATATTTTTCATTTAATTTCAATATTTTATTTTACTTCCAACTGTATATAAGGTTTTATATATGGGAACATTTAGTTAAACACAAATGCATCTTGATTTAGTTGGTTGGACCCTTATACCTTAAAAGTAAGGTTACGGATTCAAATCCTCCACCCTAACTCCTTTTTTTAACTGTTTTTTATTTTACAATTTCTCTCATTGAATTTTTTTTTTTTTTCCTTTCCAATTTTACTTTTTATTTTAATTTTTTCCCTCAACTTTTTTAATTTTCATTTCTTAATTCATACTTTTCGTTTCTTTTTTACCCCATCGATGTGTAAGATCTCGCAGCGAAGCCCGAAAAATCATTCTCGTTAAAACCATATGACATAATTCATATGGACCAGATGATAAAACAAACATATGAGTTATCTACACCATTTTCAATAAACCTTTCAATAAACCTACTTGGTGTCAAAATCGAATTGTTTATAATTAGAAATTAAATCAACATAATAGGATAATGAGTATGTTAGGTAAAACTAGCAACTACCTGATAGAAAGTAGATGATAGTTGTTAGTTGATAGCTGATAGCCAGTACCTATTAGCTGGTAGCTATCAGCTGGTGGCTTTTAGTATTTTTAAATGTATTTAGGCGATTCGTAAAGTAACTGGAACAGTTAAAACAGAGTAAAATGACAAAAAAAACTATGAGTTTTTTCTCAAACGCTAGTTCTAGGGCATGTTTGAATGGGAACTTTTTAGAACTTTTTGGAGCTTATAACTTCTAGCTTATATGAAAAAATCGTATTTAATAAAAAACCATCGTTTGGTTAAAAGAGCTTAAAGTTTTTAGATATGGAGAAAAAACAAAAAGCCACTAGAACTATCGTTGAGAAAAAGCATTCAACCTTTTGTCATTTTACTCTTTATTTTAACAGTTCCAGCTACTATATCAAACACCTAAATATATATAAAATGCTAAGAGCTACCAGATACCAGTTACAAACTACCAGCTAATTTTGCCAAACATACCCCTAATAGGTTTTAGCTTCTAGTTTTTTCGCTCAATCTAAAAGTATTATTAATTTAATGTCATACCCTTCTAATTAAACTTAAAGTAGTATTTATACAAGATTATTATCTTGCTCACAAAGCAAAGGATTACCTGACTGGAATCCTATTCTAATTATAATATGTAACGCTTCCTAAATATAACTACAAAAGATACAATACTATGCCCACTATTACTTCCCCTTAGTCTTAGCGGTCGGAGTACGAATTTAAAGACTGGATCGAAAATCATCAACAACAGGCGAGATAATCCTTTAGTTAAAATAGCGATTTGAAACCGAGTCGGTACATGTAGAACCCGAACTTGACGTTGAACAACTATATCACGAACAAAATGAATCTCCAACTCAATGTGTTGTGTTCGTTGGTGCTGAGCGGGATTACCACATAAATAAATGGCTCTAACATTATCACAAAAAATCAAAGTCTCCTTAGAAATCGAACATCTTAACTCAATCAATAGGCTGTGTTTAACGACCCGTTCATATCGATTATAAACGTTGCATATTCATTGGTTTCATTACCAGGTACTGACCTCTATATGATACGTTTTAAAAGACAACTTTCATTACAACGAAAATTGACAATTATGTATACCATTTCATAATATCCAAACTATAAATGACTTAATCTGTCATTTACTTAATAATAATCTTTTTGAACTCAACGACTCGAATGCAACGTCTTTTGAAATATGCCATGAATGACTCCAAGTATATCTTTAAAATAAGCAAATGCACATCGGAAGATTTCTTTAATACCTGAGAATAAACATGTTTAAAAGTGTCAACCAAAAGGTTGGTAAGTTCATAGGTTTATCATAAACAATAAAATTCAGTCATTTTGATAGACCACAAGATTTAAATACAGTACACATATCTCGTGTACGAAACCATTTTTCATAAATGCTTGGCAGAGTAGGTTCGTATCCTTTTCTCCCCTGTAGGTTGCCTTGCGATTTTTAATAACCGTACACATATTTCGTGTACAAAATAACATACACATAACCTGTGTATAAAAATCATTCTCTCTATATATAACCTTTGCTTGGTAACCGATTTTAACATATAAAGTGCATCATGAATATCTCCAAAATAAACAGAAATTTCAGTCTGTAATATACAAGTATCGTCTGTATATATATAAACCTCGAAGTACTAAAGCATCCGTAACCCGGATGGGGCAGGTCAGTACCCATAGATCTACCTTTAGGATTCGAGTCAATTAGGGGTCATTTCCCTAATTCTTAGGTTACCAAGCTATAATAATCAGGCACGATATTCGATATAATAATTCACAGAACAACTCGTCTGTATAATAATTCATTAGAGGAATGTTTTGCTTGTGTCTATCGCGTCAAACATTTATAAAAGCATTTCATGTATTCTCAGTCCCAAAAATATATATTGTAAAAGTATTGAAAAAGGGAGCATATGAAACTCATGATACGATATTTGTAGTAAAATATGCATACGACGGAACTGAACAAAGCAGGGTTGGCCTCGGATTCACGAACCTATATCATTTATATATATATTAACACACATAATTGTAATCGAACAAATTTATGTATTATTAGTGGTTTAATTGTTATTTTAATTATGTGTTTCATTAATAACTTAATTAATTACATTTATTAATATTTATTATAAAAATATTAATATAGGTATGTTATCTGTAGCAAATATGGTTTTATATAACTAACAGTTATTTGATAAAATAATATTCAAAATAATAATAATAAATAAAAAATTGTTTTATTTTATAATAATAATAGAAATAATAATAATAATGATAATTTTTATAAAAATGATACTTTTAATAATAATGATAGAAAAATGATAATTTTAATAATACTTTTAATAATGATAATGATAATAATAATAATAATAATAATAATAATAATAATAATAATAATAATAATAATAATGATAACTTTACTGAAAATGATAATTTTAGTAATAATGAATACTAATAATAATAACTATAAAAATAATGATTTTAATAATAATAATAATAATAATAATAATAATAATAATAATAATAATAATAATAATAATAATAATAATAATAATAATAATAATAATAATAATAATAATATTTATCTTCATAACGATAATGATAATAATACTACTAATAATAATACTAATACTTACTTATGATAATAATAATAATAATAATAATAATAAAAATAATAATGATAATAATAATAATAATAATAATAATAATAATAATAATAATAATAATAATAATAATAATAATAATAATAAATATAAATATAAGACTAATAATAATAATATAATAGAATTCTACCTCAAAAAGCTCCAAAAAAATAAACTGTCTCAGCCCAGGCTCAAACCCGCGACCTCCCGCTTAGCAAACCCCCACCAAACCGTCTGCTTTACCTTTCTTTTCTATTTTAATTCAATTTTTAATTATTATTAAACTCGTATTTTCTGTTATCTTTTTCCTCCTTCTTTGTAAACCCCATTAAATCATAAACGGCCCAACATAGTTACGACATAACAAGAAATTTATGGCCCAAATCGTTATTCAACAATCTAAAAGGGTTTAAGTAGCCCAAGTGATAAATCCATTAAGCCTGTACAGTTTGTCCTTTAAACCTCGACCTTTAACAGCTTCGCTAGGTTTAGGATTCATAACAGAAACATGTAGCGTCGATGAACAAACCAGGCACTTCGATTTATCATCATCGTATCATCACAATCACAATCGTCATCATCTTTCATCATCGTTGTTGTGTTCTTAAGTGAGTTACGATTTGAATCACAAAATAGGAACTGCAGCAACAACAGGAACGAAGAGAAGAAATAAAATACAGGAGGTGTTTGCGTGATGGTAGTGAGGTTCTCTCGGACTGAAACAGAAAAATAAATGTATAATAGTCGAAATGGGTGTTGATGGTTTGGGTTCTTGGCCACGACAGAAACAGTAGCAGTTATTCATATGATTTCTTGTTGGTTGGTTTCGAAAATAAACAGGAAAAAGAAGCAGTATTATGAGCTATTGGTTCAAGCAGGAATTGTTACAGCTACTGTAGATGCTCGTAGTTAAACATGGTATGGGTCCAGCTGGTTCACGAAGGAGATACAAGGGGAAAAAAATAAACAGATAGTAATAGCGTTAATCGAATGAAACAGAAGATAAAGAAGCTAGAATAGAAGACGGATGTTAAGGTGGTGGTTTGGTTGAGTTCTTCGAACAAGAATAAAAGAAGAAGAGTGATGGGTTTTCACGATGAAAGGTGGTGATGGTGGGTGTTTTATGTGCTTCGAAACAGAAACATAATAAGATAGAGAGAGAGAGAGAGAGAAAGAGAGAGAGAGAGAGAGAGAGAGAAAGAAAGAAACGATGGCGGATTATGGTGTTCTACGGTGGTGGCGAGTGGTTTGATTTATGGGTCTTCGTCTAACAAAAACCTTGATGATTAGTTTAATGGAAATCAAAGGTGATGGGTTGCGAAAATGATGGTGATCGTGGGTATTCAAACTTGGTGGTGTTCGGTTGTGGTAGTTTATGGTGGTGATGGTTGAAGATTGCCGGTGGTGGTGCTCATAAGTGGCCGAAGGTTGTTTCAAGTTGGCACACAACAAAACGAGATAGAATAGAGCATGAAGATGGGTTGCAGCTTGGTTTGGTCAAGGTTCAACAATAAAAAAAAATGAATAGCAGCAGCTATAAGTGATTGATGATGGTTTGCGGGTGTGATTGTGTTTTGCATTAGTTTATCAAGAAACATAAGTAAGTAGTAGGTTAGGAAGGTGATTAAAACAGAAGGATCGAGCAGTTGATGGTGAATGTTAATCATGCAAATGCATGTATGTATATATAAAGTCTGTGAATTGTGAAGAATAACATGATATTACATCACTAATTCAATTCTCGGGTTAAATAACTGTTTCTCTTTTGAATTTTAAATCTGTCGACATAATTAAAATGTAAATATAATATATATAGATTTATTTTACTAATAAATTTTACTATATCCTATATTATTTTACATTTTTAGTTCCAACAATTTAATTGTATCTTATTATTAAAATTTATTATCTATTCTTATATTTATTTATATATATAGATATACATATCTATTTACAATTAATTGTTCGTGAATCGTCGGGAATAGTCGAAGTTAATGAATGTATGAAAACGGTTCAAAAATTTTGAGACTCAACATTACAGACTTTGCTTATCGTGTCGAAAATATTAAATCGTATCGAGAGTTTGATTTAAAATTAGTCGAAATTTTCTGGGTCATGACACTGTGAATCCAACATGTCTCGGGAATTACATTCGCAACCCCTATATTCTCAGCTTCAGCACTAGAGCGAGAAAGTGTAGGTTGACGTTTCGAAGACAAAGAAATAAGCATATCACCTAAGTATACACAATAGCCCGAAGTAGAACGACGAGTATCTGTACATCCAACTCAGTCCGCATCCGTGTAGGCAACTAGCGCATGAGAACGTATTTCAGTAATGTGTAAACCTAGTGTAGAAATACCTTTAAGCTCTTATAACGAAACGAAATTTTTTGACAGATGCAAGTTTTTTCATAAATGTTAGAAGCTCCAAAAAGCTCCTTTTCAAAAATATCCGATGTCTGATGTCTAACTAAAATCATAACATTAATTGTTGACTACACATGCATTATAACATTAATTGAGTATTGCATATATATATATATATATATATATATATATATATATATATATATATATATATATATATATATATATATATATATATATATATAAAGCTTTAAAATAATGATGTCATCATTAAGCTAATTACTCTTTAATTTTCATAATAATGATGTCATAATTATATATTAATTTAATTAAAAAAATAATTTATAAAAGGAAATACTAATCTCTCCTAAATTTTAATTTTAATTTTCCAAAAAAATTTAAAAGGGATTTATTTTTAAAAATATAAATACTCGACTTCGAGTAAACTTTATTATTATTATTATTATTTACTTTTAATATAATAATATAATTATAATTATTATATTAATAATATTCAAATATGGATTCTTTTAACGAAATTAATTACGTTACATATGTATGCGAAAATATATGTCTCTATATATTTGTAAAAATAAGGACAGGTTTCTTAATCAAACGAGTCATTAAAACAAATGACTTTAATATTTACATTCACTTAATACCTAAAACATATATAATACCTAAAATATGTCATTAAATTGTTTCGTTTAAACAAGCCCGTGATAGATGATGTCACATCATATAGTTTTTTTGTTTTTCTAAAAAAATAAGCAGATATATACACATGTTTTATATATACATATACCCCAATAGGTGAAGCTTCAAATGAAAATGATAGAAAATTATTGGAGTGCGAAAATGAAAGATAGGTAAGATTGAGAGTCTATGTTTAAGAAAAGAACACGTTTCTCTTTGTCCTATCATAAATCATATATATCATATATATGAAGATATATCGCTCACCACAACAAAGTTCTTAGTTACTTCCAGCTTGGTCCTCGTTTGATCAGTTTTGAACATGGACGGTTAGTATTTCGCTTCATGGTAGACAAAAGTGCATCCTTCTGATCATTGCCATTGCAACTCTTTGGAACATTTAGAAGCGCGCTCGAAAATAGCTTTGTGCTCAATGAGAGATCGTTCCGGAAAGTTTATGTTGATAACATTGTGGTTGACCTGTTTAACTTGTTGTATTCTTAGTTTATTAAGTATAGAATTAACTGGACCAAGTGATTGCAGGATCCCCTGTATTTTTTATAATTATTTGTTATTTTCTAACGCCTTGTTATCTTCTTAATAAAATTTCGATTGTTCAATAAAAAAGTTTGTAGTTTGTGACACTTTTATAACTAACTTTTGACGTTTTAAGAATGCGACATATAACTTGAAAGCGTTTAAAATATGGTGTCAAAATTTTAATTGAAAAATATAACGTTAAAATTGTAAGTACTATTAACTTTGTGACACCTATAGGTTGTCAAAAACATGTCAAAATATTCCGTTTTAAAGTGTCAAATATAATATAAGTGTGAAAAATGTATTTTTTTGTAATAATTACATAGAATATAAATTGTATTAGGTTATCTTATGGTAATTAAATAGATGTGCTTGTTAATTTTATTTACTATATTTGATTAATTATTTTAATAGTGGTCAATCTGAATTTTACCTTTTAAGAACATTGATGTATGTGATTTAACGTGGAGGAGGTAGTCGCGCGTTGCGGCAGCTTTTCGTTATGACGTATGGGGAATTCTTTTTGGTTACATAACTATATATTTTTAATAAAAATATTTTAACGTTAATTAACATAACATAACATAATAGGTGATAATTCGTTTCAACATATCCAACATCTCCTACAATTGTAAATACAACGTACGGTAGTTTTGAATTTTTGACCTTTTAATTACATACTAACTATATATATATATATATATATATATATATATATATATATATATATATATATATATATATATATATATATATATATATATATATATAATGTAATTTGAAAAACATTGTAAAAAAAGTTGAGGAAAAAATAAAAAATAAAAATGGTTAAAGGGCAAAAAAAATGAGGTGGAAAGTGAGAAGACTTAAATTTAAAAAAAAAAAAATAGAAGGGAAAAATTGAAATTTTGCAAGAGCTTAAATTAAAAAACGAATTTTAAAGAGTTTAAAGTGTAGAAATTGAGAATGGGTGAAACTGAAAATATGTGGAGGGGCTAGAATTGAAAAAAAAAATTACAGGATGAAAGGTATAAATTTCAATTTAGAGAAGAAAAAAAAAAGGTAACAGTGAATAGTAAAATCAAGTCTAATGGCCAGTGTTGTAAAAAATCCGATTACTCGCCGATTAATCTCCGATTAATCATTTTTAAGAGCAATCCGTTCCGTTTTCCAAAAATCCGTTTAATTAAATGGCCAACGTCAATTGATGGGTTAAAATCGAATTTGGTAACCAAAATCAGTCAAAGTAAAAAATGGTTACCATTTTAACATTAATATAATCTAGAACTTTATAGTTTTGGAGCAAAATAAACAATTTTAAACAATTATGTTAAAATTTATTTTTATATTTATGATTTGTTCTAATATTTACACATATAATTTTTAAATTTTAATATTTTAATGTGTACAGTACAATCCGATTAATCTCCGATTAATCCCCTAATTGCCGATTAATCTTTTCAAAGTCCCGACCAATTAATCCCCGAATAGCGAATTTTGCAACCTTGCTAATGGCTCAATCCAAAGCTACAACGTCGGTCCTAAGCCTAAACTTAGTTCCAAGTCATTCATGATTGGTTATATGTATAATAATATTTTCACTCATTATTTTGATAGATCCATCCATATCATGCAATAATTACTTGTACTATGTTCATAAATAATTGTACATGATGAGTGGATCTATCACCATAATGAGTGGATTACCATTGAATAATAATAATAAAAAAACTTTTTTTGTCAGAAATAAAAATAATAATAAAAAGCAGTTAAGAGGTATACTTGCATTTTTTATTTTTTTATTTCATATTGCTAAAAATACAAAACTTATATAGAAACGAAGACAATTTCAAAAAGAAAACGCCAACAAATGGAAAGAACAACAACGGAAAATGGGACGAGGTTCGAACCTAAAAAACTACAAAGAACACAATCCAGACAACTATTTATAATCGGGGCTTGCTCGATGATACCAATAAAAATCAAACACCAAATACCGAACTAATTTAGGAAACAGATAAAAACCAAATCGCAAATGCCAAACCTAAACTAAACCAACAAACAAATAAAACAAGGCATCTAAGAAACTCTGAAAACAAAGAACCAACAATTAATCTATGGCACTACCTTTTTTAAATTGCCAATAACGTATACTTGTATGACAATAAGTTTGAATCAATTGTTAATAACTACGTCTACCATTCTTACAAATAACATAAAGTTACACTTTATTCCCTGACTTTTATATAGTTATTACGATTACAATATGATACTCTCTTAGTTTCAATTAATAGTCTTGAATTGACTTTTTTTATAACTATTGATTGTAAATAAATTTTTATTTTTTTTACTATAAAATACTTGATAAAAATTATACAAATTAAAGCACATATAAACCAAATTTATTCATATAAATTTTATCATGTATTATATAACACATAAGAAGTTATTTAAAGTCAAAGTTAAGATAAAAAGCCAACTCAGGACTATTAAATTAAAACGGATGGATTATCTTTTTTAAAGTCGAACTCAAACACTCACATGAATTTTTCATCGATATATACGTGTTATCATCTAGATTTGAACTCGTAATTTATTACAGTAACTAACAAGGTCACCTCAATATCACCAGTAACCATTTAATAAATCATCACCATATATGATATATTTCTATTATAAACATTTTTAAGTGCCACAAATTAGTTTTCCTATATCCATATGTTTAATATATGACACCTAACATTTATATCAACTATTTCACTATCTTTGTCCATAACAATTTTTCATTTGATTATTTACACTATATTAACCAAGGTTGCAAAATTCGTTATTTGGGGATTAATAGGTCGGGACTTTGGAAGGATTAATTGGAAATTCGGATATTAATCGGAGATTAATCGAATTGTACTGTATACATTAAATATTAAATTTTAAAAATTATGTGTAACTATAGAAAAAAAACCATAAATATAAAGATAATTTTTAACATAATTGTCTAAAATTGTTCATTTTGCTTCAAAACTATAAAATTCTAGTTTAAATTCATGTTAAAATGTTAACTATTTTTTACTTTGACTGACTTTGATTATTGTAATACCCAAATATTTATTGTACATAGAGTAAAAATGATGCACATTAAGTGTGTGAAGCGTGGAGTAAATTTAAAAGCCGACAGACTGTTTGGAGTTTGGACCATCGTGCGCGTCGCGCATGACTAGGGGTGCGCGCCGTGCACACTGCCAGGCGACAGTTTTCTGTCTTTTCTATTTTTGAGTTAAATGAGGGGCTTTTTGGTCTTTTCACTTGAGGACGGATCTGTGGACATATTGGCAGTTTTAGATCCACTTTTGGATCACTTTCACATCCACAAACACTCTCATCTATCTTAGAGAGAGAGAAAGAGTTCTAGAGAGAGATTTGGGGCTAAGGAGAAGAATAAGCTTGAATCGATCAAAAGCTCGAGTGTTAACGTTGTTCATCTCGTTCATGGCTACGTTTTGATGGTATTGGTAAGCTTTAACTTCGAATTTAATTGTTAAGATTCTTGTTCATGTTAGGGTTTGAGCTTGTTAGGGTTCTAAACCTAATTTCTCATGAAATCGGGGGTTTTGTTGTATTGCTAGTGTATGTGAACCTGATTATTGTGGGTTTATGGTTTGATGATGAATTTGGAAGTATTCGTCATGGTTTGGATGTTAATTCACTAGATTGTAAATGTATTAGTGTTTAGATGTTCATAAGAACATGTTTGTATGACAAATGGATGTTAAACGCTTTTGTTAAGTGTTAAATGACGTTTTTGAATGAAGTAATTGTGGGTAGTGAATTTGGGTTAAATGGTGTCAAGTATAATTTTGGTTAAATTGTACTTGTTTGAATGGGTCGGGATTACCACCCGTAGTGGTAATTGGTTAAGTCCATTTTAGGTGACTAAATGGGCGGGTCGCTATGTTAGATGGAAACACTTGGTTAAGGGTGTTGGAGTCGAATTCTCTTGTAGAGAATGTATGTTGATTGTGTGCATATCTATATGTGTATTATAGGTAAAAGGTTTGCTCGGTTGCGTTTGGAGGCGATTTACATACATGACTTGTGCGGTTATTTCGAGGTGAGTGGAATAATTATGCATGTATGTATATAGTATATTTATTTGTATGCTATGGCATGAACCACGGAGCCGGTAGTGCCATAGTATGTGCGAGTGTACTATGATGTGAACTATAGAGCCGGTAGCATCATGGTACGTGTGTTGTATTGTGAACCACGGAGCCGATAGCGCTATAGCATGAGTCGTTAAAGTGTGAACCACGGAGCCGGTAGCACTATAAAAGAGTATGACTTGAGTTGTGATGTGAACCACAAAGCCGGTAGCATCAAAGTGTGAACCACGGAGCCGGTAGCACTATAAAATGAGGTGTGAACCACGAAGCCGGTAGCACCGAAGTGTGAACCACAGAGCAGGTAGCACTATAAAAGAGCATGACTCAAATGCGTAGTGATGTGAACCACGGAGCCGGTAGCGTCATAACATTGCGTATGGTGTGAACCATGGAGCCGGTAGCACCATGACGCGTTTATGGTTAACCATATGGTTGTGTATGTGTTGTTGTATAGCTTAATATATTATTTCGGAGTATATGCTATTGTTTATGCTAGTTGCGGTAATGGAGGTTATTAGCTTTATACTTGGAGTTCGTATGCTAATATTGTATTGCTAGCATGTTTGCGGTATGTGAGTGGGTGGTTGCAAGTAGGTATATTATATATGTATGTGTATACTTATTGCACTCACTAAGTGTTAGCTTACCCCTCTCGTTGTTTACCTTTTTCAGGTATTGTGTTATGTTGCTAGCTAGTTGTTAGACTAGTTGCGTAGGAGCGCTTGGGCTCGATGGGGTAGCTTTTGGATATACGGACGCTGATTGGGGATTTGGTAGTCCCCCGGATTATGTTCTTGGTATCGGGTTGGATTATAGAGTCCTAACTCGTCTAAATGTAAATTGGTATTGAAACTTGTATTTTGTACGAAAGTCGTAAAATGACCGATGTGGGCTCGGTGTTGTAAAACTCATTTTATTATTGGAACGTGTTAGTTTTATCTAATATTATATGTTGTGAAAAGCGTTTCATCTAAAAGTGTCAGGAAGAGAGAGATCTTTAATTAAAAATTGGAAATTTCGGACAGAAGCTGACCAGGCCTTGTGCGCGCCGCGCACAGGCAGTGGAGTGCGCCGCGCACCCTTCTGTCATATATATATATATATATATATATATATATATATATATATATATATATTGAGTCGTTACAAGTGGTATCAGAGCATAGTCTAAGGGAATTAGGTGACCTTGGAATAGGTGCCTAGTCTTAGACTTATTGAGAGTTACATATTATTTGCGGGACTTGTAGGAATACGGGTCAGATTGAGACTTGTTAGTGCCTTAGAGTAGGTGACTAACTAGGACTAGTGCTTGTCCAAAGTGTGATTATGTGGGGCCTTATTTCGTGTATAAATTAGTGCCTTAGACTGCTAGTGACTAATGTAAGTAGGCGAACTTGAACGTTGTTTTAGTGATAGTCACCTAGGTTGTAGGTTGACTTGTGATGCGGTGTACTTGTGTATATTTATTATTATATTGTATATAGGTGTACATATATATAGGTATCTATTGGTGCGGTGTCCTAGAGATGAATCTGTTAGGACCCCGAAGTTGTATAGTGTTAATGTGAAATAAGCTTAAATGAAAGTTTCTTAGAAGAGGGCAATATAAGAAACCTAAGTAGTCCTAATTAGATAGCCATTGCATTGTAACTGAGTTCTAGAAGCTGTGGAATGTAATTTGTACAGATTCTCTCTCTTACCGAATCTCCTTCTTACCTACCGAATCTCATTCTATCTTATCGTTTCTCTCAATCTCAACATGATCTGACCTATCATTTGGTATCAGCGCATCCAGGGAGTGATATTACATCACTAGATCGATCCAGAGATTGAAAATTACAGAATCTGAACACTCTTGGTATTTTGAATCAGACTCGGTATAATCTAATCTGATAATCTGACGTTCAGATTCCTGTGATAAGTTCGGCGAAGGTGTATTAGGTTGATTAGAAAGAGTTTTGATCATCATTACATCTTTTTAACATCAATTATGGAGAATCAAGTTGATTATTAGAGTTTGTGGCTAAAACTCTCGGTATTCATCATTTCTAGCTTGATTCTGTAGTTAGGTAAAGATTTGAGGTTTCAGTTGTGATCGTGAGGTGTTTAATCACATTTTTGACAGTTTAATTTCATCAATTCTTCAAGTTTTGAAGATTTGATACACATTCGGTATCGTAAATGCCATACCGAATCTGCTTCAAGTTAATAATTCTCATTCAGTGTTGCAGATTGTGGTGTGTTTGTGATTCTATCACATTCGGTTTGTTAATACGCAGCTAGTTGGTGTGATTTGGGAAAGGATTTGTTTGAAATTTTAAGTTTTCATACTTAGACTCGGTATTATCAACTGCTACAGTTGACATTCGGTATTCAATACATTCGGTATCTTTGTTATTTTGTGTGATACTAACATGTTTCCTTGTGCAGCAAGATTACAGAATCTAATTCAAAGGAATTGAATTGTGTTTGAACTTCATATTCATACAGAATCTGACTACCAAGTCAGATACCGAATCTGAATCTCTGTATCACTTAATTCATTGGTTTAAGTGTTCTCGGGCTTCAAGTCTTGTGGTTACCGAATCTATACTGAATCTGGGTGTGTTACTTGTATTCCTAGTCAGTTTCTGTTACAGAATCTAGTTTACCGAATCTGCTACAGTACAAAATCTGTACCGAATCTGCTATAGTATCGAATTTGTTACCGAATCTGACATTCTTGTTAGATTGTTGTGATTTTTCATCTTAGATTTGTGTAACACCGATCTTTACCGAATCTACCTCATTTTCAAGATGTCTACTCAAAATACTTTGATCATTGGATCAGATTCCCATCCTCCAGTGTTGTTTGATGGCAAGTACACTCAGTGGCTTCACCGTATCACTCAGTACATAGACTACAAGGGAGAGAAAGTAAAGTACATATGGGCTTCTCTGAGAGATGGTCCAGTTGTAGATTATCATCCGGATACTGGTATGCCAATTCCAGTCTATAAACTTTCCGGTGATAAACGTGAGAGAGCTCAGGGTGATATAGAGGCAAAGGACATTGTTATGCAAGTTATCTCGTATGAATTGTTTGAAAATGTTGATAGCAACACAACAGCAAAAGATATATGGGATGAGATCAAATGACAGCAAGAAGGTTATGACATGTCATATGTTACTAAACTGAATAAGGCTCTGGGATTTTATGAAGACTTCAAGCAAGAACCTGATGAACCACTCAAAGATACCTACCGTCATTTCAATGGTGTTCTCAATGAGTTGAAAAGGTGCAAGATCATAAAAGTAAATGCTGAAGTCAACATGAAATTTCTCAAAAAGCTCAATGCTGATTGGCTTCCTTATGGAACCATTGTGAGATCAACCAAAGAGATTGATAAGATAACTATTCATGGCTTGTTGGAGTTCTTATGCATTACCAACCTGAAGTGTCTAAACTTCAAGAAGGAAGGAAAGAGTCATCTCCAAGTGATCCTTTTGCTCTCATTGCCAAAAAGAAGAGCAAATCATTTACAACTTCTAAAAGCTTGTCCAAGAAAGTGCTTGTTGAAGATTCAACTGATTCTGAAGAATTGAATCTGTCTGATGTTGATGATTCTCACCTTGAATTAGTCAAGATGGCAGCCATGTTCACAAAAGCCTTGAACAAATACAAATTCAAAGGCAAATCAAGCAATCAACGCAAGAATTCATCATCTTCCTCGTACTACAAGAAAGCTGATCAGTCAAAACAACAACAATGTGCTGATGATTCCAAGAAGGATGATTTAATCTGTTTCAATTGTAGCAAAGCTGGTCATTACTCTCGTGAATGCAAAATGCCTAAGAAGAAGGATGCAGCTTACTACAAGAAGAAAATGTTGTTGGCTAAGATTGTAGAAACTGGGGGAGAGCTGAAACCGGTTGATGATACTTGGTTTAACTGGACTGACGATTCAGATTCAGAGGTTGAACATGCAAATGTTTGCAAGGTGACTAAGTTCATCAAAGCTACGGAAGCAATGGAGAATTCTGACTCAGCATCTGATGATGATGATGAGGAACAATCATCTGAAATTCCACCTAATTTTATCAAAGTGCAAAATGACATGATGAAGAATTTGGTCTCAATGTCAAAAGAAGTTAAAGGTTTAAAATCTAAAAACAAGGTTTTAAAAGATAAAATCAAACTTTTTGAGACCAAACCATCTTCATCTAAATTACAATCGGAACTGCAAAGATTGACTGTCTAACTCAGCTCCATGGAAACTGAGTTGGAAGATCTTAAAAAATCAGTTCATCCAATTAAGGTCGAAAGGACAGATTATCGTCTAAAATCAAAACGACTTGCAGAAAAAGTTCAATTTCTAGAAAAAGATCTTTCTGATTTGAAAACTTAACATGAACTCACACTTTCAAAGCTAAACAAGAAAATTATTCAATTGGAAAACTCCATCATTGAAAAGGACTTCGAAATCTCTTCGTTGTCAAAAGAGTCCTTTCAAATGAAAGCACAACTTGCTCGATATGAGGAAAAACTCTATCGAACATATCAATCCAAAGCTATCATGAATATGGAACTTTCAAAACAAACGATTTTCATGAATAGACCAAAAACAATTCATGGTGATAAGTGGGGGTTGGGTTATGAAGATCCTAAGATCTTAGAATATGCTTTCAAAAAGATTCCAGGATTATATCATTCTGATTATTTTCAAGCTGGTTTACCATATCATTTTGTGCATGCTTCTGATGCTGATTTTGATGATATTATTGTTAATCGCAAATCTAGAAAATACCATCAAATTAGCTTAATGTATGAGAAAATCAATGCTAAAATGGGTAAATCAAATCCTCATTTTTTGAAGGAACTTGTTGAAACTGAAGAGAATATGCAAAATGAAAATTATGTGCCTAAGCGTAGATTGGTTTATATTCCAACACTCATGCTAGAGAAATACATTTTAATGCTTGAGAATGAAGTGTTTAACAAACCTAGTTCTAGCATTATTGCCATAGATGAGGTGTTTGATGAACCAACTTTTGATGTGAAATCAATTCTACCCGCTTTGCCTGCATGTTCTGATAATGTTTACCGTGAAGACCTAGCACATGAATTAACTGTCTTCTTTAAGACAGAATCCCTAGGCCAAACTGATTTAGATGTAAAGGTAGAACCTCGAGATGAACCAACTCATGTAAACCTGATAGACTTTGTCAAACCAATTGATCCTTTGAATGAATTTTATGCGAACTTACCTATTGTGCAAAACTTGAAACGTATACTAGGTGAAGTTGAACAGGAAAACGTTGATTTGCAACTTAAGTGTCAATCATTAGAACAAATGCTTGCTTTGTGTGATAAATTGCCTCCACTTCCTAAGTAAGAATGTACTTATGATTTTAAGGAAGGTGAAGTGATAGTTTCTGTAGAGGAATTATGTCTTGAGATTAAGAGCTTAAAACAAAAAATAATTCAACAGAAACAGGCTAACACACTTAAGCAATCATCCATTGTTGAAACCATTGTGTCTACAAGTGTTGGCGGGATGGCTAAGAAGGGGAATGGGACAACAACATCTAAGGATGTAAAACCCATTACTATTCTTAAAAACCCACTACGTTCTCAATTTGGAAACCGTGTTTCAAAAGTTGCACCTTCAACACAATTTGTTGTCAAGAGAGTTCATTCTCAAAATGGTTCTGTGTTAACTGAAAAGATTCCTATGATTCTAATGTCAAATCAATCAAAGGAAAGTCTTTTAAAAAAATCAGTCAAGTCAACAGAACATAAGAGTCCAAAACATGATTTGAGTGAGTATGATGCAAAGGAACGTAAAATCACATTGGAAATTTTGCAAAATCAATCATCTCATGTGTCAACTGAAAAGTTTGGATGTCTAACTAACAGAGGTGTTTTTCGTGTCACAGGTTATAATCAAAATTTGACTTACACGTCTGTATGGGTTCCAAAGTCCACGACTAAGAAAGTAGCAACTAAACCAAAGAAATCTGCTAGTCGACCTAGGAAATCATCTCATGTTTTTCGATTTTCGTCTGTGAACAAAACATCTACTTGGAATAAGTTGTGTGTTAAGACTTCTGATAACGATGTAAAACTTGATATTGCGTATGATGCTTCATGTAATATGGTTTTAAATGATGCTTTATTGTCTAAGTTGCATGATGCTTTATGTGATAATCTCATTGTTGATCCAAAGTTTATTGTTGGTACTAACCGAAAAGGACCCAAGAAACTTTGGGTATCTAAACACTAGGAAATTAACGTTTATAGGGTTTCGACGTCTGTGTTTGGTATATCGATTCCGGTTGTTCTCGAAACATGACGGGCGATAAATCCTTGCTTGTCAATTTCATTGACAAATTCCTAGGAACGGTTACTTTTGGAAATGATGAGATTGCAGCAATAACGGGTTATGGAGATTTTGTGAAGAATGGCATAACGATCAAACGGGTCTCATATGTTAAGGGTTTGGGGTGCAGTTTATTTAGTGTTAGCCAGTTTTGTGATGGAGATCTCAAAGTTTTGTTTGAACGTCGTCAATGCTCGGTGTAATCCACCGATGGAAACGATCTCCTTGTTGGTAAACGTTGTGGTTAACTTTATACTATTGACCTCAATGATTCACCATCACATGGAACCAGGTGTTTGGTTACTCGTTCAACGAAGAAGAATTCATGGTTATGGCATCACTGGATGTCTCACCTGAATTACAAGGGTATTAATCGACTAGTCTCTAAAGACTTAGTTGATGGTATTCCAAGCTTTCAATATGATAAGCATCATGTGTGTCCATCATGTGCGATGGGTAAGCTGAAACGGACTTCTCATCTGCCTAAGCAACACCCCAGTACTTCATCGTCCTTGCAATTATTGCATATGGACTTATGTGGACCCATGAGGATTTCTAGTCTTGGTGGCCGGAAACATGTGCTTGTCATTGTTGATGACTATACCCGATTTACATGGATTTTCCTTCTACGAACAAAGTCCGAAACCCCCACCATTATCATTGAGTTCATTAAAAAGACTCAACGCTCTTTTAACAAACATGTTAAGAGTATTCGAACTGATAATGGGACGAAATTTAAGAATGACCTGCTTGATAGTTATTTGAAAGCACAAGGCATTGAACATCAGTTCTCTGCTGCACGAACCCCTCAACAGAATGGAGTAGTCGATTTACGTAATCGTACGTTGTGCGAAGCAGCTCGAACATGCTTGCTTACTCCAAACTACCTCCGAAATGTGGGGGAAGCCATTTCTACTGCATGTTATACCCAAAATCGTTGCTTCATTAATAAACGTTTTGATAAAACTCCTTATGAGTTACTATATGGTAGACGCCCGAATGTCAAATATTTCTGTGTCTTTAGTTGTATATGCTATGTGCTTAACGATTTTGACAGCCTCGGAAAGTTTGATCCACATGGCGATCAGGCCATATTTCTTGGTTATTCTTCGAACAAAGTTGCCTATCGTGTTTATCACAAACGGACAAAGACGATCAAGGAAAGCATTAATGTAAGGTTCGATGAATTATCGGGAATGGCTTTTGAACAACTCAGTTCAAAACCCGATCCTAACCTGGCTATTACTTCTTCCGCGTAAAACTCAATTTTCTTGAAGAAGGGTGTTCCTACGGTTACAACAGCGGAACTGGATATCTTGTTTGATAGTCTTTATGCTCCTCAACAAAATTTAAATGTTCAAACCGTACCGGTTACACCATCACAGTCCACTACTGTGGAGACTCAATCAAGTCTTTTTGATGAAGATACAACACCAACTGCTTCACCTGTCGCTTCTTCATCCTCCCTTCCACCTCCAGATACAGATAATCTTGAACCAATTCAAGATTCATCAGTTGATACAACTCCAGTTGTTTCTCCAGATACTCAATTGAATCCATTAGATGATGTTACATCAGATCAAGCGGATCAAGGCTCAACGTCAACAACGGTTGATGTTCCAACAGATACCACTGATGTACAACCACTTCCACATAACAACCGATGGACTAAAAGTCATCCATTTGATCTTATCATTGGTGATGCATCTGCTCAAGTCTCAACTCGAAGGGCGACTCGGAATATGTGTTTATACACTACCTTTCTTAGTAAGATTGAACCAACAATAGTTGCTCAAGCTTTACTAGATTCAACCTGGGTAGTAGCAATGCAAGAAGAGATAAGTCAATTTGATTGTTTGAAAGTATGGCAATTAGTTCCAAGACCAACGGGTCAACGACCAATAGGGGTTAAGTGGATTTTTATGAACAAGAAGGATTCTGATGGAATTGTGGTTCGGAACAAGGCACGTCTTGTGGCCAAGGGATATCGACAACAAGAGGGTATTGATTATGATGAAACGTTTGCTCCGGCTGCTAGGATTGACGCTATTCGTCTTTTCCTTGCATTTGCTTCTCACATGAAGTTCACGGTGTTTCAAATGGATGTCAAAACTGCTTTTCTGAATGGTCATCTTCAAGAGGAAGTTTACGTTGATCAACCAGAAGGCTTTGTCGACCCCTTTCATCCAAACCATTTCTATTACTTGGAGAAAGCTTTATATGGTCTGAAGCAAGCACCGCGTGCATGGTATGAGACCTTGACAAAGTATTTGCTGGACAATGGCTTCTCTCGTGGAACGATTGATACAATGCTATTCATCCGTAAAAACCACGATCACATTCTCTTAGTTCAAATTTACGTTGATGATATTATTTTTGGTTCCACGTCCCCGGCCTTATGCAAAGAATTTGGTGACCTTATGGCCAACAAATTCGAAATGAGCATGCTTGACCAGTTACATTTCTTCTTGGGGTTACAAGTAAAACAATTACCAAATGGGATTTTTATTAGTCAAACAAAGTATATCAATGATATGCTAAAACGTTTTAAAATGACTATTTTAAAACCAATGACAACCCCAATGAGGACTTTACTGGATACTGATGCTAATGGGGAACCCTTTGACATAACGCTTTATCGAAGCATGGTTGGTTCTTTAATTTATCTGACTGCAAGTTGACCAGACATTACACTTGCTGTAATTGTATGTGCCCGCTTTCAGTCTAACCCTAAGAAATCTCACTCCAAAGCGGTTGTTAGGATTTTTCAGTACCTTAAAGGTACACCTAACCTTAGGATCTGGTATCCTCATGGATCCGATTTCAATCTCACTGCTTATACTGATGCGGATCATGGCGGTTGCCATGTTGATAAAAAAAGCACATCTGGATCAATTCAGATGTTGGGGAATAGGCTAGTTGGTTGGTCATTTAAAAAGCAGAACTGTGTGTCTTTATCAACAGCTGAGTCTGAGTACATTACTGCAGCTCACTGTTGTTCACAAGTTTTGTGGATGCAAACTCAACTTTTGGACTATGGCTTTAAGATTTCTAAGACCCCAATTTACTGTGATTCACAAAGTGTTATTGCAATTACGAGAACCCGGTCCAGTATTCTAAGACTAAACACATTGATATTCGTTATCATTTCATTAAAGACCATGTAGAAAAAGGGGATGTAGAGTTATACTTTGTGCCTACCAAAGTGCAATTAGCTGACATGTTCACTAAGCCCTTAGATGAACTTAGGCTAAAGTTCTTGATCAAAGAAATTGGCATGGTAGAGTATAGTGCTTGACATTCCTTAGATCTGTTGGGACTTATACTTGGGATCTTGTGTTTAGGGGGAGTAGATACATTCTAGGGGGAGCAACTACTTCTTTTGCTTTAGATAACATCTTTCAAGGAGGAGCCATACTTTTAGATTTCTGTTAACTACCTGGGATTAAATTTCAATGGTTACGAAAGGGGGAGGTAACTCATTGATATCATATTTTAAGGGGTAGTTAACTCATTTTCTTGGGAATATATCAAAATGGTGATTTACTTTCTTGTATATCACATTTTGAGGGGGAGAAAAAGGGAGAAAATGAAAAGAAAACTGTTTTTCAATAGTGAATTTCATAAATTCCTTGTTTTTATCTGAAATAATTCACTAAGACTTGTATACATCTCAGTATGCAACCCGTTTTAACAATTGGTATCACTGAAGATTTGTACTTTCTACATAATTCAATATTTTCTAAGTACAAATCTTGTTTTGATAAAATTCATAAAAATTGGAAAAGATAAAATCCAAAAATTTTTGAATTTTACTGAATAAATGCTAATTTTAGCATTATACCGAATCTGACAACCAAATGTACAGATTCGGTAAGTCAAAAATTTTCAATAATTGTCTCAGAAATATTTTTCATGAAAAGATTGAAATGAATATTGAGAGAAAAGTCAATTTGCCAAGATTTGAAGTTAAATTGATAAAGTTTTGAAAAGTGGACTGTATTCGGTATAATAGGCCCATTCAGTAAAGCCCATTCGGTATTTTATCTTCGGTATCTATAAAAGGAGGGTCAAAGTCAAACTAACTCTCTTACTGTTCTTAATTACCTACCGAGTCTGACTGAACATACCGAATCTGCCTAATCTACCGAGTCCGTCCTTCTCTTTCTTCAAATATTTGGTATATTTTCATTTTAATCAATGTTTAAGATACATAATTGTAGATATGAGATAATTAAGGGTTTATCAACCAGAAAAGATCAAAATAACTTGATTATGACTTTTAATTTTGAAATATTGTTGATTATACCAAATCTGAGTCGTAATCTTTTAATCTTTGATTAAAGTCAATTGATTTGGATAATTAACATAAAATCTTGTCGAATCTGAGTTAAATTTGATTGATCTATCATTTGACCGAGTCTGATTACATGGTTAATTGCTTATTTGATGGATTCTGTATATACCGAATGTGTTCTATCTACAATACCGAGTCTGTTCAAATAATTAACATGTTGTTATGGTTTAATTGAGTGGTTAATTGATTTTGGTTGTGTTCTTGCATGATATGTGATAGAATATGCATGTTTGAGTGACTTTTTGTTAATTTTGAAGATACCGAATCTGTTCTTGTCTTGATACCGAGTTTGACATTTGATACCTCGAAACTTTCTGATTTTATCTTCGAACACTTAACATGTTTATTCTGGATCTTTTTGAATTGAAAACTCAAAACTAATTTGGTTTCCAAATCTTAAAATTTTTGGTATACCGAATCTGCTTAATTGTGTTTAAAATTGACTAAGTGTTGTTCTGATTCTTTGTGTTATATAATTGACTTTGCATGATGAATTTATACTGTAATGAATATCATATGAATGTCATGTTTGTCAATTACTTGTGCATATTTGGAATAAATGGTGTTTTTAACTTAGAAAAACCATAAAAAATTATAAAACTAGAAAAATACAAAGGATTTCAAAGGCAAATAAGAATAGAGATATGTGATTTATGTTGAATATCTTGCGGTCTTCTATTTCTTATTCATATAGTTAAATGGCGAACAATCACTTCATCAACTCTGAAACCAACATTCCTTGCAATTACTGGACTGCAATTCTAGAGAGGCATACACTATGGCCTGCTCTAAGCTCAACTGTCAGTATACCAGTAACAGATCTGGAGCTACTCAATAGAACTATTAGGTTTGTGGAAGCTGCACAACCTACTGCTAAAAATCCAGAAGGAACTCAAGCTCGTTTTGAATTTCAACTAAGGGGAGTTCAAGGGATGAGGAGTATCACTAAGGCTAATTTTAGGAGGATCTTCAGACTTCCTCTTGTACAGAATGCTCCTGCTTTCCCTGCTACTCAGCAAATGATGAACGCAGTCTTCGATCTTGGTTATGTTGGAGCTACTAATGTTCCACCGGCTAAGTTCCAGAAGAAATATCTGCACTCAAGGTGGTATGTGATCTTCTCAATCATCAACAGATGCTTGCTGATGACAAGGAGTAGATCCGACAGCCTTACCGTACCAATGCTGAAGTTGTTCTACTCTTTCATAAGAGTAGAGGCTCCTAACTATGCTGAGCTTCTATGGGAATTGGTTCAGGCACAAGTTGATAAGCCAAGGGGTTCTTACATCCCTTGTGAAAGGTTTTTCGGTATCTTTATCCATGATGCTATGAATGCTTGCAGAAATGCAAATATTTTTGTACCAGGTACACATGGATTACAGACGAAGAGATTTGGGGAGCTGAAGATGAATACCCTGGTGATTTCTGACAATCAATTCACTGCGCCAGTTCCGAATTGGCTTGTGGGGCTAGTTGTACCCCAAAACGCTCGAATACGCTCTTTTTTTAGGCTGAAGGAATACCTCTTCTGAACCCGGCACAACAAGAACAAGTTGAACCCGCCGCGATTCCATCCCCAGATGTTGTAGAGGAACCTGTAGTACAACCACCCGGACCAGCTAATCCTCCACTTAGGGTGAACCTCAAACGTTCTAGGGTAGAACACCAAGCTCAACCCGTGAGGATCAAGGAGCCTAGTTCACCTACGATTGAACCAACCCTTTCAACAACACCCGAAGTGAGCAGTGACACTGATTCTTCAGCAACTGAGTCATCTCCTGAACCTTCTCCTAAGAGAAATTGATTTATACCTGATGAGATGATTCAGACTCCGCCAACCTAACGAGTAACTAGATATAGGACTTCGACACCCATCGTCCGCCAAACAGTTTGAAACGACCCGTCCATATTACTATAAACGCAGTACGTTCTCATTGGTCCCATAGCGAGGTATTTGACCTCTATATGATACGTTTTAGAAAATATTGCATTCGTTTCATAAAAGCACATCATTATTATACATAATGCATGTTTTAAACAAGTGGGCAATTATTTAAGAAATAATCCCCAAAATACATCGGTTTCCAAATACTACACACGCGACGTAACAGTCGAATATAATACATGACAAAGGTTTTATTGAATTCAACACTTTATTTAAATAAAAGTATGAGACTCCATGCACAACTTGCTCAGATAATGCAACAGCGGAAGACTTTCTTAAAGACCTGAGAATAAACATGCGTAAATAGTCAACACAAAGGTTAGTGAGATATATAGGTTTATTAACGATATAAATATAGACCACAAGATTTCATAGTTATAAATATATATACACTCACAAGTGTATAAAAGTATTCTATAAGTTGTTGAGCGCTTCGAAAATCATTCTTAACCATTAATGTGGCATATTCCCTTTATTATGAAATCTCCCTACACTGTACCAAGTATAGTAAAAACGAAGTACTATGCAACTGTTTACGATACTAGAGCGACTAGCCTGGTTGGGGTTGTCAAACCCGATAGATCTATCAATAGGATTCGCGCTTACTGTAGTAACCCGTCCTAATCCATCTGGACAAAGTCCATATCGATTACAAACGATTCACAATAGTTGATTACATCGCGAGGTACTTGACCTCTATATGATACATTTTACAAACATTGCATTCGTTTTTGAAAAGACAATCTTTCATTACATCGAAAGTTGATGGCATGTATACCATTTCATAATATATCCAACTATACTTGACTTAATAACAATCTTGATGAACTCAACGACTCGAATGCAACATCTTTTGAAATATGTCATGAATGACTCCAAGTAATATCTTTAATATGAGAAAATGCACAGCGGAAGATTTCTTTCGTACCTGAGAATAAACATGCTTTCAAGTGTCAACCAAAAGGTTGGTGAGTTCATTAGTTTATCATAAACATTCATTATCATCATTTGAATAGACCACAAGATTTTTCATTTCTCATAAATATACGTCCCATGCATAGAGACAAAAATAATCATTCATATGGATTGAACACTTGGTAACCGACATTAACAAGATGCATATATAAGAATATCCCCAACATTCCGGGACACCCTTCAGATATGATACAAATTTCGAAGTACTAAAGCATCCGGTACTTTGGATGGGGTTTGTTAGGCCTAATAGATCTATCTTTAGGATTCGCGTCAATTAGGGTGTCTGTTCCCTAATTCTTAGATTACCAGACTTAATAAAAAGGGGCATATTCAATTTCGATAATTCAACCATAGAATGTAGTTTCACGTACTTGTGTCTATTTTGTAAAACATTTATAAATATTGCGCATGTATTCTCAACCCAAAAATATAAAGGGTAAAAAGGCAAATGAAACTCATCATACTGTATTTTGTAGTAAAAATACATATGACTATATTGAACAACTGAACAATGCAGGATTAGCCTCGGATTCACGAACCTATATCATTTATATATTTATTAAAACGTATGATCGTAATCGAACAATTTTATATTTTATCTTAAATTATATATTATACTTATTTAGTTTGTGCATATATTCAATTTGTTTAATATCATATATATTTAGTTATATTAATATATCTATATATATATATATGGTTAGTATTATATAAAAAGATATCATTAGTTTGTTATATATAAGTATTTATATAAATATTGTTATTATGTTTCATATGTTATTAATATAATTATAATATATGTATCAAGTATATTTTAGATACAAAATAGTTATTTGTAACAAAATGATAGTTTTGATAATAATGATTTACTGATAATAATAACGATATTGTTAAAATTGATACATATGTTAATAATAATGATAGTAAAACTAATAATTATAAAAAGTGATATTAATACTAATGTTAGTGAAAAATAATAATAACTTGTATTGTTTTTATAATAACAATAATAATAATCTTAATCATAATCATAATCTTCGCGTTTAATTTTCTAATCTAGTGACTAAAGTTTCTATAACATCAATTTGTAATTCTAATCCTAATAATAGTAATACTTATTTTAATAGTAGTCTTATAATATTAATAATAACGATAATAATAATAATATTTAGTGATAATACTAATAATGATAATGATTGTAATATTAGAAATAATAATATTGATCATAATAATGATTTTATCTATAATATTTAATAAGAATAAAACTAACAACAATAATAATTAGTAATATTAACAACATAATAATAATAACAATAAAACTAATGATCTTTAAAAAAAATAAAACTACCTCAAAGCTTTTATGAAAATAAAACGCCTAAAACGGGACTTGAACCCATGACCTCTCGCTTAACCCGGAACACACTAACCACTGATCTGTCGCCTGCTTTTCTGATAATTGCTACGACCCATTTATATTTATCCTATGTTACAGAGTTTCCCTTTTTCTACTTCATCTTCTTCAATAAACGACCACGGTTCAATCCTACCCATTAATGTTTTTCTTATTTAATTCTAAGATTTATACCCATACAGAAACGATTATAAGTGTTGAAATTAATCAAATCAGAAAGAAATTAAAAGAATTAAAATTTTAAACAGATGTGAAGAACACGTATTTAACTTAAAATCGAATTCGACATTGGAGGCTATTATAGACCATGATTAAAACATGAAAAAGATTTCATTTCACCTCTAGAAACATTCTGATCAATCAATTTGGCTGGAATCATAAAAACAAGTTTGAATTTCCACGAAGAACAATTTTTGACTTTTTGAATTTGAAACTTTGACTTCAAAATTAGGACTCGATAGATTGAATTGAAGGTTGAAACTTTGCAGGTATATTGAGTGAAATAATTATAACATAACTGCATTTTTAGTTTTTGAGAATTGATGTGAAATCGAGCTTTTACTAATTTGAGTTCATTTACAGAGTATATCGACTTCTGTAAAAAAAATTCTAGTTTTTATTTACGAATTGTAATAGTTGGGATGTTGTAATTGTAGGTGAAGGATTGAATGATTTTCCATAACATTGAAAAAAATATCCCGATTGATTTATATTGAATGGTAGTCGACAGGTTATTCCCATCATACAGATGATAAATAAAATAAAAAAAATAAAATGACTTTAACAGATTTTTGTTATTTTACTAATAATATTTGATTCCTTAATAAATTATAGCCAGTTAGGAAAATTCAGGGAACAAAAGTAAAAAGATGATTGTGATCTTTAACAGCATTTGTAATCTTCTTGATTAATTTTTATATTTAAATTAGTATTAATTATTAATAGATATATTAAAATAATAATTAATAATCCTAATAATAATAATAATAATAATAATAATAATAATAATAAAAATAATAATAATAATATTAATAAGTAACAATAAAAATACTGAAAAGATAATAATAATATTATTAATGACTATTATGATAATACTACTAATTATATTAATATTGATAATAATAATATTAGTAGTAATAATATTTATTTATCAAATTTCATATCTATATAGTAATACTAATACACTAGTATTGATATTGTTATTAAAAGTACTGTCAATATTATTATAACAACTATTTGTTTTAATATAATAGTATTACATATTATAGGTTATTAAATAATGAGTATTAAATTTTTATATATATTAAAAAAATAACTAATAATAATGAGAATATAATAAGTTACATGTTTCTATAGTAATATTAATAACACTGATGTTGATTCTTGTAAAAGTAATAAAAATGTTATAACAAATATATTTTTAGCTTGTAATTACATATGGTAAGTATTTATTATCTTTACATTTTATATATATTACCATATAATAGTAATTATTAATAAGGATCATATATATATTTATTCATTTTAACAATACTCAATAATTCTATCTATTATTTTACATTTTTAATTCTAATTGATTAAAGGTATTTTATTAACTCAAAATATTTTATATATATACCCTTATATTTATATATATATATATATATATATATATATATATATATATATATATACACATTTATTTACACACAATCGTTCGCGAATCGTCTGGCATAGTCAAAGATTAACAGAATCCATATATAAACGTTTCAAAAATTTTGAGACTCAACATTACAGACTTTGCTTATCGTATCGAAATCATATAAAGATTAAGTTTAAATTTAGTCAGAAATTCCCGGGTCATCACAGTACCTACCCGTTAAAGAAATTTCGTCCCGAAATTTGAGTGAGGTGGTCATGGCTAACAATAAAAATGTTTTCATGACCAATATGAGTGGATAATTAGAGGTTTATCATCATTGAATAATAATGATAAAATAATTTGATTATTCTAAGGATACGAATGAAGCTATCGCAAAAGAGTGAATTGAAGAAAAATAAGATTTTTCTTAGCTTTTGACGTAAACAGGGTTGAATTCCGGAATTCAAGGGATTTAAAGAAAATCTTCGAAATCTAAAAGATTTGATTCTTCGGCGAGTAAGGAAATTAAGATCTCTATAATTAAATACGGTGATCTGCCTCGATTACTCTGTCTGATATTTCCATTATAAATTAAACTTTTTCCGTTCCATTATTTTCATCATTCCTATACTTTCTTTCTTAGTTCATACCTCCAAATGATCGTGAAAATGCTTAATCCCGTTCTAATCCTTGATATTTTCCTAATTATCATTTCTGTCATCATTCCTTTCAATCTTCCACCAAGAAAATCTGTTTACTTCTACTATTACCTTGGGGTTATAGTATTTTTTTCATTATCCCGTGTCTTTATGTTGCTATAAACATTGATATACACGGTTTGTAATTTATGTGTTGTTATCGGGCTTTATATCTTCCCTTATACTTCGAAGTCCTTGCTTCTGTTTTCTATAATCATTGTCATCCCCAGTTAATACTCCTCCCTATTTGCTGCGATTTATACTTCAATTTCTATTTCGGAGCTTTGTCCCTTCGTTTCTTCTTCTTGCGATTGGGCATCTCTTGTCATGGTCCAGAATTCGTAGATATAAGTTTCAGAATGAACATTGTTAATGTTCTAAGAAAGAAATGGTAATAGCACAATTTGACTTTTCAAATTACCATAATTCAAGGAAAGATAGGACTATCAAGAAAAATATTTTCTTGATATGTTTATAGATTAGATAGAACGTAAGAGTCGTGTAACATGGCACATGATGACGTTATGGTCTGTGAATCATCACGTTTCATTAGAAACTCAGCATGACTTACTATAATATAATCACGTTGATTAAGTGTCATTATATTATACTAACTCATGCATCAGTTCCCAACATTACTTCAATAACATTCATATTTTAAGCTCGAAAGTTTACAGAATATAGAAACTAACAGTTTCTATATGATGTAACACTGATAGTACGAAGAGATTAATGATTTCAGATAATAATAGTTATGAAAATATCTTTAGAAATATCGAGGATATTTATAATGAAAGATACGATAATATCTTTGAATATCTAAGATCAGAGGATGATGGAGACTATTGTCCGCAAGGGTTTAGAGTAAGGAGTAAGATATTTACTAAAGACTTCAGCACGCATTGAATCATTTGGATTCTTTAAAGTCAAACTTATTCTTTGTGATTTGTCCACGGCTTCCTTCATAGTTTCGTATATTCCGCTTTTCGGTACTAAATTTTCTATTGAGTTTTTCCAATACTCCATTCTTTATCATCAAACTTTCGACGGTTAAGGTCGTGTACAGTTTTCACTGTTTCATCAACTTTTTCAAAACTCATTGTATTGATTCGCAGGCTCGGTGCTTTTCAAAATTTCAGAATTGTAAATCATGATTCTAAGAGATAAATGTTATATGTATACATATAGCTGTTGATATAGAAACGCTGCGAGATTTAAAATACTAATTGATGATTCCCAGTATTTGGTAGGGCAATTCTCGTTACAAGATGTTGATGAGTATATGATAGGGTTTCAATGAGTTGATATAGTGATATATCAGAGAGATTTTAAGCCAAAGAGCAATGAGGTTGTTGGTACATCTGTTGGTAATATGGTGGAATATAAAAGGTTTTTTCGGTAACACTAAAAGAACACACATATATATCAAGGTGATAATAAAGTTGTTTCGAATGAAAAGACGAAGTTGACTTGCTGGAGCTGTGACAAAATTTGCTACTTTGAAAGGGATCGCAAAGTTATTTTTGGTAATAACAACGCCAAAGGAGCTAGCCCAGGTACGCATTAAACATTTACTCAGGTTCCGAGTATTTTCAGGTGCATAATTATATGTATCAATATTTTCATCTGTAAATGAAGTGCAGTTGGTTCATCCCCTCGATTGAGGTGTTTTCAAGAATCATGAAAGGTTTGAATGTAGATTGTAATCGTCGAGATACAAACGAGGTTTAAGATGAAATCAAGTGGCAAACTTGAAGAATTGTTTAGTTTCATATATTATAATCAACATTTTAATTCATTTTAATTGTCCAATGTTATTAGTCCACAGTCGATAGTCCACAGTTGACAATCAAATATTTCATATATAGCTTAATATATAATATTCGAATTAATTAATACGTATCGTGACCCGTGTACATGTCTCAGACTCGGTCACAACTCAAAGTATATATATTATTATAGAATTAACCTCAACCTTGTATAGAGAACTCGATCATTACTGCATATAGAGTATCTAAGGTTATTCCAAATAATATATATATATATATATATATATATATATATATATATATATATATATATATATATATATATATATATATATATATATATATATATATATATATATATATATATATATATATATATGCGTCGATATGATATGTCAAAACCTTGTATACGTGTCCCGATAATTAAAGTACGTAAAATAAATACAGAAATTAAATGACGATAAATAAAATTACGAGAATTAAAATTGCGATAAATATAATGCGATAAATAAATTGCGATAATATAAATTGCGATAATAAAGGTAATACGGAATTAACAGTTAGCTAGGAACAGTTAGCTAGGATTTTGTTAGCGTGGATTCTTAATAGAATTTCTCATAATTAAATCGTTTGTTTCTAACAAATTTTATTTTGTCCAATGTTTTCTTCATTATGCCACTTGTTGGATTCTGATAAATCAAAATCCAAATATAAAATTGAATGAAAATGGTTATTTTGTGGTGTACGAATACGTATATCGGTGGATGTAAGTAGGATAGTAAACGACTGTTGAATCAGCTTCGAAGAATGTACAGTGTAACTTATTAATGTGGAATCTAAATATTCCTCGGGTATTACCTACCAGTTAAAATATTTTCACCATTAACAGTTTGTACAATAAAAATTTTAATTATAATCTTTATGAAAACATATATACATATATATTTTCTTCAGACGTAATCATGGATTTAATGAGTCAATGTGATATTAAACTCATCAGATTTATGGCTAGAACTAGAGTACATAATCTCTAAAACATTAGAGATTACATAATCGCCATGAAGGACGAAGATAGTTTATGTAGAACGGTTCGTAGAATGATGATTATGCTTGAGGTATAGATTGCGAGGTTAAGACGTGTGATGTTGTTGTTGTTGTTGTTGTTGTTGTTGGTACTGGTTATGCTGTTGGTGCTGTTGATGGTGGTACTGTTGATGTTGGTGCTACAAGTGTTGTGGGTGCTGAGGTTGGTGATGATGTTGGTGTAGTAAGTATAGCTTGTAAATCACGCACCATTCTTATCAGGGTTTCTATTCTACCCTCTATCATTTCTATCCATCCACTCATCTGATTCGATAGATCTTGATTATCAATTCGAAGTTCCCTAACTTCTTCTAATATTCCCCTTTGATTGGTATTCGGAAGTAGAGGTTGAATATTTTCTGAGATTGCAGTAATACGACCTTCGCGGTGGAAAACTTTAGCAAGAAGGGTGAATACGGTGTTGCGCATAGGTTCACCAGTGAGTACATCGTTTTCTCCGATGTTAGGAGGTAAGTTTGGTTCGCGGTAGGGCTCGCCTTCTTCATTTCTCCATCGAGTGAGTAAGTCTCGGACCCACCCCCATCTCTTCCAGAAAGAAAAATAACTAAATGGTTGAGGCACTTCTGGTTCATTGACTTCGGAGTCTGCTTCAATATACATCTCGATTTCACTTCCAGAACTAATGGAATCCAAGCTAGGTGTAGGATCCATCTCTCACGATCAGTTAAAGGGTTTTGATATGAAATGTTTTTCGAATATCGAATGATATTCTAATTATATATAGAATATCTATACATACTTCCAAAGATCCCGTGAATTACGGAGAAAATTAAGGAAACGTGTCAGATAAAGTCTACAGTGACAGATACGCTAAGATATGGATTAGTAGATATGCTAAGATATGAATTATGTCTATACACTATTCATGTAATCATTGCAGTAAGATGTGTCTAGACTAAGAATGATAAGCAGGTAATTTCCTAAGGATGATAAACTGATGATTTTCGACAAAAATGATAAGCAAAACTTTTGACATGCAGACACGGTCGAAGTCCAGACTCACTAATGCATTCTAATGACTATCAGTTAAACACACTAATGCAAGACCTGGTTCGCTAAGACCACCGCTCTGATACCAACTGTAGTAACCCGTCCTAATCCATCTGGACAAAGTCCATATCGATTACAAACGATTCACAATAGTTGATTACATCGCGAGGTACTTGACCTCTATATGATACATTTTACAAACATTGCATTCGTTTTTGAAAAGACAATCTTTCATTACATCGAAAGTTGACTGCATGTATACCATTTCATAATATATCCAACTATACTTGACTTAATAACAATCTTGATGAACTCAATGACTCGAATGCAACATCTTTTGAAATATGTCATGAATGACTCCAAGTAATATCTTTAATATGAGCAAATGCACAGCGGAAGATTTCTTTCGTACCTGAGAATAAACATGCTTTCAAGTGTCAACCAAAAGGTTGGTGAGTTCATTAGTTTATCATAAACATTCATTATCATCATTTGAATAGACCACAAGATTTTTCATTTCTCATAAATATACGTCCCATGCATAGAGACAAAAATAATCATTCATATGGATTGAACACCTGGTAACCGACATTAACAAGATGCATATATAAGAATATCCCCATCATTCCGGGACACCCTTCGGATATGATATAAATTTTGAAGTACTAAAGCATCCGGTACTTTGGATGGGGTTTGTTAGGCCCAATAGATCTATCTTTAGGATTCGCGTCAATTAGGGTGTCTGTTTCCTAATTCTTAGATTACCAGACTTAATAAAAAGGGACATATTCGATTTCAATAATTCAACCACGTACTTGTGTCTATTTTATAAAACATTTATAAATATTGCGCATGTATTCTCAGCCCAAAAATATAAAGGGTAAAAAGGTAAATGAAACTCACCATACTGTATTTTGTAGTAAAAATACATATGACTATATTGAACAACTGAACAATGCAGGATTGGCCTCGGATTCATGAACCTATATCATTTATATATTTATTAAAACGTATGATCGTAATCGAACAATTTTATATTTTATCTTAAATTATATATTATACTTATTTAGTTTGTGCATATATTCAATTTGTTTAATATCATATATATTTAGTTATATTAATATATCTATATATATATGGTTAGTATTATATAAAAAGATATCATTAGTTTGTTATATATAAGTATTTATATAAATATTGTTATTATGTTTCATATGTTATTAATATAATTATAATATATGTATTAAGTATATTTTAGATACAAAATAGTTATTTGTAACAAAATGATAGTTTTGATAATAATGATTTACTGATAATAATAACGATATTGTTAAAATTGATACATATGTTAATAATAATGATAGTAAAACTAATAATTACAAAAAGTGATATTAATATAATGTTAGTGAAAAATAATAATAACTTGTATTTTTTTATAATAACAATAATCATAATCTTAATCATAATCATAATCTTCGCGTTTAATTTTCTAATCTAGTGACTAAAGTTTCTATAACATCAATTTGTAATTCTAATCCTAATAATAGTAATACTTATTTTAATAGTAGTCTTATAATATTAATAGTAACGATAATAATAATAATATTTAGTGATAATACTAATAATGATAATGATTGTAATATTAGAAATAATAATATTGATCATAATAATGATTTTATCTATAATATTTAATAAGAATAAAACTAACAACAATAATAATAATTAGTAATATTAACAACATAATAATAATAACAATAAAACTAATGATCTTTAAAAAAAAAAAAAAAAACTACCTCAAAGCTTTTATGAAAATAAAACGCCTGAAACGGGACTTGAACCCATGACTTCTCGCTTAACCCGGAATTTCCACGGAGAACAATTTTTGACTTTTTGAAATTGAAACTTTGACTTCAAAATTAGGACTCGATAGATTGAATTGAAGGTTGAAACTTTGCAGGTATATTGAGTGAAATAATTATAACATAACTGCATTTTTAGTTTTTGAGAATTGATGTGAAATCGAGCTTTTACTAATTTGAGTTCATTTACAGAGTATATCGACTTCTGTAAAAAAAAATTCTAGTTTTTATTTACGAACTGTAATAGTTGGGATGTTGTAATTGTAGGTGAAGGATTGAATGATTTTCCATAACATTGAAAAAAATATCCCGATTGATTTATATTGAATGGTAGTCGACAGGTTATTCCCATCGTACAGATGATAAATAAAATAAAAAAAAATAAAATGACTTTAACAGATTTTTGTTGTTTTACTAATAATATTCGATTCCTTAATAAATTATTGCCAGTTAGGAAAATTCAGGGAACAAAAGTAAAAAGCTGATTGTGATCTTTAACAGCATTTGTAATCTTCTTGATTAATTTTTATATTTAAATTAGTATTAATTATTAATTATTAATAGATATATTAAAATAATAATCCTAATAATAATAATAATAATAATAATAATAATAATAATAATAATAATAATAATAATAATAATAATAATAATAATAATAATAATATTAATATTAATATTAATAAGTAACAATAAAAATGCTGAAATGATAATAATAATAATATTAATGACTATTATGATAATACTACTAATTATATTAATATTGATAATAATAATATTAGTAGTAATAATATTTATTTATCAAATTTCATATCTATATAGTAATACTAATACACTAATATTGATATTGTTATTAAAAGTATTGTCAATATTATTATAACAACTATTTGTTTTAATATAATAGTATTACATATTATAGGTTATTAAATAATGAGTATTAAATTTTTATATATATTAAAAAAATAACTAATAATAATGAGAATATAATAAGTTACATGTTTCTATAGTAATATTAATAACACTGATGTTGATTCTTGTAAAAGTAATAAAAATGTTATAACAAATATATTTTTAGCTTGTAATTACATATGTTAAGTATTTATTATCTTTACATTTTATATATATTACCATATAATAGTAATTATTAATAAGGATCATATATATATTTATTCATTTTAACAATACTCAATAATTCTGTCTATTATTTTACATTTTTAATTCTAATTGATTAAAGGTATTTTATTAACTCAAAATATTATATATATACCCTTATATATATATATATATATATATATATATATATATATATATATATATATATATATATATATACACACATACATTTATTTACACACAAGCATTCGCGAATCGTCTGGCATAGTCAAAGATTAACAGAATCCATATATAAACATTTCAAAATTTTTGAGACTCAACATTACAGACTTTGTTTATCGTATCGAAATCATATAAAGATTAAGTTTAAATTTAGTCGGAAATTCCTGGATCATCACACTTACATGTTCTTACAACATGTAAATATTAGTTACCAAGCTATTAGGGAAGATATGCAAGGTGGTACAACTCAACGTAGAATATATTTTAAGTACTTGTGTCCATGGTTAAAACATAAAATACATGTATTCTCATCCCAAAATATTTTTAGAGTTTAAAAATGGGACTATATACTCACAGTAGTAAAAGTATATTAATAATAAGTTTTCAACTTATTAAAAATATGACCGTCGTCCTTGGATTCACGAACCGATAACAATAATAACGATTCAGATAATAATAAGACATATGAATAAAATAAAGCAAGTTCATAGAATACTTATATAATAATTTTTAACATTTTATGTTAGTAGTCCATTGTTAGTAGTCCTTTGTTAGTAGTCCAAAATAGTCAGAAAAGTCCAACAGTCCAATAATCGGTGTGTATATATATATATATAATCTTAGAATTACCCCCACGACGTATTGTATACGTATTGTCTTTGCATCAATCTAGAGACGTATTATATACGTATTGTCTTAGAATTAACTTAGACGTATTGTGTACGTATTGTCTTAGGGTTTATCAAAACGTATTGTATACTTATTGTGTTATGACGTACCAAGAATATTATTATACATATATACAATCACAGAATTAACCAAGATTATAATATTTTGTTATACTACTAATAACATGTCCAAATATATATAGGATATAGGAAAAGTTAACAAGGATATGGTTAATATAGTTTTTGTAATATAAATTTCGTCCATACAACGTTAATTTTAGCAGATTTTGTTTTGCTCGCCAAATATTCATTACAACTCCGTTTAAAGTGAATCAAATTGCTATGGATTCCTTAAGAAGTAAATTTTACAAAACCAATTCGAAAAGTTCATCCCAAGTAGTAATTTTTAGAGCTTTACCCTCTTTTTGTGTCGGTGGACAGATTTGGAAAAATCCTGGCATCCAAACAATATATGATTTTTGATAAAATACTTCCACTTTGTCTAAAATCATGAAAAAAATACTGAAAGTCTTATTTACATATATTAACATATTTCCAAAGTATTAGCCTAGAACTCAAAGTGTAAGATAGGTTTTTAATTCCCAACCCAAAACAGCCCGCTTTTTACCGAATGGAGATTAAAGGATATATGTTAAGTTTCAAGGAGTTCTTCATATGTAAAAGTTATAAGTTCTTATATTAACTTAATATAAAATCAAAATACATATAAATAAGTGTTATTAGAGTTAAGTTAGAATGATTAACTTAGTTTTCAAACAAGCTTGGTGTTCATCAAAATAAGTTCTAGGTTTTACAAGTTTTATAAGCATAATAAGATAGCAACTATATAAGGGACTGAACAAGGATTTTGAGAAGTATTTTACCTTGATTATGAAGAGGAAAGTTGCTGAGATTGAAGTATGATATGAGAGCATTCAAGTGTGTATTTTTAGTTTAAGAAAATGTGGAGTAAAAATGGGTTAAAATGGTCCTTATTTATAAGCTAATAATTTTGGCTTTTAGTGAAAATATCTAAGATAAGTTAAATTGTATTAAGTCATGCATGACATATTAAATTGATTAGGTCATTGATGACATATTATACAAATAATTGCTGATTTCTATTGGTATATACCAATAGTAAATACTTCTAGAAGTTGTGTATAATACGGGTAAAAATACCGTATAAATGCGAGTAGAATTCTTGAGGAAATTGAACGGAAATACGAGTATAGCTATCCTTTATATGTATTGGTATATTATAAAGTGTATTCAATACTTGTAAGGATGTATTTACACTCCTAATACATTATATGTAAATACATTTTAACATAAGTTAATTACGTCGTTTAAATAGTAACATATATATTGTTCAAAACCTCTTTAAATTAGTAGTATGAAAATATATATCTAATACTTTGTTAATATACTTAATGAGATATTTAATTATTATATTTTCAAGTTAAATATATATAAATCCATATATATACACAATAATTAAACAATTAAATCAAGTTATGACGTTCGTGGATCGTCAGAATAAAAGGGTGACCAAAAGCTTGTGTAAAAATCTTTCCGGAGGTTCAAGATTTATTAAAATTCATTGCTTATCAAGTCGGAATTATATAAAGATTAAGTTTAAATTTGGTCGGAAATTTCCGGGTCGTCACAGTACCTACCCGTTGAAGAAATTTCGTCCCGAAATTTGATCGAGGTCATCATGGCTAACAATAAGAATGTTATTATGACGAATATAAGTTGATTCATAGGGTTTTATCATGATTGAGAAATATGGATAAAATAATTCGATTACTCGAAACGTATGAGTGAAGCTATCGTAAAAGAGTGAAATGAGAAAATAGGGATTCGTCTTATCTTTTGACGTCATCACGGTTGATCTCCGGATTAAAGAAAATCTTTGTAATCTATATAAGATTTTATTTTTCGGCGATTAAGGAAATTATGATCCTCTTCGATTTAATGCAATAATCTGTCTCGATTTCTTTGTCGAATATTTTACTATAAATCAACTTCCTACGTTTTCTTATTTCCACATCTCCCATCTTTTATACTTTCTTCCTTTCTTCGTACTTTCAAAACATTCGTCAATATGCTCCATCCAGTTTTAATTCTTGATATATTCTTGACTATCACATCTGTCATTCTTCTTTTTCATCTTCTACTGGAGGAATCCGTTAATTTCTATTATGCTCTTGGGTTTATAGTTTTCTTAGTTTTCCCGTGTCTTTATATTGCTATACGCATCGATATACACGGTTTGTAATTTCTGCGTTGTCTCCGTGCTTATATTTTTCCTTATATTTTGGAGTTTCATGCTTCCGTCTTCTTTTCCCGACTTCAAGCCAAGCGAATAATGGTCTAGAATTCATAGATATGAAATTCGGAATGAACATAGCTAATTCTCTAAGAGAGAAATTGTATTAGCACAATTTGACTTGTGAAATTACCAGAATCCAAAGGAAAAGATAGAACTATCAATAGAATATGTTCTTGGTATGTTTAGAGATTAGATTGAATGTAAGAGTCATGTAACATGGCACATGATGACGTTATGGTCTGTGAATCATTACGTTCCATTTAGAAACTCAGCATGACTTACTGTAATATAATCACGTTGATCAAGTGTCATTATATTATACTAACTCATGCTTCAGTTCCTAACACTACTTAAAAACATTCATATTTTAAACTCGAAGGTTCTAGAATTTAGAAACTAAAATAGTTTTTTTATGATGTAACATAGATAGCGCGAAAAGATGAATTATTTCAGATAAGAATAGTTATGAAAATATCTTCAGAAATATGGAGGATATTTATAATGAAAGATTCGATGATATCTTAGAATATCTAAGATCAGAGGATGATGAAGAATATTGTCCATAAGGGTTTAGAGTAAGGAGCAAGGTATTCACTAAAGACTTCAGCAGACACTGAATCATTTGGATTCTTTGAAGGCAGATTTAGTCCTTGTGATTTGTCCACAACCTCCTTCAGGGTTTGCTCAATCCGTTTTCTAGTTCCAAACTTTTTCTTTTTCTGTGCTTTTCTAACATAATATTCTTTATCATCAACTTTTAACTGTTACGGTTGTCTACAGTTTCTGCTGCTTCTTTCAGCTTTTTCAAAACTTTATAGTATTGATTCGTAGGCTAAAGTGCTATTTTGGATTTCAGAATTATAATTCCAGGAGATAACGTTATATGTATATGCAGAATGATGTGAGATTCAAGAATAATTATTGATGCTTCCTGGGGTTTGGTATGGCAATTATTGTTACAAGATGTAGATGGGTACATGAAAAGGTTTTATAGTGATCTTTCAGAGAGATTTAAGTCAAAGAGCAATAAAGTTGCTGGTAAGCTTACTACTAATGTGGTGAAATATAAAAGGTTCCCCGGTAACGATGGCGAAAAGGCAACGTATATATCAAGGTTATAATAAGGCTACTCCGGATGAAAAGTCGAAGTAGTCTTTTTGGAGCTGTGAAAAAATTCGCTATTTTAAAAAGGGATTGTAAAGTTATTTTGGGTAATAATAATGCTAAATTATCTGACACGGATACGTGTTGAACCTTTGCTTAGGTTCAAGTGTCCTCCGGATGCATATCTATATGCATATATTCTTCGTATGTATCGTGTGATTGGTTCATTCTCTCGATTGTTCCTTAGTTGAGGTGTTTTCAAGAATTTTGAAGGGTTTAGATGCAGGTTTTCATCGCCAATATCCGTATAATGAATTCGTCATGAATCTTGAATGATACAAATATCTTTATGAGTTTTGTGAATGAAAGTGATGTTCTAGTATAGTTTGAATTTAAAGTATGATTTTGAAGGATGTAGTAATTTAAGATTGATGGCACTTCTTAAATCTTGACTTGGATTTTGATCTGTCAAAATCAGAATATGTAATTGAATTGGTATGGAAAATGGTTGTCTTGAATTTTGTGAAATGATGTATATTGCTATGAAAGGAGAGAGTATAATTAACGATTGTCGAAACGTCATTGAAAATGTACAGTGTAACATATTAATGTGAACTTAAGTATTTCTCGGGTATTACCTATCCGTTAAAATAAAATTTCACAAGTAATATTTTGTACAAAAGAATTTTTATTACAGTCTTTATGAAAATATATGTATGTATATTTTCTTCAGATGTAATATGGATTTAATGAGTTAATATTATATTAATCTCATTTGGTTTACGGTTAGAACTAGAAATGAATAATCCCTAAAACTTTAGAGATTACATAATTGCCGCGGAATATTTCTTCAATGTAAATAAAATAATGAATTAATACTTCATCACTCATTATTGTTGGTATCCCTCAGTACCTGCGGTGCGTATGATGTTGATGCTCGTAATGCGGCTTGCGATGTTGAGGCTTGTGATGTTGTTGGTACTGCTGGTGCTGGTGCTGGTAGTGGTTTGATGTGAGTATAGATGATGAGAATTTGTTTTGTTTTGTTTTGTATTGTGAAAGAAGATGTTTAAAGTTTCTTGAATAAAAAGAGAGGTCAAGAGCTTTATAAAGGGAATGAAATGATGTTGGATGCACTTGCTAATGAAGTTTTGCTTTTCATGATAGTAAATTTTTTTTTTTACTAAATAATTCACCATGCAAAATACGGAGTAAAGGTCAGATAGCCTCAATAATATTAGTAATATTATACTCGTTGCGGCATATCCTGGAAAGGAGAGAGAAAATGGTATTACGAACGGGTTCGACGGTAAGTGCCTCATGTTCTTCACCGAGAGGCGAATTAGATTCATGAAACAGATCGCCTTCTTATTGTCTAAATTGATTAATTCATCCACGAACCCACCCCCAATTCATCCAGAAGAGGTGATGACTTATTGGTTGGTTCATTACGGTTAGACTGCTCTCGGAGCTTAAATGAAATTCCATATCGGAATGGCTTTTAGAATCCGATGAACTCGAGCTTTGTGAAGAATCCGCCTTACACGTTCAGAGGAATGATTGTTGATATGAAAAAGATTTAGGACTTAGATTGATATTCTTAATACATAATTTACATATGTGTATTTAATACCAAAATCCCATAAGTTACAAAGGAATTTACGGAAGATGTCAGGCAAAGTCTACCGTGATAGATATGATAAGATATGAATATGTGTATATACACTACCTATTCAATAATTACAGTAAGATGCGTCTAGACTTAAGATGATAAACAGGTAATTTCCGACAAGAATGATAAGCAAAACTTTTAATATGCAGATAAGGTCGAAGTCCAGACTCACTAATGCATCCTAACAACTATCAGTTAGACACACTAATGCAAGACCTGGTTCGCTAAGACCACCGCTCTGATACCAACTGAAACGACCCGTCCATATTACTATAAACACAGTACGTTCTCATTGGTCCCATAGCGAGGTATTTGACCTCTATATGATATGTTTTAGAAAATATTGCATTCGTTTCATAAAAAGTACATCATTATTATACATAATGCATGTTTTAAACAAGTGGGCGATTATTTAAGAAATAATCCCCAAAATACATCGGTTTCCAAATACTACACACGTGACGTAACAGTCGAATATAATACATGACAAAGGTTTTATTGAATACAACACTTTATTTAAATAAAAGTATGAGACTCCATGCACAACTTGCTCAGATAATGCAACAGCGGAAGACTTTCTTAAGGACCTGAGAATAAACATGCGTAAACAGTCAACACAAAGGTTGGTGAGATATATAGGTTTATCATCGATATAAATATAGACCACAAGATTTCATAGTTATAAATATATGTACACTCACAAGTGTATAAAAGTATTCTATAAGTTGTTGAGCGCTTCGGTAACCATACTTAACCATTAATGTGGCATATTCCCTTTATTATGAAATCTCCCTACACTGTACCAAGTGTAGTAAAAACGAAGTACTATGTAACCGTTTACGATACTAGAGCAACTATCCAGGTTGGGGTTGTCAAACCCGATAGATCTATCAATAGGATTCGTGCTTACATGTTCTTACAACATGTAAATATTAGTTACCAAGCTATTAGGGAAGATATGCAAGGTGGTACAACTCAATGTAGAATATATTTTAAGTAATTGTGTCATTGGCGTAAAACATAAAATGCATGTATTCTCATCCCAAAATATTTTTAGAGTTTAAAAATGGGACTATATACTCACAGTAGTAAAAGTATATTAATAATAAGTTTTCAACTTATTAAAAATATGACCGTCGTCCTTGGATTCACGAACCTATAACAATAATAACGATTCAGATAATAATACGACATATGAATAAAATAAAGCAAATTCATAGAATACTTATATAATAATTTTTAACATTTTATGTTAGTAGTCCATTGTTAGTAGTCCTTTGTTAGTAGTCCAAAATAGTCCGAAAAGTCCAACAGTCCAATAATCGGTATATATATATATATATATATATATATATATATATATATATATATATATATATATATATATATATATATATATATATATAATCTTAGAATTGCCCCACGACATATTGTATACGTATTGTATTTGCATCAACCCAGAGACGTATTGTATACGTATTGTCTTAGAATTAACTAAGACGTATTGTGTACGTATTATCCTAGGATTTATCAAAACGTATTGTATACTTATTGTGTTAGGACGTACCAAGAATATTATTATACATATATACAATCACAGAATTAACCAAGATTATAATATTTTGTTATACTACTAATAACATGTTCAAATATATATAGGATATAGTAAAAGTTAACAAGGATATGGTTAATATAGGTTTTGTAATATAAATTTCGTCCATACAACGTTAATTTTAGCAGATTTTGTTTTGCTCGCCAAATATTCATTACAACTCCGTTTAAAGTGAATCAAATTGCTATGGATTCCTTAAGAAGTAAATTTTACAAAACCAATTCGAAAAGTTCATCCCAAGTAGTAATTTTTAGAGCTTTACCCTCTTTTTGTGTCGGTGGACAGATTTGGAAAAATCCTGGCATCCAAACAATATATGATTTTTGATAAAATACTTCCACTTTGTCTAAAATCATGAAAAAAATACTGAAAGTCTTATTTACATATATTAACATATTTTCAAAGTATTAGCCTAGAACTCAAAGTGTAAGATAGGTTTTTAATTCCCAACCCAAAACAGCCCGCTTTTTACCGAATGGAGATTAAAGGATATATGTTAAGTTTCAAGGAGTTCTTCATATGTAAAAGTTATAAGTTCTTATATTAACTTAATATAATATCATAATACATATAAATAAGTGTTATTAGAGTTAATTTAGAAGGATTAACTTAGTTTTCAAACAAGCTTGGTGTTCACCAAAACAAGTTCTAGTTTTTACAAGTTTTATAAGCATAATAAGATAGCAACTATATAAGGGACTGAACAAAGATTTTGAGAAGTATTTTACCTTGATTATGAAGAGAAAAGTTGCTGAGATTGAAGTATGATATGAGAGCATTCAAGTGTGTGTTTTTATTTTAAGAAAATGTGGAGTAAAAATGGGTTAAAATGGTCCTTATTTATAAGCTTATAATTTTGGCTTTTAGTGAAAATATCTAAGATAAGTTAAATTGTATTAAGTCATGCATGACATATTAAATTGATTAGGTTATTGATGACATATTACACAAATAATTGCTGATTTCTATTGGTATATACCAATAGTAAATACTTCTAGAAGCTGTGTATAATACGGGTAAAAATACCGTATGAATGAGAGTAGAATTCTTGAGGAAATTGAATGGAAATACGAGTATAGCTATCCTTTATATGTATTAGTATATTATAAAGTGTATTTAATACTTGTAAGGATGTATTTACACTCGTAATACATTATATGTAAATACATTTTAACATAAGTTAAATACGTCGTTTAAATAATAACATATATATTGTTCAAAACATCTTTAATTTAGTAGTATGGAAATATATATATATAATACTTTGTTAATATACTTAATGAGATATTTAATTATCATATTTTCAAGTTAAATATATATAAATCCATATATATACACAATAATTAAATAATTAAACAATTAAATCAAGTTATGACATTCGTGAATCGTCGGAATAAAAGGGTGACCAAAAGCTTGTGTAAAACTCTTTCCGGAGGTTCAAGATTTATTAAAATTCATTGCTTATCAAGTCGGAATAATATAAAGATTAAGTTTAAATTTGGTCGGAAATTTCCGGGTCGTCACAAAGGTGGTCAACCAAAATGCACAACCGTACCAATTGGACCTATTACACAAGTCCATCAAATCCACCTATATGTGAAGTGAGCTCTATAACCGAGAACCACTCCACCCAACCCGCACCCATCCTACACATACATATGCACATAGGATATTAACACTCACCTTGTCGCCTTGACGAATGCAACTGAAAAATCCGCAATCGCCAATGGAAAGTACCTATTCCATTAATCAAATAACAAACAACACAATTAGGGTGGATTTACAAATCAACCCAAATCGACAACTAGTGCAATTTCGACCCAATTGCACTTCCAAGCTCAAACCGCGCCCAAATTAACCAACAATCACTAACACTAGTGACAATGGTCCTAATAAGCTAATTAAACCCGAACACAAGTGTTAAACACTTTTCTTGCCCAATTTGACACCAAAACCCTAATTTTGACCCATTTCAAAATTAGTCAACCAAACATACCCAAATGAGTTCCAACACTTCCATAATCACTAATCATAGTGATTACACTCAATTTAAAGCCCTAAACAAGGCTAAATCATCAACCAACCCAAAACCCGCCTTCATCACTAATAAACCCGAATCCTAGTTATTATCTTCCATTAACAACTAGTGGAGTTCCATTTATGAACACACAATCAAAAGCCCTAAATTTGAATGATGAACACGAATATGAAATTCGGAGTTAGAGCTTACCACTAGTATCACCTTGTAGCTAAGAATGAGGAGAACAAAGTTGCCTCTTACGCTTAAGATCGAATCCCGCTCCTTACTTTCCAAATCTCACTTTGAATCAAATGGGGTTTTGAACTTTTTGAGAGGAAAATGAGAAGAAAAGGAAAAAGAAATGAAGAAATGAAATGAGTGGATGAGATTAAGATCTCAAATCTGGCTCACACGCGAAAAGACAAAAATGCCCTTGAACCTTATATAAAATTACTAAAATCTGGTACCAGTTCGTCAGTATCGCAAGGCCGCGGCCACCTTTATCGCGCCGTAACATTAGGCGTGGTCTGGTGCCTGTCTTACCATGCCTCCTGATTCTGAATTGCTTGTATTGTCGCGCCGCGACCCATACCTCTACGCCGCGACCTTTAACATGGTCTGATCCGTTTTCTCGCACACATGAACTTCACACACGAACATGTCTCAATCCTTCATACTCTAGTCGTACCTACACAATACTCTTATATATCACGTACGGGGAAAAACGGGGTGTTACAACTCTCCCCCACTTAGATTCGATCACGTCCTCGTGATCCTAGTCACTTAACCAATCCGAACCTACACGCTATGGTTCCCAAACAATCGTTCTAAGTCGACTTCCACCACATTACTCATTAACCCGAAGGTTAATCCATTAACTAAATACACATTTGCACGTATTTTAAGATGTACAATACACACAATATCCGAAGTCTACAACGATCACTTAGAATACGCGAATCCGCCACGTATCCTTCCAACTCCTCTAGGCAATTCTTCTCATAGAGTTACCCTTAACAACTAAATCGTCATTCGCGATTTATCAAGTCCACAAATCCGAGCACAAGAACTTGCTCAATCCCTCACATCGGGAAAAACTCCACCAATCGCGTACCGAGATATCAACCCTTTAGCATACCATACCAAGTATAATGCTAAAAGTAACCACGTCCCAAACTAAAGTCAACCATCTAACCGATGAAGACCAAATAAAAGTGAAATCTAACGGATAACACTTACCACTTAACATCCCTTGTAGTGTGTAAACACATCTAATACGCCACTACCGCAAACACGTGAGCAAAATACGACTATTGCATCACTATTCACACCAAAATGGTCCTTACGACCCCACCATTGGCGTATAAAACAACTAATAGATCACACGACATGGTCCTTACGACCCCACCATCGGCGTATAAAACAACCAATAGTTCACACATCCAGCAACATGAAGGCTGGCCGAAACTACACGCGCCTTAGTGAATCCGAACTACACGCGACTCACTACCTCCACCGCACAACAATCGGGATTGGCCGAACTACACGCGCCCTAGTGAATCCGAACTACACGAGAGTCACTATCCCAAGGAATGACCGCAACCACACATGTCATTGTGAATCCGAACTACACGAGACTCACTTTCCAAGTCACAACACATGAATGGTACTCGAATTTCCCATCGGTGTTCATAACAACCGTTAGAGTACTTAACACGTCGTACACTAACCCCACGGGTGGCATCTTAACACGTCGATACTTCACCTCGAGTGGTGTCATAACACGTCGACACTTCACTCGTCATATTACTTGGAGTGGCATCTTAACACATCGATACTTCACCCCGTTACATTTCTTAGAGTGGCATCTTAACACATCGATACTTCACCCCGTTACATTTCTTAGAGTGGCATCTTAACACATCGATACTTCACCCCGTTACATTTCTTAGAGTGGCATCTTAACACATCGATACTTCACTCTTCATAATTTCCAAAGTGGTGTCTTAGCACATCGACACTTCACTCATCACGTGAAACGTGGTGCCTTAACACGTCGATACTTCACATCTCACGCTACACAAATAAATACATTATATACCTACACGCATAATTATTCCACTCACTTGGAAATCTTCGCACACGCATCACACGTACGTGTACACATCGCCACCACAATAAAGCAAGAACCACCTATATCGCACATAGGCACAACACAATAATTCTCTAAAAGAGAATCTGACACGTACATCCCTTAACCGAGCGACTTCACCTTGCTCGTCAAATACGTCCATTATCTCTCAACGAGATTCACCTCATTACCACCTCGGTGATAATTTAAATCCAAAATCATAAGTACAATTTAATCGAAATTGTACTCTACCACAAATCGACCAAAATCTAGGTCCCGACACAAATTCCGGATCTACTAAGAGCATCATCCGAAATCTCACACTAAAACCTCCTCGTGTGGGAGTGCAACTCCCCACTTGGATCTATGTTTCATACCCACATCTTGTACACCCGTACAATGCTACCAAAGGTAGACTTTAATAACAATTGGGTTCACACGACCCATCACCACATCTTGCTCTAACCTTGAGCTTGTGAAGGATTTTAACCAATCCTTAAACACTTCGAATGAAGAGTTTACCACAAGTATACAAACGTTACTCTCGCAATCATACAATTGCTATAGCTTCTCGAATTTTGACCTAGTCACCCATGTACCTAAGGGTTTCTCTCCGGTACCCTAAGTACAATGTAACCGCAACACCATCGGAGTCGAACACCACGCTAGTAGGTATAAAAAAGGTACCTAACATCGCGTCACGTAGACTCCTTCACCAATCATACATCGAGATTTAAAACACTCGATCTCAAGAGTTTCATTCACCCGACGGACCTTACATCAACACGAGAGCGAACATGCTCTAATGTTTGAACACCAAAGCCCATGCCCATGGCTTGGTAGAAACATTTCCCAACACTAAGGAATGCTTGGTTGCATCAAGTCTTACGCCCTTCGCCTGACATTCAAAACGTCACAAATAACAATAACATGCACAACACAATGCATTTACAAACCCGAACGCATCGGTACATAAATAAATAATCAAAGGACATATTTATTAAAATGAAACGTACCTTAACGTCTCCTTGCCGCACCCGTCCCCGCCAACTCGGGACATTCCGACTTACGATGTCCTTCCTCTTGGCAATTGAAGCACACCGTGCCATCACCCTTTGGCACCGAACATTCCCAAGACTTGTAACCCCTCATGCCACAATTGTAACACCTAGACGCACTAGAATCTGATATACACGTCCATGTACCACCCATGCTCACACTCGGACCCTTAGTCCTCTTACTTGGAGCACCATACGAAACTACCCTTCTCTCACCTGTAGGTTCACCAATCTTTGATCGCGAATACGACTCGAAACCCCTAGCCACGGAGAATAATTCCGCAAACGATTTCGCGTAACCCCGGCTAATTTTATTCTTCAAGTCATCATTCAAAGTCCGATAGAAATCTTCCATCAACAAACGATCATTCCCCAAATACTCCGGGCAAAATCGAGCCTTCGCCATAAAGGTCGTCTTGAGAGTATTCAAATCCATAGAACCTTGTTGCAAATTTCGCAACTCATTACGCAATTCCGACAAGTCAGCTGATGTCCAGAACTCTTCAAAGAATTCCTCCTTAAACTCTTCCCACGATAACGCCATAAACGGCTCACCACCGATAAGATCGATCTTACCATCCAACCAATCCTTCGCCCTACCCCGCAACAAACTAGTAGCGAGTCTTGTCCTCTTCTCGGGAGGACATTCACTAGTACGAAAACACCCTTCGACATCTGAGATCCATGTTGTGCTAACCAAAGGATCCGGTTTCCCGTCATACATCGGGGTTTTAGTCCTCATGAAGCTCTTAAGACAACGCTCCATTTCCCCACTACTTTGAAGTTCGGAATACTTCCTATCCATTTCTTCTCGAAACGCACCCATTTGCTCCGCAACGGCGGCCACAACTCTAGCGTTAAACTCAACGTCATTCGTCTCGACCTCGTTTCGTGTTGTCATTCTAAATAATGCAAAACAATTTGTCCACGAACGTATAAGACCACATGCACAACACCGCCCCATCTTGCTCAACACTCGTCGTACATCACTTGTTAGACATGATTTGCACCCGTAATAAGGTTTGCAAGTCCTTATTACGCACACACGCCGTATCTACTCGTTAGTACAACGACCGCCTCGCTTGATGATATAAACTAACACAAACATAAACAAAACACAACGCGATAATATATTAATAGTATCCACATATTAATATACACGTTAGTCCACCTACAAACAAGGCACTAACTATAACCCGTTCCGACCCATTCACCTACAAGTCCAGCAACAAATAAGCACACACAAAAGTCTAAGTCTAGGCACATATCTCAAGTCGCCTAAATCCCTTAGACCATGCTCTGATACCACTTGAAACAACCCAACCCGTATTTAAACCGGCCCGTAAATTTTTCTTCTTTAATACATTAATATTTAGGTCCTGATTATGTTTCCAAAAACATCTTTAATACAATAGTAAGTTTAATAAACTTTTAAAACATTTATTACATAGTTTAAATATCCGAACGGGCAAACACGACCCGACCATTTTAATGTCCAACAAAACCGAGCATGGTGATTGGGGATACGCTACCCAATCCTAATCGATCCAAAAGCACGTCTTCTAAAGCAAACTACGCAAGTTCACTAGTCCCCACGCTTACCCAAGCCACCGCCTCTATGTAAATCTATAAAAATGTAAACAATGAGAGGGTAAGCTAATGCTTAGTGAGTGAAAATATACTACATACATATATATGCATAAAATGGACACGCCACACAAGTAATCAAATAACGCATACTGGAGCATCCAAGCATAAAGGCAAGCTAAGCTAAGCATATCGTACGATCACTAAGCAACAAGCTAAGTTAACAACAAATATGAGTTCAACAATGACGATGTGAACAACGCCAAAGAGCTACACCCGGAGGGTTAGCTACATCACAACAATACGACAATATATAAAACAATATATAAGTGTCCAAGGTTAACCCCCTTAACCCAATACCAAAACCGACTACCAATTATCAAGATGAAGATTGGCCGAACTACACGAGCCTTAGTAAATCCGCATCCACACGAGACTACTATCTTCAATAACACAACAACATCGAGGTTGGCCGAACTACACGAGCCTTAGTAAATCCGCAACCACACGAGATCACTACCTCAATAAGATGATCGAACTGCATGCATCACCGTGAATCCGCATCCACACTTGACTCACTTCTCAATATCAAAACCCTTAGCCATTGGGGTTAATTAATCCACATCACAACACTTGTGATAACGTACACACAAAGTGTGCACCTCGCCAAAGGTGGTCAACCAAAATGCACAACCGTGCCAATTGGACCTATTACACAAGTTCATCAAATCCACCTATATGTGGAGTGAGCTCTATAATCGAGAACCACTCCACCCGACCCGCACCCATCCTACACATACATATGCACATAGAATATTAACACTCACCTTGTCGCCTTGATGAATGCAACTAAAAAATCCGCAATCGCCAATGGAAAGTACCTATTCCATTAATCAAATAACAAACAACACAATTAGGGTGGATTTACAAATCAACCCAAATCGACAACTAGTGCACTTTCGACCCAATTGCACTTTCAAGCTCAAACCGCGCTCAAACTAACCAACAATCACTAACACTAGTGACAATGGTCCTAATAAGCTAATTAAACCCGAACACAAGTGTTAAACACTTGTCTTGCCCAATTTGACACAAAAACCCTAATTTTAACCCATTTCAAAATTAGTCAACCAAACACACCCAAATGAGTTCCAACACTTCCATAATCACTAATCATAGTGATTACACTCAATTTAAAGCCCTAAACAAGGCTAAATCATTAACCAATCCAAAACTCGCCTTCATCACTAATAAACCCGAATCCTAGTTATTATCTTCCATTAACAACTAGTAGAGTTCCATTTATGAACACACAATCAAAAGACCTAAATTTGAATGATGAACACGAATATGAAATTCAGAGTTAGAGCTTACCACTAGTATCACCTTGTAGCTAAGAACGAGGAGAACAAAGTTGCCTCTTACACTAAAGATCGAATCCCGCTCCTTCCTTTCCAAATCTCACTTTGATCCAATGGGGTTTTGAAGTTTTTGAGAGGAAAATGAGAAGAAAAGGAAAAGGAAAAGGAAATGAAGAAATGAAATGAGTGGATGAGATTAAGATCTCAAATCTGGCTCACACGCGAAAAGACCAAAATGCCCTTGAACCTTATTTAAAATTACTAAAATCTGGTACCAGGTCGTCAGTATCGTCGCACCGCAGCCACCTTTATCGTGCCACGACATTAGGCGTAGTCTGGTGCCTGTCTTACCATGCCTCCTGATTCTGAATTGCTTGTATTGTCGCGCCGCGACCCATACCTCCGCGCCGCGACCTTTAACATGGTCTGATCCTTTTTCTCGTACACATGAACTTCACACACGAACATGTCTCAATCCTTCATACTCTAGTCGTACCTACACAATACTCTTATATATCACGTACAGGGAAAAATGAGGTGTTAAAGTATGACATTGGTCGCGTAAGTGTGTTATAGATTATAGGGTAACATTCCTAACGGAATATCCCTTGTTGTATTGATTTTGTCGTTATTTGGAAGGGTGTAAGACTTGGTGTTCCAAGCACCTCTTAGCGTTAGACGGAAGGTTTCGTTAGGCTATATCGTTTGACCTTGTGGAAGTTGCGGGTAGTGAGTGATCGGTAGAAACTTTCGATAAGACAATAAACCATGAGGTTTTTCGGGTAAGTATGACTTTGGGTCATTATTGGGGAGAGATGGGCAATGTCGGGTGTATGGACCCCAAAGATAGAGTTTCTAAATCTCGATAGGTTGCGGTGGGAGTTGCATGACACGGTGTCAGGTGCCTTCTTATACCTATTAGTGTAATGTTCAACTCCGGTGATGGTGTGATCATTTTGTGCTTAGGGTTCCCGTGGGATACCCTTGAAAGCATCGAAGGTTATAATAGTGATCGATGAGTGATAGTAATTCGACGGTTGCAAAAGTTGAAGTTTAAGAGCATTGCGGTAAATACTTCTTATGAAGTGACGGGTGAGCGAATCTTGTTGCTCTTAAGTGATAGGCGGGTAAAGATGACCGGTGAGTCAATGATCGACTTAATGGTCGGTTAGGCCGAAGGTTATGATGAAGTGTTGATATTGCGGTCGATGCAATTATTGTGTCGGGTTGGTCACTTTTCTCCATGAGAGTGAGCGATTGTTAATAAAGGTTCATTGCGGGGAAGGTCGGGTGATCTCGAATGAGATGCACGATTGATTAAGCAGAGTGGCGTATGCCTAGGCTTAGAGGCGTACATAGAATTTTGGTGGAGTTGGCTTTGCGAATGATGAAGGGCTGTTAATGGTTAATCGTGGTACGAAGGTGCGATGTTGTCACTTGTACGACATCTCTAGTGATTGTGTATGATGGCTCTGAGAGCCTAAGGTGAATTTATGGTGATTTGGTGTGTATGACCAACGATGAGGATGGTCATGTGTGTTGTGGAATGACGATTCCGCGGGATGTTATCATCTTGGCGGTGAGAATGTGGAGCTGAATCCTAAGTGGGGGAGTTTTTACTGCTGTTTGAGGAAGCTCCAGTGGTGTTAGATCAATTAAAGTGTAAGACTTCTTATGTAAGGTGGTCGTGTAGCACCAAAGTGCAGTATGAGACCAAGTGCAAAGTTGGAGATCACAGAGGTGAGAGAATGTAGTTGTTGTTGCAGGTGCTCTCATAATGTAAAATCTGGGTTGCTATGAAACTCGAATAGTACTACTGGGTAAGCACAAGTTTGATATTGTGTTGTTCGATGTATTTTCCCTGTCGAAAAACGTGATCGTGGAAATTTTCAGTGGATTATTCCACTTTATGGACGACTGTGAGACGGGGAGTGTCGGTTTCGGTTGTCTCACGTCGAAGCACGCAGTGGTTGTTTGTTTTGCAAGAGCGTGTTCCCTAGTGATGCGACCCGTTAGTTGCATTGAAGTGTCGAGGCCATCCTTAACGGACGGTCTAGGTAGGAAGATTCACCTGGTGTTGGTGGATATTTTGTGTGTCGTGTGATGAATTGCAAATTGTTGTGACGGTAATTCGCGATTGACGGGATTCTGGTATACGAATAGTGTCATGATAATACTAGGAAGCTGTATTGTATGAATGTGTTGTAAGGTTTAGGGGAGAAACCCTATGAAGATGTGTTGATGTTTCATCTAACTCGTGGTGTATTATTGTCGTCCTGGATTAATCCAGTGACGTATAGTCGTGCGCGGATCAATTGGTGGGAAAGTGGTACTTCTAAAGTGTTATGATGGGGTTACCGAAATTTCTTCATTGAAGAATAACCCGGGAATGGAGTCGGAGGAAGTTGGTTCTTGGTCCAGAAAATATTCAGGAACGATCGGTTGAGTAGTATGTTTATGAACCGATGGAGTACGAAGTTTTAAGGAAGCATGAATCCTTCTCAATTTGGATTAATGCAAGACGTGGTTCATGATGTAGTGGATTTAGTAGATTGCGTTGGGTGTTGTAGCTTGTTGCGAGTTGTAGCCGCGAGAACTTGAAGAGATATGTGGTGTTTTTTGTATTTTCCTAAGCGGAGATTCTGGAATTCGAGTGTATGAGATATCGCTTGATGCGGTAGTGCATGCTAGTGATTATTAGCGTGTGGTGAGATCTTAGAATTTACGGAGGATGTTATGGATGTCGGGCTTGATTGTGTTTTGTAGGATCGTGAGGAGTGAAGACGATGATTGTCTGTGAATTGCTCTACTTTTGGTTTGATTGTGAAAAGTATTATACGAGTTAGATACTTGGTGTAGGAGCAAACGGTTACGGTTGTTTTGTCTCGAGGGGTGATTACCCTTTCTCGTTGTAATATATGATGCGTTAGTGTACGAAGCAAGAAGTCTGATGCGTGATTACTACATGTGTGACTCCGCATTTGGAGGCGAAAATGTTGGAGGGAGAAGTGCTTAACTTCTAGTATTTGGTGCGGATCACGAGGACGTGATCCAATCTAAGTGGGGGAGAGTTGTAAGACCCAAATATTTATTGTACATAGAGTAAAAATGATGCACATTAAGTGTGTGAAGCATGGAGTAAATTTAAAAGCTGACAGACTGTTTAGACCATCGTGCGCACCGCGCATGGCTAGGGTGCGCGCGCCGCGCACACTGCCAGGCGACAGTTTTCTGTCTTTTCTATTTTTAAGTTAAATGACGGGCTTTTTGGTCTTTTCACTTGAGGACGGATTCGTGGACATATTGGCAGTTTTAGATCCACTTTTGGATCACTTTCACATCCACAAATACTCTCATCTATCTTAGAGAGAGAGAGAGAGAGAGATTTGGGGTTTTGGAGAAGAAGAAGAAGCTTGAATCGATCAAAAGCTCGAGTGTTAAAGTTGTTCATCTCGTTCATGGCTACGTTTTGATGGTATTGGTAAGCTTTAACTTCGAATTTAATTGTTAAGATTCTTATTCATGTTAGGGTTTGAGCTTGTTAGGGTTCTAAACCCCATTTCTCATGAAATCGGGGGTTTTGTTGTGTTGCTAGTGTATGTGAACCCGATTATTGTGGGTTTAGGGTTTGATGACGAATTTGGAAGTATTCGTCATGGTTTGGGTGTTAATTCACTAGATTGTAAATGTATTAGTGTTTAGATGTTCATAAGAACATGTTTGGATGACAAATGGATGTTAAACGCTTTTGTTAAGTGTTAAATGACGTTTTTGAATGAGGTAATCGTGGGTAGTGATTTTGGGTTAAATGGTGTCAAGTATAATTTTGGTTAAATTGTACTTGTTTGAATGGGTCGGAATTACCACCCTTAGTGGTAATTAGTGAAGTCCAATTTAGGTGACTAAATGGGCGGGTCGTTATGTTAGATGGAAACACTTAGTTAAGGGTGTTGGAGTCGAATTCTCTTGTAGAGAATGTATGTTGATTGTGCGTATATCTATATGCGTATTATAGGTAAAAGGTTTGCTCGGTTGCATTTGGAGGCGATTTACATACATGACTTGTGCGGGTATTTCGAGGTGAGTGGAATAATTATGCATGTATATATAGAGTGTATTTATTTGTATGCTATGGCATGAACCACGGAGCCAGTAGTGCCATAGTATGTGCGAGTGTGCTATGATGTGAACCACTGAGCCGGTAGCATCATGGTACGTGTGTTGTAGTGTGAACCACGGAGCCGGTAGTGCTATAGCACGAGTCGTTAAAGTGTGAACCACGAAGTCGGTAGCACTATAAAAGAGTATGACTCGAGTTGTGATGTAAACCACGGAGCTGGTAGCATCAAAGTGTGAACCACGGAGCCGGTAGCACTATAAAATGAGGTGTGAACCACGGAGCTGGTAGCACCGAAGTGTGAACCACGGAGCAGGAAGCACTATAAAAGAGTATGACTCAAATGCGTAGTGATGTGAACCACGGTGCCGGTGGCGTCATAACTGTAGAAACCCGTCCTAATCCATCCGGACGAAGTCCATATCGATTATAAACGATTCACAACAATTGATTACATCGCGAGGTATTTAACCTCTATATGATATATTTTACAAACATTGCATTCAATTTTAAAAGACAATCTTTCTTTACAACGAAAATTGCCAACATGCATACCATTTCAGAATATATCCAACTATAATTGACTTAATAATAATCTTGATGAACTCGACGACTCGAATGCAACGTCTTTTGAAATATGCCATGAATGACTCCAAGTAATATTTCTAAAATGAGCAAATGCACAGTGGAAGATTTCTTTCATACATGAGAATAAACATGCTTTAAAGTGTCAACCAAAAGGTTGGTGAGTTCATTAGTTTAACATAAATAATCATTTCATAATTTTAATAGACCACAAGATTTCATATTTCCATTTCTCATAAACATACGTCCCATACATAGAGACAAAAATATCATTCATATGGATTGAACACCTGGTAACCGACATTCACAAGATGCATATAAGAATATCCCCATCATTCCAGGATCCTCCATCGGACATGATATAAATTTCGAAGTACTAAAGCATCCGGTACTTTGGATGGGGCTTGTTTGGCCCGATAGATCTATCTTTAGGATTCGCGTCAATTAGGTTGTCTGTTCCCTAATTCTTAGATTACCAGACTAAAAAGGGGGCATATTCAATTTCGATCATTCAACCATAGAACGTAATTTCGATTACTTATGTCTATTTCGTAAAACAGTTATAAAAATTGCGCATGTATTCTCAGCCCAAAAATATAAAGGGTAAAAAGGTAAATGAAACTCACCTAATGTATTTTGTAGTAAAAATACATATGACTATATCGAACAATGCAGGGTTGGCCTTGGATTCACGAACCTATATCATTCGTATATTTATTAATATATATAATTGAAATCGAACAAATATATATGTATTTACTATTAGTGACTTAACTTTTATATTATTAACTTATATATATATTTTTCATTATTTCATTAAGTGTATTCTTCTTGTGTATAAAAAGTATTAATATATTTAAATTATGTATGTTAAATATAAATTATGTATCAGTTGTTTGTTGTAACTAGTATTTATAGTAATACTAAAATAATATTTGTAATGGTAAACTGCTAATAATAGTGATAATATTAATAGCTTGTATTATTTCCATAATAACAATCATAATAATCCTAACCACAATGATTCTTATATCAATACAAGCAATTCTAATAATAATAATAATAATAATAATAATAGTAATGGTAGTACTAATAATAATAATAATAATAATAATAATAATAATAATAATAATAATAATAATAATAATAATAATAATAATAATAATAATAATAATAATAATAGCTATAATAATAATTTTAATAAAAATGGTAAATTTAAGGTAATGATACTTTTAGTAATTGTAATAATCTCTAATAATAGCAGTACTTATAACAATAATAATAATAATAATAATAATAATAATAATAATAATAATAATAATAATAATAATAATAATAATAATAATAATAATAATAATAATAATAATAATAATAATAATAATAATAATAATAATGATAATAAAGATATTAACGATTGTAATTATAATGATAATCCTAATAATACTTAGTGATGTTATTTATTAATAATTAGAATGATAATAATAATAACCATATCATAACTTTTATCATTATAATAACAATTTATAATAATAATATTTATAATTATAATGATAATGATAATAATAATAATAAAAGCTAAATAAAATGAACTACCTTCTTGGAAGAATAGGCTTAAAAAGAATTTCTGCCACTTAAGAGACTCGAACCAAGACCACTTGCTAACCCGTCAACTCCCCTAACCACTTGTCAAATCTTGTTTTTCTGATTAAAACTGTAAACCATTTATTTTTAACTCGTTTTACACAGTGCTCATTTTCTTCTTCTTCAGCATACAAATCGACCAGAAGTCATAAACAACCATTAAAATCGATTTACCAGCTTGGTTTAGATCTTGAATTATAAACAAAGGTGATCGACTGTGGGTTTACATTGATTGACACAGAAAGAAAGAAAAAAAAATTATATGGCTGAAATAATTCGCGATGAACACTTATGAACTTCAACTTTGATTTTGAAATCTATACAGTTTTAGATCCTAACCTCAACATGAAATAGGTAGTAAATCACTCTTAGAAATTTCTGCAAGCATCAATTGATCCAAAAACACTAATACGAATCTGAATTCTTCGATGAACATAATTTTTGACTTTTTTGAAAACAATGTTTGACTCGAAAATTAGAAATCGATAAGAGAAATTAGAAACTGGGATTTTACAGATAGATTGAATAGGTGAATCCTATCCTAACTACATTTTTAGATTTTGGAATTGGAATCAAATTCGAGCTTTTGATAATAAAAAAATACGCGAACAGGGGACAAGCTGTTGTATCATATTTTTATTTATATATATATATATCAGTTTTAAATTTTCAATTTACAGCAATAGAGACCTTATAGAGTAAGTGGGTGATTGAAAACTGTATCAAGAATCGATCGAATTTGTATTATAGTGAACAATTTGGTCGACAAAGCAATCAATCAGATAGTCAAGAGCAGAAAAGAAAAATAAAAATAAAAAATATATAAAAGTGGAAATCAATTTGTAACCGAATTTGTTTGATACAAAGGGTTGAATTTCGACATGTATTTCAATCAACAAAACAAATTAAAAAGCATGAAAACGACTGGAACCAAATTCATTCAGTTAATTGTTCTTATATATTACATTTACATTTATTTATTATTAATATTTAATAATAATAATAATAACAATAATAATAATAATAATAATATTAATGATATTATTATTATAATAAATATAATAAGAATAATGATACTCATAACCTTAAATGGTAAATTTAGTAATTAGATTAACAATATTACTTTTAGTAATAATATTAATAAGTAAGATTATAATTGTAATGATATTAATTATGACAACAAATAATACTAATAATATTAATAATAATATATCCAATTACATGTATCAAACCTGGTATTAATACTAATGATTATATTAATAATAAAAGCAATAATATTTATATAACAACTATATTCTAAATTGTCATTAAATTTAATCTATTAATATTACATATTATAATTATGTAATTCTTACATTTTAAGTAATAACATATTTGAATATTTAATATTTACATATTTTGTATATTGTACAATATATATATAATGTACAGATTTCATATATGTTTATATAGATTTATTTTTAATAACAACCTTATTATCTTGTATATTATTTTACATATTTGATTTTACTGTTTCAATTACATTTAATTATTATGTATATTTACTTTTATATTTATTTATTTAATTAAATACATATTTAATTATATCCAATTGTTCGTGAATCGTCGGAAATAGTCAAGGGTCAAATGTATACATGAATGCAGTTCAAAAATTTTGAGACTCGGTTTAATAGACTTTGCTTATCGTATCGAAATCAAATAAGATTCAAGTTTAAATTTGGTCGGAAATTCCCGGGTCATCACAGTACCTACCCGTTAAAGAAATTTCGTTCTGAAATTTGAGTGAGGTCGTCATAGCTAACAATAAAAATGTTTTCATGACGAATATGAGTTGATAAATAGAGTTTTATCATCTCTGAGTAATATAGATTAAACGATTCGGTTACTTGAAGCGTATGCGTGAAGCTATCGTAAAAGATTGAAATAGGAAAAGTAAATATTCGACTTGTCTTTTGACAGAGTCAGGATTGAATTCCGGAATTCAAGGGATTTAAAGAAAATCTTCGAAATCTAACAGATTTGTTTCTTCTGCGAATAAGGAAATTAAGATCTCTATAATTAAATACGGTGATCTGCCTCGATTACTCTGTCTGTTATTTCCATTATAAATTAAACTTTTTCCGTTCTATAATTTTTACCACTCCTATACTCAATTCCCAAATTCAAAAGATTGTGAAAATGCTTAATCCAGTTCTGATCCTTGTCCTTATCCTGACTGTCGTAACAATCATTCTCCTTTTCCAACTTCCACAGAATGAATCTGTTTATTTCTACTCTGCTCTAGGGATTATTGTATTTAGAATCCTCCCGTGTCTTTATATTGATATACGCACTGACATCCACGGTTTGTAATTTCGGTGTTGTTGTTGGGCTTTATATTCTCCCTTATATTTCAAAGTCCCTGCTTCTGTCTTCAATAATCATGGTCATCCACAGTTAATACTCTCTCCTACTTGCTGTGATTTATACCCCTCATTTCTATTTCGGAGATTCATTATTTTGTTTTTCTTTTCCCGACTTTAAACTAAGCGAATAATGGTCCAGAATTCGTAGATATGAATTTCGGATTGAACACAGTTAATGTTCTAGGAAAGAAATGGTAATAGTACAATCTGACTTGTCAAATTACCAGAATTTAAGGGAAAGATAGGACTATCAAGAAAATATGTTCTTGATATGTTTGGAGATTAGATAGAATGTAAGATTAGTGTAACATGGCACATGATGACGTTATGGTCAGTGAATCATCACATTTCATTAGAAACTCAGCATGACTTACTGTAATATAATCACGTTGATCAAGTGTCATTATATTATACTTACTCATGCATCAATTCCCAACATTACTTCAATAACATTCATATTTTTAAGCTCGAAAGTTTACAGAATATAGAAACTAACAGTTTCTATATGAGGTAACACTGATAGCACGAAGAGATAAATGATTTCAGATAGTATTAGTTATAAAAATATATTCAGAAATATCGAGGATATTTATAATGAAAGATACGATAATATCTCGGAATATCTAAGATCAGAGGATGATAGAAACTATTAGCTGCAAGGGTTTAGAGTAAGGAGCAAGATATTCACTAAAGACTTTAGCAGACATTGAATCATTTGGATTCTTTGAAGTCAAACTTATTCTTTGTGATTTGTCCACGGCTTTCTTCCTAGTTTCGCATAATCTGCTTTTCGGTACTAAATTTTCTATGGAATGTTTCCAATATAATGATACACAGGAAGCATAAGGAGGTATATAATTTCGGACGAGAATAATTATGTAAATATCCTCAGAAATATCGAAGATATTGATGATGATATTTTGCAATTTCTAAGTTCGATGGTTGATGGAGAAAGATTTTCCGCAAGATTTTAACATGACTTCGGAGCAAGATATTCTCTAAAGATTTCAACGAATCCAGAATTACCTGAATTTTTTGAATATAGGGTTTGGTCCTTGTATTTGTCCTTGGTCTCCTTCGTGGTTAGCTCAATCCGTTTTCCAGTTCCAATTTTTTTGAGCTTTTCCAACATACTATTCTTTATCATCAAACTTCCGATGATTAAGGTCGTTTACGATTGTCTATGGTTTCTGCTGCTTCATTCAGCTTTTTCAACATTCAGAGTCTTGATTTGTGACTGACTGCTTTTCAAAATTTCAGAATGAGAGATCGTAATTCTTAGAGATAAATGTCATACATATAACTGTTGATGTAGCTATGCTGTGAGTTTTCAAAGTACTGATTGCTGATTCCCAGTAATTGGTATGGCAGTTCTTGTTACAAGATGCGGATGATTATATGATAAGGTTTCAATGAATAAATATAATGATTTGTCAGAGAGATTTATGCCAAGAAGCAACGAGGTTACTGGTACGTCTGCTGGTGATATGGTGGAATATAAAAGAATTCTCCGGTATCAAAAGGGTAATCGTATATATCAGGATTATAGTATGGCTACTTCGAATGACAAGTCAAAGTTGACTTGTTGGAGCTGTGACAAAATTGGCTACTTTGAAAAGGGATCGCAAAGTTATTTTTGCTAATAAATGCCAAAGGATCTGATGCGGCTACGTGTTAAACTTTTACTCAATTGTCGAGAGTTTCTCAGGTGCATAACTATATGCATAAATTTTTCCTTCCATAGATGAAGTTCGGTTGGTTCATCCTCTCGATTGAGGTGTTTTCAAGAATCATGAAAAGTTTTGAACGCAGATTGTAATCGTCAAGATACAAATGAGGTTTAAGATGAAATCAAGTGGCAAACTTGAAGAATTATTTAGTTTCATATGTTATAATCAGTATTTTAATTCACTTTTATTATCCAATATTATTAGTCCACAGTCGATAGTCCACAGTTTACAGTCCAATAATACATATATAGTTTAATATATAATATTCGAATTAATTAATACGTATCATGACCCGTGTACATGTCTCAGACTCGATCACAACTCAAAGTATATATATTATTTGAGAATCAACCTCAACCCTGTATAGAGAACTCGATCATTACTGCATATAGAGTGTCTATGGTGATTCCAAATAATATATATAGATGCGTCGATATGATATGTCAAAACCTTGTATACGTGTCCCGATATTTAAAGTGCGTAAAATAAATAATAGAAATTAAATGACGATAAATTAAATGCGTAAAGTAAATAACAGAAATTAAATAACGATAAATAAAATTGCGATAATTAAATTGCGATAAATAAACTGCGATAACTAAAATGTAATCAGTTAGCTAGGAACAGTTAGCGTGGATTCTTAACAAAATTTCAATTAGTTAATCCGTTTGTTTCTAACAACTTTTATTTTGTCCAATGTTTTCTTCATTATGCCACTTGTTCGATTGTGATAAATCAAAATCCAAATATGAAATTGAATAAAAAAAAATAGTTATTCTGCGGTGAACGGATTTGTATCTCTGTAGATGTAAGTAGGATAGTAAATGGATGTTGAATCAGATTCGAAGAATGTACCGTATAACTTATTAAAGTGAAATCTAAATATTCCTCGGGTATTACCTACCCGTTAAAATATTTTCACCATTAACAGTTTCTACGAAAGAATTTTTAATTACAATCTTTATGAAAATATACTTACATATATATTTTCTTCAGATGTAATCATAGATTTAATGAGTTAATATAATATTAATTTCATTTGATTTACCATTAGAACTAGAATATATAATCTCTAAAACATTAAAGATTACATAATCATCATGTCGAACGAAGATAAATGATGTAGAACGATTCGCAGATTGATGATTATGCTCGAGGTACATAATTAGATGTTGAGGTGTATGATGTGAACTTGAGTTGTTGGTGGTACTGGTATTGATGTTGGTGTTGGTGATGTTGCTGAAGCTGGTACGTTTTGCACCATGTTCTCCAAATTGATTACTAGAGCGCGAAGTTCATTAACTTCTTGTATTACTCCGGGATGATTGTCGGTCGGAACGAGCGGATGAATAAGGTTTAAAATCTGAGTTATGATATAGTCGTGGCGAGATATTCGAGAAATGAGGGTGAAAATGGTGTTACGAACAGGTTTGCCGGTAAGTGCTTCAGGTTCTTCGCCAAAAGGTGAATTCGGTTAGTGGAAGGGATCGCCTTCTGCGCGTCTCCATTGATTAAGTCGACTACGAATCCATCAGATAAATTGGAGATGGATGATTGGTTGATTCATTCTGGTGACGTTGCTTCCGGAGCTTAGATGACTATCCATTCGGAATAACTGTCAGGATAACTATCGGATTAGCTGTCGGAATCCGAGGGACTCGAACTGGTTGAGGGATTCATCTCGTACGATCAGATGAAGGATTTTTGATAAGAAATAGATGATAAGATGTAGATTAGTACCCTGCAATACATAGTTTACATATGCATATATAATACTAAAATCTCATGAGTTACGGAGGAATCTACGGAAGCTGTCAGGCAAAGATAACAATAACAGATACGCTAAGATATGAATTAGCAGATACGCGAAGATATGAATTTTGTCTATATACTATTCATGCAGTCAATGCAGTAAGATGTGTCTAGACTAAGAATAATAGGCAGGTAATTTTCTAAGGATGATATGCAGATGATTTCCGACTAGAAATGATAAGCAAAACTTTTGACATGCAGACACGGTCGAAGTCCAGACTCACTAATGCATCTAAACAACTACTAGTTAGACACTCTAATGCAAGACCTGGTTCGCTAAGACCACCGTTCTGATACCAACTGTAGAAACCCATCCTAATCCATCCGGATGAAGTCCATATCGATTATAAACGATTCACAACAATTGATTACATCGCGAGGTATTTGACCTCTATATGATACATTTTACAAACATTGCATTCAATTTTAAAAGACAATCTTTCTTTACAACGAAAATTTCCAGCATGCATACCATTTCAGAATATATCCAACTATAATTGACTTAATAATAATCTTGATGAACTCGACGGCTCGAATGCAACGTCTTTTGAAATATGCCATGAATGACTCCAAGTAATATTTCTAAAATGAGCAAATGCACAGCGTAAGATTTCTTTCGTACCTGAGAATAAACATGCTTTAAAGTGTCAACCAAAAGGTTGGTGAGTTCATTAGTTTAACATAAATAATCATTTCATAATTTTAATAGACCACAAGATTTCATATTTCCATTTCTCATAAACATACGTCCCATACATAGAGACAAAAATATCATTCATATGGATTGAACACCTGGTAACCGACATTCACAAGATGCATATAAGAATATCCCCATCATTCCGGGATCCTCCATCGGACATGATATAAATTTCAAAGTACTAAAGCATCCGGTACTTTGGATGGGGCTTGTTTGGCCCGATAGATCTATCTTTAGGATTCGCGTCAATTAGGTTGTCTGTTCCCTAATTCTTAGATTACCAGACTAAAAAGGGGGCATATTCAATTTCGATCATTCAACCATAGAACGTAATTTCGATTACTTATGTCTATTTCGTAAAACAGTTATAAAAATTGCGCATGTATTCTCAGCCCAAAAATATAAAGGGTAAAAAGGTAAATGAAACTCACCTAATGTATTTTGTAGTAAAAATACATATGACTATATCGAACAATGCAGGGTTGGCCTTGGATTCACGAACCTATATCATTCGTATATTTATTAATATATATAATTGAAATCGAACAAATATATATGTATTTACTATTAGTGACTTAACTTTTATATTATTAACTTATATATATATTTTTCATTATTTCATTAAGTGTATTCTTCTTGTGTATAAAAGTATTAATATATTTAAATTATGTATGTTAAATATAAATTATGTATCAGTTGTTTGTTGTAACTAGTATTTATAGTAATACTAAAATAATATTTGTAATGGTAAACTGCTAATAATAGTGATAATATTAATAGCTTGTATTATTTCCATAATAACAATCATAATAATCCTAACCACAATGATTCTTGTATCAATACAAGCAATTCTAATAATAATAATAATAATAATAATAATAATAGTAATGGTAGTACTAATAATAATAATAATAATAATAATAATAATAATAATAATAATAATAATAATAATAATAATAATAATAATAATAATAATAATAATAATAATAATAATAATAATAATAATAATAATAATAATAATAATAATAATAATAATAATAATAATAATAATAATAATAATAATAATAATAATAATAATAGCTATAATAATAGCTATAATAATAGCTATAATAATAATTTTAATAAAAATGGTAAATTTAAGGTAATGATACTTTTAGTAATTGTAATAATCTCTAATAATAGCAGTACTTATAACAATAATAATAATAATAATAATAATAATAATAATAATAATAATAATAATAATAATAATAATAATAATAATAATAATAAAGATATTAACGATTGTAATTATAATGATAATCCTAATAATACTTAGTGATGTTATTTATTAATAATTAGAATGATAATAATAATAACCATATCATAAATTTTATCATTATAATAACAATTTATAATAATAATAATAATAATAATAATAATTATAATGAAAATGATAATAATAATAATAATAAAAGCTAAATAAAATGAACTACCTTCTTGGAAGAATAGGCTTAAAAAGAATTTCTGCCACTTAAGAGACTCGAACCAAGACCACTTGCTAACCCATCAACTCCCCTAACCACTTGTCAAATCTTGTTTTTCTGATTAAAACTGTAAACCATTTATTTTTAACTCATTTTACACAGTGCTCATTTTCTTCTTCTTCAGCATACAAATCGACCAGAAGTCATCAACAACCATTAAAATCGAGTTACCAGCTTGGTTTAGATCTTGAATTATAAACAAAGGTGATCGACTGTGGGTTTACATTGATTGACACAGAAAGAAAGAAAAAAAAAATTATATGGCTGAAATAATTCGCGATGAACACTTATGAACTTCAACTTTGATTTTGAAATCTATATAGTTTTAGATCCTAACCTCAACATGAAATAGGTAGTAAATCACTCTTAGAAAGTTCTGCAAGCATCAATTGATCCAAAAACACTAATACGAATCCGAATTCTTCAGTGAACACAATTTTTGACTTTTTTGAAAACAATGTTTGACTCGAAAATTAGAAATCGATAAGAGAAATTAGAAACTGGGATTTTACAGATAGATTGAATAGGTGAATCCTATCCTAACTACATTTTTAGATTTTGGAATTGGAATCAAATTCGAGCTTTTGATAAAAAAAAAATACGCGAACAGGGGACAAGCTGTTGTATCATATTTTTATTTTTTTTTTATATATATATCAGTTTTAAATTTTCAATTTACAGCAATAGAGACCTTATAGAGTAAGTGGGTGATTGAAAACTGTATCAAGAATCGATCGAATTTGTATTATAGTGAACAATTTGGTCAACAAAGCAATCAATCAGATAGTCAAGAGCAGAAAAGAAAAATAAAAATAAAAAAAAATATAAAATTGGAAATCAACTTGTAACCGAATTTGTTTGATACAAAGGGTTGAATTTCGACATGTATTTCAATCAACAAAACAAATTAAAAAGCATGAAAACGACTGGAACCAAATTCATTCAGTTAATTGTTCTTATATATTACATTTACATTTATTTATTATTAATATTTAATAATAATAATAATAATAATAATAATAATAATAATAATAATAATAATAATAATAATAATAATAATAATAAAAATAATAAAAATAAAAATAATAATAATATTAATGATATTATTATTATAATAAATATAATAAGAATAATGATACTCATAACCTTAAATGGTAAATTTAGTAATTAGATTAACAATATTACTTTTAGTAATAATATTAATAAGTAAGATTATAATTGTAATGATATTAATTATGACAACAAATAATACTAATAATATTAATAATAATATATCCAATTACATGTATCAAACCTGGTATTAATACTAATGATTATATTAATAATAAAAGCAATAATATTTATATAACAACTATATTCTAAATTGTCATTAAATTTAATCTATTAATATTACATATTATAATTATGTAATTCTTACATTTTAAGTAATAACATATTTGAATATTTAATATTTACATATTTTGTATATTGTAAAATATATATATAATGTACAGATTTCATATATGTTTATATAGATTTATTTTTAATAACAACCTTATTATCTTGTATATTATTTTACATATTTGATTTTACTGTTTCAATTACATTTAATTATTATGTATATTTACTTTTATATTTATTTATTTAATTAAATACATATTTAATTATATCCAATTGTTCGTGAATCGTCGGAAATAGTCAAGGGTCAAATGTATACATGAATGCAGTTCAAAAAATTTGAGACTCGGTTTAATAGACTTTGCTTATCGTATCGAAATCAAATAAGATTCAAGTTTAAATTTGGTCGGAAATTCCCGGGTCATCACAATAACATTGCGTATGGTGTGAACCACGGAGCCGGTAGCACCATGACGCGTTTATGGTTAACCATATGGTTGTGTATGTGTTGTTGTATAGCTTAATATATTATTTTGGAGTATATGCTATTGTTTATGCTAGTTGCGGTAATGGAGGTTATTAGCTTTATACTTGGAGTTCGTATGCTAATATTGTATTGCTAGCATGTTTGCGGTATGTGAGTAGGTGGTTGCAAGTAGGTATATTATATATGTATGTGTATACTTATTGCACTCACTAAGCGTTAGCTTACCCCTCTCGTTGTTTACCTTTTTCAGGTATTGTGTTATGAGGCTAGCTAGTTGTTAGACTAGTTGCGTAGGAGCGCTTGGGCTCGATGGGGTAGCTTTTGGATATACGGACGCGGATTGGGGATTTGGTAGTCCCCGCGATTATGCTCTTGGTATCGGGTTGGGTTATAGAGTCCTAACTCGTCTAAATGTAAATTGGGATTGAAACTTGTATTTTGTACGAAAGTCGTAAAACGGCCGATGTGGGCCCGGTGTTGTAAAACTCGTTTTATTATTAGAACGTGTTAGTTTTATCTAATATTATATGTTGTAAAAAGCGTTTCGTTTAAAAGTGTCGGGAAGTGAGAGATCTTTAATTGAAAATTGAAAATTTCGGACAGAAGCTGACCAGGCCTTGTGCGTGCCACGCACAGGCAGTGGAGCGCGCCGCGCACCCTTCTGTCATATATATTAAAAAAAAACATTTGCTGCGTATTCGGTTGGATAACGTGTTGAGTCGTTACAATTATCAAATTCGATTTTGATCCATCAATTGACGATAAAGTTTAAATAAACAGATTTTTGGAAATCAGAACGGATTGCTCATAAAAATGATTAATCGGTGATTAATCGGCGAGTAGTCGGGTTTTTTACAACACTGATATTAACTATTTTCAGTTTAATTGTTTACATTATATTATAAACTAGTGAAATGACCCGTGAAATCACGGGTTTTTTCAAACAAAATAGTTTAATGATATGTTTTATGTATTAAGTGAACGTAAATGCTAAAGTCATTTAGTTTAATGACCCGTGAAACCACAGATTCCAACTAAGAAACTTGTTGTTATTTTTACAAACATATTGATATACTTAAATTGGTCAGAATAAATGAACTACATTTATTCTCTCACCGCTTTCTTCCAATTTTCAACACAATTATTACTTTTATTGTCATAAAAATTACATTACAACATTTTAATGACACATGTATTTCGCATACATATGTAACGCAATTAATCCTGTAGAGAAAACCCATATTTGAATAATAATAATAATAAAGTTTGCTATAAAATTGAGTATTTATTTTTTAATAATAATTATTAGTAATATCAAATGCCTATTTAAAAAAAAAAAACTAAAATACAATTATTATATGAAAATTGTACCATATGCTTCAAAGTTGTACATGTGTTCATGGAGTGTTTTGTAAAAAATTGTACAATTTGTTTTAAAGTTTGTACATATGGTTATGGAGGTGTTTTACCATAAGGTTACATAATGCTTCA